>NC_077244.1:12974948-13604948 GCF_947179165.1 Solanum dulcamara | reverse complement strand
CCGAGATTTGAGAAGGACAAGGTGCCAAATCGTAAGGTACAAGGTAGAGCTATGGGTGGTCAAGTCATCCCTCTATGTAAGAAGTGTGGGAAAAACTATAGGGGAGAGTGTCTAGTAGGATTGGATGTGTGTTATAAGTGTGAAAAGCCGGGTCATCATGTAAAGGAGTGTAGGAATGGGGCTAAACCCCAGGTTCAGACTCATACTACCGGTCGTCTGAATCAACGTGCTACTACTTTGAGTGGCGAGCAGTGCTAGAACAGATTTTATGCCATTCGAACTCGTCAAGAGTTAGAGGATTCCCCCAATGTTATGACTAGTTTGTTGAAAGTCTTTAACTTTGATATTTATGCATTATTAGATATGAGTGCTACTCTATTATTTGTTACTCCTTATCTTGCTATGAGATTCATTGTTAGTCCCGAGATCTTGCTAGAACCTTTTTTGGTCTATACTCCCATTGGTGATTCAATTATGGCTAAAAGAGTCCATAGAAACTGTCCGAATTTAGTTTTTCATAAAGTCACCTCCGTTGATCTGGTAGAGCTTGATATGACCAATTTTGATGTTATTCTCGTTATGGATTGGCTTCATGCATGTTATGCCTCTATATGTTGTAGAACCCATGTGGTTAAGTTTAAGTTTTCTAATGAGCTAGTCCTAGAATGGAAAGATAGTAATTCCATTTTTAAGGGTCAATTCATATCATGCCTTAAAGCTCGAAAAATGATTTCCAAAGGTTGCACCCGTCATCTAGTATGGGTTAGAGATACTAACTCCGAAACTCCTACTCTCAAGTCAGTTCCAGTTTTTAATGAATTTCTGGAAGTTTTCTTCGATGATCTCCCAGGTATTCCTTCCGAAAGGGAAATAAACTTCGGTATCGATATTCTCCCTAATACTCAATATATCTCTATTTCTCCTTAACAAATGGCCATTTAAAGGATCATTTAAAGGATTTACTAAATAAGGGCTTTATTAGACCGAGTATTTGTCAATAGGGTGATCCACTTCTCTTTGTCAGAAAGAAGGATGGTTCTCTTTGTATGTATATTGATTATCGATAATTGAACAAGGTCACAAGTAAAAATAAGTACCCCAATCCAAGGATTGATGACTTGTTTGATCAACTTCAAGGAGCAATCTACTTTTCAAAGATTGATCTTCGATCGGGTTATCATCAACTCTGCGTAAAGGAATGTAACATTCCAAAGATGGCTTTTAGAACTCGGTATGGTCACTTTGAATTCTTGGTTATATCTTTTGGACTAACGAATGCCCTCATAACTTTTATGGATTTGATGAACAGGGTGTTCAAGCAATACTTGGATATGTTTGTGATTGTCTTCATTGAAAATATTTTGATTACTCTCGAAGTGAGAAAGATCATGCCGATCATTTGAGGATTGTGTTGTAAATTCTCAAGGACCGTCAGTTGTATGCAAAGTTTAGTAAGTGTGAATTTTGGTTGAGGTCAATTTCTTTCCTTGGACACATCATCTCTGGTGAAGGAATTATGGTTGATCCAAAGAAGACCGAGGTGGTTAAGAATTGGCCTAGACTATTGACTCCTTCTGATATTCAAAGTTTCTTGGGCTTAACCAGTTATTATAGATGGTTTTTGAAAGGTTTCTCTTCCATTGAATCGCCCTTGACTACTTTAACGTAAAATAATATAAAATTACAATGGTTCGAAGCATGTGAGAAAAGCTTCCAAGAATTGAAGGATAGGCTTACCTCCACTCCGATGTTGACTTTACCAAAAGGTTCTGATGGGTTCATTATGTATAGTGATGCTTCACGAGTTGGTCTTAGTTGTGTTCTAATGCAAAATGGTAATGTGATAGCTTATGTTTCAAGGCAACTCAAGATACATAAGAAGAATTACCCAATTTATGATTTGGAGTTGGCGGCGGTGGTATTTTCTTTAAAGTTGTGGAGACCCTTCTGGTATGGTGTACATGTGGATATTTTCAACGATCACAATAGTTTGCAATATGTGTTCACTCAAAAGGACTTGAACCCTTAACAAAGGAGACGACTTGAGTTGTTGAAAGATTATGATATAAATGTGCTTTACCACTCAGGTAGGGGCAAATGTGGTTGCCGATGCTCTTATTAGATTGTCCATGAATAGTGTTTTCCATATTGAGGATGAGAAAAAGAGCTTGTTTGGGATGTACATAGATAAGCCCATTTGGGTGTTCGATTAGTTGATTCTGAGGATGGTGGTGCTATTATGCAAAATGATTCTGACTCATCTCTTGTGGCAGATGTTAATGCAAAACAACATAGTGATCCCACTTTGGTAGAATTAAAGAAAGTGGTTGCCAGAAAAAGTCATTGAGGCTTTCTCATAAGGGGGAGATGGTGTTTTGAGATATCAAGATTAGTTATGTGTTCCAAATGTTAATGGCTTGAAATACATGATATTATCCGTGTCTCATAGTTCATGGTACTCTATTCATCTTGGTTCCACAAAGATGTATCGAGATTTGACGAAAGTGTATTGGTGGAATGGTATGAAAAGGAATGTTGCGAAATTTGTGGCTAAGTGTTTTAACTGTCAACAAGTGAAGGTTGAGCATCAAAAACCAGGAGGTTTGGCTTAAGACATTGAGATTCCTACTTGGAATTAGGAAGCTTTGAATATGGACTTCATTACTGGTTCGCCTCATACTCGTAGGTAACATGATTCTATTTGGGTGACTGTTGACCAAATGACTAAGTCAACTCATTTCCTTCCTGTTAAGACTACATATACAACTGAGGATTATGCTAGATTGTATGTCTGAGATTTGGTTAAGCTTCATGATGTCCCATTTTCTATCATCTCGAATTGAGGGACTCAGTTTGCATCACAGTTTTGGAGGTCTTTCCAAAAAGGCCTTGGTACTCAAGTGAAACTTAGTACAACTTTTCACCCCCAGATGGATGGTCAGGACAAGCGTACCCATTCAGAAATTAGAGGACATGTTGAGAGCATGTATTATTGATTTTAAAGGAAATTGGGATGATCATTTTCCATTGATAGAGTTCGCCTATAACAACAGTTGTCACTCTAGTATTGAGATGGCTCCATCTGAGGCTTTGTATGGTAGGCAGTGTAGATACTCTTTTAGTTGGTTCGAGGTAGTGTAAGTTGCTTTGATAGGACCCAAGTTGGTGTTTGAGTCTACGGAAAATGTTGGACTCATTAGAGATAGATTAAAACTAGCCCAAAGCCGACAAAAGTCCTATTCGGATGTGAGAAGAGGAGAACTTAACTTTGAGGTTAATGATTGGGTCTACTTGAAATTTTCACCCATGAAGGGTATGATGAATTTTTGTAAGAAGGGAAAGATAAGTCCCTGCTATGTTAGCCTATATCAGATTTTAAGGCTGATTAGTAATGTGTCCTATGAGTTGGATTTGCCTTTCGAGTTGGCATTGGTACATCCGGTGTTCCATGGTCCTTGTTGAGGAAGTTTGTTGGTGATCCAAGATCCATTGTGCCATTGGATAACATTGAGGTGAAAGAGAGTCTCTCATATGAAGAGGTTCCATTTGAGATCTTGGACCGAAAAGTTAGAACATTGAGGAACAAGGAAATAGCTTCAGTTAAAGTGTTATGGAGGAACCAAGAGGTTGAGGGTGCTACATGGGAAGCCGAAGTTGATATGATGTCCTGATATCCTAATATCTTTCCTTCTGTTCCTAGTGAAGGTATTTAGTTCCTTCATGATCCAATCAGCCCAAATCATATATTTCAGTTATTCTCATGGTTTCATATGCATTCATGTTCATGAAATGAGTTTTAAAGTCATGTTTTAGCTTGAGATTAAAATTTTCATGTTTTATGTATTTTCGAGATGTTTTGCATTTATGTTGGGTCATTATTTTCCTTATTATTCCATTCATGCTAGCTTGGGTCCTATTCCAGGATGAATGTTCTCAAGGGAGAGATATTGTAAGACCTTGGAAGTTGGAAAGTCAGAAAAGATGAAATTCCAGAAAAATACAGCTTTGGAACTAGGTGATGACCACGAAGCTCATCACGGGTCGTAATTATTACCACTGTTCCTGGTGTGACACCATGGTGAAGGATCAGAACCTCAGACCCTCCAAGGAAGTGTCCATAATAGGGATTATGGGCCATGGTGAGCACCACGAGTCGTGGTTCTCTCCGTGGTAACCCCTTCCCTTAGATCCACAAATTTTATTGCAAGGAAGGAACCACGTCCCAACCACCATGGGTCACATTTCCTTTCAAAAACTATGGTGGGTTCCGTGATGATCACCCCTGCAGACACACCCTTTTCAGGTTCCTCACTATGACACTCGCCACGAGATGTGGTAACGGTCCGTGAAAGAGGTCCTACAGAATTCTTTTTTTGCCCAAGTTTAAGTGAAGTTCACAGGCCGTGGTGAAGTTCACGGACCGTGGTGGGTCCTCCGTGAACCAAGTTTCTAGTTTTAAGTGAGGGTTATTTTAGTCTTTTTCTCGTATTTCATTAATGAATGTGGACAGTTTTTTGGACTAGATTCTTATCTATTAACTACCCTAAAGTCTTATAACCCTCTCATTCTCAACATAACTCCCCAAAATCCAAAACCTTCTCTTCCAAGTTTTCTCTCTAAGGTCTTTTTTCTCCTTAAGAAAATCAAGGGATTCCTTCAAAGTCAAGCTTCCATTCCATTCAATTTAGGGCTCATAAAGGCCAACCTGTGTGGGACTTCATCCATGGGTACCTTTCACCCATGGAATCCCAAAGATATCTTCTCAATTTCTCTTGTAAGTTCTTCAATTTAAAGCCCTAATTATATGAATTTCATTGGGTCTTCTCAATTATGATATACATCAATGCTATTAGTCTAATTATGCATAATTCACATCATATTTCATGATTTCAGATTGAATTTCAATGAACCATGCTATATCCTAGTTCAAGTATGATTTATTAGATATGAGCATGATTTTCAATTTATTTTAATAAAAGCTTATGAATGAGTTTAAAGATGCTATATCCAAAGAAGTTTATGAAAGATGATTCTATGATGTTTCAAGTATGTTAATGATAGGGAAAGATAAGTCCCTAAATATACTTTATGATCAAATATATGTAATGATGAAAGATCTATACCTACATAGCATGAGTTATACGATAGATGAGCTAATTCTATGATTTCCTATGATGAAGCTAGATGAGCTATTCTTATGTAATTTTATAAAGATGGATTGAAATTAGTTATTATACTTCCCTATGATATTTATAATCATGTTTTATGAGTTCCGTTGGGATACTGACTAAGCACCGAGAGGTCTTTCAGGTGGGGTTTAATTTGGTAACACAGTTAGTTACCCAACGGAATCCTAGTAGAAACCATTAGTCCTAAACTACGTTACCTGCGTAGGTTTATGTACGAATATGGCGAGGCTGGATCCACACAACAAAGTTACAAGAGTTACTAATGGAGTATGCCCTTGCACGATAGCCCCCCTTGTCTCGATGCAGGTGTCATCAAATTCCATGTATTAGCTCGCATATGTCGGTTAAAGGTTCTATCCAACATAATTTTAGTTGATCGACGAGTTCTTATTATGATTATGAGATTTTGATGCATTGACCAATGAGATAAATGTTTTAATATTTTCATGACTTTATTTATGTTTTAAAGATATTAGTTTGGCATCCCATGATTCATATTGATTATGTCATACATTTATTGTTCATGCATCATCTCACATGCTAATTTTTAGTGCATTCCATGTACTAACACATATTTTACCTATATTGTATCATAATGTAGTGACCGATGATCACGTTCATCCTCCTCCTGCTCGTGGTTAGAGTTAGCACTATTATACTGTTGGTGAGTCCTCATGTTTCGAGAACAGGACATTTTATTTCTTATGAGTTTATGAATTCTTTTATCTTTTATATTGAGTAATCTAGGAGATTGTCTTACACCCCCATCTATTCTAGTAGGGCATGTTATATGTTCATGGAGTCTATGTTGTCTCTTATTCTGTATTTTGAGACTTATGTTCCTTATTGAGACTATGCTTTCGTATCTTTATCCCTTCTTATTTATTTAATTTATCTTATGTATGCTCTTGAATGTTATACTAAGAGTCTTGGTTGGGGTCCTTCGAAATTCTATTCGTCGTGTTACGACTAGGCTCTTGGTCGGGTCATGACAATTTATGTACCGAACACACAAAAAAATCTTCAGTTATCTTTTTAGAAAATATTTTTCTTCATACCAAATGCACATTTTGTAGTGATTTGTCCAATCGTTATGTGTGATTAGTTTCATAGTATCTTTATTTGAGACCTTATAATTGATAAGTTAGTAAAAACTCAAAATGGAGAGGTCTCATGAAGCTGATATCTCTTGATCATATATTGAGTATATTGTGCATTGGGTGTTCTATTTTTTTCTCAATTACTGTTAAGGGGCGTTACTACAGCCAGTTGAGGTTTGTTGTAGCAAGGGTTTATTAGGTGCAAAGGGTTCACCATTCTGAAGCTTTGTTCACCATAGGGGGTCCGCTACAATGAAAAAATCAACTGCAATAAAAGGCGTGAAACACAATGTGTTTAAGTCAATTTTTATCCCTTGTATTTTTTCATAACTTAAAATATTCAATTCATAGAACCCATAGGTGACTTTTTCAAAGTGTAGGACTTTTCTCTCTAGAAGTATGGTTTCTTCGACAATTTTTCAACTATGAATTCGATTAGAATAGAAGGAAATGATCTTAATGGGGAATTATGGATTAGAATTTTTGGATGAAATAATGGCTTTATTATTGTTTATGATGTTTGGAACCTAGAAACCCCATAAAATAAGTTCTTTGAGCATATAAACAACTCAAGAGAGCTTAATGGGCTTGAAACACCATATATATAATTTGTGTGATCATGGAAATCTTTCATATGGTAGAAATAACCTTTGGGCAAATAATTAAGTTCTACTAAATGATAGAATTAAGTGAATTTAAATGTCCAGAACCCTTGTTTGAATAATAGATAATTAAATACTTTTATTTGTCATAGACTTTGAGCATTTTGAGGCTATGAAAAAAAAAAGGCTCCGCCGAATTAGCTTGATTATTTCAAGTTCTTTGGTTAAGGTAGATTATGATTTATGAAATTAGACTTTGGTTAGTTTCTTTTATGTAATATCACTTGTATAACATGTTGATTGTTCTTTGGACATATCGTGCTTTTGTTGTTGTTGAGTTACTGGATTCTAGCATAGATTATCATTCTAACCTGTCTTTGTTGGTAGATAGATGCGCTTAATAGTTACCTGAATTAAAGAGGAATGAGCCAATAATTCGAAGGTGTTCGGTCTGTTTTTTGGGAAAGAATCATAGCCTTACCATGCGCCACTATTGATTTGTCAATCCCTGGGCTTGGCCAAAGACATACCCGACATACGGAACGCTTGTATGAATAAGCATGTGAACTATTGAACTCTCTATTTTTATAATGTTTATGATTATGAACTTTTGATATTGTTTGTGCTTATTGTGTTGTTCTGAAAGATAACAGAAACACTGAGGCTACTAATATATGTGCATATGATAAGAATACATCCATAAATTTTAATGATGAGTGGCTTTAGTTTTATGTGAGCTTCCGAACGAACGATTATGTATGTGGTTGGATTAGGTACAATACCGATATGATTTATGGACACCTAGGATCTCCTGTAGGCCATGGATAGATGGAAAATATTAAAAAAACCTTTAGAATGTATGTACAAATGAGAGACAAACTTATGCTTTACTGAGTGGGTGTTAGAGATGACTTGTAAGATACATAGTTTATATAGCTACAAAGCCAAGATGGATATGATTTTTATGATTCCATGTGACTTTTTTTAATTAACAAAGTGTTGATAAATATTGTGTTGTGTAATAACATATTTCTTAAGTGAATGATAAATGGGATATAATACACACACCTGTATGTGTATGTGTCATGACCTAAACTAGAGCTTAGACATGACACGACAATTAGAATTTCCGAAGAAATTCCAACAAATCCTCTTAGCACATCATAAGCATACACAGCGTAAACAATAAGCGAAAACTCATAAAAGTCCATGAATATAGCATATCTAAAGATAATTATGACAACATAGACTCCTTACACAGTATGTCTAACATGCCTCTACATGACTACATAGATGAGGATTATGACATGTTCCTATCTCACCCTCAAGAAAGTAATGACAACATAAAATAGTCTTAAAACTTCAACATAGTCTATAAATGACAATACAAGAGAGAATGACTCAGCTTACCCTCGAAGCATGAGGACTCACCCGATGTTCTAGCTCAAAAGTCCAAGAATATAGCTCCTTCTCTTGATTTGGTTCGCGTGGTCAGTGAGTTTTTGGATGATCTTCCCAGTGTCCCTCCCAAAAAGGAAGTTGATTTCGGTATCGATCTTTTATGCGATACCCAACCTATCTCTATTCCTCCTTACCGAATGGCCCCGACGGAATTACATGAGTTAAATGAACAATTAAAAGACTTGTTGGAGAAAGGGTTCATAAGGCCAAGTATTTTACCATGGGGTGCTTCCGTGTTGTTTATAAGAAAGAAAGATGGGTCTTCTCGGATGTGCATAGACTACTATCAATTAAACAACGTGGCCGTTCAGAATAAATACTCAATCGGTAAGATAGATGATTTGTTTGATCAATTGAATGGGGCAACTCATTTCTCAAAGATTTATCTCTGGTCATCTATCATCAATTAAAGATAAGGGAATGTGACATTCCCAAGATGGCATTTCGAACAACAAATGGTCACTTTGAGTTTTTAGTGATATCATTTGGATTGACAAGTGCACTATTGGTATTTATGGATCTAATGAATAGGGTTTTCCAACCTAGATACTTTTATGGTGGTTTTCATTAACGACATCTTGATTTACCCTTGGGGTGAGGTAGCCTTCAATGAAATCAACTAGCCTCATGGAGGTGAATGTGGAGCAACGTCGGTCCCTACTTGGTGATATCATGTAGAAAAAAGAGTATGCATTAGTACTTTGAATGTACTAAGTATGTAGGCATGCATTAACATTGAAGAAACCTTAAATGCATTAACATTGAAGAAACTTTAAAACATTAATATAGTATGGAATATAGTGCAATGCATGCATGATCAATTTGCATGGAGAGACTACTTTTCAGGTAGAACTCCATCAACTTTATTTATTTCTTTAACATTTAGGGCTATTTGTGGATCCACTTGCTTAAGACTATCCGAGCTCCACTGTTTGCACATAGTTAATCAGACAAAAGGTTGCTACTAGGATTCTCTTACCAAATCTCACCTCAATGCCCTATTTGGTTCTAAATCAATCCCACGGAATAGTTTAATATATCATAAGAACATAATCATTTACGTAGCTTTAGATCATCAAGCATCATTAGGTAAAATAGCTCATTAAAACTCTTTTTTGATTCACACAAGTGAGAATTGGCCTTCCACAAGTGGAATACATCATTTCATCATTCTTTAATTTCATAAGACCCTTTTTTATCATAGACATTACTTTCGTAAACATTCATTTGGAGCCCAAACTTTCAATTCAAACTTCATTGAAACATAGTGAAGCTAGGCGGGTTCTAATCAATTCAACTTTTAAATCTATAACATCAATACTAGCATGAATGAGAGTGATGGAATGCATTAATTAAAACAATCCACCATTACACTTTAACACCCTTTTCTTGCCTCTATAGAAGGACCATTGATAAATCAACCATTACATGCATTTAAGAGTCAATATTCCCTCAAATTACTAAATTATCTAAGTATGCTCCTTTCATGGTCTCCGACCCAAGGGTAAGAATGAGCAATTCTATTTTTGGCATTTCTAGTTTGGTGTCCAAGGAATGCAAGACGGCCATATTGGTCAAAGAGATGGACATCTCGTGAATCAAGACATATATAGAATAAATTGAGGAAGAAAAGTTGAGGGAAAGATCAAGAGGGTTCAAGAAGGCTAGAGTTGATGGTGAAGGGTTCAATCATCAAAGGTCAGGTTGTGGTGGTAGTGGAAAGGGTTAAGGTGGGAGATGATTTATGGGAAAAGGTTACACCAATTCTCTTCCTCCAAGGTTCAACAAGGACAAGGGTGCAAACCCGATATATCCAAGGGAGAATGTTGGGGCTCAAGATTTCTCCGCTTGCAAGAAGTGTGGAAGGATTCACAAAGGGAAATGCTTAGCCGAGTCCAATGCATTCTTCAAGTGTGATAAACTGGGTCACCAAGCTAGGGATTATAGAGGTAGTAGTGGTAGGCCTCAAGGCCAAATTTGCTTATGGTCAACAAGCTCAAGGAATTGGCCAACGCACCAACCACTTTTTTGCCTTGCATACCCGATGTTGTTACTGGTATGTTAAAGGTCTTTGCTTTTTATGCGTATGCATTATTAGATCCGAGTGACGATTTTTCATTTTTTACTCCATTCCTTGCCAATTCCTTGAGCTTGTTGACCATAAGCAATTTGGCCTTGAGTCCTACCACTACTACCTTTATAATCCCTAGCTTGGTGACCCAGTTTATCATACTTGAAGAATGCATTGGACTCGGCTAAGCATTTCCCTTTGTGAATCCTTCCACACTTCTTGCAAGTGGAGAAATCTTGAGCCCCAACATTCTCCCTTGGATATATCGGGTTTGCACCCTTGTCCTTGTTGAACCTTGGAGGAAGAGAATTGGTGTAACCTTTTCCCATAAATCATCTCCCACCTAAACCCTTTCCACTACCACCATAACCTGACCTTTGATGATTGAACCCTTCACCATCAACTCTAGCCTTCTTGAACCCTCTTGATCTTTCCCTCAACTTTTCTTCCTCAATTTGTTCTATATATGTCTTGATTCACGAGATGTCCATCTTTTTGACCAATATGGCCGTCTTGCATTCCTTGGACACCAAACTATAAATGCCGAAAATAGAATTGCTCATTCTTACCCTTGGGTCAGAGACCATGAAAGGAGCATACTTAGATAATTTAGTAATTTGAGGGAATATTCCCTCACACTCATGCCCCTTTGGCAAAGAATGATAAACTATTAAATCCTTGCCTCCCTTAGCTCCAAGGGAAAGAAGTGATATAGGAAGGCACCCTTGAACTCTTCCTATTCTATGGGATCCATATCTTTACTCCTCTCAAAAGCCCATTATTTATACCAAACCCTTGCCACACCTTTAATTTGATAGGCCACTAGATTGTCTTTCTAATTTGGAGGCACACCCATGATAGCTACAATTTGATAGACTTCCTCAATGAACTCAATAGGGTATTCATCTACCTTGGAACCATCAAACTCGAGTGGATTCATTCTCTTGAAGTCCCAAAACATAGAATCTATAGTAGGCACTAAAGGAAGAGGAGGAGAAACAATGCCTAGGTTAGTTTGGTTGGATACAGTTTGGGATAACAAAGTGATAATGTTTTGGAATTCTGCATGTGTCACTCCCTCCTCATGATGTGGAGCTTCGGGAATCAGAGGAGCTTGTTCCTCATCTTCAACCCTTGCTCTAGGAGTAGGTACCCTTCTTGGTGGCATAATCTAAAAGATGCAAAATAATCCATTAGTTAGAGGAAGTCTTAGGACAACTCTAGGGCACGACATGAATTTTGAAAGAAGTGAACTTTCCTAAACATCCCATAGTCTCCTATTCATAGTTGTGGCATGCTTTACAACCATGAAAAATATCTTATTCGGCGCAATATGTTGGAATCCAAGAACTATTCAAAACCTCATGCTATGATACCAAGTTTTTCACGACCAAAGCCTAGGGCCTAGACGTGATACGGCGAATAAGGCACCCGTGGGTACCTCATCCAAGCCTCTTAACATTCATTTAACTTTTTCATTGATAATGACATTTAATAACAAGCGGAAATAAATAGGGGTAGAGGGACTAAGGGTGTCACGACCCAACTCCGTAGGCTATGACTGGTGCCCGAGTTGGGCACCCATACGTACCCTTAGCCCCACTTAGTACATTAATCGAATAAACATAGGTAATGATCAGAAGAGATCTCTAAACAGATATAATGCACGAGGGCCGATAGGCCATCAGAAAACACAAAAAAACCCAAAACATATATACAAAACCCACATCTCATGTCTACAGACCTCTACAGAATGATATCCTAGTCATATGATGGGACAGGGCCCCGTCGTACCCCTGAACAACGTATATACATATACAACAGAAAGTGTCAGTACCAAAATAGGGCTCCGGACAAAGGAGCACTGTCGACCAACATGGTGGATGTCCTAAGCGAGCGGATCAGCAAACCAATCGTCTGTACCTGCGGGCATGTAATGCAGCCCCCGAAGAAGGGGGGTCAGTACGGAAAATGTACTGAGTATGTAAAGCATGGACTGAAATCAGTAAAGTCATTACCAGAGCAGAATGTGCAAAAATGAGCAAAATATCCAAAAATATCAAATGTTGATCAAAACCTCAGATAATGTATGCAGAAAAACATATGCCATATCCGGCCCCATTATGGGACTCGGTGAACAAAGTGTGGTCGCCCTCCCATCATCGGCACCACGGCACAGCATAACACCAAAATAGGGAATATCTCCGTAACAAATCATATCATATCAGATGGCCATATCAAATCATATCATATCATATCATATCACAAACATATATGTACATGGCACAGCATAACTCCGTGGCATAACATTTACCACCCCATGTACATGTCATACCTGCCCCCTCACGTCGGGACATGGCGAACAATGCAGAGAAATATGCACGATAACAAAACCTGGCCCGGGCTCGGTGAAGGAAGCATTGGGGTATCCACGAGTGGAGTAGTGAGAAACTAATGCAAATTAAATCATATTTAAGACTCGATGGAATAATCAGAATGAGCTATCATGTAAAAAGTGAGACAAGAGTCATGTCAATTACCTTTCGAAAGTTACCCTGGATTATATCAAAATAAATCTTCTAGAATCATATACATGTATCAAAGCATAATAAAATACCTTTCGGAAATCAAGAAATTGGCCATCCTAGTGGCTCTAGGAATAGGAACTTATTTGAAATTATATAAAAGACATATTTTTGTTTCATAAATACCATGCCCAAAAGAAAGATTAACTTTACGTACTTATGCCAAAACATACCAAGAGAAAGAATAAGCTTTACATACTTATGACAAAGATATGCCAAAAGAAGAGAAAGGATAGGCTTTACATACTTATGACAAAGACATGCCAAAAGAAGAGAAAGGATAGACTTTACATACCTCTTACGGATTACTCTTAACTATGCTCGCCTCGTCGTCTCTTGAACCTATTTAACATGAAATTAATACTAAGGTTAATAACCTTTCACTTTCCAATTCCAACTCTACAACCAAGTCTCCATAGAGGTCCTTTCCTTATTCATTTCCCTCAACTATTCATTACTAGCTCCGAATCTACCGAAAATCGGGCAGCATCTCCCCTATAACTTCAACATCCCCGAGTTCTCAACTCGGCCATAATGTCAACAACCATACCAAAAACAACAGCCAGCAGCATGTATACAAGTAAATCACTTCAAATTTACACAATACAAGCTCCAAATAACTCATTTAAAACTACGATACCAAAGTAGAGTTTTCAACCTTTATTTCGTAAAATATTTAATCATACCAAATGGAGGGTCGTGTGGCTGCAACCAGCAGCACCCACATCCATTTTTGAGTACTTTACAGCCCTGCAACACGCAATTAAACCACCACCAAACTGCAGCACCACCAAACAACACACTACGCGACTTCGATTTAACTACTACGACTTCCATTTAGTTTGTTTCTAACGTCAAGCATACTTATACATTTTTTACACTTCCATCATATATTAAGACATGTAATATACTTCATAACATCTTCATAAAGTTCAATTGAAATATAAAACCTTACCTTTCCCGAAATTCACCAAAAGTCGCCAAAACTCGCCTCAGAATTTCCTTTAGCGCAGCTGAAACTTATTGGCTGTTTGGCAACGTTTTGGGCTGCTTCAAACCATGAAATTTAATTACTAATATCTTCATAACATCATGGTATAACTCATATAATTAATTCTTGGAACGGAATTGGAGAACTTACCTTTTTCTCCTCCCAAAACCGTAGCTCTTTCCTTCTTTCTACCTTAATTTCTCTTCTCTTCTCTCTTTTTTTTTTTCCTTGCAATTTCGTTTTCCTTGCTCTTGAACACTCTAGATGAGTGTGGAAATTAATGAGTCATAAGACTCATATATATATATACTACTTTAGGGGTGACACATGTCATCCCCCAAGTGGTGACACGTGTCAAGCCCTAAGTGGCGACACATGTCAAGACCTAAGTGGTGACACGTGTCAAGATCTCATTGGTCCAACACACCCCTTTCCTCCAATCACGGGCTTCCATGTGGAATGTGGGGCCCACATGAATCTTCTTGAAGACTTTATGAAATTCCTATTTTACCCCTAGCCTTCCACAATATTACCATAGGCCACTTTGCCAACTTTCCTTTTTGCCCTTTGCCTTTTCCATTATTTCCACACTATTAATGATCATAAATAATATCCATATCCAACTTGTATATTAAATAAATTTTGGAAGATGGTCATTCCCTTAACTTTACCACATCTACCCTAAAACATCCAACCGTATAAAATACGGGATATAACATCCTCCATGAGAAATTCCAATTTTTGCCCCTTACTTTTTCTAATATTTCCAAGTTAAAATTCTAATTTAGTCATAAGAATTTTGTATCCAACAAGATCAAATATAGCCTTGTCCTTGACTTGTTACCATTGTCTCCAAAATATCCTAATGTGCAAAATACGGGTTATAACAAAGGGAAACATTATTGAATAAGAGTCATTAACAACTTCAAAATATTATCCATTTGTGTCCAAACATACCTCTACTTATAGACTTGACGGGGGCTAAGACATGTCCCTCACTCACCCTTAATTTAAAAATGGAAATAAGAACCATAAAAGGTATTCAAAAGTCATTACATAACATAAGCTAGAAAAGAAAAGGAATATTATTTCCGAAACATTGGAACTCATCAACTAGGTAGCCTTCAATGAAATCAACTAGCCTCATGAAGGTGAATGTGGAGCAACGGCGGTCCCTACTTGGTGATATCATGTAGAAAAAAGAGTATGCATTAGTACTTTGAATGTACTAAGTATGTAGGCATGCATTAACATTGAAGAAACCTTAAATGCATTAACATTGAAGAAACTTTAAAACATTAATATAGTATGGAATATAGTGCAATGCATGCATGATGAATTTGCATGGAGAGACTACTTTTCAGGTAGAACTCCATCAATTTTATTTATTTCTTTAACATTTAGGGCTATTTGTGGATCCACTTGCTTAAGACTATCCGAGCTCCACTGTTTGCACATAGTTAATCAGACAAAAGGTTGCTACTAGGATTCTCTTACCAAATCTCACCTCAATGCCCCATTTAGTTCTAAGTCAATCCCACAGAATAGTTTAATATATCATAAGAACATAATTATTTACGTAGCTTTAGATCATCAAGCATCATTAGGTAGAATAGCTCATTAAAACTCTTTTTTGATTCACACAAGTGAGAATTGGACTTCCACAAGTAGAATACATCATTTCATCATTCTTTAATTTCATAAGATCCTTTTTTATCATAGACATTACTTTCGTAAACATTCATTTGGAGCCCAAACTTTCAATTCAAACTTCATTGAAACATAGTGAAGCTAGGTGGGTTCTAATCAATTCAACTTTCAAATCTATAACATCAATACTAGCATGAATGAGAGTGATGGAATGCATTAATTAAAACAATCCACCATTACACTTTAACACCCTTTTCTTGCCTCTATAGAAGGACCTTTGATAAATCAACCATTACATGCATTTAAGAGTCAATATAAGCTAAGATAGATAAATAAATTTTAAATATTTAAGAATCTATACATTTGAAATCATAGTATGAAAACCCATAAAATTTTACCATTAGAAATTAAAATACTAAGTTTATAAAATACTTGGGCTTCATGGGTGGAAGAAATCATGAATCAGAACAACATACCATGGGGAATAAAGCCCTAATGCAATTTTGAAAATAGAAATTTGAAGACTTAGGAATGGAACCCTAGATTTGCTTGAGATGAAGGAGACTTTGGGAGGAGCTTTGGGAGAGGAGGATTTTGTGAATTTGAGACTATGTGTGAGAATGAGGGATTTGGGATAGATTAGAATCCTTCGATAGGGTCACTCAAAAGGAATTCAATCTAAGGCAAAGAAGGTGGTTTGAACTCCTTAAGGACTATGATATGATCATGCATTATCATATGTGTAAATCTAATGTGGTTGCCGATGCACTTAGTAGGGTGTCTATGGGGAGTGTCGCTCATGTTGATAAAGGGAAGAGGGAGTTGGTAAAGGATGTTCATCGGCTAGCAAGATTAGGGGTGATGTTGAGTGGTTCTGATAATGGGGGTGTGTTTGTACAAAATGGGTTCAAGTCATCGTTGATGGCAGATGTTAAGTCAAAACAAGACCTTGACCCGACATTGGTGAGTTAAAGAGATAGGTGAAAGAGAAGAAAGTAGAAGTCTTTTCACAAGGGGGAGATGCGATACTTCACTACCAAGGTCGGCTATGTGTTCTAGATGTGGATGGCCTAAGGGTTCGATCTAGAAGAAGGCTCATAATTCTTCATATTCTATTCACCCCGGTACTACCAAAATATACTGAGATTTAAAGAAAATATATTGGTGGGGTGGCATGAAAAAGAACATAGCAAAGTTCATGGTCGAATACCTAAATTGCAAACAAGTTAAGGCTGAACATCAAAGGTTGGGTGGCCTAGAACAAGACATTAAAATCCCCACTTGGAAGTGGGAAGATGTGAACATGGACTTTATAGTGGGTTTGGCTCGTATTTGGAAGCATCATGACTCGATTTGGGTGATTGTTGATATAATGACAAAATTATCTCACTTTCTACCTGTCAAGACATCTTATAGCGCCAAGGATTATGCTAAGTTATACATTTGGGAATTGGTAAGGTTTCACAGTATGCCATTGTCAATTATTTTGGATCGTGGTACCCAATTCACTTCTCATTTTTGGAAATCATTTCAAAAGGGTCTTGATACCAAAGTGAAGCTAAGTACCAAATTCTATTCTCAAATAGATGGGCAAGCCGAACGGATAATTCAAACACTATATGATATGTTAAGGGCTTGTTTGCTAGAGTTAAAAAGGAGTTGGGATGACCATATACCACTTATTGAGTTTGCCTACGATAATAGCTATCACTCAAATATTGAGATGGTGCCGTTTGAGGCTTTATATAGGAGATGATGTAGGTCTCCGGTTGGTTGGTTCGAATTGGGTGAGATGACCTTGTTGGGTCCCGAGTTTGTGCTTGATGCTTTGGAGAAGGTGAGATCATTAGATAAAGGTTGAAGACAGTTTAAAGTCGCCAAAAGGCCTATTACGATACTAGGAGAAGGGATATTGAGTTTAATGTGGATGATTGGGTATACTTGAAGGTTTCACCCAAGAAGGGTATAGTTCGGTTTGGTAAAAAGGGAAAGTTGAGCCCTAGGTATGTAGGGCCTTATAGAATCTTGAGACGTGTTGTCAAAGGTTCTTATAAGTTGGAGTTGCCATCAGAAATGACTATGGTTCATCCAGTATTCCTTGTATCTATGTTGGGAAATGTATAGGTGACCCAAGTTCTATTGTGCCTTTGGAAGTAGTGAATGTTTAAGAGAACTTGACCTATGAAGAGGTACCGATTGAAATTTTTGACCAGCAAGTCATGAGATTGAGGAACAAGGAAGTTGCATCCATCAAAGTCCTTTGGAGGAATCAACAAGTCAAAACTACTACATGGGAAGTGGAAGAGAATATGATGAAGTGATACCCTCATCTCTTTCATTCTACTAAATCCAAAGGTACTAAGTTATTCATGCTCAAATTGTTCAACACTCCTACATTTCAGTTTTCCTAAGTCTTCATATGTATGCATGTTCATAAAGTCAATTTTAAAGTCATTTTTTATGTTTATGAAAGTCTCATGGTTTATGCATGTTTATACGTCATTGCATTCATGTTGGGTTGCTAGTCCTCTTTCCGTGTCCTTTTTATGCTAATGAATCTCATTCGAGGATAAATATTCCCAAGGAGGAGATATTGTAAGACTTCGTAAGTTGAAAAGTCAAAATGAAGGAAAAACTAAAGAAAATTGGACTGACCCTGAGTTTACAAGGAGATGTATGACTCGTAGAAACTATTACAAGTCATAGAAATCACTCGTAGAAGGGGAGGCAGAGGTTGAGAAGTTAGTTAAGTTTAGTTAAGTGAGCATGAGGGTTGATAAGTCAATTGATGACTCATAGAGGTGAAGACGATTCGTAGAAATGATCCATCATTGTAATATGAGTTCCTTTACATGACAAGCCTCAGTACCCACTCTATGACTCAACAAGATGAGTCATAGTAGAAATGATGAAAGAACGAGTCGTAGAGAAAGTTTAGAGACTCAGTGCTTAGGGTATCTCAAACCCTGTAGGACGAGTCCCTTCTACGAATCGTAGAAGAGATTATGACTTGTAGAGACGAGTCATAGGAAAAATTATCGAGGGTGAGTTCTCAGGGTTTTCTCAAACCATGCAGGATGAGTCATTTCTACGACTCATCGACCCCTCTACGAATCATAAGGAGCATACATAGGAGTGTTCGATCACTATTTAATGAAGGACATTTTCATCCATCCCAATTTTATATTCTAAGACCCTAGGCTCTTTTGGGCATTATCCCTACCCTACACTTACTCAATTCTTCCAAAGTCCCTCACTCTCTTTCACTCTAAAATTTTCTTAAGGAAAGAAGGTTTCTCTCAAGGGTTCATCTTCCAAAGCTAGGGTTTTATCCCAAGGTCTTCGAGTCTCCATTTTCAAGCTTACATTAGGGATTTATTCCCCAAGTTATGTGGGCCTTTATTCATGGGTCCATCCACCCATGGAGCCCAAGTATTTCCTAACTTAGTACCTCAATTTCAAATTGGAAATTTTATGAGTTTTCATAGCGTGATTCCAAATGCATAGCTTATTGAGTATTTCAAGTTTATTTACCTATCTTACCTTATATTGGCTCTTAATTGTATAAAATGGCTGATTTATCAAAGGTCCTTATATGAAGGCATGAAAGGATTTTAAAGTGAATTGGTGGGTTGTTTCAAGTATGTTTTAAATTGGTCCATTCCATTACTCTCATGCATACTAGCATTGATTTTAATGATTTGAAGTTGAATTGGCTAAACCCACCATGTTTTACCATGACTTTTGAAGAATGTTTGAGTTGATTGAAAGAGGTTTTAACCTAATTTTAAAAAGGCTTATTTTCTACGAATGTGAAGGTTTTTAAAGAATGATCGAATAATAATAAAAGGTCTTCTTGGCTAAAGAAAGGATTCTATGTGATAAGGACAATTCTCACATTTGAATCATCAAGTTTTTAGGAGCTACTCTACCGAATGATGATTTGATGTTTAAAGATATATGCATGCTTATGTTAGTACGATGTTTATATATTATTCTGTGGGATTCGACTTAGCACTAAATGAGGCTTGAGGTGGGGTTCGATAAGGAAATTCTACTAGCAATCTCTTGTTTCATTAACTATGTGTCAATATAGGAGCCCTTGTACACTTTTTAGTCTAGTGGATCCACGTATGGACATCTAGTCAAAGTTAAATAAATGAATGAAGTTTGATGGAGTTCTACCCGACAAGTATTCTCCCCGTGACAATTCGAGGGGTTCTGCTAGATTCCATGTAATAGCTAGTATGGTCTTAGATGTCGGTTATAGTCTTTTCCCACATATGTATACTTTAAATGCTATTTATTGATTTCTCATGCATACATTGCATTTATATTCCGTATTATATAATATCTTAATGTTTCTTCAATTTTAATGCATGCCTACATACTAAGTACATTTAAAGTACTAATGTATACTCTATTGCCTACAACTTATCACCATGTAGGGACCAGTGCTCCTCCTCATTTGCCTCCATGTGGCTAGATCGGATTGTTTGTAGGTTGTTTGTGGTGAGTTCCCACGTTTCAGGAACAACAACCCTTTTCATTCTAGCTTATTTTATACAAAACATTAAGACTTATATTATGGCATTTCTTAACACTTATTTTGAGGGTAAGTTAGGGCATGTCTTAGCCCCCCTCCAAATCTATTGGTAGAGGTATGTTTGGACACAAATGTATAATGATCTAAGTTTGATGATGAATTTTATTCTATGATATTCTCCATTAGTCCTATTTTCCCCTTTTATTTCCTCTTATTGTTCATTGTAGTTACCTATGAAAGGCTAACGAATGCGAAGAGGCTTGGGTGAGGTGCCTCCGGGTTCCTTATTCATCATGTCATATCTAGGACCTAGGCTTGAGTCGTGAAAACTTTAAACCATAAAAATATCATATAAAAGTAAATGATAGGAGTAATCTTTCAAAACATCATAAGGACCATACATATATGGGAGGTAACTGTAACCGACATTAAGAACATGCGAGCTATAACATAGAATCCGATGATCCTAACATCGATCCAACATTATCATCATTAAGTGCTATATGCGTATCCACTATCTAGACCATATTGGCAAACCTACAGTGGCAACATAGTTTAAAGGACTAGAGTTTGCTACTAAGGCTTACGTTGAGCCCCCACCTCAAAGTCTTCTCGGTGCTAAGTCAACATCCCACAGAATACATACAATAGCATAATCATAAATCATATTTTTCATAAATCATAAGCATTTCATAATTATACTTCTTAAAATCATTTATAGGAATAGCTCATCATCATGTGATTCATGTAATGTGGGTGTAGGCCTTCCATCATTATGAATCTTTTTTATAAAAACATCATTAGGTCTTAAGTCACCCTCATTCAAAAAGCTTGCTTACATACTTGAAATTCATGATCATAGCATATACTTGGATTTAGGGTAAAACATGAATACATGATCAATTGACTTGAAAATAATAAAATTGGATTGAAAACATGCATGATCATATACTTTCTATCAGCCCATGTATAATTCATAAAGATAATATCATTTGAAAGTATAATTGAAAAAACCAATAATTCATATCATGAGCCATAAAGGTCAATGTAGTGAAATTCATAGAGAAAACTCTTCAATTCAATGCAATAACCATCAATTATATTAATATAGACTCATAATCATTATTGGAATCATAATTCGTGCAATTGGAATGAAGATCATAAAACTCATTAAAATACATACTTTAATTGATTGAAATATTAGATAATTTGTTGACTCCTTGGGTGAAAGTACCCTAGGATCAATTATTCACATACCTTGTATGAGAAGACCAAAAAATTTGAAAGAATTTGAGAGTTTTGATGGAGAGCTTGAGTGAATTTCTTGGAAATCTTCAATGGAGTCCTTGAGAGCTTTTGTAGAGAGAGAGAGAAATATTTGAATAAGTAAATTGTAGAAGAATGAATGGAATTAGAGGTTTAGGATAGTTTATAGAGATGAATTAGGTCCTACAAACGTCTAGATTCATTAACTAACAATTAGGAAAATGTCTAAAGTGACTTCAATTAAAAGCTGAATTCAGACGGAAAAACCCACCCAAGTCCACGACGCAAACGTGCTCCTGGATAGGCAAATTTTGAGCGAATGAGATTTTGGCCAGATTTTGACTCGGGAAAAAATTACACTAAGTGGGAGAAAGTGGGCAACACGGGCCTGCCGTGCAACTCACTGTTATATGCAATTTCTTAAAAAAATTATCTTTAGATATACCATTCCTAAAAATCCATCAAGACCATTTTTGAAATGTTTAACCTTCATATATCATATTCCAACCTTCAAACGCCTGAAATATTATAGTGTGTGTATGTATGTATGCATGTATATACAAATATTTATGGTCATGACGAATGACGATTCCAAATTTGTGAGACTATTATTTGACTATGTACAATGAACTTCTCTACTTCTTCTATGACTGTAATTATATACCTGTTACTAATCTTAGTCGGCCTATGATGCCTATCACTATATAATGTTTGTGCTAATGCTATTTTTTCATTTTATTTTGAGTGCAGACTGTTCACACAGTCCTGCATTTGACGTCATTACTTGTCGAATCTAAGGGTGAGTTATTTTCATCTTGGCTGCCATAAATATTTTAATGGTAGATATTTTCTTTTGGAACATTAATATAGTTTATTTATTTCTTTACTCTTAGGAAATTGATAGTTAGAGTTCTAGTATGATGACTTTAGAATTTTGAAAATAGATAAAGAACAAATATACCCTCGAACTATAGTAATTGGTATATAAATATCCTCCATTATATTTTTAGGAAACTGATATCCTTACCGTCTATGTTTTGGAGGTGTATGAACACTTTTGGACTAACAGAGGGACACGTGTCTCGATCTTAAAGGGCTACCTAAGATTTATTAATTTCTACCCATAATTAAATGATCTACCCAAATAATAAAAACTCACCCAAATAACTTAAGACCCACACCCAATTTATAACCCAAAACCCCCAATACACCACTTTCATACAAAAAAGACCAAAATTTCAAACATTTCCAAAACACAAGTCTTTTTTCCCCAATGGAAACCTGACTAACCATTGTGTTTACAAGAACAAGTGTTTTCACATCAGCTCCATCCATGGGAACCATTACAAATACTTATCAAAGAAGCAATTTTAACTTTAAAGACTCTTCTTTCACAGTAAAACCAAACCCATTTCACATTTGTCCAACACAATTAGAAAAGCTCAATAATTTTATAGAAAATAAATCTTTTAGCATAAAAGTTCGCACACGATGAAAAACAATAACTCCAATAATGCATCGGTAAGGATTATGACAAAAGCAACCTTATTGCAATTAAACAAAGCAAAACGCGCAGCAAAAAAAAGTTAATAAGTATCAAATTTTACAATTTTGTGATGACAATATCAGAATTCGCACCGGAGTTGACCTTTGGAGAAGAAGAATTTCTTGATAGATCAAGATGACTTAAAGGCTTCAAAATGAGACTGCCATTTCAAATAGTTGTCTTTATTTTGGGGGGGTTGGATTATAAATTGGGTATTAGTCTTTAAGTTATTTGGGTGGGTTTTTAATTATTTAAGTGAGTCTTTTAATTATGGGTAGAAATTAAATCAATTTTGGGTAGACATTTAAGATCAAGACACATGTCCCTCCATTATTCCAAAGGGTATATACACCCCAAAATTTAGACGTTAAGGACATCAGTGTCCTAAAAGTATAACAGAAGGTATTTAGATACCATTTATGATAGTTCGGGTGTATATTTATCCTTTTGCTGTTTTGAAACTGTAATTGATTAGATTTTCACATCTTTTTATCTATTTTATCTCAAGACTCTTATTTATTATATTATTCTTCTTAAATATGTTTAGTAATTTAGATATTGCATGTGTTAGTTGTTAAGGTTTGGTTCACCCAATGAGGTTAGTGTGAGTGTCAATCACGATAGTTGAATCATGACAAAATTAGTATTAGAGTCCTAAATTCATCAATTTTATCTAACTATAATATGTCTAGAATAGTCTTGTGGAATAGTAAATAGACATTTGTATTTCTTCTTGAGAGGTTGCACGACACTAGGAAAACTCACTTCTTTTTTTCCTTTATGTTATTACCTTATTTCAATTGATATCTTGTGATCCAAATTGATATTAAATCTTTCACACTTTTTTCACAGATTATAAGGATACGTTCAGGTAAGCCAGAGCTTTGACACCTGATCCAGTTACTGCTGTCATAATTTGTGGTTAAAGAT
The DNA here is from genome assembly GCF_947179165.1 of Solanum dulcamara. Classification (NCBI taxonomy): domain Eukaryota; kingdom Viridiplantae; phylum Streptophyta; class Magnoliopsida; order Solanales; family Solanaceae; genus Solanum; species Solanum dulcamara. The sequence continues at coordinate 13,581,011 of NC_077244.1, read as the reverse complement.
GATCTAAGAGGAGATATTAGGAGTAGAAAAAGAGTAAGAGCTCCATGAAGGGCCAGAGCCCCAACTGCTGATCAGGTATGAGACAAGTCTAGATCCTTCGCACCATGAAAGTCCCATGAGATAGCTACAAAGGAGGCAAATGCATGAATTTAGAAGACTGTTGCACCCGCTCCTGTTTCATCAAAGGTGATAGCTCAAGTGATGATTTTAATAAAGATTTTGACAGGAAATTGGACTACATCTACAATTTCCATAGGAATTTGGGAGTCCAGCATGCTGCAATTGTGACTCTATGAATGAATGAGATTTTAGAGATGAGAATATTTTTGAAATTGGTAACTAAGTAATGATTGAATAGGAGCATGATCTGTTCTAGAGGTTCAATAAAATAAAGTCTCCCATTTTCTAAAGTACAGAGTGCGAGGACTCTTATGAGTCTATCATTGATTGTGTTGAAATGGAGGCTGAAGGACATGGATGAACTTGGACTAACCTAAGAATTTAGAGAAAAATTGAGAGCTCTTATTTCATCAGAGAGAAGAGAAGAAGAAGAGTAAAGTAAAGTAATATCCTCACCTACCCACATTTTAATACATATACTTACTCTACTAACAACCACACAAACTTAGTAGGGCCCACACTAACAACTAACTAATTATACACTTACACAACCAACTACATAATATACACAATACACCACTAACTACTAACTAACTAATTAGGAGAATTAGGAGAATGATTATATCAATACTCCCCCTAAAGTTGGAGGGTGCATGATGTCCAACACTCCCAACTTGTCCATCAAATAGATATGTTGTTGTCTGCTCAGTCCCTTTGTCATAAGGTCTGCTTGTTGATCATTTGTCTTCACAAATGCCGCCTTGATGATACCTTCCTTTATCTTGTCCCTTATGAAGTGATAATCGATTTCAATATGTTTCGTTCTCTCATGGTAAACTGGATTAGCTGCTAGTTGAATCGCTGCCTTGCTATCACTCCAAACAACTACTGGCTGATGAACTTCCACTCCAAGTTCACTGAACAGACCCAGCAGCCAAGTAATCTCTGTAATAACAGTTGTCATGCTTCTATATTCAGCTTCAGCTGAGCTCTTGGATATTGTTTGCTGCTTCTTTGACTTCCAAGAGATAAGTGACTCTCCAAACTTAACAGCATAGCCTGTGATAGATCTTCTTGTGTTGGGGCAAGCTGCCCAATCTGAGTCACACTAACAAGTGATCTCTTGTGTAGGTTTTGCTCTAAAAATAAGGCCCTATCCTGGTGCATTTTTCAGGTATCTGACTACTCTAACAGCTGCTTTCTAGTGTGATATCTTAGGCTCTTGCATGAATCGACTCAATGTTTGGACTGCAAAGCTGATGTCTGGCCTGGTTATGGTGACATACAATAGTCTTCCTATCAGCCTTTGATATTTTGAGACTTCTTCCAAAGCTTCATCTCCTTCAGCTCCAACAGCCTTATCATATTCCACAGTGGTCATCTTGCTTCCAGATTATAGTAGTGTAACAGCTGGTTTTGCACCTCCTAGGCCCATTTCTGATATCATCTCCAGTGTGTACTTCCTTTGATTAAGAATGATGCCATGTTGTGATCTCAGAACTTCTATGCCAAGAAAATATTTGAGTTCTCCCAAGTCCTTCACTCTGAAGTCATGTTACAGAATCTGTTTTGCTTCTTCTATGAGGCTACTGCTATCCCTAGTGATGAGAAGATCATCTACATATACAAGTATTATGACAATGTTGTTACCTGACTTTCTTGTGAAGAGTGAGTAGTCATGAAGGCTTTGTGTGAACCCTGCAGATATCAGTGCATCAGTCAACTTGATGTTCCATTGTCTTGATGCCTATTTGAGGCCATATAGGGACTTCAACAACCTACACACTTTGGTCTCCCCTGTCTCTTGAACCCTTCTGGTAGCTCCATATACACTTCTTCATAAAGATCTCCTTGTAAGAAAGCATTGTATACATCTATTTGATGAAGTTTCCATCCTTTTGAGGCTGCCAGTGAAATCACTGATCTCACAGTAACCATCTTTGCCACTGGGGAGAAGGTTTCATGATAATCAAGGCCTTTCTTTTGACTGTATCCTTTTGCCACCAACCTTGTTGACTTTCATCCTGCACAATTAGAGCATAGGCTTGATTCACAGATGGTGCATTTGACTTTATCAAGATCTGTCGCTAAGCTTGGTCATATGCTTCATTCAAACCGCTCAAGAATTGCATTAACCTCTCCTCCTGTAGATACTCAATATAGTCCCTAGACTTTGGACAGCCACAGTTCGGAGAAGGAGCTATTAAATCAGATTCACTCCACAACTCCTTCAATTTGGAGAAATACATTGACACTGGACTTGTTCCCTGTTTGAGATTTGTAATGGTTGTGTGTACTTGAAAGATTCTTACTCGATTTACCTTGTCAAAACTTTCCTTCAGATCCTCCCAGACTAAATGTGCATTTGATGCATATACGATTCAGCTCAATAGATTCTCTGATACTGTGTTCATAATCCACGAAAGCACGATCGCATTCACCGTCTCCCACTGTTCATGAAGTGATTCGTCGAATGATTCCTTCGTGCATGTACCGGTCACGAACCCTAGCTTCTTCTTAGCTAGAAGGGATATCCTCATGGCTCAACTCCACACTCCATAGTTTTCAGATCCAGTGAGTTTCACTGGTGCCAATACACACCCTGATGTGTCCGATGGGTACACATACAAAGGATGCCCGTGTTCTATGACTATCTTCTCACTTGATGTTTGTGGCTGTCAACGGTCACCCATGGTTTTTCAGCTCCGAGCTTCAGCTTTGTCGGCAATGGCAGAGCTTAAGCTTCAACGGCGAGTTCCTCAATCGATGACCCGCTCTGATACCATATTGAAATGGAGGCTGAAGGACATGGATGAACTTGGACTAACCTAAGAATTTAGAGAAAAATTGAGAGCTCTTATTTCATTAGAGAGAAGAGAAGAAGAAGAGTAAAGTAAAGTAATATCCTCACCTACCCACATTTTAATACATATACTTACTCTACTAACAACCACACAAACTTAGTAGGGCCCACACTAACAACTAACTAATTATACACTTACACAACCAACTACACAATATACACAATACACCACTAACTACTAACTAACTAATTAGGAGAATTAGGAGAATGATTATATCAATAGATTGCCATGAGAGTCTCCATAAGATGGGAGCAATGGATGAAGTTTTTCTCTTTCTAATTGCCTGAAAATGTTATTCTATGGTGGTGGGCATTTGTTGAGCGTAGACCCGTTGATTCACTTTCATTGACCTGGATCCAGTTCAACTTTCATCATTTTTGAAAAATATATTTCTCGTACTTTGTGAGATCAAATATATGAAGATTTTACCATCAATTAGAAGGTAATTTGTACGTCATAGTTTATTATATCAATTAGAAGGTAATTGGTCTATCATAGTTTATGAAGCCTGCTTTCACTCTCTGTCCAGGTATTCTTTGCAGTTACTATCCACTGATAAGGAGATGATTAGACGATTTGTCAAGGATCTGAATGTGGGACTATAGTTAGTAGCTTTATAGATGATATCTTTTGGTAAAACCTTCAAGGAAGTGGTTGATCATGTAAAAAATGTGGAGGGGGTAAAGCAAGAGTTTTATGCTAAGTTGGTGGACAAAAGGTCCAAAAGGGTGGTAGTTTTTGTGGCTATATTCTGAGGGAACAATTCCTCAAGGGTATTCTATGTGCCACATTTAGTCTGCAATATAAGTATGAACTTAGGGTCCGCTAGGGGTCAGCCAACAGTCATCAATACAGAGAGGGTACTTTGTATCACCCTAAAGGTCATTTTCGAAATATTTTGGAAAAATACTATTTTAACCATCTTGATAGTTATCCCGAATCACATTTGATCAGTTATGAAGTTATTTTTGAAAATTCTTTGAAAGACTATGATTTTTGAAAGCTTTGAATTCTTAAAGCCATAAATTGTTAAAAAATGGTTTCGGTACCAACCAAAGCTATAAGTCTCTAAATGGAATTTCATTAATTCCATTAGCTCCAAAATATGGAATTTAGTCTAGAAAAGTTATCAATTTCAAATTCGGAGTTGTTTCGTGGATTTGAGGTCTTAAGTTGGAGGTTAATAAAATTTTAGCCTTTGAGTTGAATTTGGTCAACAGTCGGAGTTTGGACTCTCGAAATTGATTTCGATGATTCCATTGGATTCGGAAGTAAGATTTTAGGCCTAGGTGAGGTCTTAGTTGAATCTTCAGAGGTTTCGAGGGAAATTTGATATTTTTGAGCCTTAAATTGGTTTGGTTGCGACTAAATGGATTTCATATCAAGAAGACCTTGAATCAATGTTCTAATGATTCAATTGAGTTCAGAACGTCAAATCTAGTAGGGTAGCATATATGATTTGTGTGCATGAGGTTCTGAACGAATTCCAATGGTCTATTTAGTGAATTTTATGCCTTGGTGTGAGTTGTTAGTTTATATATCCGATGCCTCCTTGTGTTTGCGGGGATTTGCCACGTTCACAAAGGTACAAGTACACGAGCCCTTGCATTTATGGAGATCTTGGCGTGTTCGTGGAATGATAACTGGTAAACATTCGCGTTTGCAAAGCTTTTGGTTGCGATCGCGGAACGCAGGCCCTTAACCTCCACATTCGTGAGACCTTAGTCGTGATCACACAGAACATTTTACCTGGCATCATTTAATTTTCCAAAAGTCGAGAATTATTCCATTTTCCTCCATTTTTGAGTTCTCCAGCTTGGTATAGGCGACTTCAAAGAGGATTTTTGAGATAAAACTATTGGGTAAGTGATTTTAATCTAGCGTCTTCATTATCTAGTAATTGTTTCATGATTTTGACATTTAAATCATTGATTCTGACTTCAAGAATTGGGTATTTTCTCAAGAACATGAGTTTTTAGAAAAATGGTGATTTAGCCTTAATTTCAACTCTGTTGTTGAAATAGTTTTCGCCGGTGAGTCCCAAATTCATTGACTAACATGATTTTATACTAAATTCTAGATTTAACTTTCATTTTTGAAATTTTGTTTTTGGATCAATTTTACTCTATTTTTTGAAGTCTTGCTATGCGTGTGTTGTTCTAGTATTCTTACGGTGGATTCATATTCGAATAGATTTTGTTGACTTGGAGAACCATCGAAATTCTGAAGTGATTGTGTGAGGCAAGTAAAGTTTTAGATCTTTGTTAAGCATGTAGAATCTTGTACTTCCTTATTATGTGAATTGGGGAGTAATGGAAATCGGCTATGGGTTTGACTTGTTCATATTGATTAGTCTTAATGAGGATAAATGGGGTAATAATAGGCTATGTGATGACATATTGATTTATAATGTGTTATGGATGATTTGAGTGATTTTAGTGACTCATTACAAATGTTAAAAATCCACAATGTTATTGTGGACTCTGTTTTTACATGATAAATGCTAGCTCCCTACCATTGTATGAACATGCCTATTTGCATCGCTGCTGAAATACTATAATGAGATCTATTTGATGATGGAGTCGATGGGAAATGGTTTTGGCAAGTGCTATGAATGAAAAACAAAGACAAAGAAGTTATCGAGGGACTTTCCACACACTGTGATAGATACCAAGTATCATTTCGAGGGACGTGCCACATACCATGGTAGTTGCTAAATGATTTTGAGAAATGTGCCATACGTTGTGATAGATGAATGGACATATATGTCCTTTATGGGTTTTGGACTGAGTTTCAGCGAAAGTTCATCGATAGTGTAATGACCATTTAGATCATTTTGAGAATGAGTCCTCCCTCTTTCGTAAAAGACCCTCTCTGTAAATTTAAGTTGGAAATTTTGGACTTCTCAATAACTACAATTAATTAGTTGATAGGTGATTTTAGACAATTAATTTATTTAGTGGGCTAAAGTATTAATTTATTAAATATCATATACCACTTGACTCTTATACACAAAAATATATTAAAGTAAAATGGATTTATTAATTTTTGGTGATAACACAAGAATAACCGCTTGACATTGAACTATTCGGCGAGGACAATCTAATTGCACCAGGTAAAAGACTTCACCACTCTTAACTCTTTGTGCTTGTGAATGTATATAAGGTTATAATATTATTATTATATTTCTTGAGTGGTGAAAGAAAAGGGATACAGAAAATTTTTATCAGTTCCAGATAGGGATGGTTGTCGTCAGTTAGTCCAATTTTGAGTGGATATTTTATGGAAAATATCCAACAAATGGGTAATGATGATACATCATTAGGGAATGATTGGTAAGGTATTTAATACTCAATTTTTAAATAGGATAGTTACTGAAAAAAGTTATTTGTTCCTTTCCATGGGTGAGATTTCAGTGTTTTAACTTGCTTCTGTACTGGATTCGTATGGTATTACATTATGACTCAAGTTTTGATATATTGAGATAGATAATTAAATATTAGGTATATTATATTATATAAATATCATTAGATTTATGTTAGTTGAACAAATTGAGACCTAACCCTAGACTTGATATTTAGGACTTGATTATAGATTTGAATGAGTTTTTGGGTCGAGGCTTGAGATATAGTGGTATGGGTGTTTTTTGTTTAGAAATATTATTGTGATTATTTATTTGATTAGATTACATTGATTTGTAAGCTCAACGAAAGGGGAAGGCTCAAGTCCTAGAGTTATTACTTGATTATTTGAGACAAGTGAACTTTTAAACCTCTGTTTAAGCTTGTAGATGCTAGTATTTCCTTGTTATGTGTGTTGGAGAGTGATGAATATTGTGTTGGGTTATTGACTATATGATTGACCTTAAAATAGAAATGAGGGTATAAAATGACAATCTAATGACGTGTATTGGTGTGATCGCTGTGATGAGATTATTGACTTATCTTGGACATACGAACATATTATATTGATATAAGATGTAAAAATTATTGATGATATCATGCTATCATTGTGAATTATATGAGCATGAATTGGTTGTATTGGTTCTGATATACTGCGTTGAGACTGGAAATCATATGGAATAAAAAGGGGTCAGACCACACGCTCCGTAGGAGGTATTATGAAATAAAAGGATCGACACATGCTCCGTGGAAGGATATGTAAATTGAAGGGATGGGTCACACGCTTCGTGGCAAGTTACATAGACAAAAATGTCCCTCATGGGCTCCGAATTATGATTCAGCGGATGTGTACCGATAGGACATACATGTATCATTTCATTGCATTGCATCACACCTTTTTTATATTTGTGAACTCGTGTTTACCCCTTATTTCTCTATATGTGCTGAACTTGAATTGATATGATTCATTTGATGAGACTATTGATGAGTATTCGTGGACTATATTATTATTATTTTATAAAGTGTAGAGTTAGGCTAGTTTTATGCAAGTTGTAGTTAAGGAGGTTCGGTTGGGATAACTGGATTACTTGTAATCTATTGAGCTTTGCTTGGTTTTAGTTGTCTACTTGTTGAGTACCATATTTTTTGGTACCCACCCCTTGCTTCTATACTTTTGTAGGTTCTGAGCCCGGACCTACTTGATCTCCTAGTGTTTCCTACCACATCAGATGCTACCATTTCGAGTGTTGAGGTGGCTGTTACATCCATCTAGCAGACACATCTTACTCTTTTATTATATTTTATTCCTATTCTAAAGATAAATACATTATGACTATATTTCCTTTTGTACTTTAATAATGTATTAGTGACTCATATACGTGACAATCAATCTTGGAGAATTTTGAGATTAGTTACCTATTTTTTATTAAGTTAAACATTGCTTTATCTCATTTACTTTTGCATTTATTTTTTGTTGAGTTTTAGGCCGACTTGTCTCAGTAGATTGATACGAGTGTCATCATACCCGATTTTGGGTTATGGCAGATAGAAAAGAATGCATCATTTTATTTGACATCTGATTGCATTGCATATTACCTCTTTACAATTTGTGAAATTATGAATCTTTCTTTAATGATTTGTGATTGATGAACTTGATGTCGATGTCGATAATTTGTACTGTTGTGATGTTATATTTGAGATATGTGCTATGCGGATTATGGATAGTTAGGTTGGGTTGATCTTTATGCAAATTGTAATTTTGGAGGTTCGGTTAGAGTGAAAGGAGTACCCATATTCTATCTGCTTTACCTCATATTTAGTAGTTTTCTTATGGAGTACCATCTAAGTTGGTACTCACTCCTTGCTTCTACACTTGTGTAGGTCATGATCCCAGACTTTTGTGATTCCTCCTTACTCTTTTCTATATCTAAGGCTTATCATTTGGAGTTGTTGAGGTAGCTATTTTGTTATTTCGGCGGACACTTCTTACTCTTAATATGTTTCTGGTTCTACTTTTGAGACAAAGACATTGAGACTTGTATTTTTTTCATATTTATTGTAATACATTAGTAACTTGTACACATGACAACCAATCTTGGGGGAATTGAGTCATGAGTATATAAATCAACTATTAATTAAGTTTATTTCTTTTGTTGTTTTAATTTCACTTCTGCATTTTTCTTTTGTTGGTTCTTCAATTGACTTATCTTGGTGGGTTAAGACGAGTGTCATCACACCCATTTTTGAATTATGAGAAAATGGTATTAGAGCTTTAGGCTCATAGGTATCACTTGTGTACAAGCCAAGTTTAGTAGAATCATGATGATTGGTATGCAGATGTCCCTTACTTATCTTTGAGAGGATATGAAAACTGTTAGAAAAATTCCTTTTCTTTTTCCAATTTTGTGTCGTGTGTGGTTACTAGCACTAGTACTGAGTTATCGCATATCTTTTTTGATAGATGGCTAGGACACGAGCTACTTCTACTAGTAGAGGAGTAGAGGCATTACCTGAGCATATTATTGAGACCCCAACTATGGGTAGAGGTAAAGGTAGAGGCCGTGCGAGGGTCAAAGTTTGTGCCCGTAGAGTGGCACCAATGAGGGGTCGTGGTAGAGGTGCCTCTCCCGAGCCAGAGATTGATGCTAGAGAGGACCGGGTTCCTTTAGAGTTTTCAAGTGCACTGTTGCTTTAGACCACCTTCATGAGGGTATTGGGTGCGTTTAAGGATTTTCCTCAGAGTGTGGCTGCGATAAGCATACCAGAGAGTTTTCAGACTAGAGTGGGGGCCCAGACCCTAAAGCAGCATCAGGCTCTAGTTGTTTAAGGTCCGGTGGAACAGCCACTGGTGGGTTCTAGAGGGGATGGTGTTATCTTACCTAGAGAAGGAGCTTAGGATGCATTTTTTCTTGTGTTGACCGATGATGAGAAGCACAGATATGAGAAGTTCAGGAAGATGGATCCATCTCATTTTTAGGGTGGAGGTAAAGGTATAGGCCGTTTGAGGGTCAAAGTTTGTTCCTGTAGAGTGGCACCAATGAAGGGTCATGGTAGAGGTTCCTCTCCTGAGCCAGAGATTGATGCTAGAGAGGACCGGGTTCCTTTAGAGTATTCCAGTGTACTATTGCTTTAGACCACCTTCATGAGGGTATTGGGTGCGTTTAAGGGTTTTCCTCAGAGTGTGGCTACGATAAGCACACCAGAGAGTTATCAGACTAGAGTGGGGGCCCAGACCTTAGAGCAGCATCAGGCTCTAATTGTTTAAGGTCCAGTGGAACAGCCACTGGTGGGTCCTAGAGGGGATGGTGTTGTCTTACCTAGAGAAGGAGCTTAGGATGCATTTTTCTTGTGTTGACCGATGATGAGAAACACAGATATGAGAAGTTCAAGAAGATGGATCCACCTCATTTTTAGGGTGGAAAGACTGAGGATGCACATGAGTTTCTGACTATGTGTCTAGATCTACTAGAGAAAGTTAGGTTAGGTGAGTCGCATGAAGTTTATTATGCTACATTACAGTTGCATAGGTCAGCTAGAGAGTGGTGATGAGTTTACATGAGTAGTGTTTGTTCTTTCAGCCACTCACTTTAAACCTTTCACAACTAGCCACACATTTCAGAAAAATAACTTGAAAGAGTCTTGGTAAAAGTTAATGCTCACATACATAAAGAAGAAAATCTCTCAAACTAAATGACATACATATGTTTCATTGAACAAGGGGTGGATTCAAAAGAAGTCATAGAAGAAGGAGAAATGTCTTCTTGAGCATTCACAACTTCATCGATTATCTCCAAAACCTCTACCATAGTAGGTCGTTCCTCTGGCAAACGATCCACACACTTGAGTGCTACATTTAGTAGAGGAAAAGCATACATTTCAAAGTTTGCAACTTCACTATCAAACACTTCTCCAGTCCATTCTTCCCTCACTATGGATTTCATCCATTTGACAAGGTCTAATCTTGTCTTCTCCACAACTTTACCGGTCAACAGTTTTAGCAGAATCACCCTAAAGCTATAGACATCAGTTTCTTCTGTCAATTTTTTCTCAGGGGCTGTGTAAACATTGTCCTTGTAGAGGCAACTTTTGTTGGGGTCTAGGAATTTGCAATATCCATACTCACTTATTAATGGCTCCCCTTTTTCGCTTAGTAGAATATTTGATGGCTTAATGTTGCCATGAGGAATCACAATTTCTTTCTTTGAACTTCTGTATATGTACGCGAAACCCCTTGCTATGCCAACTGCTATTGACAGCCTATGTTTCCATGGGAAATTCCATTTCCCCTCAACATAATCTGCAACAATAAAGAACAACAATATGATAAAGAATTACAAGATGAAAAATTTGAAGTTCTTGACTACTTATAATTGGCTTACTTTTGAAAAGTGTTAGTAGACTTCAACTGTTCTGATATTTGTAGATAAGTATTTTTTTCATCATTGCTAGAGTAATAAGCAACAAGTGGAAGTACATTTTGATGCTTCAAGTTCCTTATCTTTTTCATCGTTCGCGAAAATTCCTTGAATCCCACTTGTAGAGTTTTAGTTTCTTCAGTCTCTTGACAGCAAACACGCCACTGCAACATATAAAGCCTGGGGACTTCAACATAACCAGTTCAGAGCCTATAACTAGTTCAGATCCCAAAATCCACCTGAAGACAAAAAAAAGACGCACAAAAAAAAGTAGAAACAGTTCATGTTGTCTATTACTCAGCAACCCCTTTGCAGCTTTGCTGTCTATGACACTAGAAGAGAATAATTTCGAAACTTAGCACTTAACAGAGAGACACTTAACCATCAAATTGTTTTGAAGATTGAAAAAGAATAACAACAGAATATGCTTGATTTCTTGAACTCTCGGGATCATTTACAGATTGCTCCATCAACCGCTTCAATGTACTGCTACTGAATGCAATCTCTCCGCTAACACTAAGCATCTTAACCTGCTCAGCCAGGAGGTCCATTTCATCTGACATGGATATACCTTCATGTATTCAAACAGAACAGGCAAAATCATCATGTTGCCCACATACAATTTGTTCATAGAATGTAAGTGAAAATTCAAAGCCTTAAACCTAACTACCTAAGGCATCTTGCGATTACAAATCAAGAACGGGAGAATCTTTTGAGCTATCATCCATATCTAAAAAGAATTTAAAATGTGTCAACAATTAAACTAAGTAAACAAATATAAAAATAAAATATAAAAAACTGAAAAACATACCAAGTTCAAGTTTCATAAGATCATTAAAATCTTCTTCAACATTGATGGGATAAGGCCAGTTTCGACGCTTATCTTGAAGACAAATAACAGCTTGCACCAATTTCGAAGTCAAAGAACTCCTAATACCAAGAAAATCAAGTGCTTACTACACACCTATGACCTACCAGAAAACCATCAATACAAAAAAGTAAAAAACCAAAAGCCAAAAAAATGACTTCTCTGCCAGTTGCTCGAGGTAGATTGGCGGTGCTGGCAGCTCACCTCGAGGCTTCACTCAACGTCTCCGATTTGGATGAATAGAAAGGGAGATCACAAATGACTCAATGAGATGAAGGTGGACAGTGGTGAACAGCCGAACAGCGCTACAGGTGAAGGCGTGATTGTGAAGGCGTGAAGCGGTCAAGGTGAAGCAGAACTCAGAAGTACTGAAGTATTGAGGTCTTAACAGCGCCACAGGTGAAGGCGTGAAGGCATGAAGCGGTGAAGGTGAAGTAGAACTCAGAACTCAGAAGTATTAACTGAAGTATTGAGGTCTTAAGTTAAGTGTTAGGGTTAGACTATCAATTGACAATTGGGCTAGACTTAAATTATAACAATGGGCCTATAGCCCTTTATGTTTAAAAGGAGTCTTTTAGGCGGCCCAACAGATTTAATTTCGATATTCGGTATTTACCGAATACCAAACGGAATAATTATAAATATCGAAACCGAAATACCGAAATGTTAAATTTCGATACCGAATACCGAACCGAATTACCGAATACTGAAATACCAAAATAGCTGGTTCGGTTCGATAATTCGGTTTCGGTATTTTATGCCCAGCCCTAGACATTACTATTCATAATACATTATTGGCGATAAGTTTGCAAAGAAACAAAGTTAATAGCAACTTATATCAGTTCTATATAAAAACTATGTTATCAACTTATATCAGTTCTATATCAAAACTATGTAAAAAAGAGAATGAACATATATAATCTGAAAATCTTGAATACTCAGGCACGATTCAGCTGCATAACTTACTCCTATTTTTCTGAATCATAGAACATTCGACTGGTTAACGGGAATCATATCCTATTGACTGCAGAGCTAGGATAATTCTAAGGGGTCGTTTGGTTTGAAGACAAGTTATGTTGGGATTAATTATGATGGGATAAGCTATGCTGAGATAAGTTATGATAAGATTAGTTATGCTGAGGTAATTTTTTATTGGTCGTTTGGTTTGTCATATTCAAATAATATGCATGGCATAATTTCGAAGAATAAGTTGTTTGTTTACAAAAATACACTCCATTTTATTTAGTTTTTTACACTTTCTTTGCAAGATTTAGTTATTCACTCTTAAAAATAAAATTTTCATCTTATTTTAGCTTAAAAATATTTCTGTGTAACCTGCTACGACATGTTAAAATGCACTGATACTGAGAGTTTATAATTGCTTTTACACTGACACTGAATGGAAGAATTTTCTATGAACACTAATGAGCCAATTCATTCTTATTTCATTATACCCGATAAACCTTTTCCAGAGTAACCATTTCAGCAGAAAGCGGAATTCTATCAAACATATATACCTTCATATAAGGAAGAAAGCATAATTTGAAACGTAGCTTACGAATTGCTTTTAAGCAAACCACAAGATTTTCACCCTTCATATCGTTAAACAACGCATCTTTCTCTAAAGCGTTTAAAGACTCAGTAAGACAATCTGGTAATCTTCGATAATCCTCTTGATTGACATCATGAGTCTCTCTATCTGTTTCACAAAAAAACACAAGTAGAACTTCTGATAACATAACATGAATATCTCACTTATGGACAAAGAGATCTTGTTATCAGTTTTTATGTAATCCTCTTTGATAATTGATAAATCATTAGCAAGAAAATCAATGATAATGCCCAAAATTAGTTTATCAAATGCACTTTTTTTGACTACGTATTATAGAGCTTAACTTCTATACACTATGTAAAAGATAACTACAAGTAACCTTCTATAAAAGGTGGTTTAGTAACATGAAAATTAGAAGGCATGTTGCATTGGTTAAAATGAATTGATAATGTGAAAATTATTTATACTATTTTAGTGTATATAAGTTAAATCCAACATTATATCATAAAGTCATTTGAGGAAGTTTTAAGCCATGTTATTCTGAGAGTGCAGGAAGACTTGTTGACAAAAGAGAATAACCTTATCCTATATTTGTTTCGTTCCAAACTAAGAAAACTCAACTTCTAGTACAAGTTTATTATATTTCTTTTTTTCATGAAATTCCATTTTTCATTTGTTCTGTCTGAAGGTAAGTGAATACTGAATATAAGGGCAGCTGTCAAAGATACTGATGAAGTAGGTTAGGCGCACATCACGGGTTGAACTCCTAGAAGAGTGAAGGGGCGGTCCCATCATCCACTGAGTTTTGAATCTTGCTCCACTGGCCCTTGGCGTTTTCTCAGTTATCCAATATATATATATATATATATATATATTGATGAAAGCAGCTCAATCCTTCGAGGACATATTTTGTGCTATCAAAAAGAGAAGATAAGCTTGTCCTATTCTATTAATGAAAGTAGCTGATCCCAACAGAAATGATATGCATCCAGGCTTAACCATAAAATTCAGGGCAAAAAAAACTTGTAAAGGCAATTTATCACGGAAGATACAGTAGAAGAAAAACTGCTAAATAATTGTCTCTTACCTACTGGTGCAGGAAGGCTCAAATTTTTCCGCAAGCCATCAATCCCAGCAGTCATTATAGAAGCAAGTCCCAAGTATGGGTCCGTACATGCATCAAATGCAGGACATACGAAATGGCTTACAACAACAGCCCCAGGAAGTGTACAAGTACTAATTTTTGCTTATGTGTTTTCTTTCTGCCAGGTGACAAACCGTCCATTCCAATCCTTAGAATATAGGCGCTCATAACTGCAATACGGAATGGTAACTAAAATAAGGGAAAATTAGAAGCAAGGATCAGGTCAGGTAGTTCAGGGTTGATGGGAAGTGCAATTTTGCACAAACATACTCAAATGATGTATATTTCTGTTAAGAGGAGACCGAACCCAAAAAGAACGATTTTTATCTCTGCAGAAACTTTAGATAGAAAATGCTGTTTAATTCTGGGAAAGACCAGACAAGTTTGAGCAAAATGAGAGACTTCAAAGTCAAACAACCATGAGGAAGAGAAAATGTGAGAAATAAAGGCAAAAGATATCCTGTGTTTTTACTGGAATTTCAAAAGAGGAACATTCTTCTCTTGATTTGGTTACTAGTAAATACACTTAGCTCAAAACAAACTTATTTACTACAACCAAGGAGTGAAAAAAGTGGCAATTTTGCTTAGCTCTTAGATTTAGAGTGTTTTTGTCATTCAACACTGTAATTCAATATGTTAATTGTGAAACCTCTCTGCATAACCCTTTCATAAAATATAAAATGGAACTAGTTCTACCCTACTATTATCTAGTTTATGCTCTAAGCATTATACCTACTCTGAAAATCCAAAACATAATGTAAAATGCCTTTAGAAAACATCTTACTATGTAAAAATTTAATTATAATATTTAAAGATATTATGAAAAAATAATTTTCCTATTGTTTTGGTGATTTTGGTCAAGGATTACATTTGTTGGGAAGCCAAAAATGATAACAAGAGAAATATAAAACCAAGAGGTCATTCTTAGAATATAATAGTTGGACACATTTTTACATCTTTGTAAAGGAGAAAGAAATTCCCTCAAATATAACTTCATGCAAATGCAAAATCCATGAAATGTATATCACTTGGTGTTTCATATGATGTTCAAGTAATTTAAGAACCAATAGTCCTTCATCATGTGACAATGATGAGACCTTAATTTAGAGAGTTGTATTTATAAAAAAAAAAACTTTTTTGAAACAAATTGAACAGGAAAACTCATTCATGTATTAAACATTGAGTCATTTCAATTATAGAATTAATTATTATTTGAGGTTAGAAAATTATAAGTTATCCGTTATACTAACGATAGTTTAAAAAAAGGAATAGCTTCGAGTAGTTATAAGTTTCCTCTTTTTTTTCAGTTAGCTCCAACAGTGCTGCAGCCTCGGCACAATGGGATTTTGCCATCATGGAACTATGCTCATTTCAAACAATTGGCTCAAGGGAAATCATAAACAATCTCCAATACATATATACAAAGGAAATAGGGAATTACATCATACGGAGAGTGAAAAAAGTATTATTTACACTGTCAGTTCAAAGAAGCAGCCCGGTGCACTAAAGCTCCCGCTATGCGCAGGGTCCGGGGAAGGCCCGACCACAAAGGTCTATTGTACGCAGACTTACCTTGTATTTCTGCCAGAGACTGTTTCCAAGGTTTGAACCCGTCACCTCCTGGTCACATGACAGCAACTTCACTGTCAGTTCATATAAGTTAAATCTTAAAAAGTATAGAACCTCTAACCTTGTAGGATGTGGTGCAGTAAATGCAAGTATGGAAGGAAGATGATCTAACACCCCACTCATGAATGCTTCCCCAATCTTGGAAATACCATATTGACTTGATCCATCAGATGCCTTAAAAATGTTTATTCCATTCCTGGACAAACTAATATGCACATTTGATCCACAGCCATATTCATCTAATGAATACCTATACAACAAGGGAAATAAGGTTAGCAAACTGAAAGGAACTGTGCTCATGAAGTAGAAATTTTTGAAACAGTCATTCAGGAAATCTCCCAAAAATTTATCTTCAGAGAAGTAAATTCAGAAAATATTGCAGAAAGGAACATTACTGCTCTTTTAGCTAAACGTTTAGTGAAAAAAAATACTATCCTACATTAGTCACTATGAAAATTATTCAAAACTATTCCCCCAGTTTCATTTTATATGGCAGTGTAAAGAAAGACTTTAAGAATGTTTTAAAACTTGTGGTCTTAAACATGTGGTGTTATTTCTATGACTATAAGAGCATGTCATTAGGGGTAAAATGAGAAATTTAAAGTTGTCGAGAAACATCTCCATATTTCCTTTTGTAAGAAAAGCAATGCTCATTAAAAATAGCCAAAAAAAACTTGGGCGTATGTTATTCTTGCAACTTCTTGAATGGTCTGAAGAATTGCAGGAATGGGATAGAGAATTGCAGATTAAATGTACTTATAATGGTATTCAATTATCACAACAACAAAAAAAAAAATATTGGTCGAGAGATGGGATTCAGATCAAAATTTTATTTTCATTTTGTCTGAAACCTTGGCATATCTCTAAACTATATCCTCCCAAGGAGAGCTAATGAAAAAGAAAATTAAATTTCCTTTTTTTCCTTTCCCAATGTAGATATAACCCTCTCATCAAAAATTTATCTCGATCTGCAGTTAAAAGGGTTATAAGTGGAGGAAGAATGGTGTTGGTAGTATTAATTGGAACTAATTAGGGTGTATATTAGACATATAATAGGATGGAAAACTACTATGGATGATCGAAAAATTGACTCGACTATTTAGGTGCAAGTAAAAGTTGAACCGCTGGAAACTCTTTTACAAGTAACAATTGTTTCCATAATAGAGTTCTTATGAGTTACCATAGATCATGGGAAAATAGGTTTAAAAAAGGAAAACAAGAAAAGATCCCAAAAAACATGATTATACTAAAACCAACAAGCATCAACCAATTGGAAATGGTAATTGTAATAAAGACTTTTACTTATCTTTCTTCTTTAAATTATGAGTAGACATTTGGAGAGAATAGACTAGACAGGATGACCGATGACGGATGACGTAAAGGAAGAGAAACCACACCTAATGAACCATATTACACGAGCTCGCCACAACTTGGTCTAATCAATAAAGTAAAGATTTACCAATCATCGTTTGAGCTGTAACCATACTCAAATGCAGTACGGGAGAAAGTAAGAAATGGTGAAACTGTATGACACGCAAATTATGTTTTTCAGTCATGTTTATAAGTTGAAAGTTAATGCATAATGCTTTTGTGATAAGCAAAAATAGAAAGCATAACTAGGAAAACATGGTTTGGTAGCACTTCAAAAGAAGCAAAAGCATATCTGCACTAACTAGTACGTAGAAAAGAAAATGGCACCTAAAAATACTGTGGAAATATATGCTACTTACTTTGGCAAGAGAGTTAGAGGATATCCATATTTCCTTCCTACTGTTCTTATGACTTTACGTGTATCAATTAATCTATCAGCTGCTCCAAAACAATCTGCGTATTCCAGTCCAATCTCAAATTGACCTTTCCCAACTTCTTTATGTAGCTGCATATTTGAAAGAGACAACATCAAGAGGAGTCTTCGTTAAATTGAAAAATACTACTACTCTGTTCCATTGCACTCGTCCCTTTTTAGTCCGTCCCAAGAAAAATGACATTTTTCTATAATTAGAAACTCTTTTATATTAAATTTTTATTTTACCCTTTTATTAAAAAAAAAATTACCCTTGATGACACACACTTATAAAAATAGAAATATCATGTCATGTTTAAAACCACAAGTTCTATAAGCATTTTTTCATATGTGCCAAAAGTCTGCATTTCTTTGAAAGATTACGTGTGCAATACATACCACCATATAAATGAAACAGACGAAGAATACGATAAAATATGTTGGATATATCTTTCTTATTCTAGGTAAAAGAAAGATACTATCTCAGGACAGTTAAATGCCATGATACTATCATACGTGTAAAAGTATGAAAATAACATGTCACGTGAGGCTTATAATTCTTTTTCCTTTTATATTCTCTTTTGTTTTTTCTTTCATTTTCCCCTGAGCTCTGGGATTTAGGCCATAGGTGTTTGATGTTGTTCATGCAGCAATTATCCACGTAAATTATGTTTGGGGGAGGAAGCACCACAACTAAAGTTTGATATGATGAAAATAATGAAAATAAATTGGACACGAGAATTTTACGTGGAAACCCCTCTAAATGATAGAAGGGAAAAAACCACGGGGTAGAAGGATCTCACTATTTAATATGGAGTACACAGCTCTCAAATACAAGGAGAAAACAACAATAAATACTTCTCTCTTGTAAAAGGAACAACTACTAAAGAGGACACTCAAGACTAAAATATTTATCTTGGTGTATAACTCTCTTTGTATTCTTACTCTCTCTTTCTGGGATGGGATAAATGAGGGCAAGAGGTCTTCTATTTATAGGAAACTAGAAACGCGTAAAATCCGCGTATTGAACCTTCCTTTTTTGACTACGCGTTCAAAACGCGTTTTGTTCCTTTTTTGACTACGCGTTCAAAACGCGTTTTGTTGACTACGCGTTCAAAACGCGTTTTGACTATCTTGCATTCTCCCACTTGAAGATTTAATTGAGAATCAATTAAGTTTTCACACCATCCTTTCTACCCAATTACTACAATGTTACGTTTCTGCTAGGCCAATAGAAGATCGACACCATATGAACTTGTTACTGTTGATCGGCTTCGTAAACATATCTGCCAGGTTGTCATTAGTGTGAATTTTCTGAATATCCACACTACCTTCTTCCACCTTCTCACGAACAAAGTGATACTGAACTCGTATGTGCTTTGTTCTTGAATGAAATGCCGGATTCTTTGCAAGATGCAAAGCGCTCTGACTGTCACAAAATAGAGCAATCTTCTCTTGTTTGTGCCCGAGCTCCTCCAGTAACATCTGCATCCATATTGCTTCTTTGCTAGCTTGTGTAGCTGCTACATATTCTGCTTCCGTCGTAGATGTTGCCACGATAGATTACAGTTTTGAAACCCAGCTTACAGCTCCTCCAGCAAGAGTAAACACATAACCTGTGGTGGACTTACTTTTATCAAGATCACCTGCATAATCTGAATCAACATAACCTTTAACAGTAAAGTCTGATCCTCCATAACACATTGTAACATCTGAGGTACCCTTGATGTATCTCAGGATCCTCTTAACAGTATTCCAATGCTCTCTACCAGGATTAGCCATGTATCGACTAACCACTCCCACTGCTTGTGCAATGTCAGGTCTTGTACATACCATAGCGAACATTAAACTTCCCACTGCTGATGCATACAGTACTCGAGACATCTCCATCCTCTCTGCTTTATTGCTAGGACACATACTTGAGGATAACTTGAAATTAATAGGAAGTGGGGTAGAAATTGACTTACAGTCTTGCATCTTGAAGCGTCTCAAGATTTTCTTCAAGTAGTTCTTTTGAGAAAGCCAAATCTTCCTATTATCTCTATCTCGGTGAATTTGCATCCCTAGAATCTTGTTTGCTGGTCCCAAGTCCTTCATTTCAAACTCCCTAGCCAACTGTGCCTTTAAATTTGTGAGACGATCTTTGTTGGGGCCTGCTACCAACATGTCGTCAACATACAACAGCAAAATAACAAAATCTTCATCACCAAATCTCTTGTAATAAACACAAGGATCTGAACTATGTCTGTTGTATCCAAGGCTTATAATGAAGGAATCAAATCTCTTATACCAATATCTCGGCGCCTGTTTGAGACCGTATAGAGATTTGTTCAACCTGCAAACCAAGTTCTCTTTTCCCTGTTCTTCAAAACCTTCTGGTTGGAGCATATAAATTTCTTCTTCAAGTTCTCCATGAAGAAATGCAGTTTTGACATCTAACTGCTCCAAGTACAAGTCAAATGTAGCACACATCGCCAGGACCACTCGAATTGTTGTGAGTCGAACCACCGGAGAAAATATCTCATTGAAGTCTATACCTTCTTTCTGAGCGAATCCTTTCACCACCAATCTTGCACGATACTTCTCCACTTGATAATTACCATTGCGTTTGATCTTATAGACCCATTTGTTTCCAATGGTCTTCCTTCCTTGTGGTAATTGAACAAGATCCCATGTTTTATTTTTATGAAGAGCTTCAATTTCTTCTTGCATTGCTGCCATCCACAGAGATGATTCTTGGCCTTTCATAGCCTCATGAAAAGTTGAAGGCTCTCCATCTTCTGTTAGTAGACAGTATGCAATATTACTCTCCATAGAATAATCTGAGTGCCAAGCTGGTTCTCTTCTCTCCCTAGTTGACCGTCGAACTTCTGGAGTTTCGATCTCAGCTTGCTTTTGTTCTTCGTGCTCTAGTGCTGCTTCAGAAGAAACTGGAACTTCTTCTATTTCTTCAACTTCAACTGTAGTAGTCTCTGATTTTTCTTTTGAAGTGCTACCTTCTTTTGCTTGTATCTTGTTTTCAACAAATACAACATCCCTGCTGATTACCACCTTGCGGGCTGTGGGATCCCATAAGCGATACCCCTTGACTCCATCAGCATACCCTAAGAAAATGCATTCTCTGGATTTTGGATCCAACTTCGATTTTTCTTGGGTGTTGTACATAACATAAGCAGGACTTCTGAATATATGTAAGCGAGAATAATCAGCTGGTTTTCCTGTCCACATCTCCATTGGTGTTTTCAGATCAATTGCGGTTGATGGTGACCGATTGATCACATAACAGGCAGTTTTGACTGCTTCTGCCCAGAATGGTTTTTCCAACCCTGCAGTTGCCAACATAGCTCTTGTCCGTTCCAACAAAGTTCTGTTCATCCGCTCTGCTACTCCATTTTGTTGTGGAGTATATGCCACCGTGAACTGCCGTTTAATACCTTCTTGTTTACAGAAGTTATTAAATTCATCACCAGTGTATTCTCCTCCATTATCTGTCCTCAAACACTTGATCTTTTTCTCGGATTCAAGTTCCACCCGCGCTTTGAATTCTTTGAAAACTGAAAAAACATCTGCCTTCCTCTTGATTGGATACACCCAACTTCTCCTGGAGTAATTATCGATAAATGACACGAAATATTTCGCTCCTCCTAGAGACTCCACCGGTGCTTGCCAGATATCAGAGTGAACCAGATCTAGTATTTCCTTGCTTTTAGCAGAGGAACTGCTAAACTTCAGTCTATTTTGCTTACTGGTAACACAATGCTCACAAAAGGGTAGTGAAACCTTTTTGAGCCCTAAAAGAAGTTTTTGCTCAGCAAGAATCTTCAAACCTCGTTCCGACATATGGCCAAGTTTACGATGCCACATCATCGTTGATTCTTCAAATGAACTTGCTGACGCGGTTGATGCTTCTCCTTCTTGGTGTGTTTCACCTTTAAGCACATATAGATTTGCCGCAAGTTTTTCTGCTTTCATCACTACAAGCACTCCTTTGGATATTCTCATGACTCCACCATGAGTCTTATACGAACATCCATTATCATCTAGTTGTCCTAAAGACAATAGATTCTTCTTCAAGTCTTTTACATGTCGTACCTCCCGGATGGTGCGTACCGTGCCATCATACATCTTTATTTTGATGGACCCAATACCAATAACATCCAAAGCATGATCGTTTCCCATGAACACAGACCCTCCTGAGATAGGATAATATTGATGGAACCATTCTCTCCTGGAAGTCATGTGCCATGTTGCTCCTGTGTCCATAATCCAGACATCAGCGAAACGTTTTCTGCCTTCATTATTTGATATTGCCTCACTACATAAAATATCGCCATCATCCGAGGTACATACAATATTCCCTTGAGCATTTGATGGCTCAGGGTTTTCACTCTTCTTCTTGAACCGGCAATCTTTCTTGAAGTGCCCTTTCTTGCCACAGTTGTAGCACTTGATATTCTTCTTACTTCTTGATTGAGATCTGCCGTGATTGTGACTCTCACTAGGGCCACGTTCCGTTGGTCTTCCTCTCACCATCATCAAAGCTTCAGCTTGCTGCGAACTTGCTTGTCTGTCTTCCTTATTTTTGCGCCTATTTTCTTCTTCCAAGACAGCGGTTGCAATTTCATCGAAAACTAGACTATCTGTATTGTTCGTCAGGTTGATGATGAGTTGATCATACGAGTCAGGCAGACTTTGAAGTAGAAGCTCCGCACGTTCAGTACCCTCTATTTTGCAACCCATTGTTGTAAGTTGCGAAAATAGAGTATTCAAAGTATTGATGTGTTCAGTAACTGACATGGACTCTGTTATTCGAAGAGTATACAATCTTCTTTTTAAGAAGATTTTATTATGTAAAGACTTGGCCTCATACAACCCCGTAAGAGTATCCCATATTTCCTTCGTCGTCCGCTTTTCTGCCACACTAGACAACACTTGATCAGCTAGTGCCAAGTGTAGATCAGCAACTGCGTTGCTGTCTATGTCATTCCACTTGCTGTCATCAGTAAAGTCTACGGGCCTGCCTTCAATTGCAGCTAAGCAATTGTCTTTTCTCAATATCGCTTTTATTTTCATTTTCCACAATGAAAAATTAGTCCCATTGAATTTTTCAACGTCAAACTTTGTTGTACTCGACATTGTTATTTGCTTCACACCCTTCTAGATCGTTTCTGAATATTTTTGCGAACAATCGTGACAAACTGTACCGTCACCAAAATTTACTATTCACGTGAATAGTACTATTCACCGAATTTTACTATTCATGAAAAGTTACTATTCACAAATAGTACCTTCGCATAAAATAGACAGAATAACCGAGGGCTCTGATACCACTGTTGGGGGTAGGAAGCACCACAACTAAAGTTTGATATGATGAAAATAATGAAAATAAATTGGACACGAGAATTTTACGTGGAACCCCCTCTAAATGATAGAAGGGAAAAAACCACGGGGTAGAAGGATCTCACTATTTAATATGGAGTACACAGCTCTCAAATACAAGGAGAAAACAACAATAAACACTTCTCTCTTGTAAAAGGAACAACTACTAAAGAGGACACTCAAGACTAAAATATTTATCTTGGTGTATAACTCTCTTTGTATTCTTACTCTCTCTTTCTGGGATGGGATAAATGAGGGCAAGAAGTCTTCTATTTATAGGAAACTAGAAACGCGTAAAATCCGCGTATTGAACCTTCCTTTTTTGACTACGCGTTCAAAACGCGTTTTGTTGACTACGCGTTCAAAACGCGTTTTGACTATCTTGCAAATTATGTCATTGAACAACGTGTTATCTTTTTCCCGAAGACTACTTTGTATGTGAATGAAATACAGACAGATTCCGCTACTTCACTTTCAATGCTTCTTCTATCCCACAATGATCTGACTAGAAATAGTCCTTCAGTATATGAAGGATAAGGACAGATAAATTTGACTTTTGAAAGTTAAAAAACAGTTTTGAAGGTAATCGATGAAAAGTTTTCTCATGACACTAACAAAAGTATGATAAGCATGTCTTCATAAATTAACAAAAGTAAAATAAATATATCTTCGTCAAGAAACAAAATAATAAGTAACTCTCACTATGTGTAGTAGTGGTGTTAGATTACATATTTATGATGCTATTTATTTCATAAATAGTATGAGGAAAAAGGATCTTTTGTTTAATTCACCTCAATAGTTAGCTTATGAGATGGGGATTAACCCAAAGGAGGAAACAGCCCATTCCCTCAACGAATATGGGACACTCTAAAGAATGCAAGACACTCTCAATAAGGCAAGAAAAAATTACCTCGAGTCCGAAGCTCCAATTCAAGCGGAATAAATGGATATACAAGCTAAAATCTCCTACTTAGCTATAATACTGATTGCAACAATATGAGAAACATCAAATTTGCAAACAAACATTCAAGGAAATAAAGACTTACATAATCTACTGAAATATTCAAGGACTGAAGATAAGTGAGCATCTCCTCAAGCATCGGGGATAACATATCAAATGCTGTTGTATGGCACCTCCTGCACTTATCCGATGATTCAAACTCTTCTTTGTCGTTCCTGTGTGATTTAGTTATACATATTTAGAGTAACATATTTAGAAGAGAGCTCCAAAAACATATATGATGGAAGACTATAAGCAAAACTATTATGGGAAGCGTTCTCTCACATCCTTTGTAACACTCTCCAGAAGGTAAAATTCAACTTCAAAGCCTGCAGTCATGACCTAAAAATGTAGATACACGTCAGATCAATATAATTTTTTTAACTCTTTGCCGCACGAGGAATTGACCATACCAAGCCAAATTCATCTTTTAAAATTTGAGAGACTCTGCGTAAAGCTTCTCTTGGACAATATTCCCATGCTTCACCCGATTTAGTACACATGTCAGCCAAAACCATTTCTTGTTGTTTTGCCCTGGACCAAAAAGTGCACATTAAAACATGATTGCAAATGTTTTCCAATATAATGACCAAGTTACAGAAAAGGTTTTAAAGTCCACTGCATGGTTGCCATGCAAAGGTCCATACGCTTCATATGTGAACCCACAATATCAACAGTATAACGGTTTCAACTGTAAGAAATTAAAATTGAACACCTCAAATAAAATCCTAAATCTGCTTCTGCAGACAAGAAGAAATACTAAAGCATTAGATACCAATGTGTGTACTAGCTTAGACAAATTACTAAGAAAGGACTAGCTTTATGTTCCATCAGTTTCGTATTAAGTTCTCAAAGTATATACCGATCCAATAGTAGATATCCTCTCCTCCATGATTAGCAGTGCACCTAATGGGGTTCTTCCCTTTAGGCCTGGTTAACTAGATATTGGACAAATGTGAAAAGGTTTTGTATTGTTTCTAAGAGGCAATATGAACAAAGTTGAAAACTCCCTATTGCCAAACATTGAACGAACAAAAGAGACTCTTCCCTAATCATATAATATATGGCTGTCTTGCCTTTGTGATGGTTTAGGGTGCCTTTCATATGACTAGACATGCCACTATAGTTGTGTTGTTATTGCTTTTCGATCATCACACTATTTTGTTGTTGTTATTGTCATTTTCTTGTAGACTTTACATTGTTTTTCTTTTTAGCATCTATGCTTTATCTATTGTTTTCTTCTTCTTTTACTTGAATTTGTTACACTTGAGCTGAGGGTCTTTCGGAAACAACCTCTCTACACTCCATGAGGTAGTGGTAAGGTCTGCGTACACTCCACCCTCTCCAGACCTCACTTTGTGGGATTTCACTGAGTATGTTGTTGTTGTTTATAGGCCAGATGCTAAAATTAAAACATAAATTCATGAGGATAAAAATAATAGACAGGTGACCAAGCGGTACCATGGATTCTGCATTTGGTTGATAAATCGGGAACAATTGTTATCAAACCCGAACAGGTGAGATTAGTGTCCTCTACTGGTGAATCAGATATTGAACTTATCCCCCTACACGCACGAGGTAAGCCTATACCATGCTTTTTCACAAAATTATAGAAACGCTGTCGTGGGATACCCTGCAAGTGATGAAGAAGAAATAATCAAATTTAATAAGTACACTTTTTTCACCAGAGCAAGAGAGCACCAATCATTAGCTCATATCATGTAGTGAAGGTAATCAAAATGGCTGAAAATTATACTGATGAACGGCCTTGTCATATTTAATCCGAAAAATACATCACACACCACTTTAGATTTTTGGTATTGGAAATAATGTTAATAGGGTTTCAACATTCAAATTATTATAGCCAACCAAAATACCGAATATTCAAAATAATCACCAACTCCTTAAAATCATAGGCAAAAAATAGCGGTTTTAGTCCATGTATTATTGCATAATTCCAATTTTAATCCATGTGTTATTTGACTATGCACATTTAACCTTCATTTATTTGAAGTGTGCGGTTTTAGTCCTTGAAGTTAACAAAAGTTAACTATTTAACAAAATGATATTTGATAATATATAAAATAAAATAAAACAAAAGGGTTGGTGACTTTAAATGCTTGAAGAATTATGTATATGTATTTTATTCATTAGCTCCATTTTATTCAAATGTTTTATGCTCTGTTTTTTATTCCCTACCAACTCGTTCTTCCTCTCTTTTTCAATGATTACTAATCAAGGTCAAATACGATTACATTTGAGGGTTTAGTAGGTGGACGGGCTCCTTAAGACTATCAATGGTGTCCTAACAACTTTCACTCTTTAAAAAATTTAACATTTAATTTTTATTAAATTTAATTTTTTTACCCACATAATTCTTCAAGCATTTAAAATCACCAACCCTTCAATTTATTTTATTTTATATATTTCAAAATAATTATTTTGTTAAATAATTAACTTTTGTTAACTCTAAGGACCAAAATCACACACTTCAAATAATTGAAGGTTAAATATGCATAATCAAATAACACAGAGACTAGAACTGGAATTATGCAATAACACATGGACTAAAACCGCTATTTCCTGTAATATTAAAATAATCCATTGGAATATCCTTTGCATGACTTTTAGAACCACAATTCAAAATTAAAAATGAGAAGGAAGTATGAACAAGGTTTGATCCTAGTCATGGAGATTTTGTAACCACTCTAAAAAAAAATGGAAAGTTCGATACGATTGGGATTATTGCTTTTTGGAAGTTGGTAACTGCTAAGCATTTGAATTGCTGGACTCATTAACTGCTTTGGCCTACATCCTTTTCTTACTGAAAGAAGAATAACACTAGCAAGCTTGTGGATATCACAATATAAATGTTTCACAAAGTCAAGTTCTCAAATTTCACCAAATAAAGATTCATCTTACTTTTCGGTGACAACAACTTCCTATTTGTAAATTTCACCAAATTAAATAAAGAATCATCTTACTTTTAGCTGACAACAACTTCCTATTTGAGGTAAGATGAAATAGAAAAGTTGGGTAGATATTTGACTTAAGATTGTTATGGTGAAGCAACCTTTCACCTGTTTCTTCATGCTTCATTCAAAGTTCTCTTAGCAGTATGTCTGAGAGCTTTGATCTAATAAAAGAAGAGGCTAGGTCAGATTGAGCTGAATTCCAGTACTTATTAATCTTCCCAAATGTGATCCTAGCGAAAAATCTGATGTTTCCGATTTTTGATACAGAAAATGAACTATAAACCACTGGAACAACTGCCATTAGGACTCCCTCATCTTTTCTCATGATGAAGGAAAATCTATCAACAATGAATCATACCGCCTACCTAGAAGCTGTTCGTGGGAGGGGATTTCAATGGGCACATCGGGTCTATGTCGGGGGGGGGGGGGTATGATGATGTGCATAGAGGCTTTGGCTTCGGGGACAGAAATGAAGGAGGAGTTTCACTTTTGGAATTCGCAAGAACTTTTGGGTTGGTGATAGCCTACTCGAGTTTCCCAAAAAAGGAGGACCACTTGGTAACCTTCCGTAGTACGGTGGCTAAGACTCAGATAGACTTTTTACTCCTTAGAAAAGATGATAAAGGTCTGTGCAAAGACTGTAAGGTCATTCCGATAGACAACCTTACAACCCGACATAAGCACTTGGTGATGGATTTAGGGATCAGGATGACGAAGAAGAAGAGGGTCGGGGATAATCGACCTAGGATCAAATGGGGGAGTTTGACCACGGCTAGTGCCCTAGAGATGGGACAGAAATTGAAGGACATGGAGGCTTGGGATAGTAGTGGGGATGCGACCAGTATGTGGGATAAGACGGCTAGTTGTATTAGGGTTGTAGCAAGGGAAGTGTTGGGAGTCTCGACAGGTAGTCATAGTCAGCATCGAGGGGACTGGTGGTGGAATGGACAAGTGCAAGAGAAGGTGGAAGCAAAGAAAATGGAGTACGCGAAATTGATAGAAAGCACGAATGAGGTGGAGAAGTGGACGAATAAAGAACTTTATAAGATAGCGAGTAAGGAGGCAAAAATAGCAGCTTTTGAACGTCTTTATGCTGAACTAGAAGAGAAAGGCGGGGATAGGAAATTGTTCAGGCTAGCCAGGGAACGGGAGAGGAGAGCACGCGATGTGGATCAAGTGAAGTGCATTAAGGACGAGCATGGAAAAGTATTGGTAGATGAAACTCTCATTAAGCAGAGATGACAGTCATACTTCCATAAACTCTTGATGAAGAAGGTGACAGAGAGATTGTGTTGGGAGATTTGGATCATACAGCGAGGCGTCATGATTTTGGGTGTTGAGGGAGTATTACGGTCGAAGAGGTTAAGGGTGCTGTGCGTAGGATGCGCTGCGGAAGAGCGATCGGGCCCGACGAGATCCCTGGGGAATTTTGGAAGAGCGCGAGCTTGGTAGGTTTGGAGTGGCTGACTAGGTTATTTAATGTCATCTTTGAGACGGCAATGATGCCCGAAGAATGGAGGTAGAGCATAATGATTCCTCTATATAAAAACAAGGGGGATATCCAAAGGTGCAATAAATATAGAGGTATCAAACTTCTAAGCCATACTATGAAAGTGTGGGAAAGAGTGGTAGAGATGAGAGTGAGGAGAGGCGTGTCTATTTCAGAGAACCAGTTCTAATTTATGCCGGGACGTTCAACTACAGAAGCCATCCATCTTATGAGGAGATTGGTGGAGCAGTATAGGGAGAGGAAGAGGGACTTGCATATGGTATTCATTGACCTAGAAAAGGCTTACGATAAAGACCACGAGAGGTACTATGGAGATGTTTGGAGGCTAAAGGTGTACATGTGGAGTACATTAGGGTGATCAAGGACATATATGAGGGTGCCAAAACTAGGGTAAGGACAGTAGGAGGGAACTCAGAGCACTTTTCAGTTGTGATGGGGTTGCATCAAGGATCAGCTCTTAGTCCATTTTTATTTGCCTTGGCGATGGATGGATTGACGCGACAAATTCAAGGTGAGGTGCCATAGTGTATACTGTTCGCGGATGACATAATACTGATCGATGAGACTCGTAGCGGTGTTAACGCTAAGCAGGAGGATTGAAGACGTACCTTGGAGTCTAAAGGGTTTAAGCTGAGTAGGACCAAGACAGAGTACTTAGAGTGCAAGTTCAATGGGACACCCCAGGAGGTTGGCGTGGAAGTTAGACTTGGTGCCCAGGCCATCCAAAAGAGAAGTAGTTTCAAGTATCTTGGGTCTATCATGTAAGGCAGCGAGGAGATTGACGATGATGTCACACATCGTATTAGGGTAGGGTGGACGAAATGGAGGCTCGCTTCCGGAGTGCTATGTGACAAGAATGTGCCACCACAACTTAAGGGCAAGTTCTACAAAGTGGTGGTTAGACCGGATATGTTGTATGGGGCGGAGTGTTGGCCAGTTAAGACCTCTCACGTTCAAAAGATGAAAGTTGTCGAGATGAGAATGTTGAGATGAATGTGTGAGCACACCAGGAGTGACAAGATTAGAAATGAGGTTATTCGGGACAAGGTGGGAGTGACCTCGGTGGAAGACAAGATGTGGGAAATGCGACTAAGATGGTTTGGGCATGTGAAGAGGAGAGACACAGGTGCCCAAGTGCGGAGGTGTGAGAGGTTGGCCATGGATGATTACAGAAGAGGTAGGGGTAGACCGAAGAAGTATTGGGGAGAGGTGATTAGACAGGACATCGCGCAGTTATAGCCTACGGAGGACATGACCCTAGATAGGAAGGCGTGGAGGACCCACATTAGGGTAGAATGCTAGTTCATAGTCTTGTTATTCTTCCCTATTAGTAGGCGCAGTATTGCATTACGATCGCTTGCGCTCTGATTTCTATTATTTTTGTTATTTCTGTTATTATATAATACTTTTTATACTCTATTTTATTTGTGACACTTTTGTTATCTGTTATCTCATAGCTCTTTGAATTTCTTAACCGTATCTGACCTTTTTATTATGTTTGTATTGAGTCGAGGGTCTCCCGGAAACAGCCGTCCTACCTTGGTAGGAGTAAGGTCTGCGTACACTCTACCCTCTCGAGACCCACGATGTGGAATTTTACTGGATTGTTGTTGTTGTACAGAAAATCAGATAATTAAAAGGAAAGATCTAATGTGGTACTAAGACAACAAGCATAAGGCAAGTAAATCAAGGGAGCTAATACGGAATCAAGGAGTACCAAAATACCAACCATAAGGCAAGTCACAAATCAAGGGAGCTAAACACAGGAATAAAGATCTCAATAATAAATTGAGAATATCAATCACCTACTTTAAAGGACTCAAGTATGGAAACATGATCAATCAAGCTACAGAAACTCAAGAATGGATCAATATCTCAGTGATAGGGATGGGAATGATACGGTATGCTATGGTATTTGAAATATTGGGACGGTAATTTTGGTATTTGATTTTTAAAACTATTATACCATTACCATATCAATTTAATTCGGTATGGTTCGGTATTTTGAAGTTCGATTTTGGTATTTTGCGATATTGTAAATTGATAACCATAGTTTGTTCAATTTTGACTAATATATACTCGTATAATAGAGTATTAAGACTTCGACAATTCAAAAAAAAATCAATTGTATCATATAACACATTACACATGTAGAAATATATATATTCAAAAGAAAGTGCAAACAACTCCTTTTCTTAATCAATTACATTTTATATACATTTCAACAAAATAGAGTAGTCAAATTTTTAATTTTTAAACATATAATTTATACTAATATGAGGTTGCATATTAATTAGTATTTTAATAATATATATATGTTATTTATATAACTATCTACTTCGGTATGATATTCGGTATTTCGGTATATTAATTCTAAATACCATATCGAATATCAAAAATAATTAAAAAGTATACCATATACCATCCTAAATACCATAATACTAAAACCACGGTATCAAAAATTTCATATGGTATGATAATTCTGTATATACCAAAAAAGAAGATCTTGGTATACAAATAAGCCTTTCTCTTTATTCTTGGAAATAGGATCAATCACTACCCATTTCCAAGGATCAAATTTCTTGGATTGTCATCTCTTCCAGAAGACAACCTCATACTCCCTTCGTCCATCTTTACTTGGCCCCTGTTGACTTGGCACATGAATTAAGGATCGATAAATAATAGGAATAACTTTATCAAATTATCCCTATTTAATATAAGCCATCTAAATAATTAGAATCAATTAAATCTAACTAAAAAAAATTGCCAACTATAAAAACTCCTTCAAGTTTCCACCCTAATAAGTACACAAGAAATCTACTCGTATTCCTTGGAAAAAAGATTATGGAGCCAAAAAAAAAATTCATACCTTGTCAACCCAACTAGTAAATCTTGTATTCTAAGACATGTTGTTACGTTTTCCCTTGAAAAATATTATGGAGTCAAAATTTTCATCTTATAATACAATTTTTAAAATTTCCCACCAAAATAATTCTTTTAAATATGTTTAACTCTATTAAGAAAATGCACGACATAGATATGGCTACAAGACAAATTCACCAACTTTCATTGCATCAAATAGATCTAAACATACTTGCCAATAATGCTAATGAATATGATATTACTCAGCATAAAGTACCTGATCTCAATATTGCTATAACTATGATTCCAACGGATCAACATGTTGTACATGATCTCAATACTTTAATGAATCAATCTTTATTTGATTTGAATACTGAACCAACTGAAAAAGATGATACACCATTTGAAGGAGAACCACAAGCAATACATGAAGAATCAAATCTGAATAATGGTATGATAACTTCTTTTTTTCAATTTTTTGGTATCTTATTTTCATTTAATATTGTTGTACATAAAAATCATGTAATTTGAAGCTATATATTCCTTTATGTAATAGTGTACCAAAAACACTTTTAATATAGTAAGACAATACATTTACTAGTCACGATAAGTAAAAACTATTTGTAGTTTTATGACATTGTATATCATCATGAATCATTATATATTATTTTTGAATTATGAATAATGGTATGATTACTCTTTATTCTTTTACCTTATCTTTTTGCTTATAGAAAAATGAAGATATAGATGATCCAAATGAAGAAATATCTCAACCATCAAGATTAGGAAGAGAGTTAAGTGATGATGAACGTAGATCGATATATGAGATGATGCTAAAAGTAAGTGTTGATGGAAAATTGAAAAAGGGAGTAGAGAAGATGGCGGCATCAATATTTTCGGTGTCTCCACGAATAGTTTGACGCATTTGAAGACAATCAAAATTTGACACACAAATTGATGTATCACGTAAAAAAGCAAAGAATTGTGATCGTATGGCAATAATTCAGTTAAATGCTGATAGCTCTCAAGAGATTCCTCTTAGAAGGCGAAAAACTCTTAGATCTTTAGCATGTGCATTAGATATGAAGAAAAGTACTTTGGCTTTGCGTCTAAAGAAGGGACTAATTCGAAGACATTCAAATGTGATACAGTCATAATTATCAGAAGAAAATAAAATGTCTCTCTATGATTGATCATCATACCACACCATATGATCCATTTTTCAAAGACATGTATGATGCAATTCATATCGATGAGAAATGATTTTATATAACAAAGAAGAAAGAGACTTACTACTTGCTACCGGATGAAGAAGAGCCGTTATGCACTTGCAAGAGAAAAATTTATTCCAAAAATAATGTTTTTGATAGCAGTAGCTCGTCCAAGATTCGATGACGAAGGAAACATGCTGTTCTTTCGTAAAATTGGTGTATATCCACTTATTACATAAGAGGTAGCAAAAAGAGACAACACCAATAGACTGGTAGGCACACTGGAAACAAAGCCAATAACCCAAGTAACTAGAGATGTTATAAGGTCATACTTAATTGACAGAGTCATTCCTTCCATTAAGAAAAAATGGCCACAAGAAGACTCAACTTGTCCAATTTTCATTCAACAAGACAATGCAAGAACACATATTTTTTAAGATGATGAAGAATTTACTCACATGGCAACACAAGATGATTTTGACATCCGTTTAATGAATCAACCTCCAAATTCTCCTGATTTAAATATTTTGGACCTCAAATTTTTCACGCTATTCAAGCACTACAACATATGGAGGCGCCCAAAACTATCGATGATCTTATCAGTGTCGTGGTCAATGCATATGAACATTTTTTAGAAAACTTATCTAATTGTATTTTTCTAACGTTACAGTCATGTATGTTAGAAATTATGCAAGCTAGGAGTTCTAATAAGTATGACATCCTGCATGTTAAGAAAGTAAAGTTAGAGAGAGTTGACCAAATGTGATTCACATTTATTACATGATGTGCTCAATCATATAGGTGAAGACATTTGAATACTTTTCATTTAATAAGAATTGGGGAGTAAGAGTTTTAACATTCTACTATATGTTTTTTGTATTTCTTCATTTTCAAATATTTCTTCTCCTTCTTCAGGAAATTTGTTCAAATCAAATCCGCATTCCGCATTCGTAACTTTGGTCTTTGTATCTCCGATCTTCATTTTTGAATCTTCAACTTTCAGATTTGAATCTTGAATTTTTTTTGTCCACAGTATTGGAGCCTTCAACTTTAACAATATTAGAACTTTCAAGTTTTTTTTGGCCGCATGATCAAGTTTTTTTTGGTTTCTCTTTCCATTTTTTCATAAAATAGAAGCCTTCAACTTTTAAAAAAGGATTTTAAAGTGACGCATGGGGTCAGAAGGAGCATACTACATTATATTGGAATGGAGGGATGTGTATTTGATTATTTATTAGACTTTGAAAGTTTAACTTTGACTTATAATTCTAAAGTATTGAAAAATCTAATGTAGTATTAAATAAGGGTAAAATGGGTAGAAATAGGTAAATTATTCATTGATTTTAGAAAGTGGACAAGTATTGTTGGACATCCCAAAATAGTATAGGGGCCAAGTAAAGACGGACGGAAGGAGTATCTCATATAAGAAAGAAGTCTATGAAGAAGGAGACATACAAATGTGTCGTTTGGCCCTAAATAGTTTGGCCATATAATTTGCCATTACTTGGTAAATATATTTGATAAACATCCCAAGTTCTCAAGTTCTAAAAAAATGTAGAACTTGGGCCAAGTTCTAATATTTGGAAAGTTATAAAAAAATAAAAATTACCCCAAACTTTTCTATTTTATAAAATCAGTCATCTTTTATTTATTCCAACTAATATTTATCTACCTCATTCGAAAAAGTTTGAGTTATAATTTGAGTGACAAGATTGTGAAAAATAATAATTTATTTTTAATGGATTATAATTCTAACTGAATCAGTGACAAGTTTGAGTATGCAATTAATGTATTGCTCTTGCCAATATTTTTATTTTGTTGTTGCTAATTGTTATCAATTATATTATAAGGTTATTTTTAACGAAATATGTTCATTATAAAATGATAATACAAACTTAAAGATATTTTTAATAATTTATAGAACTTACGGATATAAATCCTATTTTTTGAAATAATTAAATATTCTTGGAATAATTTGTGGCCAAACGTATGGTGAAACCTCACCCAAAAATAACTTGCTAAGAATATTTGAGAATTTGGAGCAAACGCTAGCAAAGAGTCTGAATCATCTCGCCTTCTTTACTCTAATTTTATCAAGCATTGTAATATTTTGTGTTTTCCTATGTAATAAAAAAAAAGATCATGCTTGATTCGATCTAGCCGGGCATCTCTAAAAAATATATCATGTAGATATTAAGAGATTCATGAGATAAGGAAGATCATTAAATTTTATCACATTAACTGTGTTTATTGACTTATCCCTTATACTTGTCTTTTGAGACAAGAACATAATGATGAACGCAAAATAAAAACAAAGAGATTATAAGAAATATGAATTTGATAAATGATGTAGGATACAACATACGATAATCTACTCTAAGTTTTATTGATCGAAATGTTATATATTCCTAATAAATGTATAATAATGAAGCTCTCGAAGTATGCACTGATTACACAGTTTAGTCGTCAAGTATGAAAATTGCAAAATAATAATGAGAACAAACTCACTATGTGTGAATGGGAGATGAAGGAATTAGATTTGAGTCACTCATGTGGGTTAATCCAGATCCATTTAAATAATAATAATAAAATATTTATTATATATTTAATTTGTTAAATAATAAAAGACATATTGATTATGTAACGACCTATTCTGGTCATTATGGGTAGAGCAGTGGTGAAGAAATTTGTAACATCCCAGATTTTTTTTTGCAAATACTCGAATATTTCTTCACGTGTGTATAGACTCGGACCGGAGGACTTGTAATCTTACACATGAGTTAGGGTAAATTCCTAAGTAATTGAAGTGTTTTAGGTGTGTTTAGGGGTCATAAGGGATCTCTAACACCAAGTCGAGTCCAAAGAATCCCGATCGATTAAGTTTTCGGACGAGTTAGTATAAGGATCAACTTCAAATGACCATGTCTCCTAAAATAAGATGAATCGGATGGCTCATGACATATCAAAGTAAAGGTCTTTGAGTCTTCTTTCCAACGCCGCCAAGATTGTAAATTTTGGAGTTCGGAGTCAAAAGTTATGACTATCCTAAGACGGACTAGTACTGCCGGAATTTCTGGTCTGGGTTGTGACTGCAGGAAGCCTGGGCTTGGCGCCGCAGTGGAGCGATGCGCCACTATCGCGCCAGGAACAAGCCTCAGTAGTTTGGTCTCTGGCGCGGTGCGCCACTACGAGATGTGTAGGGTTTTTAAACCTATTTTCCAGAACCCAGAAAACTTAGGCTTGGTGCTGTAAGGGCGCGACGCGCCACTATAGCGCCATAAAATAGCCTCAGTAGTTTGGTCCTTGGCGCGATGCGCCACTATCAGATGTGCAGGTTTTAAGCCTATTTTGGCTTGGCGCTGCAGTGGCGCGACGCGCCACTATAGCGCCAGCAGGAATTTTGCCCCATTTTCCAGATTTTGAGGAAGGGCAAACTGGACTTTTTCCCAAATTATATATACCCAACTTGGAACGTTTTGGACCATATTCTTTTTCAGATTTTTTCCTCTCCAAAGAAACCCCAACATTCATCCCTCTTCTCTTCCAAACATCTCCAATAAGAAATCCTCTCAAAAGCTCAAGGATTCAAGATCTTCAAGTCAAGTCTTGGTTTCCGGTGAGATAATCTTCAAGCAAAGGTATGTAAGGCTAACCTAAAATATGGATTGAGTTCTTTCATATGCCCATATATGTGTTAGGTAGAAGTTGTGAAAGATTCAAACCTTTTATGAAGATTTTCCTTGAAATTTTCCTAAACTCTAGAATATTTTTATGTACTAGAAATTGATTGGCGATTTTCATGACTTAAATTCTTGAATAGTTATATTTCATATCATTGACCACAAATGAAGTTTTGTATATAAATTCATATGTATTGATGGTGTTCTTGAGTTGAGTTTTGTTGAAAGTATAGATTCATGTATTCATTCACATGAACCCAAGATGAGATTTCTTTTTGGTCATAATTTGTCTTGAGTTTGAGATGGATGGTTTGGGTATATGTGTTGATTGGAATGAGAAGAATTAATTGGAATAGTTATGAATGTAAATGGCATAAGAAGAATTAAAACATTGGTAGAGCTAGAATGTCACTTTTATTTCTATAAATAAAATGTAGAATTAAATAAGGATTTTGGAGTAGATATTTGATGATGATGTGGTGATGATGTTTGACGATGATGTGAATGATGATATTTGATGATGATGCGATGATGATGATGTAAATGATGATATTTGATGATGATGTGAATAAAGAGGTTATGTTGATGAGGATGTTGTGTGATGAAGTAGATTGGAGTCTAATGTGATTATGTGATATGTGATTTGCATAATTTGATTGATTGGAGTCTTATGAGCATTTTGAAAATAAATGATCTCTTGAGAAGGAGTTTTAAATAAATGATTGTGAGCATTTTTGCATAAACTATTTATATGCTATTTTGAGTTTTAAAGAATGATTATTTTCATCTATGATTTAAAAAGAGTTTAAGCATGAGTTGAGTTTGAGAAGTCTTTTAATTATTTTTGAACATGAGTATTTTGAGTATAAATGAGTTGAGCATTTTTACTTTAAAATATTGATTTTTGAGATTGAGTTAAGATTGTATAAATTTTAAAGAGAAGAGTTTGATGATTTGAGATGAGTCGATTTGAAAGAAGGTCCAAGGAGGCCAGATTTGATTGAGTTTTGAAAAGGGTCCAATGAGACTAAATGAGTTGATTTGAAAGAGTCCAATGAGACTAAATGAGTTGATTTGAAAGATTCCAATGAGACTAAATGAGTATTTTGAGTATTTTACTCACTTGATAAATATGAGCATATTGAATCGTGGGAGGAGTATCGAGCACCGAATTGAGTAAGAGTATAGTCCAAACTCGAACCAATAAACTACGTCGCCAAACGTAGGAGAGAATTGAACCGTTAAAGTCGGATGCTTCATAAATTACTGTCCTGACATGATAGAACTTCGTTGGATTGGATCCATGATTGGTTGATTCGTCCATACCCTGGCAAGGTATGAATGGACGCGGAAACAACGTCGGTTTATTTTACTAGCACTCGCTCATATGGTAATGGTTGTCGGTTAGAGAAACTCCTAAATTGAGTGGATTGTGCATGATATGATTGGTTTGATTGTGATTGTAGATGATTGAGTTCAATCGTAAAGCATTGTGTCACGCCCCGGGAGGGTACCCTAGACGTGACCGGCACTTGAAAGTCATTTCTGACCTTCAAGCGAACCACCTGATTCAGTCACCTCATCATTCAATCACACTCACTCAAAAGAGGGATCAATCATAGCATACTATTCACGTTTCAGGGCCGAAGGCCAAACATATTCAACCCAACAAAACAAGAAAAATAGAACTCCTCAAAATAACAGTCCAACCTTCCCACACTTTAGTCAATGAAGCCTCTATCCATGGCTACCAACAATTAAAATAAAATAAATGACAACAAAACTGTACAAGAAGGCTCAATATCCTCCGGGAACTAGGAGGACTCACCAACTAGCTGGGAGTGTAAGTGGATCTTCAACGGAGCACCGGTTGATGATCTCTGGTACCTGTCGCTGCATCATGAAACGATGCAGGCCAAATGGCGTCAGTACATGGAATGTACGAGTATGTAAAATGGCCGGAGGAAACAACATCAAGAAAGCATCAATATCAACTCAGGATATTAACTCATATATATATACATAACCACTCACTCAAATATCCTAAGTCCAACAAGAATAGTTTAGACAGGACTAACTCATAAGCCACTTAACTCAACTGACTCGGAGCACTATCAAGGCCTAAATGGGAGTTTCTCTTAACCGACAACCATCACCTATGAGCCGGTGATAGTACAACAATCAGACGTTGTTGCCACGTCCGTCCATACCTTGCCAGGGCATGAATACCTCCCTAATCATGGATACCATCAATTAGTCAAGTCCTATCATTTCAGGACAGTAAAATAGGAAACATCCGACTTTAACGATTCGATCCCATGGGAAGCATCCGACTTTAACGGTTCCATCCCTACCTACATTGGCAGCGTAGTTTCTGGGGTTTCGAG
This sequence comes from Solanum dulcamara, assembly GCF_947179165.1. Lineage (NCBI taxonomy): Eukaryota > Viridiplantae > Streptophyta > Magnoliopsida > Solanales > Solanaceae > Solanum > Solanum dulcamara. The sequence continues at coordinate 13,542,231 of NC_077244.1, read as the reverse complement.
TATGGACTATACTCTTGACCGCTTCGGTGCTCGATACTCCTACCATGACTCTATGATCATAAGACTCTCTCCAATCATCTCAAACAAGCCCTCACGGCTAGTCTCATGTGGAACATTTCCCACTCATCAACTCTATCCTCATTCTTAACTCAATTTGAGTCATAATGGCAAGTCTCATTTAGGACCTTGTCCACTCGTCAATTCTATCCTCAAATTAACTCAATCAAGCCTCATTTACCCAAACATTTATGACATCTCCTCAAGATTTGGCACAACTCTATGACTTCAACTCAACAATTCAAGTAGAATAGCACATTTAAGGAAATTGACTTAAGCAACATAATCACCTGGCTAAAGAGATCAACAAGACGTAACAACAAGTCATCTCCATCAACTCATAATAACATGAAGGATTTTAGGGACTTCTTAGCTCAACAACATCAACACATATAGCATCAAATAAATAGGAGACAAAGTTCATACAAACATAAACCATACCAAGAAATTCTATTTTCATGAACATCTAACTTCAAGGCAAGAGTAGGGCACATGGGTGGACTCAACCCATGTTTTGGATAACCTTACATACCTTAGTGAAGACTTGAAGAAAACCTTGTGATTGGGTCTTCAATGGAGGACTCAAATCTTGAAGCTCTTGGACTCTTTTTGTTAGAAATGGAGAAGAAGAAGAAGAGAGAGAGAAGCTCCTAGGGCTTTTTTAGAGAGAGAGTGGGGGCTGAAGAAAATGATCCCAAAATAGCCTAGGGTGATACATATATAATTTGGGGCAATTCCCAAATTGCCCCTTCTCAAAGTTCTGAAAAATAGGCAAAAATGCACCTGGCGCGATAGTGGCACATCGCGCCATTGCAGCGCTAGGCCTAAATATGCCTAAAAACTACACACCTCGTAGTGGCGCGCCGCGCCAGAGACCAAACTACTGAGGCATGTTTCTGGCGCGATAGTGGCGCGTCGCGCCCTTACAGCGCCAAGGCCATTGTCCTGAGTTCTGGGAATTTGGCCTGAAAAACCCTGCACAACGTTTAGTGGCGCATCGCGCCAAGGACCAAACTACTGAGGCATGTTCTTGGCGCGATAGTGGTGCATCGCGCCATTGCAGCGCCAAGGCCATTTCCCCCAGCAGTTGCAACCCAGGCCAAAATGAAATTCCTGCCGTGCTAGCTCATCTTAGGATCGTCATATCTTTTGACTCCGAACTCCAAAATTTATGTTCTTGGTGGCGTTGGAAAGAAGACTCGACGACTTTTAATTTGATAGGTCGTGGGCCACCCAGATTGATGTCCTTCAAAAGATAGGGTCGTTAAAAGTCGACCCTTATACGAACTCATCCTAAACTTAGCCACGACGGATCTTTCGGACTTAGCTCGATCCTAGGGGTCAATAGTGACCTCACATCACCTCTAACACTGCTCCGTCCCTCAGAGACTCATCTTAACTCACGAATATACTTCAAGATACTCGGGTTCGACCCCTCCCAAACACAAGAAGGGTCCGAATCCTTGGAAAACTTTTGAGGGGTGTTACATTATCTCCCCCTTGGGATCATTCATCCTCGAATGACGAGAAATCAAGAATAGACTCGGGGTGCAAATCACAATCAAATCTCAGTCATTCAATCAGTCAAATTCTCAATCAAATATCAATCAAGACTCAAGAAGGCACAAATGAATTCAAGTCAAGGAAATAGTCATTACCTTCAACATTCTCCTCGGTAGGCACGAATAGATGGGGATATTTAGATTTCATGGCTTTCTCCGCTTCCCATATGGCTTCCTCAACAAATTGGTTTCTCCACAAGACTTTGACTGAGGCGACTTCTTTGTTCCTCAGTTTGCGAATTTGGCGATCAAGAATTTGGACCGGAACCTCTTCATAGGATAAGTTATCCTTAATTCCAATACTATCAATGGGGACTATCAACGAGGGATCGCCTAAGCACTTTTTCAATATCAAAACATGGAATACCAGATGAATAGAGGCTAGCTCTGAAGGCAACTCCAACTCATAAGCAACACTCCCAATCCGCCTCAAGATCTGGTAAGGACCAATATATCGAGGACTAAGCTTCCCCTTCTTTCCAAACCTTATGACACCCTTCATGGGTGACACTTTCAAATACACCCAATCATCCACCTCAAACTCTAAGTCTATCCTCATCACATCGATGTAAGATATTTGGCGGCTTTGGGCTATCTTTAGCCTCTCTCGAATAACTCGCACCTTCTCCATGGCTTGATGAACAAGGTCAGGCCCAATCAACTCGGCTTCACCAACTTCAAACCACCCAATGGGAGATCTACACCTCCTCCCATACAAAGCTTCATAAGGAGACATTTGAATGCTTGCATGATAGCTATTGTTGTATGCAAACTCTATGAGAGGTAAGTGATCATCCCAATTTCCCTTAAAGTCAAGCACACATACCCTCAACATATCTTACAATGTCTGGATGGTGCGCTCTGCTTGGCCATCTGTCTGGAGATGGAAGGTTGTACTCAAGTTCACCCTCGAACCTAATCCCTTCTGAAAGGATTTCCAAAATTGGGAAGTGAATTGAGCTCCTCTATCTGAGATGATAGACAAAGGGACCCCATGCAATCTGACGACCTCCTGTATATACGACTTTGCATAATCTTCTGCGGTATCAGTAGTCTTAACTGCCAAGAAGTAAGCTGATTTTGTCATTCTATCCACAATCACCTAAATGGAATCATGTTGCTTTTGGGACTTCGGCAAGCCTGTAATAAAGTCCATGTTGATCATCTCCCACTTCCATTCTGGAATTTCTATGTTTTGGGCTAAACCACATGGCCTTTGATGCTCAACCTTCACTTGTTGACAATTCGGGCATTTGGAAATGAATTCCGCAATATCTCTCTTCATTCCACCCCACCAATAGATTTCCTTCAAGTCATGATACATTTTTGTGGAGCCTGGATGAATGGAGTACCTGGAACTATACGTTTCGGCCATAATCCTCTCTCGAACATCATCGACATCCGGCACACATAATCTATTTTGGTACCTCAACACACCATCTCCCCCTTTGGTGAAAACCATTACCTCCTGTTTGTGAACAACTCCCTTCAATTGGAGAAGGATGGGATCTTGTTCTTGCTTCTCCTTTACCTCTGCTACAAGTCAGGACGTAGCCCCATCTCGAACGTTTACTCCACCTTTATTATTCTCTTCGAGTTGAACTCCCAATCAGGCTAATCGATGTACCTCCTTCGCCAATTCCCTCTTTCCCTTTTCCACATGGGCAGTGCTACCCATGGGCAACCTACTAAGAGCATCAGCAACAACATTAGCTTTACCTGGATGGTAGAGGATGCTCATGTCGTAGTCCTTGAGTAGCTCAAGCCATCTTCTTTGCCTCAGGTTGAGTTCCTTCTGGCTAAAGACATATTGCAGGCTCTTGTGATCGGTGAACACATCAATATGCACTCCATACAAGTAGTGGCGCCAGATTTTAAGCGCAAACACCAAAGCTGCCAACTCAAGGTCATGAGCTGGGTAATTTCGCTCATGAACCTTAAGCTGTCTCGAAGCATAGGCTATCACCTTCCCCCTTTGCATCAACACACAACCCAAACCAATTCTGGATGCATCATAATAGATCACAAAACCCTCTGTACCATCGGGCAAGGTTAGAATAGGAGCAGTAGTTAGCTTGGTCTTCAATTTCTGAAAACTCTCCTCACAAGCATCAGACCATTGGAACTTAGCCTTCTTTTGGGTCAACTTAGTCAATGGTGATGATATGGATGAGAATCCCTCTACAAACCTTCGATAATAGCCAACCAAACCCAAGAAGCTCCTTATCTCTGTCAGGGATGTGGGTCTGGGCCAATTCTTTACTGTCTCAATCTTCTGGGCATCAACCTGAATACCATCTCCAGATACAATGTGTCCTAAGAAGGCCACTGATGCAAGCCAAAATTCACATTTAGAGAACTTTGCATACAATACCTGATCCTTCAAAGTTTGCAAGACGACTCTAAGATGATGGGCATGCTCCTCCTTATTCTTGGAGTAAACCAGAATATCATCTATGAATACAATCACAAACATATCAAGATATGGTTTGAAAACTCGGTTCATGAGATCCATGAAAGCTGCAGGGGCATTAGTCAACCCGAAGGACATGACCAAAAATTCGAAGTGGCCATAACGAGTCCGGAAAGCAGTCTTCGGAACATCACATTCTCTCACCTTCAACTGGTGGTAGCCGGATCTCAAGTCTATCTTTGAAAAACAAGTGGCACCCTGAAGTTGATCGAATAAGTCATCTATTCTGGGGAGAGGGTATTTGTTCTTTACGGTGACCTTGTTTAGCTGCCTGTAATCGATACACATTCTAAGGGACCCATCTTTCTTTCGTACAAATAGGACGGGAGCACCCCATGGTGAGATGCTCGGCCTAATGAATCCCTTATCCAACAAGTCCTTCAACTGCTTCTTCAACTCTTTCAACTCGGCTGGAGCCATTCTATATGGAGGAATTGAGATAGGCTGGGTATCAAGAAGAATATCAATCCCAAAGTCAATCTCCCTATCAGGAGGAACTCCAGGCAGATCTTCAAGAAAGACATCCGGAAACTCATTGACAATCGGAACTGACTCGAGGGATGGAGACTCAATGCTGTCATCTTTCACTCGGACAAGGTGATAAATGCACCCTTTTGAGATTAGCTTCCTGGCCCTAAGGTATGAAATAAACTTACCCTTAGGCGCAACCGAACTACCCTTCCACTCTATGACAGCCTCATTCGGGAATTTGAATGTGATAATCTGAGTTCTACAATCAATAGAGGCATAACAGACATAGAGCCAGTCCATGCCAATGATCACATCAAAATCAACCATGTCCAACTCAACTAGGTCGGCCAAGGTATCCTTGTGATAAATGGACACAGTGCAATCTCTATAGACTCTCTGAGCTAAGACAGAATCACTGATAGGAATGGCCACACTAAAAGGCTCAAGAAGACATTCAGGAATTTTATTGAATTTACTAGCCACATATGGGGTCACAAAAGATAGGGTGGAACCCGGACCCATCAAAATATAGCAATTAAGGGAAGAGACTCGAATCATACCCGTCACGACGTTTGGAGAGTCCTCTTGATCTTGGCGACTACCCATAGCATATAAACGATTTGTACCTCCGCTGGTGCCTGAAGTAGTTCCCCTCTGATTACCTCTAGCCGGCGGTGCGGTGGCAGAATGCTGGATGCTATTTCCCCCTGTTGGACACTCCCTCTGAAAATGGCCCATTTGACCGCATTTATAACAACCAACCCTTCCCGCTCTGCATTCTCCTAATTGGAGCCTACCACACTTACTACATGATGGCTTCCCCCTCGCACCTTGACTTAAACTGGCCTGGGATTGAGAACCCTGGGGTCTGGAAGTCTGGCGACTCTGACCCGGCCGATCATACCTGTACTACGGCATAGTTGCGCTGGCGGTGGATGAGGCATAATTGGGAGGCCTCTTCTAGAAGAAGGACCTGTTGCCCTTGTTTTGCCTGTGTTCATTCTCATGGCCTGCTGATTTTGCCTTCTTGCTCAGGTGCTCTTCTCTGTCTTTTCTTTTCTCCTCCTCTACCTGCTGAGCATACACCATTAATCTGGAAAGATCCATATTCGAGATCAACTGCACTCCTTCTTCACGTGCCTCCCTAATCCGGAGATGAACTTCCACATCTTTGAGCTCACATCCGGAATCATTTCTGGAGCATACCTGGATAGCTGGATGAACTTCAGGCCATACTCCTTAACTGTCATTCCCTCCTATTTCAGATTAACAAATTCCTCCACCTTTGCTTTCCTCAATTCTCGGGGAAAGAAGTGGTCAAGAAAAGCTCCCTCAAATTCATCCCACCTAGCAGGTTCAGCATCTTTACCTCTACCTTATTCCCATTGGTTATACCAAACGTTTTCCACATCTTTGAGTTGATAAGACACCAACTCAACCCCCTTAATTTCCGTAGCATGCATAGCTTTCAGGATTTTCCACATCGCATTAATAAAGTTTTGGGGATCTTCATCCACCTTAGAACCCGTGAATGCCGGTGAATTCATCCTCAGAAAGTCTCTAATTCTAATGGCAGCAGATGGCTCCTGGGAACTAGAGCTGAGAGTCGGCGAACTCTGATTACCACTTCGGGCAGCCATTAGTTGCGTGAGCATTGCAATTGCCCCTCAAAATTCTACCTCTAATGTGGGTGTAGGTGGAGTAGATGGCACTTGGGGTGCCTCTGAGTATCTCGCAGGTCGGCCTCTAGCCCTTGCTGGGCGTGCCTCGGACTGGGGCATCTCGGCGTTGTCAATGTTTCTCTGGCTAGCAGTATGTTTAGGAGGCATTATCTATAACGTACAAACGTACGAATTAGAAAGGAGTTTTATAGAGTTTAACTCTATCGCATGAGTTTAAAGTATGGAAGAAGTGAAACAATTCCTAATGTCTTATAGCCTCCTAATTATAAGTGTGGTGCACAACACACCCATAAGCAAGACTCTACTAGACACGGCTCTATAGACTCCCTAAGACACTTGAACTCTGGGCTCTGATACCATGTTTGTCACATCCCGAGAGGGTACTCTAGATGTGACCGGCACTTGAAAGCCATTTCTGACCTTCAAGCGAACCACCTGATTCAGTCACCTCATTATTCAATCACACTCACCCAAAAGAGGGGTCAATCATAGCATACTATTCATGTTTCAGGGCTAAGGCCAAACATATTCAACCCAACAAAACAAGAAAAATAGAACTCCTCAAAATAATAGTCCAACCTTCCCACACTCTAGTCTATGAAGCCTCTATCCAAGTCTAGAAGGTGCCAATGACAAGTCCATGGCTACCAACAATTAAAATAAAAGAAATGACAACAAAACTGTACAAGAAGGCTCAATATCCTCCGGGAACTAGGAAGACTCACCAACTAGTTGGGAGTGTAAGTGGATCTTCAACGGAGCGCCGGTTGATGATCTCTGGTACCTGTCGCTGCATCATGAAACGATGCAGGCCAAATGGCGTCAGTACATGGAATGTACGAGTATGTAAAATGGCCAGAGGAAACAACATCAGGAAAGCATCAATATCAACTCAGGATATTAACTCATATATATATACATAACCACTCACTCAAATATCCTAAGTCCAACAAGAATAGTTTAGACAGGACTAACTCATAAGCCACTTAACTCAACTGACTCGGAGCACTATCAAGGCCTAAATGGGAGTTTCTCTTAACCGACAACCATCACCTATGAGCCGGTGATAGTACAACAATCAGACGTTGTTGCCACGTCCGTCCATACCTTGCCAGGGCATGAATACCTCCCTAATAATGGATACCATCAATTAGTCAAGTCCTATCATTTCAGGACAGTAAAATAGGAAACATCCGACTTTAACGATTCGATCCCATGGGAAGCATCCGAGTTTAACAGTTCCATCCCTACCTACATTGGCGGCGTAGTTTCTGGGGTTTCGAGTATGGACTATACTCTTGACCGCTTCGGTGCTCGATACTCCTACCATGACTCTATGATCATAAGACTCCCTCCAATCATCTCAATCAAGCCCTCACGGCTAGTCTCATGTGGAACATTTCCCACTCATCAACTCTATCCTCATTCTTAACTCAATTTGAGTCATAATGGCAAGTCTCATTTAGGACCTTGTCCACTCGTCAATTCTATCCTCAAATCAACTCAATCAAGCCTCATTTACCCAAACATTTATGACATCTCCTCAAGATTCGGCACAACCCTATGACTTCAACTCAACAATTCAAGTAGAATAGCACATTTAAGGAAATTGACTTAAGCAACATAATCACCTGGCTAAAGAGATCAACAAGACGTAACAACAAGTCATCTCCATCAACTCATAATAACATAAAGGATTTTAGGTACTTCTTAGCTCAACAACATCAACACATATAGCATCAAATAAATAGGAGACAAAGTTCATACAAACATAAACCATACCAAGAAATTCTATTTTCATGAACACCTAACTTCAAGGCAAGAGTAGGGCACATGGGTGGAATCAAACCATGTTTTGAATAGCCTTACATACCTTAGTGAAGACTTGAAGAAAACCTTGTGGTTGGGTCTTCAATGGAGGACTCAAATCTTGAAGCTCTTGGACTCTTTTTGTTAGAAATGAAGAAGAAGAAGAAGAGAGAGAGAGAGAAGCTCCTAGGGCTTTTTAGAGAGAGAGTGGAGGCTGAAAAAAATGATCCCAAAATAACCTAGGGTGATACATATATAATTTGGGGCAATTCCCAAATTGCCCCTTCTCAAAGTTCTGAAAAATAGGCAAAAATGCACCTGGCGCGATAGTGGCGCATCGCGCCATTGCAGCCCCAGGCCGAAATACGCCTAAAACCTGCACACCTCATAGTGGTGCGCTGCTCCAGAGACCAAACTACTGAGGCATGTTTCTGGCGTGATAGTGGCGCGTCGCGCCCTTACAACTCCAAGGCCATTGTCCTGAGTTCTGGGAATTTGGCCTGAAAAACCCTGCACAACTTTTAGTGGTGCGTCACGCCAGGGACCAAACTACTGAGGCATGTTCCTGGCGCGATAGTGGCGCATCGCGCCATTGCAGCGCCAAGTCCATTTCCCCCAGCAGTTGCAACCCAGGCCAAAATGAAATTCCTGCCGTGCTAGCTCATCTTAGGATTGTCATATCTTTTGACTCCGAACTCCAAAATTTACGTTCTTGGTGGCGTTGGAAAGAAGACTCGATGAACTTTAATTTGATAGGTCGTGATCCACCCAGATTGACTTCCTTCAAAAGATAGGGTCGTTAAAAGTCGACCCTTATACGAACTCATCCTAAACTTAGCCACGATGGATCATTCAGACTTAGCTCGGTCCTAGGGGTCCATAGTGACCCCACATCACCTCTAACACTGCTCCGTCCCTCAGAGACTCATCTTAACTCACGAATATACTTCAAGATACTCGGGTTCGACCCCTTCCGAACACAAGAAGGGTCCGAATCCTTGGAAAAATTTTGAGGGGTGTTACACATTGCATGATTTAATTTGCATATTTATTGAGTTGAGTCCTTTGAGTTGATTGTTGAGTTGATTGTATATGATCGAATTGGATTAGATGATATGTGATTGGATTGTGTACGATTGTATCGGGTTAGATGATGTGTGATGGATTGGATTAGGTGATATGTGATTGGGTTGAATAGAATGATATATGATTGGATTGGATTGAATAATTTAATTGAATTGTATCATACATGATTAGACTGAATTGGATGGTTTATGATTGGTCTTTGTCTAAAATGTATTCTTATTTTAGACTTATGATACTTTGATTGAGTCTCTCTTATCTTTCTAATTTGAGATATTTGAACCGACGTTATTCTTCCTTGAGGTATGTTTCATTCTGCCATATTACATACTCGTACATTCCATGTACTGACATTGAACCTGCATCGTTTCATGATGCAGAGACAGGTTTAAGAGATCGTCAATAGAAGCACCATTGAAGATCTATACACACTCAGCGTATTGGTGAGTCCTTCCTTACATCCGGAGGACACCGCTTATATCATTCTTGCATCGAGTTAGCCATTTTCATTTTGATTTGAGGTAGCCATGAACATGTCATTGGTACCAATTAGATTGTAGTGATAGAGGCTTCATAGACTAGATAGTGATGGGTCGATTGAATATTTTATTTCCTTGAAATTATTCTTATCAAACTATTTTAATGACAAAGATTGAAGTTTGATTTGTTGGCCCATGGCCTTTCTTTCTTGAGTTAGATTGTTGATTTGAGATTTGTCCACCAAATATTCTCTTTATTTTAAGTCTTCCGCTGATTGAATGAATGAACGGATGTGTGATCAGGCTATGTGGTTCGCTTGGGAGCCAGAAATGGTTCCTGAGTGTCGGTCACGTCTAGGGTACCCTCTCGGGGCCTGACAAAATTGGGCCAAAAAACTTATTGGGTGCTGATTTGAAAATTTTAGGTTAGGCCAGTCTTAGACGGAATTTAAGTAAGGTTAGGTCTAGAAAAATTCGTAAAGGGATTGGAGATAATGTCTAAGTATGGATTGATTCTTTCAATAACCAAGACATTAAGGAGTCCGTAGGACTTTTCAAAATTGAATTCGAATGAGTAAAACTCTCAAAATTGAACTTGGTGTGAAAGGATTGGTTTGAAACGTCAAGGGTGGAAGGTATGTTGCAAAACAGGGGCTTTTGGGGAGGTTTACGAGTCTATGATTCCGTGCAAGCCACTATAGAGGCATCACGCCACTATAGCGGAACTTACAAGTAGGTGCTATAGTGAGTGTTTCAGGCGCTATAGTGGGGTAGATCACTACAAGATGCCGTTATAGCAATGTGGAATCACTATAGCAAGTAAGTCGAGATTTTAGTCATAAAATTTTAAAAACGACCATTATTTGTCTATCTCATTTTGGGAAACTATAAGAGCGACTTAGGGCAAAAATCACCAGTTTTTCATTGTGTTCATCGACAAAGGTAAGTTAATTACTCTCTAGTCTTGTAAATTAATTCTTAAAGCCTTATAATTTAAAATATTATTATTATTATTATTATTATTATTATTATTTGAGGGGGGGTTGACTTAGTTTAATTGTGGGGAAGGCCCTAATTTGGATAGAATAATTATGAATTGACTTGGGATTAAGGTTTTGAGTATATTGGGTTTAATTAGGCTATTGTCATTGATTGCTTGTATTTATTTATTATTTTAGACGAAGAACAAGACAATGCATTGTAAACGGGAAAATCTCAGGTTCTTTAGAGTTTCCAAGGCTTGATTCGAGGTAAGTGATGATTGTTTTTCTAAAAAAATTATGTATGTATGCATGTCTACTACTTTGCAACATTATTTGTGCAATACATGTGAAGGAAACTTAAAGCTAATGTAAAATAACACCATGTTGATAATCTCATGTAATGAACCTGCTTATTTACTTGTGGTTTCAAGTGTGGTTATTAATTGTGATTGTGATTGTGTATATTGTTTGTGATTGATGGTTCACCCGGGTACCGCGTCTGGTACAAATATCTATATGGTTGGCTCGGGTACCTCGTCAATATAATTTACAAATAATAGTTGGCTCGGATACCATATTGGTACACTAATAGTTTGTGTGTGGATTTCATGAGAGAATCAAATATGTGCATTTTTGATCACGTGGGACATGTTTCATGCATTAAACCCATCGATGACCCATTAAAGTTGGCACCAAGTTTCACTTAGACACCTTAAGTGGGTGATGTTCACTTATGACACCTCATGTAGGGTCCCGCTATGTCATTTTGACATTTTTTGCTGACATGACAAAGTGAGTATGATATACTCAACAATAGCGCGTGAAAGGCTTTATTTAGTCATTTAGAAATTTATTTTCTCTTCTTCTTCTCCATTTCTCAAGCCGCCATCTCCTGCCATTTTTTCGAGCTTAAACTCCTTCGGTAGAGGTCAAATTTTTTATTCAAATCCATTTTTAATCCATTTTTTTCTTCATTGTATTATTTTTCTAAATCTACAATCACCTCCCTCCACTTTTTTTGTCGGAAAATGAATACCAACACCCATATTTTATATTTCTTCTCTCTTTATTTCTTCTTCTCACTCTTTTCTTCTCACCATCGCCATTAATTTTATCACTATCGTAAGAATTTTTTAATTTTAATATTTTTTTTCAGATTTGAAAATCGCACTCACTATCATCTTTTTCTCCTTTCTTTTCTTTAGATCCAACAATTATAATTATGAAAAAAAGTGAAAATCTAAATTTAATGAAAATCCTAAAATGAAAAAAAAAAAGCAGAGAAGAAATTGGGGGCTCAGGAAGGTGCTGGGAAAGTTTGGAAAGAAAGGAGGAAGGAGGGGTGGGGTAGTTGTGGTGGGGTTTAGAAATATGTATTTTTTTAATTAATATTTATTGCTGAAATTTAGTTTTTTTCCTATATTGTATTTTTTAAAATTAATTTTGCACTCAAATGCCACTTGTTCTTTTTTAATTAGTTGTATTGACAGGTCATTCACGAGTATGTTACACACACGGTGTAATTTTAGCTGATTGTTAAACTAATTTCAAATTGACACATAGGGACCCTACATAAGGTGTCTAAAGTGAACATCGCTCAGTTAAGGTGTAAGTGAAATTTGGTGTCAACTTTAAGGGGCCACCGATGGGTTTGACTATTGATTTAGGATATCGTGATTGAAAATCTGTATCATGTTGTGACTTTTGGTATATGTGTTGGTCTATTTTACTATTATATGATTACTTGTTTACATTCATGTCTTTGGAACTGACCATATGATCCTACCAGTACACAATAGTTGTGTACTGCTACTACACTTGCTCTTTTTTTATTGAATAGAAGGCATATTCGGGTTGCTTATACGAGTATTCAGTTGAGGGACGCTTGACATTCGAATTCAAGGATGAGCTACTTTTCCGGGCTGCCATGTGTTCATCTTCACCTCTTTGTCTATTTCTTCGGACTTAAGTATTTCATAGAATTAAGTTTGCTGTTTTTTTAGTTGGGGTTGCATTCCTTATTTCAGACATTTAGAGTTTTGGTACAAGACTTTTAGATTCTAGGGGATTATATCTGCAGTTGTTTATGTTGATTTGACTGAATTTATTGGAACTTGGTCCTTTACCTTTTACATGGTTATATGGTGTTTTTATATAGATTGCTTATTTAATTAGTCTTGATAGGTTAAGTTGGGTTAGTAATTGATTCTTCCAACGGAGAGGTAGTGTGGGTATCACTCATGTCGGGTCAGGATCGTGACAAATTAGGACTCTTCCTAAATTAGTGCCTTGTCTGTTAAATAAGCAGGAGAGTTACTGCATTCTTCAACAAAAAAATAATCGACACATTCTCCTTCTCTTCTTCCTTCCTCCAATTCTTGTAAAGTTCTAGTGAAGATTCTTGTGATAATTTCTTTTTTGAAAAGCAAACGAAATTCTATAACATGTACGATTTTAGATTATGGTTTAATATGGTGTAGTTCATTTTTGTATGTGGTTACACTGTTTGACTAGTGAAATCGAATTCAATGATCCTGCAAACTATATGTATCATTAGATTCATCAACTCTAATTGTTGGGCTAAGCTAAGTAAAAAAAATAATCTTAACGTGTAGTTTAATATTATCTGCTTTAGATCAAATTTGCACGATTATCCCCAAAAGGCCTTACATGATTAAAAATATCCAACATATTTACTCTTCTTTTCATCCATCAATATGAGATTTTGTTCACACACCCAGTAATAACACAACCCCTTATGTCTCATTTGATTAGGGAACAAATTATTCCAAAATTAATTATTTTCAGATTAGTTATTTTAAAATTGTTATCTCACACTTAATATGGATAAAAATAACATTACAATTTCTAGATAATTAATTCCGGCGAGATAAGTTATCTCGAAAATATTATCCCAATTAAATATAGGATAAGTTTATCCCAAAATTAATTTCGGAAGTAATTATTCCTTATCGATCGTACCAAACAAACCTTAGTCGTTAGCAATAATCTAAATCTTAGAAATGAATTGAAATCCTTAGTCGATAGCAAGCAAAACGTTTAAATGGTGATTCTTTTTGGTTGGCATTGGTAAGAAATTTTCACCTTCAATCTCAAGCACTCGAGTTTGCTGTCGTCCTGCTATCCATATGTTCAAAAGAGGTCACTCATCCAAGTTAAGCATGAGTCAAGAAAATTGCCTCTCTTTTTAAAAAGAAGACACAAGAATGTTATGTACCAAAACAATAAACAAGAATGTTTATACATCTTTTTATCTCATGTTTCTCATCTGGTCTTCGATATTCGTATTGGGGTACGATTAATCCGAATTAGCACCGCATAAGACTTCATTCGACAGAAAATGCTCCTTATCAAAAATTTTCTATACCCAAAATTTGAATTCGAGACTTCTGATTAAGTGAGGAGAAGCCCGATCAACTGCCCCACATCTTTTGAACATGTTTGTGCTCATCAAAATTAATTCAGTTGATATTGGTATCTATTTCTTTAGATTTCGTAACAAATTTATACAATAATAATTTATTTATAACGTTAATAAACTTAAATAAAAATCTATAATAAGATATAAAATTATTTAAACTATATGTACATATTTACAAATAAAATATTATACATAATATAAAAAATTACATAAATTGATATTTTAAAATTTAAAGATAAAATAGTCATTGCATAAGATTACGGAGCAAAGAATATCTATTATCCCAAATTGAGAAAAGAATTTAATTTTAAAATAAAGTTGAAAGATGTACAAAACAGTTTTCACTAATAAAAGTACAAAATAGTTTTATGACTTTTATCATGACTCTATCCACCAAAATATGTATTTCATTGCCTATTCTTTCTTGATCATTACGATTTATGTCACAACTCACATCCTTTAGCGCATTTATATCTTCAGTATAAAAATTATTTCATTTTATGATTAGATTAAATTAGAGGTTAAAGAATATTTTTGATAGTGATTATTACATTAAAGTATGATGATTAATTAGTTTAATACATTATAATTCTAAAAAACGACATTTTTTTTATTATAGAATTATACTATGAAATAATGCAAATTTGCAAATATAAAAACAAAAAAAAATCATATAAATTAGAAAAAAAGTAGTAAAAAGTAAAAAACAAAAAAATCCAAACGTGATGATGACTTTGAATTTTTGATAATTGTGGAGTATTTAAACCAAAATACGCAACTTTTCTTCTTCTATCCCCTACGCATCTTTCAAATTCAGATCCATTCCGTTTCTTTCTCCTTCACGTCATCAACAAATCGAGCATTCCCTCATTCATCGCCACTTTCTTCCTCCACACTTCTCCAGGTACGCGCTTTCTCTCTCTCTCTCTCTCTAGATTTTTCTCGCAAACACGGTATTTTCAGTTCACTTCAGTGTTTAAGCTTTTCAATTTCATTACATATACTATGTAGATCTCCCGATCTGCATTTGTTATGCATTGTAAATCGTTTGATTTAGTTTTTTTTTTTTGATTTGTGTTAACAGGCGGAAAAGGAAGGCTTAATTTGTTAGAAATGGCGACAGTTCGAATGTTTACCTTCACGCTTCTCTTTGCTGTTTTGTTTGTTCAACAATGTACCTGTACAGATCCGCCGGCAAGTTCACCAAGTCCTGCACCGGAATCTGGCGCTGATGTAGCTTATCCACCGGTGAGTACGGCTCCGTCACCTTTATCAAATCTGACCTCTCCTCCAGCGCCTCCGCCGTCTGATCTATCTCCGGATTCGTCTCCAGCGCCATCACCAGGGAATGCTACTTCGAAACAGTCTCCGTCTTCGGCACCAGCACCGGCTCCGAATTCTGAAGTTGCAAGTGATATAAGCCACGAGAGTGAAGAGTCGTCGAAGGAATCCTCTGGTGGTGGAATGACGAGTGGGAAGAAGGCCGGAATAGCAGTTGGAGTAATCGCCGCCGTTTGTTTTGTAGGTCTCGGTGCATTGGTGTACAAGAAGCGACAACAGAATATCCAACGATCGCAGTTCGGGTATGATGCTAGGAGAGAAATTCTTTGAGTGGTTCTACATATCTTCATATGCAATCAGTTCATATAGTATACAGATATATATAAGTCTACTGCATTGATAGATCGTCATGATTAGATTTGTTGCATTTGGAATCTGTACGAAACTATCATTGGATTTATTTGATTCTTTTACTCACTGGATTCATTAGTTTCGTCTGCTATTTGAAATTTAACTTTTGATTGACCGTTTGATAAATGCTTTGTTGATGATTTTGCAATTCGTTTTGATTTTTCTCTTGTGATGATAGTTTTCAACACACAGAATCTGCAGAATCCTTTTTGAATTTTTGTAAAACTTATATTTGCTTGAATTGTTTTTGTAAAATAAGTTCATACTCTGTTTGTTTGAATTTCCATAAAAATGCTATGATCTTTTTTCTTTCTTTTTTAACTTATTAATTTACTCATACATTAAAATGAGGAAATGTCATTTAGATTTATATTGTATTATTCTGTATGCATTGAGATTGAGATGGAAAATTTACAATATTTGGGCGTGAATCCTAGACTAGAATTACTTGATACTTGTATTGACCAACATGCTTGTTGGTGTTTGGAGCTGCGCAGTGTATTTAAAACAATGATAAAAGTAAAAAAATAATTTGATGCAGTATCTTTGAAATGCATTTGTAGACGAGGTGTTGCCCAGACGGAAGCAAAAAATGTGGGAGCTCTCGGGTGAGGGGTAAAAAAAACTAAAGAAAAGAAAGAAATGCATTTGTAGGGTAAAGTACACCTTTAAATTGAATGAGTTGTTAGTTAGTTGAATGATTTTTTCAGGAATAAATGTGGATCTGTTGTATATTGTTGGTTAAAGTTTGGAACTTGCTTCATGTACACTGCAATTGTACTTAGCGTGAATGAAATAGAAGCTGCCTTTCAGAGTAAGAAACCCTTTTTATAATATTTTTTTTGGGTGTTTGACTGATCAATTTAAAATTATTTGTGCTTAAAATAACCCTCAATAAATAATTGAGTTTGTTTGGATAAATTTATTTTAAGCAGTTTATAAGTAAAAAAAATAATAAGTTAGATTATACCTAGATGTTGTTTGGATTGGCTTATAAGCTGCTTATAAGTTGTTTTCAGCTTTTTTTTAAGTGTTTGACTGACCAACTTAAAGTCATTTTGTACTTAAAATAAACCCCAATAAATAGTTGAGTTTAGTTGAATGAGCTTATTTTAAGTAGTTTATAAGTTGAAAATAACTTATAAGTCAAAAAAAACTGCACCTACTTTTTTTTTTAACTTATAAACAATTTTCAACTTATAAACTGCTTAAAAATAAGTCAATTCAAACAGATTATTACTTATATTTTAAAACTTTTAAACAATTTTCAACTTATAAATTATTAAAAATAACAAACAATAAAGTTACGGCGATAAGAAGTATGTGAATTGGAATAGTAAGCCATTAAAGTTTTGATCTGAAAGGGGGTCCCCAGTAACAAAATCTATGGACAAACGGATAGGCTCGTTTGGTCACGAATATTTTTGGGAAAAATTTGAGAAAATTTGAAAAGTGATGTTTAGCTATATAATTTAATAAATATATTTGGGAACATTTCAAAATTTTAAATACTAAAACAAATTGGTAGTTGGGCAAAGTTCTAATATTTGAATTTTTTAAAAATATTTAAAATTACTTCAAACTTTTATATTTTATAAAAAGGACACTCATTGTTAATTTATTCTAATATTTATCCATCCTCTCTGTAAAAGTTAGAACAATTTGTTTTTAATGGATTATAATTCCAAATGAATCATTGACAAGTTTGAGTATGTGATTAATCATATATTATTATTTTTTATTGTTGATTGTTATCAATTATGTTATAAAGCTATTTTTTGACGAAACATGTTTATTATAAAATGATAATACAAACTTATGATATTTTAAATAATTTTTAGAACTTAAGGGGTATAAATTATACTTTTTGAAGTCAAGTATTCTTGAAAAAATTTATAGCCAAAAGCATAATGAAATTTTACCCAAAAACAACTTATCAAAAATATTTGGAAATTTAATACTAAATACTAGCTAATTATTGATAAAGTTTTCTTATCGACTGCTTTGTGTGGGTGGGTGGCACTAGAACAATGAGCGTTGTCCTATTCATGTCACGTTATTTTGTTCAGACTGTATATTGACAATGACGTACAATGTGGCTATGTAGAATGTGGCTGTGATTGCGGTTGTAATTGCTTTTTTATTTTCTTTGCATACAAAATTGTTGCTTCCTGATTACGTATTATTGATAAAGAGTATGAAATTGTCAGTGTCTTTTCCATTTCAACCCCACCTCACGGTCCGATGCTTACTTTGTGTAATTTAATTTACATAACGGTCAGTAAATATATAAATTTATATATTTGTACATCTAATATACATATTAAATATAGATTTCAATTATATTGAAAAATAGATTTGATCGAACCTTACATATTAAGAAGCCTACGTAAATGAAAGTTGTCCCTTGTCTGTCAATCGATCTCAAAGTCTTTTACCTGTTGATATACAACTTCTTTTTTAAAGGAAATAAAAAGTAGACATACCTTTTATGATTTAGAGTGGGAATATTTCTCGTTTAAAGAATAATATATATATAACTTCTCTAAATGCGATCTAATTAAAAGAAATTCAATTCCTCTTTTATTCAGATTCATCCAAACTCCTTTTCATGACTTGATTTTTTTTATTAGGATCGGGTTTAGATAGATAAAAAACAAGTGAGGTGATTTCTAAAGCTATGTAACATTTGTGGAACTAAAAAAATAATAATTTAGGATTTCTTTTAATTCATCACAAATTTTTTTTGTTAATGACAATGATAAATATGCACGATTTATTAGATAAGATATATATGTGCACCACTTTTTAATGAATAATGTATCAATTCTAAATCGCAAAGTTAAAAAATATATTGCTCATAAACTATTGAATTAAGAAGGGGACAAAGACATTATGCTGGATAAGCTGGAATACTTGGAGAGACATCAAAATTTTGGGTATCGTAGGCATATTAAGGTTAATGAGGTGATGCGTGCTATTAGGAAGATGATCAAGGGAAAAACGATCGGATCGGATGAGATTTCGATGGAGTTTGGAAAAGCACGGCTAGAGCACGTTTGGAGTGGTTGACTAACTTGTTCAATATCATTTTTAAGATGGCTAAGATGCCCGAGGAATGGAGGTAGAGTACGATGGTTCCGTTATACAAGAATAAGGGTGATGTTTAAAATTGCAACTAGGGTTGTTCACAGTTTTGGTTAAAACCAAAACTAAATCGAAAATTTAATCAAATCGAATAAAAAACCCGATATTTGGTTTGGTTTGGTTTGGTTTTAAATTTGAATAACCGATAATATTTGGTTTGGTTATGATTATAGGAAAAAATAACCGAATAAATAACCGAACCAAACCGATAATTATATACATAAAATTTATAATTATTTATATGTATAATATTATTTTTTCATAAATAATTAACGATATCTTATACCTTTTAATTATTAATTTAATATTAATCTACTTATTTTTAAGGCCCAACAATTCAAGCCCAACTCTCAAGCCCAATTATAAATTCTAATAAACACTAAACAACAGTCCAAGTCCAACAATCCAAGTCCATTAGCCCAACTCTCAAGCTCAATTCTAAATCCTAAATTCCTAATAAGCACTAAGCACTTAAGCAGCAGGCAGCAACATAAGGTAAAAGTTAAAACTTTAAAATCCTAGTATATGTTTTCCTTTTATATTTTTGTTCCTCTCACGTTGGTTTCTCACAAAATCACATACTCACAGTCATAGACTAACAGTGAAGGCTCAAGAGCAACCTCAACTCCTCAACCCCAAGTACAAGATTGTCAATTTTTGAGAAGGTTTGTAAGAAATTTTTCAAATTTTAAATTGATTTTAAGTTATTTTCTTTTTTGTTTCGAATGTTTAAGTTGTTTCCTTTTATGTTTCGAACCTCTGTAGGCCGTGAGGAAAAAAGAGTTTCATAAGAATTTGAAGAATGTAGAGAGAGAATATTTGAATTGTCTCGGCTAGTCATAAACCGAATAACCGAACCAAACCGAACCAAACCGACAATAACCAAACTCGTGGTTATTATTTTACTTGGTTTGGTTATGGTTTTAGACATTTAATAACCGATTAAATTGGTTTGGTTATGGTTTTAATCAATAACCGACCCAAATCGAACCATGAACACCCCTAATTGCAACAACTACAAAAGTATTATGCTGTTAAGACACGCTATAAAAATTTGGGAGAGAATGGTGGAGATGATGAGAAGGAGTGTGTGTATTTTCTAGAATCAGTTTGGTTCATGCTAGGGCGATCAACCACAAAGGTCATCCATTTTGTGAGGAGAATTATTAAGAAGTTTCGGAAAAATAAAAGAGACTTACATATGATGTTCATTGACCTTAAGAAGACCTATGATAAAGTTCTGAGAGAAATCTTGTGGCGATTCCGTGAGGCGTGAGGTGTATTGGTGGCATATATTAGGGTGATAAAGGACATGTACAAAGGAGCTAAAATGCTGGTAAGAATGATGGGAGGAGTCTCAGTGGTCAATTCTTTGTTCGTTTCTATTTTCCTAGGTGATGGATGAATTGACACGAACATTCAAGATGAGGTGCCTTGATGTATGTTATTTGCGAATGATATAGTACTGATTGATGAGATGTGCAATTGTGTTAATGCTAAACTACAGGTATGGAGATAAATTTTAAAGACTAAATGATTCAGGTTGAGCAGGGCCAAGACATAGTATGTGGAGTGTAAAGTTAGTAGGCGATCTATGAGAAAGACGTAGAAGTGAGCCTTGACAAACAAAATATTCCTAAGAGAAAATATTTTGTGCGACGTGAATGAAGTGGACACTTGCCTCTAGAGTCTTGTGTGATAAGAATACACCATAGAAATTCAAAGGTAAGTTATATAGAGTGGTGGTTAGACCGATATTGTTATTAATAAATGGGTCTTTGAGCTCTCTCTTAAGATTTTTTAAAAAAGACCGACATTGTTATATGAGGCAGAGTGTTGGCCAGTCAAAAACTCTCATGTTCAGCAGACACATGTTGCAGAGCTGAGGTGGATGTGTGTTCATACTAGGAGCGATAAGATTAAAAATGAGGATATTTAGAATAAGGTGGGAGTGGCCTTCATGGTGGACAATATGAGAGAAGCGAGAGTGAGATGGGTTGGACATGTGAAGAGGAGATACATGAATGCATCAGTGAGAGGTACGAGAGGTTGGTTAGATATAGAGTTTACGAGGAGAGATAGAGATAGACCAAAAAAGTATTGGAGAGAGGTGATAAGAGAATCAACTTCAGATTATCGAGGACATGACCTTAGATAGGAGGATGTGGAGGACACGTATTAGGGTAAAAGGTTAGTTAGTAGTGTAGTATTGTCTTACTTAGGGTGGTTGGTGCTTGCGATTGTACTAGCTTTATTAATGTAGTTCTTGTTTTCGATATCCATTGTTATTTTTTTTAATACTCTAGCCTAGTATGTTGTGTATTATGTTTTGATTATTGCACTATTTTGTTATAGTTGTTGCTTTCTTCCGGTAGACTTTGTACTGTTTTCTTGTCACTAGCTATTTTTTTTATCTGAAATTGCTGCATCTCAGCCGAGAGTCTTTTAAAAATAGCCTCTCTACCTCCACGAGATAGTGATAAGGTCTGCATACATTCTACCTGTTACACCCCGTACTTTGGTACCTTGGAATGCTTCTTAAGCTTCTTAAGTTTCTGGGAAGGCTCTTAAGTTTCTTAGAAGTCTTCATGTGAGTCGGATAATCTATAACGCTATCAAACAACTCTAAGGAGGGGAGAATGAGATACCCCAATAATAGGAAAGATTGGAAATGGGGTTATAAGAATCCGAAAGGAGTTGGAGGCCAAGTAATGGGTTATAGGGCTCGACTTACTCACGTACGCCACCGACTTGGACGTCTTACATAACTAAGCTACTTGAGTGCATGTCGAGCTTAAGTAGCAAGGGGTACATAGGCTCTTAAAGTGAGATGAGGTTACGAACCCACGAAAGAGATGGAAGGAGGTGTAGCACCTACTCGGAAGCAAGCAGGTGATGTACCTACTTGGACTAAGTAGGTGACGCACCTACTTGGACCAAGTAGGTGACATACCTACTTAAGGTGGGCCCTACGCTGCCATGTGGCAGCTTTGGATTGGATGCATGATTGAGGTGGCGCCCTAGGGGGCTTCCACGTGTCACCTCTTAAGGAGGTGTATATATGTACTACATGCTGTACATATCTTATTTCAGCACTTATAACAAAAGAAACAAAAAGAGAAACCCTAAGAGGTTAAGAGAGAGAGGCGATGACTTCGGACAAAATGAAAGGTAAGCCTCGATTTCGTTCCGTAAATTAATTATCTAAGGTATTTCTCAACTAAGTGGATGTGTTAATGACGTAAATTAAATATTTGGGGTAGCAAGATAGGGCTGCAAACAGCCACCAAAGCTCACCCGCGTAAAGGAGTTTCTGAAGTTAATTTTCAGTAAGTTTGGGAAGCCGTTTGTTAAGGTATGACTTGGTTCTCTTCTCCCACGTTTTGGTAAGGGTTTGTACATGTTATGAGGGTGTTGATAATGTAAATTTAAGGTTTGGAGCAGCACCAAGCGGACAACAAACAACCACGACGTTTCAGCCGCGCTAGAAGAAATTCTAAGGCAAATTTTGGCAAGCTTTGGCCAATTTCGGGTAAGATAAGGGTTTTTCTTTCAATTTGGAATTTATGGTGTGGTTATGGAGTGTATTAAACGTCTTATATATGGATGGAAGTATAAAAATTGTACAAGGATGCTTGACGTTGGAAACAAACTAAATTAAGGTCGTTATAGTTAAACCGAAGTCGAGTAGTGTGTTGTGGTTGTTGTGCTGTGCTTGCAGGTGGTTTGATTGTGTTTTGCAGGGATGGAAAGTGTTCTAAAAGGGGTGTAGTTTCTGCTGATTTCAGCCACACGACCCTCCATTTTATAGGGTTAAAGGTTTTACGAGATAGAGACTAAACACCCTATTTTGATATCATAGTTTTAAGCGAGTTGTTTGGAGTTTGTGTTAAGTAATGTTGAATTGGTTTACTTGTATATGTGCTTCTGATTGTTGTTGTTGGTTGTCTGCTAAGGTTTGGAGGTTAAAATGGAAGTTTGGATAGGGCAAGTTATAAGAGAGATGCTGCCTGATTTCCGCTAACTTCAGAACTAGTAATGAACTAGTCTAAGAAAATGGATAAGAGATTGGTTCCTATGGGTAATTGGTGGTAGAATTACAAGTTGAAAAGTCGAAGATCACTAACCTTAGAATTACTTTTATGTTAAATAAGTTCAAGAGACGACGAGGCGAACGTGTTAAGAGTAATCCGTAATAGGTATGTAAAGCTAACGTTTCCTTCTTTTGGCATATTTTTGGCATAAGTATGTAAGGCTTATACTTTTTTTTGGCATATCTTCGGCATAAGTGTATTAAGCTTATTCTATCTCTTGGAATGTTTTGGGTGCAAGTATGTAAAACTAATCTTTCTTTTTGGCATGGTTTTTATGAAACAAGTATATGACTTTTATATGATTCCAAGGAAGTTCTTATCCGTAGAGTCGCTAGGATGGCCAACTTCTTGATCTTCCAAAAGATATTTTGTTATGCCTTGATATGTGTATATGATTCTCAAAATTTCTATTTTGATATAACCCATAGTAACTTTTAAAAGGTATTTGATATGACTTTTGTCTTGATTTTTGAATGATAGCTCATTTTAAGTACCCCATCGAGTCTCAAATATGATTTAAATTGCATCTAGTTTCTCACGACTCCACTCGTTGATGCCTCAATGCTTCTTTCACTGAGCCCGGATCAGGATTTGTTATCATGAGTACTTCTCTACATTGTTCGTCATGCCCCAACCTGAGGGGGCAGGTACGACCTGTCCATGGAATTTGTGGAGTTATGTTGTGCCATGTACACGTATAATATGATATGATCTGATATGACCATCTGATATGATATGATCTGTTACGGAGATATTCCCTACTCTAGAGTTATGATGTGCTGTGGCGCCAGTAATAGGGCGGCGACCACAATTTATTCACTGAGTCCCATAATGGGGCCGGATATGTCATATGTTTTCTGCATACATTATCTGTGGTTATGAAAAGCATTTTGGTATTCTGGATACTTTGCTCATTTTTGCACATTCTGCTCTGGTAATGACTTTACTTATTACAGTCCATGCATATTCAGTACATTTTCCATACTGGCCCTCTTTCTTCGGGGGGCTGCGTTACATGCCTGCAGGTATAGACGCTCGGTTTGCTGATCTGCTCGCCTAGGACATCCACCCTATTGGTTGACAATGATCTTTTGTCCGGAGCCCTATTTTGGCACTAACTTTTCTGTTATATATTTATACGTAATGGTTAAGGGTATGACGGGGCCCTGTCCCGTCATATGATTATGCTATCATTTTGTAGAGGTCTTTAGACTTGTGTTGTGGGTTCTGTATATGTGTTTTGGGCTTGTGTTCAGTGACGGCCTTAACGGCCTTCGTGTGCTACATCTGTTTTCGTGCGCTCTCTAGCGATCTCTTTTGATTTCTACATTTGTTTATTCTGCTAACATGCTCGGTGGGGCTAAGGATACGTATGAGTGCCCATATCGGGCACCAGTCACGGCCTACGGAGTTGGATCGTGACACTACCCTTGTTAAACCCCACTTATATAATTAATAACTATCAAACGTAACAATACTTTTTTCTAGAAAAAAATGTGTGATATAGTCTATCACGAGATTGTAGCTATGATACATACGTTGTGAAAAAGCAAAAAATTGCTATACATTCTTTTAAAAGCAATGAAAACACATAAACAAGGGAGAAAATCACGCATTTCCTTTAATTATGCTCGTCGGTATTTTCAATCCAAAAATCACACACATAATTGAATCCTCTCTTCTTGATTTTTCTACTAATTGATACGGAAAGGATCAAAATCAGTATTTAAAGACACATTGATACATGAAATTGTTTGATTGATTCAATTGAGCAAGAAAATTGGGGAATTCTAATTATACATATCAGATTTTTTATTACACATTTATTTGAGTTCTTTATCCATCATTGTCAATACTTATATCTGCTTTCGACTATACAGTCATATACAACCACCGCGTATGTAGAAGTAAATCTGATAGATATATTATAATTCGTGATACAGAAGTAAATCTAACACTGGAATACAATTACTTTGATGCACATTGTATCATTATTTCTATTACAGAAGTAAATTTGATACAAGTATCAAGGATACATTATATATTTAATTGATATAGTTTGATACATCTATATACAATCTCTCTTTTCTTATTCTCAATATAGAAGAAAATATGATACATGTATCAGAGATATATTCTATATTTAATTGATACAATTTGATACATTTACATAACAAAATTATACATCCAAATACAACTAATGTATATACAGAAGTTAATGTGACACATGTATCATTGTCATCTTCTTGAGTGAAAATGTACAAATAAAAGGATGGACGATCTTGATAAGTATGTTAGTTAGAGGGTATATTATTGTAGATACAATAGTTATGAAAAAATAACTATGTTTATTTAATTACGTAATTTTTTCTTTTCTCAAATATAGGGTAAAAAGAAGGGCAGGAGGGGATGATTTTCTTTTCAAATAAGTTATAGTTTCTCTTTTTTTTTTAAGAAATGTATAAAAAGTTACCTCCTAAAAAAACACGTGTCATTTGCTAATTTGTCCATTTGGTATGTCATCCGTGATTGTAGCTCATCCGTAAGATATGCTAGATTCGGATGTTCCCGAAACACACTTGTGTTAAGTAGATGTATATATTTATATGGTCATCGACAAAATTAAAATATCCATTTGATTGATGTGGACAACTTAAAAGACCATTAATGTATTTCACCTTCAACTTTGTTATGAAATGACAAAATTGGGTGTGATTTAAACTATGCGAGTTTTACCTCATTTTCCCGAGTAAGTACATGCATATTTCTTACCATTGCATATGATATAATCATTAGCTATTCTTTGATATAATCATTTTAAAATTGGGTGTGATTTAAACTAAGTCTCAATTGATAATATAATCACCTATTTCTTACCATGGATCTGATATGAAAGAGAAGGTAGAAAGTAAACATTAATTGAGACAAGTAAAGCTTAGGATCTCTAAATCCATATGCAAACTGAATTGTTATAGTAATTAATAAGTGAAAACCACTGATTAAACGGAGCCAAGATTTGAAGCTTATGATTTTAGATTCTAATCTTTTTTAGATACTGAGTTGTAAATTAATACTAATATGTAAATATTTAATGAATTTTTAAGACAAATACAAAATTTGAACTAAAGTTATTAGCTTCAGCCAAATACGTAGCCAACACTCTTCCTCCTATCTTTCGTGCTTAGAATAAGCAACATGAATATATACACAAACAAGCCATTCTCCATAACCTGTCTGCTTTACACAACTTTAATTTTCTTTTGCTTTTTATGGATTTTTTTCTTTCTTTCCACACTTGTGCAGTACAAAAATAAACTTTTCTACTTCCCAGTGGAGGATGAATAACGTCGAGATATATACAAGAAGCCATTCCCTACAACAACTGTGTTTTTAAATGCCTTATAAGCTGCTATAGCATTATTGACTATCTAGCTCCCACTAAATGTCCTCGGATTTTCTATATCCGCTTGATAATCTTGACGAGTACTTATGTGGGACGATGTTTCTGTTTGATTCAGCTGGGGATTCTGCTGCTGTTGATCTAACGAGGCTTGTCTCCGCCTTTTCCATCTAAAGAACTCAATAAGTATGGAACATCCACACATTGCAACTCCCAAGCCAGCAAACGTTGAGAGAAGAATTGAAAGAACAGCTTGTACATGAACCTGAAAATGTATAGTATACCATTATACCTTATTCGATGGATTCAGCTGAATCTAGTATTTTTAACATGAAACATATATATATGGGCAAAATTACTAAACTTTCAATAAGTATTAACTTATGAACTCATGATAGTGATAAGAACTTAAAGGTTGAACACGGCAAGTTTAAATCTGGATCCAATGTAGTGTTCCTAATTCATTTGAATCTTCACATTTAGGAATTAGAATTACTTACCAAGGAGTAGAACATATGAGCAAAGAATACCACGAGGACGAACTGAATGGATGCATAAACCCAAACAAACCTTCTCTTCACTACCAAAAATTAAAAAGATAAAAGGTTTTTGTCAGAATACAAAAGGAAATGCATATGAGCATAAAATATTTTACAGTATTTGTCATGAAATAGCCAAGTGAAGACCATATTTTTCTACTTTTGAGTTGAAGTCTCAGATAAGGTTTTCAACTACATATATTCCTGTTTCGACTATTCTTTTCTTATAAGGTAAGATTTTTTGGAGCATTATCAACTAGGACCAAAGGGAGTACTGACTAGTAACTTTACTTCCTTGGAAACTAAATATTTACAACATTCGCTCGATCAAAGTTTTTATAATGTTCCAACTGAGCAGAAGATGACATACCCATGGTTGAAGACGCCAAAGACGAAAGCAAACCTAGTACACAAGAAAACGGAACTGATATTGCTATTGCACCAGTACCCATTGACCCGACCTGTAGATGGGACAATAGTAAATCAATACGAGATCGATGAAGGACTGTTTCTTTAACGAAGAACTTCCTTAATTACCAGAAGCTGCTCAAGAAAGCAAAAGTAGGCAAGCATGCTGACGATGACAAGAATGGGTAGTTCCTGTGATACCCTGCATATAATGCAGCAAAATTTCAGAAGCTGAATCAGTTGAATATTTTTTAACAACTATCTTTGTTTAAATTGTCTTAGCTCTGGAAACTATTAAACATTAATCTTCCCATATTTTCAGATTTAACTAGTTCCATTCCAAAGACAAGTGGGATAAGTAGAGAGGAGCGAGGAAATGCAACAAACTAGTCTTCCTTGTTGGGGCTGAACAACAAAAGTATTAATAAAAAGCATGATTCTTTTAGTTCAACATTTCCATTCTGTTCCGTGTTGTGAGTCATTAGTAGACGTCGCCTATTGTAAATCATCACTAAAATAGAGTGTTCATTATTATTTCGTTGATACACGATAAGTAATTTTTTTCATATCATGAATCTACTATCAGAAAGTCAATGTGTAATCTCAGCACTCGGCCACAGTGGTAAAATAAGATGGAACACCAAATAATGCGCCTTCATAGACCAAGAACTACAGATGAACGGATTAAAGCTGGATTCATTTTTAGCCCCCGTGGATATGTAGTTAGTTCTAACGCTGGATTCATTCCAAATATTATGAAAAAACAAACGTGAAATAGACAGAAAAATCAATTCAAAGGGGAACAAGGCTGCTTGCTATTTTGAGTTACTCGCTCTTCTTAGCTCATAAAGAAAAGAACAAATATACTTCACCTGTATCCATTTATTTCCAAGTGCTGGAAACTATTGGATCCCACATTCGCACTTTGGAGACGACGAAGTGTAACAGGCAGGTTTCGAACTTCTTGCTTGCACACGTCACATGTTCTGTTACCTTTTACGCTGAACCATTTGTAAGCACATTCTTGGTGAGCCAAAGCAAGTTCACCTTTACAGCTGCATTCCATCTTGAGTGTTTCCCCACCTTCACACAATTCAACCAGACAAATTCGACAAACAGCTTCCTCTTCAGGTATATCTTCACCATTTGGCACATCATCTTCTGAGAAATAACACATTCATTAGATAGCAATGGAATCATACATGTGGTGCTCATATACTCACCATATGGTAATTTCATAACAGAAGAAGCCTCATCATATCTTTCTATCAGAAAGTGTCAAAGTACAGTGACCTTCCAGAGCATATGATTGCTTATAAATTGTAAAGATATGGCACCTAGGCCTCACTCAACCCAAAAGCTAGCTCATGAGGGGAGGAATGCCCGAATCCATTGAAACAAACCACCAGTTCATTCCTCAACCAATATAGGACTCTAACCTATTCTAATCTAATATAAATCAAAAATTACTTGGATCATATAAACAATTATTTACCAGATAATTTGGCCGGTGGTGTAGCTGGAACTGTGGAGTTCCCATCTTTCCCATGAGGAGTTGAAGCAATGACTCGAAAGAAAGATTCAACTCTCCTAGTGCGTCGTTCTTTGTTAATGACCGGTAGAGAAAGTGATCGAGAAATGTGCAGTTGTTTTTCTTTTGGCTACAGTAAAAATAGATCACATTTCAAATGATTAAACAAAATTGTTGAGCGCAAAACAATTACTTTAGGCCTTCAACATGTAAAAACTCTTCCCTCTTCTCCACATATACCTCACATTGATGATGTTTAGGATGAAAAAGCATCTAGATGGGATCCCCTAAACTTCTTAATAAATAAAGGAAAAAACAACATCGTCTCTTAGAAAGTCAGCATATATGCAAGTACAATATGAAACAATGTTCAGATAAACTCAGGTGTAGATCCAGGATGGGCATGAAATGCTCCTTCTAGAGAAGATAAGTGTTATATTATTCATCCTATAGTTCTTTTATCAGATTGGAGGAAATTTTTGACAGTTTCATCATCATTAGCGCGCAGCGTGCGATGGTGCTTGAAGAGCTAGAAGGAGCTTGCTAAGGTTCTGAAATTTGATAAGTGACCGGTCTCGTGGAGAGATTTGTTATATAAAGCTCCATAAGATACATTATATTTTAATAAGAAAAGAAAAAAGCTATAACATTTCAATAAAGGTCATCAAATGAAAAAAGATATTGGTGTTTCAGCAGCAGTCTATACTCGTATTTCATTCTATGACCAACTTCCAAAATTAGATCATAAATGTTATCAATAACTCAACACGTATGGAAAGAAACCAACTTTGTACTGAGCACTTACACCAAATGTCACAGCTCTGCTGATACTTCCACTAGCAGACTCTGGATTTGAATGATCAATTGGTGTAACGGGTAAAGATGACGTTCTTTTCACGTGTGGTGTAAATAATTTAGTGAATGACCATGACCTTGATATGGACATCTTCTCTTGTAGCACCATGGCAGAAGTATCTGAATCTGGTAAGGTTGCCTTTTCTGTATTTGAATTCATATTACGCAATTTGAAGCTTAGTCTTGACAAAAGATTCTTGATGGATGATTTGCCTCTGCAAGAGGAGGGACTAGGAGAAGCGTTTGCTCTAGAATTAGGACTAGGCGTCAAAAGGAAATTCACCCTTTTTGGTGTAGGCGTTGGTGTTGAAAGCATTTTAACTTGCACAGACTCTTGATTAGAGGCATCCGATGATTTGGAAGGTATCTCCACGAATAGATTTGGTCTCCTCCATTGCTTAGCATGTGCACTTTCTTCAGTAATCCCTGAGGAACTTTCGTCCTGAAAAGGAAGAAACAGATACTGCTGTCATTAAACAGGTGCATAAGCAAACAAGTTGTCACTCATTCTATGGAACATGAGGCACTGCTCATCAAGACTTTCGTCAACATCTTCAGGTGACAATTAAATACATAACCATCCAAACTGTCTGCAAGAATCTATTTGTTTAAAAGATTTAGAATGATGCAAGAATCTACTCTTGGGAGTTAACAACAGTTAATTTCTGCAGATGAACAAGAGTCGATTGATCACAGTTTTGAAGAAACAACTGGAATATGCCATAACAAACTTATATTAGTCTGAAGTAGCATTTCATTTGGAGTGGCATTGTTTTTCTAAAGAACCGAGGAGCAAGGTGTCTCGCAAGAACCAGAGGCGGATTCAAAATATAAAGAGAATGGGTGCACCCTAATGTCCTCAACATATTTTTGAAAAAGTTCTTAAATTTACTCGTAGAAATCTATAATCTGACGACGAGGCAGTACGTGCATGTGCACTACTACGTATATATTAAAATTTGTCTTAGTACACAAGTGGATTTACAGTGGACAAGAGAAGTCCATAAAGCACCATTACAGAACTTGACAGAAAAAAAGCTGCTATGGATTAAATCTCCCAAGCATAATCTTAACATGGGACAGAAAGAAAAAATCCAGAACCTGATGGCAAAAAATGCTTTCCAATGGATAAGTGAGTTTTAGCTTCATCAAGGCTTTGGAAGAAGAGCTTTTTCCACATTTTTCTCCAGTTTACATAAGCTTCCTACAGCAGTCCAAGATTACGTTGCTCAAACTCTTCAAAAATGTCAACGGGCGTGCCAGGTCCTCCAAAATAGTGCATTTTAAGGATCCGACATAGGTGCAATGACATTTTTGGAAAGTCTGACCAACATAGGTCTAAGAGATCAATAAGGGGTCGTTTGGTAGACTGTATAACTATAGTACTAAATAGGGCGTATTAGTAATGCTGAGATAATTTATGATGCTATTAATTATGCTGGGACTATTTCTTATCCACTATTTGGTTTGGTGTTTTAAGAATAGTTTTGTCTTTACTCATGCTTATCCATGTACTTGTAGTCCGTGTATTGCTAATACCATAGTTTACTATGTATTAGTTGTACATCTTATAACATAACTCACAGAATCCTACCAAACAAAAGATTAAACAATACCATGGCTAATTAACACATCCTACTAAACAACATAATATAGCAATGTTTCATTTATGAATTAACATTAAGGATCTAAGTAGTTCGTTTTTATATCATTATATATAGGAACAGAATAACAATAGCCTCCATACATTAAATTGCACTCGTTATGTAAGAAATTCATTACTATGTAGGTGGATATAAGCTAAATCAGTCTAATAATTGGGAAACAAAATTTTTCATCAAGAAACAAGAATAACAAGTTTCATCAACAATTTATATAAATCCATTTTTTTACCCTATTAATAAGCAAAGTACTACTATAGTTTTCTTGAAATGGAAATTTAATTGACCCCATTTGGACCATGTAGTCTTTAGTTCCTTCCACCCATGTCTCCTTCCCTTCCCAAACCAAAAAATAAAGAAAACAAAAGAAATCAAAACAGAAAGCATCAATCTTTGGTCTCACCTGAGGAATTTGAATGGCAACTCTTTCACAAACTTTACTTCTAACATATTCATCATACACCTCAGCCATTGATTTATCCTTCTGTTCACAGCTCATGATGTAAAGATGCAAAAACAAAACCAATTCTGGTATATATTTTTTTCCCAGAGAACTGAAAAACAAGATGGTACTTGTAATATTTGTAAAGGTATGTGAATGAAAGAAAAAAAAAAGAAGAAAAAAATAAGGATGCTTTTATTATAGTGGAATGTTAGTTAGTTGGTACTTGCAATAAATATAGGCAAATGGAAAAGTCAAAGAGTAAAGAAACTCACACGACTGGCCTACTATCTACTACAACATATGTGTGTGCCCTGCCAGACACAGGTCTAATCCACTCCTTCAAAGTGCACTCTCACTTCACTCATCACTATCACTAACATGCTAACTCATGATTCAATTCATCAATGGGGCTAGTCATGCAACTTCTAAAAGATTACTCAATAATGTTTCATACTTTTTCTTAAGTCTATTGTGAAAGTATTATCCTCTTTTTATATTTAATAAGTTTTTAATTCTAACATTCTCATGCATATTTAAAATTACAAAATTTAAGTATTTTGTATATATTATTATACACGTATTTAATTTAAGATTATACTATTCAAATTCATCTTTTTACATTCTTAAACTTCATGTCCACTTAAACCAAGATTAAAGAATCCTTGTTAGGATCAAAGACTTATTATCGTTCCAAAAGACATAGTTGAAAATTAAGATACAATTTTATTTCTTAATCAAGCCCATCAATCACGTGTCATGTTCAATCATGAATCTGACTTGGCTCTTCTCTGTCCTATCACCTGGATCTTGCCATAACAAGATGTTGGCATCACCGAATAATCCACCTGTAACACTTGTCACTCACAACATGATGTTCTTGAAAATCGAACTCATGATCTCGTGACCTTCTTTGATTTCTCAAATGATCTTCTATTGCCCCATCCCCACATGGGTAGAGAACCCCTTGTTGTCTCTGATATGCTACTAGTGGCTTTGGAAAAATCAGCATATGAGAGCAGTCATCTTGGGTTGAGTTTACTACTTAGATGCTTTGAGTGGTTGTCCGCTTCAACTCTGATACCACCACAGACATAAATTTTATTAGATTAAATTCATACAAAATTTGAATCAAATCTATGTTCATTAATTTGGATTGAATGATTAATTTGAGTTTTTCAAATAAATAAATTCATTTTATCAAATTCAAGTCTATGGTCCATTTCACTTAGAAGCCCAAACTCACGCCTCATGTCAAGATGACTTGGCATCCCTGTTAAATTCAAGACCAACAATGTGATGCCACGTGTTCAAATAATCTGGCAATCTCAATCAAATCAAGAACCAATCAAAAACTGCCAAGTGTCCAAAATGATATGTTTTGACCAATCACATGCAACCTTATCTACTCCCTAGAACTATAAATATGAGAGTTACATAACTTTTTAAGAGATTTAACAAGCATTGGAGAGAGTATCGACATCTACTACATAGTTCTTCGAGAAAATGATCAACAGAGTTCTTCATGTAGATCCACCCGAAGCAATGAGGTACTGTCCGATGTTCTCGAAGAGAAAATACATCTCAAGGAGTTCTGGATCATTTTACATTTGAGAAATATGCTACTGACAGCCCTTGAATAAAAGATAAATCTGAGGAGAAAAGAATCAAGAAACAACAAAATTGTACTCACAAGATTTTTCAATAAAAATGTCTTTTTATTTTATTTATTTTGATTGCAATTAATTTTCAATACTATAAAAATTTGTTGCGAACAAATTTCGCATGCCCACTTTTATCAATCCCGCTCTTCATCTCTTCTTCCTGCAAATTAGAAATTATAAATTCAACTATTGTAACGTCCTTCAAAAAGACTAATAATGTTTTATGCATAGACTCTACTGTTGTCGCATCTGTTGATCTTAGTCATGCTAGCCCAATCACTTGATGAAAGTTAAAGACTAGTAGCTTGGATGGATTTGAATACTTCACCTCTTTGTAGATGGCAAAAACAGAGCAAGTATCAAATGACAGTCATAACTGCAATCCCTGGGAAAATATTGCATCTGTATTGTTTGATAAGCTTTCTCAAACTGGCTTCAACTTTGGCAAATATGAGGATTCAACATATTCTCCAATTTCAACAAAGGTTAATTACTTGACAGTTGACTCAACTAGCATGGACAAAGAGTTCTGTAACACCTTGAAAGTCAAAAAGTTGACTTACAAAAAGAAAAATACAGACAATTACTGGTGCACTAGTTCCGCGAGCCCTTTATACGGACTGTAGAGGATTGTACGGGCCGTAGGAAATAGTCGTAGAAACAAGGCTTCAAGACTTAAAAATTTTTTGGATGATGTTTTAGATGAGACCACCTATGGACCATATAAGGTCCTACAGTCTGTAGAAGAGCCCCATAAAAGGGGTCCTGAGAGTTGAAGAAAATCAAAGTTTTGGACTCTTTGTATGAGCTTACCTATGGACCGTATAAGGTCTTACGGTCCGTAGAAGGAGATGCAGAAACTTGGATTTTTAACTTGTGCGGGATGAGAGAGGTCTACGGTCCGTTGAAGGATCTACGGCCGTAGAAGTGGATCGTAGAAGGTTACTTTAGAAACGTGGACTTTCAGTACTTTGGGTCTACGAATGATTTTGTATGGGTCATATAAGAGTCTACATGCCGTAGAAAGGTCTTGTAAAACTTGGATCCAGAACTTATAATTCTAAGGAAATTTCTATGTACGGCCTCTATAGGCCATATAAGTTTCTGCGGTCCGTAGAGCCCCCATAGTCCTGTTTGTCAGTTTAATTCTCAGGGATATTTTGGACATTTCTTATTTTTTTTATGTCAAAGCTATGCCGTTTAAGCTATTTTCCAAGATCTATAAATACCCAAACCCTTCAATTTTTTCCAATTCTCTATCATTCACCTGAAATTTCTCTAAGGCTCTCAAGAAACTCTCCCAAGATCTTCTTTACAAGTCAAGCTAGGGTTCAAGGATTCAAGTCTCCTCTTCAAGGTTTAAGGCTAAGATTCTTTGAAGTATGTGGGAATTTCATCCACGGATCCCTTTCTATTCATGGAGTTCCAAAGTATTTTCAATCCCTCTTTATGATTTCTTCCTAAACCCTAGGTTTTGATGATCTTGCATTGTGTTCAATCAATGATTTTATTCAATTTCAATGATCTTATTATGCATGATTTGATCTTAATTACTTATTTTTAATGAATTTCTCATGAACCCGTGTATTTTGCCTATTTTTATGATTATGAACTATGTTTGAGAATTATGTATGTATCATGAATTTATGATATGCTTTTAGATAAAGTATCAATGATGTTTTTATGAAAACAAGGTTGCTTCAAGAAGGTGAATACAAGTATTCTTATCATGAAGGATTTCCATGATTTTCTATATATATAAAAAAAAGCTTATCATGATCTAGATGCTTTTAATTAAGTATCTCTTATGACATTGATTGTGTTGATGGTTCATAATATGATTTAAAGGAGCTACTTTGTCTTATTTAGACACATGACATGTATGAAATTTATATACATTTTTTCAAAAAGTAAGTCCCGATTAGTATGGTATTCGGAATATCATCAATGATCGTGAATCAATTATTCTTATAAACCAGTTCACTGGTAGTATGGAAATTGGTATAACGGCCATGATTATATACAATATTACAAGATTCTTACCTTTTTCAAAAACTATGCTATGATTATGACTATTCTTGTTGAGAGCTTACCTAGCACCGTGTGGACTAGGAGAAATCACCTAGGTTCCATAACTATGTGCCCCCGTAGGATGTCCCAGTGGACAATTAAAATTTAAGTTAGTGGATCCACAAATGCTCATGTAAATGGTCATTACCTTGGCAAGTAGGACAATCTCTTTTCGGTGTGGGAGGGATGACACCGGACTCTATGTTATAGCTCACATGATTTATATAGGTTACAGTATCTCTCACTTATGTTATGTTAAGCATATGATTTTCTTACGACTATTGCTTTGACCATGTTTTATCTTTCTAATGATATTTTAAAGGATTATGTCATGTTTTAGCTTGGTCATTGAATTATCATGTTTCATAATCAAGTCCATCAAACAAGCATCTTCTTCGATCGTAATTGTGATGTGGATCATCCCTGACCCATTACCTAAGCCTTACCATTAGTAGAATGTTGGTGTTACCCAACAAGTATGGCGTGCAACAACAACAACAACAAAAACATGTCCAATGTAATCTCATTAGTGGAGTTTGAAGAGGATGATGTGTACGCAAATCTTGCCCTACATCATAAATGTAGTGAGGTTATTTTCGATTGGCCACCCAGCTCAAATAAAGCATTTCACATTAGTTATAAAAAGAGAGTACAGTAATGAAGCCATGGTGAAAATAATTGAAAAAAGAATAATAGCAACAACAAATAATACGATAATCGAAGCCAAAAAAATAAAAAATAATAATAATAAATAATAAAATAATTGAAGATTAATAATATAATAATCATAATGAAAACTAAACAACACTCGACTACCCACTAACTTTCTATCTTAATTCTCAACCTCCGTGTCCTCTTATCTAAGGTCATGAACTCAGTAAGCTATAGATGTGTCATGTCTTGTTTAATCACATCTTTCCAATACTTCTTTGTCCTATCTCTACCTCTCCTCACCACCATAGCCACCCCCTCGCACCTCTTCACTGAGGCATATGTACATCTCCTCTTCATATGTTCAAACTATTTCAGTCTCGTTTTTATTTTATTCCACCATAAAGGCCACTCCAACCTTACTCTGAACATCTTCGTTTATAATTCTTACTCTCGTAGTATGCCTATACATCCAGTTCAATATCCATTCTAAAAAAATCTTTAACTATATTTTAACGATGAACCTTATTCAATACCAGACAAATAAAAAGATTTTGTAAACTTTTGTAATCATGATTTCGATGTTGAAGGTTTGGTAACAAGAACTTGATTCCTATAAATAAGGTACATGACCTTCTCAATACATCAAGAAGGAGGAAGAAGAAATATCTCTATAAATTTCTTGTCTAGACCTCTGTATTAGTTCCAATTTTTATCATTTTATAACAGACGAGACATAAAGAAGGATTCTTATCATATTTGCTTGTCTTTTAATAAAGGCAAAAGAATAGTACGGACAAGAAAGTCTATTTCAAGAGAAAGGGTCTGTAGTCTGTACACACTGTTTTGTTTTGTTTTGCTTTTGGGGTTAGTTAACTGATTGATTAATTTTATACGTGTAATGCATTACATACTTTCGTATTTTAATTTATTTATCTGATTTGATTTGATACAGAATTTAAGAAAGTATAATTTTATGATCTCAAAATAAAAATATGTAGAATATACTAAAATGAAATTTGATTTTAAATATATCACGTAAAAAATTAGAAATTAAAAAAATTTTAAAAAACAAAAGAAATCTTTTTTTTTTAAAACGAAGAAAGTGTTTTTTTTAAAAAAACAAGCAATACTTTCTTTTCGTTTTCTGTTATCGATTTTGTTTACCATCTTTTTCTTATCTTATCAAATGAGCAGGTTGGATGCTCACACGACCAACCAGCTATTTTAATTTAATTTCAATTAAGAGTTTTGTAACTTCAACACAAAACGCCTACATAATAGTGTCATATACTCTTTAATTGATACCTACCGTCTATGTTATGTTCCTTTCATTTATTTTTACTAATAATTCACTATTTTAAAAGTAAATATTTATTTTTATCCTTTTATTAGGTCTCTGTACTAAACAAGTTTTATTTTTTATTTGTTCACTTTAATATATCGAGAGACACAATTTTTTTTCAGTTTTAGAATTAATATCAACTATTAGTTCTCTAAATTATTTTCTAAGATTTTTTGAAATGTTAATAGTCAGGGATACAACACCAACAATAACAACTTACCCAATCAAATCTCATAAGTGGAATTTAAGAAGGGTGGAGTATACACAATCTCACTCCTATCATATAAAGATAGAGAAGTTATTTTTGATAGGCCATCGGCTCAAACAAGTAGGGGAAAAATACAATAAAGAATACCAATAGAAAAAACAATTAATATGAAAATCGATAAACGGGAAATAATAGGTAATGATAAAATCGAAGTTTAAGAAAGTAGGAGAATAAAGAAGTAATATAGTACTGCTGATTAGGAAAACTAGACACTGCGTAATTACATATTAATCTTCCACCTTAATCATCGATCTCCATATCCTCCTTTTCAAAGGTCATGTACTCAAGAAGTTACCGGTGTGTCAATTCTCCCCAATACTTGGCTTACCTCTACCCCTGTTTAGGCTAATTATAATCAACCTCTCATACTTTTTGTTGGGACATCCAGGTATCTCATTTTTACATGTCAGAACCATCTTAGTCTCGCTTCCGTCATCTTGTTCATTACAGAGGTAACTCACGAATATCTTTGTTTCTAATCCTATCAAGCCTCGTATGATCACACATCTATCTCAACATTCTCGTAATGCTACTTTCCTCTTTTAGACAGGTGAATTTTTGTCTGCCAACACTTCACCACATACAACATAATTGGTCTAACAATCACTTTATAAACTTACCTTTAAGATGTGGTGGCACATTCTTATCACACTATACATTGGATGTGAACCATCATTTCATCCACTCCACTTCCATACTATGTGTAACATCCTCTTCGATTTCGTCATTTTCTTGGATTATAAATCCACGATACCTAAAATGTGTAACATCCTCTTCGATTTCATTATTTTCTTGGATTATAAACTAGGATACCTGAAATTTTCTTTCTTGGAGATGACTTGAGAAGATACCTCAAATTTTCTCTCTTAACGATGACCATAGAATCAATCCTTACTTCTATTAGCCTATTTGGATTGACTTATTTTTAAGCAGCTTATAAGTTGAAAACTGCTTATAAGTTAAAAAAAAAAAATAGGTGCATGCCAACTTTTTTTTTTGACTTATAAGCTGTTTTCAACTTATAAACTGCTTAAAATAAGTTCATCCAATTAAACCCAACTATTTATTGGGGCTTATGTTAAGCACATAATGACTTTAAGTTGGCCAGCCAAATACTCAAAAAGCTGAAAACAGCTTATAAGTAACTTATAAGCCAATCCAAACGGCCTCTATATCTTCCCTATGAGTAATGTTACTAAACTTGCTGCATTCTTAAGAACTTTATCTTATTCGCTCAGCCTGAACCTTGTAGATTTAGGATTTGTCTTCATACCTTCAGCTTATCATCATTTCCAATGCAAGTTTCATCAATCAATGCTATAGCATCTGCAAATAGCATACACCAAGAAATCTCCCCTTGGATATCCCTTATCAATACATCTTTCACCAAGGCAGATAAAAATGCACTAATCATTGATCTCAAGTGCCACCCCATCATGACTAAGAAGGGCTCTGAGTCACCTCCTACTATCCTTACTTGTGTCTGAGCTCCATCTTATATATATATATATATATATATATATATATATATATATATATATATATATATATATATATATATATATATATATATATATATTTTCAATCACCCTAATGTAAGGTACATATTTTAAACTCCAAACATCTCCATAAAAATTTCTTAGGGATTTTGTCGTACGTTTTTCCTAGGTCCATCTTCCTCTTCTTATATCGCCCCACCAATTTCCTCTCGTGAATGACTTTTGTAATTGAATGACCTAACATGAATTCAAATTGATTCTCGATAATATATATATATACACACACACACACACCTCCTCGCTCTCATTTTCACCATTCGGCCTCTTCCAAATTTTCATAGTGTGACTTAATAGCTTGATACCCCTATACTTTTTGCAATTTTGATTATCATCTGTGTTCTTATACAATGGGATCATCACACTCCACCTGCATTCTTAGGCAATTTTGATGTCCTAAGAATGACGTTGAACAACTCAGTTAGTCATTCCATACATACATCACTGACACTCTTTCAATATTGTTTGGTTTAATTGATAGGTTGAATGGGAAATTGAGGGAAAAAGAAGTGGAGAGGAAATGATATGTTCTCTCTTATTTTATTAAATAAGCTTTGGTCCCACATAGGTGGTGGAAATGAAAAGTCTCCTATTTAAAAATAGAAGCACTCCTTCATGTTGCTAAAGGGTCAAGAAGAGGGTCTCCCCTCGCGCCGTCGTCGTCGTCGCTCGCTCGGCTCGGCTCGGCTTCGGCTTCGGCTTCGGCTACGGCTACGGCTACGGCTACGGCTACGGCTACGGCTACGGCTACGGCTTCGGCTTCGGCTTCGGCTTCGGCTTCGGCTTCGGCTTCGGATTCTGATTTGGATTTGGTCAATTGATATGATTGATTGATAATCTTTTTGGACCAAATTTTCTTTAAATTTTTAATTAATTAATATTATTTATTTAATTAATTAATTAAGTGGAAAAAAAAATCCTGACCCGCGACCCGCGACCCGCGACCCGCGACCCGTTTCTTCCCGGATTAATTTAAAATTTCCCTCCGTTTTTTCCAACGGATTTTTGAATGGTTGCAACCTTGTCCGAAAAGTTGCAAACCTTCTCAACAGGCAAACCTTTTCCCAACAGGTGCCTTTTCTGAAAAGGTATCAACAGTCTATATATATCTGTAAAATCTTCAGAATGTTCCATACGAAATTCTGAACATACCATCTTCTTCTTCTTCTTTCTGCACTTCCTAAAATCGTGTGATATACATCCTTCAAGTGATTCGCTGTCATCAAAGATTTGCAGTACCTCTACTTTGGTGAGTAATCGTTCTATCCTGGGAGGAAAGATTCCAAAAACCTCGGGTACTTTGAGGGGAATAATTTCCTTAAGGACACACTGTGCACTCAGTGGGCTCGATTTTGTTTCTGCATTAATATTTTCAGATTCTGTTTTTATTATTTTCAGAAGTTTCTGTTACTGTTTAATATTTTCCAATACAGTTTACTAACAATCTTAAGGAAATTATATTATTATTGTTTTCTAACCAAACTGTATTCTGTCTTTGGAGACTAAAACCTGTGTGGTTTTCTACTCCGTATGAAATAAATATTCTGATTTGAAGAGTATAAAAACTTCATTGGAATATTAAAGTTCATACTTGTACAATGATTTGAAGAGTATAAAAACTTCGTCGTTGTTTTTGTAAAAGGTCTGATATTCTGAAATATTAAGACAGTTTGTCTATTTTGACAGTGAAAAGAAATGACAAGTGATACTGCTACTACTTCTGCGACTGTTGCTGCAACAAACCGCACCTCTGTGCCACCGGCAGAAAAACCAGGAAAATTTTCTGGAGCCAACTTCAAAGGATGGCAGCAAAGGGTGTTCTTTTGGCTTACCACTCTTGGTATGCAGAAGTTCACTAATGAAGACCCTCCTGTGCCCGCTGCTGATATGCCGGCCAATGAAAAGTTTATGATTACTGAGGCATGGACACAGGCAGATTTTCTATGCAAGGGTTATATCCTAAGTGCTTTGGATGATGATTTGTATAATGTCTACAGTGCTATAAAAACTTCTAAAGAATTGTGGGATGCACTTGAGAAGAAGTACAAGACTGAAGACGCATGCTTGAAAAAGTTTGTGGTTGCTAAGTTCCTAGACTATAAAATGATAGATAGCAGGACTGTTGGAACCCAGGTTCAAGAACTGCAACTTATTTTTCATGACCTTATTGCTGAAGGCATGGTAGTTAATGAAGCGTTTCAAGTGGCTGCGATGATAGAAAAGTTGCCTCCTTCGTGGAGAGATTTCAAAAATTATCTAAAGCACAAGCGTAAGGAAATGAAGTTGGAAGATCTTGTGATTCGTCTCAAGATTGAGGAAGATAACAAAACAGCAGAAAAGAAGTTGCGTGGAAATTCAGCAATTATGGGAGCGAACATCGTTGAAGATGCTGCTCCAAAGAATAAGAAAAGGAAGCAACCTTTTGGAAAGAATCAGGAGCAGAACAAGAAAAAGTTCAAGGGCAATTGTTATAATTGTGGGAAAGTTAGACACAAAGCTCCAGATTGTCGTCTTCCGAAAAAGGACAAGAGAAAGGGACAAGCCAATATGGTGGAAAATAAAGAAGCTATTGATGATCTGTGTGCAATGCTATCAGAATGCAACCTAGTAGGTAATCCCAAAGAATGGTGGCTTGATTCAGGAGCTACTTCGCATGTGTGTGCAGTCCGAGAAGCATTCTCTACTTATTCCCCTGCAGCACCTGATGCGACGATCTATATGGGAAATTCTGCAACTGCAAAGATTGAAGGATATGGGAGAGTATTTCTGAAAATGACATCCGGCAAGGTGGTGACGCTGAACAAGGTGTATCATGTTCCAGAAATGCGAAAGAATTTGGTGTCTGCCGGCCTTCTTATCAAGAATGGATTCAAGTGTGTTCTAGTTTCAGACAAAGTAGTTGTCAGTAAGAATGAAATGTATCTAGGAAAAGGCTACCTCACTGAGGGTCTTTTCAAACTAAATGTAATGGTTGTTGATGATAATAAAGTTCAAGCTTCTTCTTACTTACTTGAGTCAAATAATTTATGGCATTCACGTTTAGGACATGTCAATCATAAAACCTTGCGAAAACTGATTAATTTAAATATATTGCCTAAATTTGATTGCAATAAATCAAAATGTCAAGTATGTGTTGAATCTAAGTATGCTAAGCATCCTTATAAATCTATTGAACGGAATTCTAGTCCCTTAGAATTGATTCACACAGACATTTGTGATATGAAGTCTACACCAACTCGTGGTGGAAAGAAGTATTTTATAACTTTTATTGATGATTGCACTCGATATTGTTATGTATATTTGCTTAATAGTAAGGATGAAGCAATTGATGCATTTAAGCAATACAAGAACGAAGTAGAAAATCAATTGAATAAAAAGATAAAAATGATTAGAAGTGATAGGGGTGGAGAATACGAATCTCCTTTTGAAAAGATATGTTTAGAATATGGAATTATTCATCAAACTACTGCCCCCTACACACCTC
This sequence comes from Solanum dulcamara, assembly GCF_947179165.1. Classification (NCBI taxonomy): domain Eukaryota; kingdom Viridiplantae; phylum Streptophyta; class Magnoliopsida; order Solanales; family Solanaceae; genus Solanum; species Solanum dulcamara. Next base: position 13,499,383 of record NC_077244.1, on the reverse strand, counting down.
AATCAAATGGAGTTGCTGAAAGGAAAAACCGAACATTAAAAGAAATGATGAATGCTTCATTAATAAGTTCCGGTTTACCGCAGAACTTGTGGGGGGAAGCTATCCTTACAGCTAATCGAATACTCAACAGAGTACCCCACAGCAAAACACAAACTATTCCATATGAACTATGGAAAGGAAGAAAACCCAACTTGAAATACTTCAAAGTGTGGGGGTGTTTAGCAAAGGTCCAAGTTTCTTTGCCCAAAAGGGTAAAAATCGGACCAAAGACCGTGGATTGTGTTTTTATTGGCTATGCTACAAACAACAAAGCTTGTCGATTTTTGGTTCACAAATCGGACAATCCTGAAATTAATGTTAATACGGTAATTGAATCAGATAATGCTGAATTTTTTGAAAATATTTATCCGTATAAAACTAAAAGTGAATCCTCAAGTGAAAGATCTAAACGACCAAGAGAAGTTCAAAAGGAAAGTAAACCATCCGAAGAGGATCCAAGGCGTAGCAAACGTCAAAAGATATCTACTTCCTTTGGACCAGATTTTGTGACATTCTTGCTTGAAAATGAGCCTCAAACATTTAAAGCTGTAATGTCTTCTTCTGATTCATCATTTTGGAAAGAGGCAATCAATAGTGAGATTCAATCAATTTTGAATAACCATACATGGGAATTGGTTGATCTTCCTCCTGGAAATAAACCTTTAGGATCAAAATGGATATTTAAAAGAAAAATGAAAGCTGATGGCACTATTGATAAATATAAGGCAAGACTTGTGGTCAAAGGTTATAGACAAAAAGAAGGTCTTGATTACTTTGACACATACTCGCCGGTAACAAGAATAACATCTATTCGGGTGTTAGTGGCACTTGCAGCTGTATATGGTCTTGAAATTCATCAAATGGATGTTAAGACGGCTTTCTTAAATGGAGAATTGGAGGAAGAAATTTACATGGAACAACCTGAGGGTTTCATAGTTCCAGGTAAAGAAAGGAAAGTGTGCAAACTTGTTAAGTCACTTTATGGACTTAAACAAGCACCTAAACAATGGCATGCAAAATTTGACCAAACAATGTTGGCAAATGGATTTAAGATTAATGAGTGTGACAAATGTGTTTACATTAAAAATACTCCAAATCATGAAGTCATTGTTTGTTTATATGTTGATGACATGTTGATAATGAGTAAAGACATTGCCAATATAAATGCTACGAAGCGTATGCTTGCTAGCAAATTTGACATGAAAGACTTAGGGGTTGCTGACTTAATCTTAGGAATTAGGATCCATAAAACTCCACAAGGTCTAGCATTATCACAATCACATTATGTTGAAAATATACTTGATAAGTTTAAATATTTAAATTTCAATGTTGCAAAAACTCCAATTGATGTAAGTTTTGCACTTCAAAAGAATGAAGGTAAAAGTGACTCACAATTGGACTATGCACGAGTTTTGGGAAGTTTGATGTATATTATGAATTGTACACGACCAGATATAGCATGTGCTATTAGCAAGTTGAGTCGATTCACGAATAATCCTAATCAAACTCATTGGATGGCAATGAAACGAGTCTTGGGGTATTTGAAACACACCCAAAACTATGCTTTGCATTATAATAAATATCCCTCAGTAATTGAGGGATATAGTGATGCAAACTGGATCACCGGATCATCTGAAGTTAAATCCACAAGTGGATATGTTTTCACCGTTGGTGGAGGAGCAGTGTCTTGGAAATCATCAAAACAGACATGCATCGCCCGCTCTACAATGGAGTCTGAATTTATAGCTTTAGACAAGGCTGGTGAAGAAGCTGAATGGCTTCGAAATTTTTTGGAAGATATTCCATTTTGGCCCAAACCTTTGGCACCCATATGTATACATTGTGATAGCCAAGCGGCAATAGGGAGGGCAGGAAATGTTATGTATAATGGAAAATCGCGTCACATTCGACGGCGACACAATACTGTTAGACAACTACTCTCTAGTGGTGTTATCACTATTGACTACGTAAAGTCAAGAGATAATATATCGGATCCACTAACAAAAGGCTTATCTAGAGAGGCTGTTGAAAGATCATCGAGGGGAATAGGGTTAAGGCCTAGGACAAGTCAACATGGCGGTAACTCTACCTAGTAGACTGGAGATCCCAAGAACTAGGTTCAAAGAGATCAAACAAAATTATGATTGACGGTTCAACATTGTCAAATAACTCAACCCATTCTCGTGATGATGACAATGTTCAGAAACAAAGGATAAAACCTTAAGGCTTTTAATGAGTTAATAAAGCTTTAAAGGTTTTTTAATGATTATCTAAATCTGACGGAAAATAACTAGATAGTGTGTCTATAGGACTACACGTTTAGAAATCACCTATGTGAATGTGAAGTATAAGCCGCTTCAAGGGGAATGACAGTAAAGGCCCATTCTCTATGCATTCACGAAACCAGGCGGTGTTCATGGCTGAAACGAACACAACCGTGAGAACCATAGATGGTTGATGATTGATTGTGTGACTTATGTTGTCTAGTTATACAACAAAGTTCGACGGTTCAAAGATATCGCATCTACCGATTGATCGAGTATATCCTATATAAGTTCACTATGGAAAGTTCAAAGGGAAACCTACTTATCCAGATGCAATTAATCTTCGCTTGTATATCACACACTTATCCGTGCATTCCTTTATCTTGTAGACATTCCCCATTCATGTGGGGGATTGTTGGGTTTAATTGATAGGTTGAATGGGAAATTGAGGGAAAAAGAAGTGGAGAGGAAATGATATGTTCTCTCTTATTTTATTAAATAAGCTTTGGTCCCACATAGGTGGTGGAAATGAAAAGTCTCCTATTTAAAAATAGAAGCACTCCTTCATGTTGCTAAAGGGTCAAGAAGAGGGTCTCCCCTCGCGCCGTCGTCGTCGTCGCTCGCTCGGCTCGGCTCGGCTTCGGCTTCGGCTTCGGCTACGGCTACGGCTACGGCTACGGCTACGGCTACGGCTTCGGCTTCGGCTTCGGATTCGGATTCGGATTCGGATTCGGATTCGGATTCGGATTCTGATTCTGATTCTGATTCTGATTCTGATTCTGATTTGGATTTGGATTTGGATTTGGATTTGGATTTGGATTTGGTCAATTGATATGATTGATTGATAATCTTTTTGGACCAAATTTTCTTGAAATTTTTAATTAATTAATATTATTTATTTAATTAATTAATTAAGTGGAAAAAAATCCTGACCCGCGACCCGCGACCCGCGACCCGTTTCTTCCCGGATTAATTTAAAATTTCCCTCCGTTTTTTTCCAACGGATTTTTGAATGGTTGCAACCTTGTCCGAAAAGTTGCAAACCTTCTCAACAGGCAAACCTTTTCCCAACAGGTGCCTTTTCTGAAAAGGTATCAACAGTCTATATATATCTGTAAAATCTTCAGAATGTTCCATACGAAATTCTGAACATACCATCTTCTTCTTCTTCTTTCTGCACTTCCTAAAATCGTGTGATATACATCCTTCAAGTGATTCGCTGTCATCAAAGATTTGCAGTACCTCTACTTTGGTGAGTAATCGTTCTATCCTGGGAGGAAAGATTCCAAAAACCTCGGGTACTTTGAGGGGAATAATTTCCTTAAGGACACACTGTGCACTCAGTGGGCTCGATTTTGTTTCTGCATTAATATTTTCAGATTCTGTTTTTATTATTTTCAGAAGTTTCTGTTACTGTTTAATATTTTCCAATACAGTTTACTAACAAATATTTCATTGAAATCTCGTTTGACCAAGTCACACTTCCCCTCCTCATCTTATGAATAACCTCCTCAAACTTAATACCTCTACAACATCCAAAATCATGACAGCTCTATGGATGCCCTAAATCACGCAGCGCAATACTCATGTATCCATCTTCATTTAAAGAGTTTATGAAAGTATGACTGTCATTTTTGTTCAATATGTATCTCTCCCAACAATAATGTGTTTTTCTCGTTCTTAATGCACTTTACTTGATTCAGTTCTCGAACCCTCCTCTCTTGCCTTGGTGAGCCTATACAACTTTCAAATCAATACCCTAAGCAACTATTTCTCTATATGACCAGCATTGCCCAGTTATTCTTCATACAAGTTCTCAAACGTTGTCATTTTGACTATTGTAACTGCTAGTTTTGCTTCTTCTTTGCCGCCTTTTACCTTTCCCTAATTGCTCTCTTTTCCACCTCATCTTTGCTTTCCACCAACTCTATATATCGAGACTCCACGAGAAGTCTTAATATTATATATATATATATAATTCTTATTTCATGTGAAAAAGAAACTCTCATGTTGGACATATACCAAATATTTACCAACAAATATTCTAAATTGTTTTTTGGTGCAATTTGACGATGAAGTCGACTTGATGCTTCAAATTGGCTTTGTTTATATATTCGGACAACTTATTAAGGCTTTTTTGATATTTATATAAAGTGCTTATCATTTAGTTAAGATTCTTTTTATTGAATATTGTTTTGAGAAATGATATTGATTTATTGACCTACGTACAATTTGACAGTATGCATGAAATTAATATTATCAATCTAATGTGCATATTACAAATACACGGCATTCTTCTCGCAAGAAAAAATATAAAAGATGTTATTAAATATTAATACAATATGTCAATTCTGACATTGAGAATGTTGATTTTTTTATTTTTTTTTTGTAATGAGAATGTTGATTACTAAGGGAGATGAGATGCATTGAAATTGTCTATTCTTATTACATGAAGAAAAAAAAGTTATTAATTTATTTAATTTATCTACAATGTCTTAGATATTGTTTAAGATTCAAAATTTATGATGGAGGTAGACAACTTATGTTATACTTTTTGATGTTGTAAAATATTTATTAGGTTGTAAGTACATTGTTAAATTCATTTTTGCCATTTATATTTCTCTTATTCCTTGTTTTACGATATTTGTGTAATAATATGTCAGACAAACGCCTACAAGAAATTAAATATATTACCTATACTTTTTTGTAAGAAAATGTATCTATCATGTTATTTAAAATTTAGACCCTTCAAATGGCTCGTGCAACAGTACAAAAATGATATGTTATTAATTTTATTTTACAAAATGATGCACTATAAAACTCGACATACACATATAATATAAGTACCAAAAGACTAATAATCTAAAAAAAAGTGAGACCTTAAAAATTTGGGCTAATCAAAGTCATTGCTTCAATAGCTTTTGAGTCTGCATTGAATTTCCCTTATGGAAAGCATTCAATCCTAAAAAGCCAAGTTTCTTTGAATATGTTTAGCATTATGATGAAGTTAAAGTTAGAGGCAGATTTAAAACAAATTTTGTGAGTCTGAACCTATTATTTTTCTATTCGTATTATATATAAATATAAAAAATAATTAAACAATATACGCACAGTGTGGTAAAAATAATATGGAAAATTTTTAAAATATATAAAGTCCAACATAATATTACACCATGTCGCTCACTATATAATACCATACAACATTATATCTGGAAAAAGTATTATAGATAATGCAATAACCTTGCATCAAAGTGTATAATAATATATAAAAAGCTGTGTATATGTAAATATAGGCGAAATCGGATAATAAACTCAAAATATAAATTACGTACTGTAATAATTTTCTCCTAATAGACATAGAACATAATTTTCCCAAAATAATAACCCACAACTAAACCTAACAAGCCTAACTGGAAAGAATATAATTTGGAAATATGTTTGAACCAAATATGTAATTTTCATCATGTCACTTCAAGAGGTCATAGAACATATAGAGATGTAGATATTTATTCACAAAATAAATAAGAAACTGAGTTGGTGCAGTCTGAAAATAATATTTTTTATCATCCTTTCTTCTCTCTTTCCTTTTTTTTTTTCCTTTTGGGGTGGGGATTCATCACATGTTAGAGATAGAAAAAGAAAAGAAAGCAAAAGGAAGAAAATGGTAGGATAATGCAATGAAAAGTAAAGAAGCAAGGAACTTCATCAACCCTAAAAGATACTTTATTCACTTAATTATAAGGCTTAAAAGTAAGATTAGGGATGTTCGATGGGAAGGAAAATATTTTTTTAAAAGTGTATCAAAAAAATAAATGGATTTTTTATTTATTTTTTGTGTTTGATATATAAGCAAAAATATTATTCTAAAAGTATTCGTATATAATCAAAATAAATAATATAAAAGGTGGAGGTCGGATCGTGAGGATGGGAGAGGAGTGAAGATGAGATATGTTGGAGGATAGATAACCACAATCAATGTAGAATATCACTTGTGAAACTTATTTTTTTATTACACTAAAAAAAAATATTTTTTCCATTAATAAGGAAATTATCTTTTCTAGAGTGAAAAATATTTCAAAAAAATTGACCAATCGATTATGAAAAAAATTATATTCCTCCATACACAACCCATCTAATGTGAAGAATGCAAATGATAAGACAAGTTGCTATAGTAAAATTGACACACACAATGCTCGTAGGAAGCAGTGCTACTTGTACTCCATTGGTTCCATATAAAATGGTGAATTTTTATTAAACATGAAATTTAAAAATAACAGAAAACTCTGACATAAATATTAAGGGGTTGTTCGCGGAATAAGGTGAGACTCATAATTGAATTTGGGAATTTAGATTTTATTTGATTGAAATCATAATTATTCTCAGAATAAATTTATATTAGGAATCATTAGGTTGGAAACAAGTTATTCAAAATTAATTATGTTTGGATAAATTATTTGTGGATAAGTTTGTTTACAATAAATTTTAAAGTGATAGAAAATCATATTACAATCACAGAAAATATGAAGAAATATAATTTTATTGATAAATATTGTGGTCTAAGGACCGGAATAAGAGGTTTCAGCTTTTCGGGGTATTTAACATAACGAATAATTCTATATTGGAAAAGTCTCAAAATTGCAAACAATTTTGATCGGTATTCAACTAAGGGCCCCGTTAAGTAAGATGGATGTAGAATTAAGCTCAATAATTCTCAAATAGCACCCTCTCATCTATTTCAATTAATCAACCCCGAGTGCCTTTTATAGGACTTAACAAAAACAAACTCTCCAAAATTAAAGGACATGACCTGCAACTAAGCTATTGACTATAATAGAACTTGACTCTAACTAAACCCACAAGAATAGGTCAATTATTTATTAAACAAAACAAACTAACAATCCCTCCCTTGAAATTAACTCTCTGAAGAGTTCAGTTCACCAATACTCATTCCAAGTGCTTCTCGAATCTTCTGAAATGATGCCAACTTTAACGCCTTAGTCATCATGTCTGCCAGCTGCATTTCTATGCTGCAATAAACCAATTTGATAGCACCTTCTTTGACTAAGTCCCTCAGAAAATGATATCGGACTCTTATGTGCTTAGACCGTCCATGCATGACCGGGTTCTTAGACAGTTTAATAGTAGATGTGTTGTCACATAACATCACCATGCTTCCAGCTTGTGCATGACTGATTTCTTCCAATATTCTTCTCATCCAAATAGCTTGACACGCACATGTAGTCGTTGCCACATATTCTGCTTCAGTGGTCGAAAGAGTCACAATAGGTTGTTTTCGTGAGGACCAAGCTACAGCTCCTCCACCCATTAGAAATACATAACCTGATGTACTCTTACTATCATCAATATCTCCTGCATAATCGCTGTCGGTATAGGCTACGCGATCACTTCCTTCTCCCTGTTTGTACCAAATACCATAGTTTACTGTTCCCTTTAAATACCGCATAATTCTCTTAACTGCTACATAATGCAACTGAGTGGGACTTGCCATAAATCTGCTAATGAGACTGACCACAAACATCAAATCAGGACGCGTTGCCGTGAGATACATTAAGCTGCCCACCATTTGCTTATATAAAGTTGAGTCGATTTTCTCACCATCTTCGTCTCGACCAATCTTTTGTCCAGGAACAATTGGATTGCAAACATAGTTGTAGTTTTGCATTCCAAATCGATCGATCACTTTAGCATCATACTTTCTTTGGCATATGAATATTCCACCAGCTCTTTGTATCACTTTTATTCCAAGGAAATATCTCATATTTCCTAATTCTGTCATGTCAAACTCATTCTTCATGAAACACTTGAACTCATCCACCATCATATCATCATCACTAGTAAACAAAAGATCATCAACATAAATGCTAACAATCAAAATTTTACCTCCATTTCGCTTGACAAACAAAGTCTGCTCACTGGAACTGCGTTTGAAACCTTCCTTGATGAAATAAGACTCTATGCGATTGAACCAGGCCCTTGGCGCTTGTTTCAATCCATAAAGGGCCTTACATAGCTTGTAGACCATGTGTTTCTTTTCTTCTATTTCATAACCTGGAGGTTGCTCCACGAACACATCTTCCTCCAATTCTCCGTGCAAAAAGGCAGACTTTACATCCAACTGATAGAGTCTCCATCCTCTTTGTGCAGCCAAAGCAATAATCATTCTCATAGTGTCCATTCGTGCTACAGGTGCAAACACTTCTGTGTAGTCCACCCCATATTGCTGTGAATAACCCTTCACAACAAGTCTGGCTTTGAATTTATCTACCTCCCCCGATTCATTGAGTTTGGTTTTATAAATCCATTTCACACCAATTTTTTTGGCTCCTGCTGGAAGCAAAGTCAGAACCCATGTCTGATTCCTTTCAATAGAATTTATTTCTGCATCCACTGCTTGTCTCCATTTTAGATGCTTGACTGCCTCTTCAAAACTCGTGGGATCTGGAATGACCATGAATGCAAGTTTATCAACCTCAAATTTGTCAACTTTTGCAAGATTTACCTCATCCTCTACATCTGATAATCCTTCTCCTGAGGTGTAATCAGCCGTCCATAATGGTGGTTGTCTCACTCTTCCCTCCCTTGGTGTAACCTCTTCAATTTCAGGAACATCAATATGCGGTGGAGGAGGATTTTCATCATTTTGGTTCCCATTCTCTTCTTTTACTTCCTTATTGTTGTCATATTCATCTTCCCATTCAAGCTCCATAAACTGTTCAGCAGTGGAATTAGTATCCCAATTCCATGCCTTGTCTTCTTCAAATATCACATCTCGACTTATATGAATCTTCTTCTTGACTGGATCAAACATTCTGAATGCTTTGGACTCACTGCTGAAACCTAGAAAAACACACTTCACACTCTTATCATCGAGTTTAGTTCTTTTCACATCTGGAATGTGAACATGTCCTTACACCCAAAGATTCTGAAATGCTCTACAGAAGGCTTTTCACCACTCCACGCTTCTTCAGGTGTCATGTCTTTCACAGCTAATGTAGGAGATCTGTTAAGAACATGGTTTGTCTATTGCACGGCTTCTGACCAGAACGTTTTTGGAACTCCCTTCTCTGTTAAAACAGCTCTCACCATGTTCATAATGGTTCAATTTTTGCGCTTAGCAACTCCGTTCTGCTGAGGGGTGTATGAGGTGGTTAACTGCCTTTTGATCCCATGTTCCTTGCAATACTCATTGAATTCTCCAGAATTGTACTCTCCCCCTCTATCTGTTCTTAAACACTTGATAAACATACCTGTTTGTTTTTCTACAAGTGTTTTGAACTGTTTGAAATGATAGAAAGTTTCTGATTTCTCTAGCACAAAATATATCCATGCTTTCCTAGAAAAATCATCAATAAAACTTATCAGGTACCTCTTGTGGCTGTTTGATGATGGCGTCATCAGGCCAAATAAATCAGAATGGATGAGCTGCAATCTCTCAGTAGCTCTCCACGTACTCTTCTTTGGAAGCGGTACTCGGTGTTGCTTCCCCTTCATACATGATTCACATGTAGTCTTTGCTTGTCTAATTTCTGGTAAACCGGTGACCATCCTCTTATTGTGCAAGGTGAGAAGACCCTTGTAGCCAAGATGCCCATATCGATGATGCCACAGTTTCGCTTTGTCTGAGACATCAACCTGAAGGCATTTTCTTTCATTTGTTTTACTACAAGATTCAGCAAGTAAACCAAACATTCTATTTGCACTCATAACAGACTTGGCTATTTTTCCCTTCGTAGGGTGAAATATACTACATGTTTTACGTACTCCTCCCTTGAACAACACATCTAATCCCTTCTCCTGAAGCTGCCCAACACTCAGTAAGTTGTTCTTTAGCTCAGGAACATAATACACATCACATAGCTTATTCCCTTAAGCATAATTTTCACCATGCCTTTACCATTTACAATCAATTTGTGATTATTACCAAGCTTGACAGTATGAGAGAAAGTAGTATCCAAGCTTGAGAACATACCTCGATCTCCGCACATGTGATTTGAAGAACCAGAGTCCACAAACCAAGCATCATTTCGCTTTGCTCCTTGAAGTTCCACATATGCCATGAGAAGAACTCCATCTTCCTCCCCCACCTCTGCATAGTGAGCTTCTTTGTTCCATTTTGGGCACTCATACTGAAAATGTCCTAGGCTGTGACATTTATAGCACTCGACCGATGCCTTGTTAAAAGATCGCCCTCTGCCCCTACCTCTGCCTCGGTAGGAACCTCCACCTCTGCCTCGGACATTGAGAGCTTGATCTTCTTCTTCATAACTTGTTCTCCTAATTTTTTGCTCATGAACAGCCAAAAAGCTTTGCAACTCATCAATAGACATTCTTCTGGTGTCTTTGGATTCCTCAATAGAAACCACCATATATGTAAATTTTTCTGTCAGTGTTCGAAGGATCTTTTCAACGATCTTCGAATCTGGCATATCTTCCCCATTGCTCCTCATTTTGTTTGAAACTGTCATTACTCTTGCACAGTAATCGTCAATTTTTTCGTCCGTCTTCATGGTAAGGACCTCAAATTCTCTCCTCAGAGTATTGAGAAGAGAACGCTTCACCCTTTCATTTCCTCCAAACTTCCTCTTCATTGAATCCCAAACAATCTTGGATGTTCAACGATCCAAGATCTGTTCAAACACTGTCCGATCAATCGCCTGGAATAGGTAATGCTTCACCTGATGATCCTTTAACTTGAGATCCTCCAAGTGTTTCTACTGGTCAGCAGTTATCTCAGCTCCTTTTGCTGGCTCAGTGTATCCCTCTGTAATCAAACTCCATAAGCCTTTTGCTCGCAAACGATTCTCCATCAATTCACTCTAATGATCATAATGACCATCAAAGTGAGGAATTTTTGTGAGTGTTTTGTCGTCGCTCATGTTTTCTCTCTCAGATCACTTGGATTGGCTCTGATACCAAATGTAGAATTAAGCTCAATAATTCTCAAATAGCACCCTCTCATCTATTTCAATTAATCAACCCCAAGTGCTTTTTATAGGACTTAACAAAAACAAACTCTCCAAAATTTAAGGACATGACCTGCAACTAAGCTATTGACTATAATAGAACTTGACTCTAACTATGACTCTAACTAAACCCACAAGAATGGGTCAATTATTTATTAAACAAAACAAACTAACAGTAATCAATCTATTTGTTCCCTTTATTCTTCTCTTTAGATTTTCTTCATGATTCGAGGTACGTTAGTGACATATTTCCTCAAACTAGGATGATTTGGACTTGATGTCCATGAAAGGATTTTATGGATATTTTTGAAGTATTCGATTATTAAGAAGAGTGACATATTTTGATCTCTTTATAAATATCCCAAGAGGTTACGGGATATTCAAGGTTTCGATCTCTTTATGAATACCCAAGAATTTATGGGATTACTGAGATGCCTTTCCAAGGGAATATATTACCCTTTATATAGGCATGCACAAGGGTTTATGGTTAAGTAGCCTTCAAGAACCCTAACTAGAATTTAACATGGTTTGTAGAGTCCCAATTGGAATTGAACACGTCCTATAAAGTCCCATAAAATTTCAATGTCTACAAATTCTCCCTACTTCAATGCTTGTCGGAGGGTTGACTTGATAAAACTCAAAGACGAGACTCAAAGTACCCATAAAAGTGGAGCTTCAACCTTTGCTATTTCGTGGCTTTAGATTTGCAGATGTGATTTGTGAGAAAAGAGATGAAGGAAAGATTTGGTCCCACTAGCGAGTCAATTTATTTACAACAAATTTTAAAGTTATGAAAAATAAATTGCAATCACAAAAAAATATGAAAAAACATAGTTTTATTGATAAACAATGTGAGTACAAATTTGTTTGTTTTCTTGATTCTTCTGTCTAAGAGATGTCCATGATTCGAGGGTTGTTAGTGGCGTATTTCTCAAACTAGGATGATTTGGACTTGATCTCGATTAAAGGGATTTGTAAATCTTCTTAAAGTATTTGATTATCAAGAAAAGTATGACATATTTTTATCTCTTTATGAATATCCCAAGAATTTATAGGATTTCTGATATGCCTCTTCAAGAGAATATATTACCCTTTATATGGGCATGAGCTAGAGTTTAGTTTGAAGTAGCCTCCAAGAATCCTATTTAAAATTTAACTCGACTTGTAGAGTCCTAAAAATTTTCAATGTCTCCAAATTCCCCTTACTTTAAGGCTTGTCGAAGTGTAGAGTTGATGAAACTCAAAGACGAGACTTGAATTACTCATACAAAAAGAGCTTCCATCTTTACGGTTTTGTGCTTTAGATTTGCAGATCTGATTTGTGAGAGAAGAGACAAGGGAATATTTGATCCCACCATGTATGTCAATTTGTATATAATAAACTTTAAAGTGATATAAATAAATTACAATAAAAAATAAAATATGAAGAAATATAATTTATCGATAAACAATATGGGTACAAATTTGTTTGTCCCCTTGCTTTTTCTCTGTGATTCGAGGACCGTTAGTGGCATATTTATCAAAAGAAGATGATTTGGACTTGTTATCCATGGAAGAATATTATGGATCTTCTTAAAGTATTTGATTATCAAAAAGAGTCTGACATATTTTTAATCTCTTAATGAATATTCCAAGAGTTTACGGGATATTCGAGATTTTGATCTTTTTATGAATACTCAAGAGTTTATGGGATATCTAAGATTCCTTTTTAAGGGAATATATTACCCTTTATATATGCATAAATTAGGATTTAGGGTTGAGTAGCCTCCAAGAACCCTAAGTAGAATTTAACACATCTTATAGAGTCATAATTGAAATTGAACACGTCTTGTACAGACCCATAAAATTTTGATGTCTACAAAGTACGTCATTTATATGGGATAAATATCTCATCAATATTGTATAAATGGTGGGATAATGTATTTCAATGACAGATAAGGCGGTCAAGCTACCTCAATGATTACCTAATACTTCCTATCAAACGAAAATGAGAGATATAAGGGTTCACAGGGGAAATACTAGGATTAGGACTAAAAAGGGAGAGCAGTGTGGTTTTCAACCATCAACAATAGTCTGCCTATGCATTGATTATGCTCAAGCTTCTCTTTTTTCATCTAGTCTTTAAGTTTGGAGTTTTCATCATGAACCCCTTTAACCTCCTTGCAATGGTCGAATATCTTTCCTTTAAGCGTGACAGAGCGAGCATGGAAAATCTGCATGTCCAACAAAGTTGAGCTAAAATGATTTTTACCCTTTGAACCAGGTCCAAAAAGTCTAAGGTTTTATTCCACCAAAATATTCTTATCAAACATATCCTTCTTTGTGCATATCTTACTAGCCGCTAAAGGAACCTTATAAGCCTCAAACACCTGTGAGAGTGGGTACCCATAAGGGAGACCATTCTCTTCTCCTTCAGATTCCACAACTTGATTCATATGCTTGATCAATATCAATAGTAATATAACACATTGTGGGGTGTGTAGATCTTCCATCAATCCTAAGTTTTGATACACTACTTCATGACACCTCTAGACCTAGGAAGAAGATACTTGTTTACCAGTTTAAAAAGGAGCTTGTGACTAACATGTATTTCACTCTTTAAAACCTTTCTATAAGTAGAAAATGTCTGTAATGATCTGTTAGCATCATTATGGATAAGCAATGGAGTAGGAATTTGGGCCCGAAAACTTCTGAGTAGTAACTTAGAAATTTTGAGCCTAGGTCAGATTTGGACGAAATCTTAGTCAAGTGAAGTCTAGGGTAATACGATAATGAATGGGGGATATAATTATGAATTTGATTACTTGAGTTGATATCCAAGACATTAAGGAGCCTGTATGACTTTATGGAATCGAATTCAGGCGAGTAGAACTCTCTAAATTGATCTCAACGTGAAAAGGTAGTGTTAGAATGTCAAGGTTTGAAGATGAGTTGCAAAACTCAAATTCCAACTCTCTATCTCTATGAAACACATCTCTATAGCGGGGCCGCTATGGCAGGGTGGGGCCGCTGTGGTAGGCTAGTCGCGACTTAAACTGGAAGAAAGCCCCTAAAATGTTATTTTTTTGCAAACTTCATTTTTGAGAGCTAAGGGGCGACCTAGAGCAATTACTTATCAGGTTTCCAAAAATTCTCACATGAAAAGTAAGTAAATTACTTCCCTAATCCATATTTTTATACTTAGAACTTAAAACCCTTGCTATTTATTATTGGGGGAGGGTTTTAGCTTGAATTGAATGGAGGGAAAACCCTAATTGGTGTTAGAATAATGAATTTGGCTAAGGGCTGGTGTTTAAATATGATTCGGGTAAATAAGATCACTTTTATTAATCCTTTGTATATATGTATTTTTTTAGACCAAGAACAAGCTGAAAGATTCCAAAAGGGGAAAGCTCAAGTCCTTTGAGAGCATTCAAGCTTGATTTAATGGTAGGTGATGGTTTATTTTTCCGTCTGTGATATATATGAGTCTTAACTGCCCCATTGTATGCATGCATGAATGTGAATATGAAGAGATTGATTGAACCTGATGAAAAAACTAATTGTGATCAATTATATAAAATGAACCTGTTACTTGAATGTGTAACTATGTGAGACTATTCATTGTCATTGTGATTGTCATTATGATTGTGATTGTAGTTGATTGGATCGGGTATCAAGTTGTGATACATAAATGAATTGGATGTCTTGTTTTGACATCTAATTTATATCGGATGTCACGTTCTGACATAATATTGGACCGAATGTCATGTTCCAACACATAATTAGATTAGGTGCCACATTTTGACACAACTAATAGTTTAGGTTTATGTTCCACGAGAGGATCATTCTTTAACCGTTGCATTGAAATTGAGTTTGTTAACTTGTATATATATATATGTACTGATTATGAGATGATAAGTGGTAATGTACTTTGTGCATGTATGTCTACGGTTTTATAGTTACTTGTTTATATTTCACTTACTGAAATAGCTGCGTGATCCTACCAGAACAACATTGTTTTATGTACTGATACTGCACTTGTTTTTTCTTTGTTGAGTATAGAAAATCTTTAGGTGACTACTAATAGACCTCAATTAGGAGAGATTTTTTTTGGTAAATGGACCTAACCCGAGGATCTTATCCCTCATGGTGGTCAAGGGTTGAGCCACACACCCCAAGCCTTAACATAGATAAAAATAAAAACAAAAGTATAAAAAAGGGGGACATAGACCTTACCTCCAATCCTAGGTGGTTCTGAGTCGACTAACCTACTAAGGTCGATCAATTAATCCCCAATACTATCAAAAAGTAAACCTAGATACTAAGCACCTAAAAGAAAGGACTCCTCTCGATATAAATATCTAGGAAAATATTAAACGAGGGAGACTCTCCCTTTATAAGAGAAAATCACATAAACAAAGGTTCCTAGGAATGTGCACCTATGAGAGAACTTCTCTCGATACAAAAATTCTAGAAAAACATAAATGAGGGAGACTCTCCCCTTACATAGTAAGAAAAAAACCTCTATCCTAAGACATTCAAGGTGGTTGTTTGATCCTCTTAAGTTTCCTTCTTCTGAAGCTTGCCAATCCCATTTGTCTAACTTGAAATATCCCTTAGTTTCTTGTGGTAGCTGCTGGTAAGTATAGTGGTAAGTGGTATCAATTCTGTGGCTGTATTTTGAGAGAGTATCTGCTAGAAAATTTGCCTCCCTGTACACATGTTTGCATTGGAATTGATCAAGTAGCCTCACCAATTCTTGGAGTTATGAGATGTATTGAATGATGCTCCAAGGTAAGTTGCTTTCTTACTTAAACCATGTAACCACCAGTTCTGAATCAGTTTTAAGAATGACCCTGCTATAGCCATGTTGAATGCACCAAGTAATGCCAAAAATAGCAGCCTGCACCTCTGCTTGGTTGTTTGAACCCACTCCTAAGGGAGTAGCAAAGGCATATATTAAATTGCCCTTGTGATCTCTTAAAATGCCTCTTTCTACGATCTTGCAAGGGTTGTCTAAAGCACTCACATCAGTGTTAAGCTTTACCATGGTATGTGGGGGTTTGTACTAGTTAACCAGAACCACCCTCATGCCATGTTTGCAATTCACTACCCTATTCACCAAGTCTTTCCAGTTGGTAAGCCACTAAATTTGAGGATATGTTATAATCACTAACCTACATAAGTTTCAGATAATAGAGAAAGTTACTCTGGTAGTACTGGATTTCTTCCCCCCATATTTGCTAGCACACCTATTTTTCCATAGGTTCCAACACAAAAATATGGGAGTATCTTGCAGCAACATCTTATGGACCTCATTGTTAGCCTTAGTCAACTATCATTTATTGAGCAGGTTCTTCAGAGGAGTATTGTTGTGCTGTATCCCCCAATAACTTGAGAAGTGCTTCCAAATGTGACTAGCAAAATGACCTATCACAAATATATGTTCTATATCATCCATACCAGCTTTGTAGCAACATGAACAAGCTGCTGGATCATGACCAAAAGATACAAGCCTATCATTAGTAGGCAACTTGAATCTGAAGGCCCCCCATATCAAAAAAGAGACCTTAAAAGGGATATTGTCATGCCATATGCTGCTATCAGTTAGAGTTCTTGCTTTTTTCTTTCTTACAAGTTTCCAAGATGAGGCATAAGTGAAATTTCCATGAGAATTAAGGGTCCAGTAAGCCTGGTCCTTTTTACCTGGATGGTGTCTGAACCTAGTACTAAGGATTTTTCTCACCAGCTATTGGGGAACATGTTTTCTAACCTTCTCCACATTCCACACCCCATTTTCCAAAAATTATAATACTGTGGAGTTATTCAATCTTGGAAGGTATGCATTTTGGTAAGCTAGTAGACCTTCCCCTAACTAGTTGTCCCACTAAAATCTATAGTATCCAGAGTTGATTGACCACTTGATATGGGGTTCAATATTGATTTTGTTGACCATCATATGCTTCCACATAAGAGAGTGCCAAGTTTCCCATTTCTTAGTAACAGGGTGAGTTCTTTAACAATATTTAGCTTTAAGAAAGTCTTCCCATAGGGTCCTTTTAGACCTGAAATTCCACCATTGCTTATATTGAAGGGATAAGCATACATCATCTTGGTTTTTAACTCCAATACCCCCTCCTCATAGCGAAAACTAAGGGTGTCCCAAGAAGTTCAATGGTACTTTATTCTTTCTTTGTCCCATCCTAGAAGAAGTTTGAAATAAGACTCTTAATCTGCTTCATAGATAGAGAGGGATTGTAGAACTGATTTTTATCATTATGACCCTTCCCCCATAGCTGAGCATTTTATTCTGCCAGCCCCTGATCCTATTTATCACCTTGGAGATCATACTAGTAAAATATATGATCTTTTTTCTTCGGATATAAAGAATACACCCAAGATAAGTGATAGGTCCAGTAGTACATTTGAAACCTGTTATTGTATTATCTTTGTCAATCATATCATTAGCAGTATTAACAGGAATCAAAAATTGACTCTTTTCCTTGTTAATAAGCTATCCTGAGGTAGTCTCATAGGCCTGTAATATCTTAATGATCAACTTAAATGAATACTTGCACACCATATGATTAATTTGAGGACCATTTCTCACCATATGAAATCTAGTGTATAAATAATGATGATGGAGGTTATTCAACATCCTATACAAAACTTTTGCACTAATAATAAAAAGAGTTGTGGGAAGGGGGTCTCCCTATTTAAGTCCCTTTGTAGAGTGGAAGAAATCATGTCTTGTTCCATTGATTATGATAGAATACCAATTGTTAAACATAGTTCTCCACACCATATCAATGAACATTTCTCCAAAGCCCATCTTTCTCATGACTAAACAAATAAAGGACCAAGATACCATGTCATAGGCCTTGACCATATCTAGTTTAATCACTACATTATCTCCAATATTTGATTTTTTGATGCTGTGTATGATCTCTTATGCTAACATAATATTCTCAGATATACTTCTACCTTTGACAAAGCCAGACTAGTTTTCATAAATGAGCTAGGCAGAATGAGGGAAAGTTTGAGGCATAACAATTTAGAGATAACTTCACTAGTGAAGTTATTGAGGGATATGGGTCTATATTATGAAATTTTGTTAGGATGGTCCACTTTTGGGAGTAGAACCAAACAGGCATGGAATATGAATTTGGGAATATAGTGATCATTAAAGAAATAATGGGCCAGGTTCAGAAGATCCTTACTGATAATATCCCAGCATGTGTGGAAAAAGTTAGCACTTACGCCATCTATACCTACAACAGAGGTGGGACTCATGGAGAAAACTACCTTCTTCAATTCATCTATGGTAGGTAAAGAGTGTAAGGACTTATTTTGTTCATCAGTGATCATCTTAGGAATATATTGGAGGGCCTCATCATTAATCAACGTCTTCACCTGTGAAAATCTATTCAAAATGGGAGCATGCTGCCTCTACAATCTTCTCATCCCCTTGAATTAAGTTTCCAGTCTTTTCACTAATATGATTAATGTATAACCTCCTTTTCCTTTCTCTAATAATAGCATGAAAGTGCTTGGTATTTGTATCACCATCCTTAAACCATTGCAACTGAGTTTTTTTATTTCAAAATGGACTGTTCCACCTTCAAAAATTTAATGTACTGAGCATTGATATGGTGTAACCTGTTTCTATTTGTCTCAGTGTTATCATTATTTATGTCTTCTTCAACTTTCCTCACTTGTTCTTCAAACTCCTTTACTGAAGCAAAGATGTCTCCATACTGTTGCCTTGACCAGCTACTAAGGGTATTAGACACCCTTTTCAATTTTTGATGTAAATTTCTCATAGGGGTTCCTTCCTTAGGTCTCTCCCAACAGGTTTTCACAGTGTCTAGGAAAATTTCATTATCCACCCAACAGTGCAAAAACTTGAAGTATTTGATAATAGTGTTTTGAGTTTCCATGCATTCCAACAGAAAAGGATTATGGTCAAATCCTGTTGATGCTGGATGGTTAACTGTAGTCATTGGCATAACTTCTAGCCATTTATCATTAACCATAGCTCTGTCCAACTATTTTTCATATCCCTGCCTCCTTATCCTTGTTGTTACACCAAGTGTATTTCTGTCCATGAAATCCTAAGTTTGTGAGTCCACAAGCTTCAATAACACTAATGAATTCAAAATTCTTGTTCATGTTATAAGGTTGATCCCCCATCTTTTTCTCTATATCATTTATCATATTGAAGTCTCCAATAGTGCACCAAGGTTCCCCCAAACTAGAGAATTGCATCATTTTGTCCCATAAGTCTCTTCTTATGTAGTCTTTGCATTTAACGTAGACAAAGATAATCAGATACTTCTCAGGCCAAGTCATATGCTTTATAGCACAAGTGACTTGCTGCTCATCCTGATCCATAATATTATAATCAATATCTTGGTTACAGAATAATCTAATCTTGTTGTTGGAGTTGTGAATAGCACTATCCATTCCAAACTGAATTCTATAGAAGTTGAGATGAGATTTGTTGGAGAATGGTTCTAACACTGCAATCATAGAAAGCTGGTGATAGTTCTTTAATTTTTGGAGTCTGTCCAAACCACTCTGAGTATCAATACTCCTAGCATTCTAGCATATTGTACTGATCATTTTTAAGTTCTGGACCTAGTGTTGATGCTACTTTTGGTAGTAGCATTAGTAGCATAGCTAGTTGGGGATCTTTGATTATTTTTCTTCTTCTTTCCTTTTTGACCTCTAGGAGATAAACCATTTCTTTTAGATACCTGTTGGATTTCCTCCTGGTTGTTAGTGTGGATGGTAGAGCCAAGTGCTTTTAACTAATGGTCACTAGTCTCCTCATCTTCTTGTGTTTCCTCCAAATAATTAGGGTCATCTTCATCCTCTGAATGAGTTACTCTGTACTCATCATTGACATCATTTAAAATATCTCTTTTGTTAGGAACACAGACCTCAGTAGAACTAGCTTGAACCTGTAGGGGAGTTATATATATTCCAGCCTGTTTATTTACCAAGACCTAATTGAGGCTTTGTTGCCTTCTTTTTGAGTTGCCTTTGTCTTCTACCAGTTGCTTTTTATTCAAAGCATCCCTTTTTTGTTATGTGATAATAAAGATTTGTTGTTGAGCATTTGAGGATTTGCCTTATCCTCACTACCAACTACCACCTTCTTTGTCCTTTTATCATTATGGACAACATCTTTTGGATTCTCAGCATTTTTTTCCTATGACCTGGAATTTATAGCAGCATGCATAGTGGTAGCAGAGGCACTAAGGTCAATCCTATAGTCAACCAATAAGCCATCCCTCCTCCCTGGTTACCCCTTCCTGCATGTTAGTAGGTTTCTCCTTTGTTCCCCCATCCTCTCCTCCATCAACTTTAGTAACAACAATAATAAATTTATTTAAATTATTAAGGAAGCCATGGGGATGTGGGAGCATTGAGTCAATACCTGAGTTATCTTCTTAGAAGATAATGCAATCTTCAGTATTTTCAATCCTGTCAGCACCATTGATTATTGGATATTTATTTTTCTCCAACTTCTGCTTGTTATTGGTGTCCTTGGGAACCTATTTTATAAGGATATAAGGAGTGGAATTGTCTATCCTATGAGGGAGGAGTGTTGATCCTGGACTCCAGAATCAACATTACAATTTTTGGAGTTAAGATGATTAGAGATAGTAGCCATACTTGTCTTTTGTAGGACTTGCCCCTGCTGATTGTTTCTTCTAGGAGATTTTGGGGCCTTGGATCTTTTTTCCTGTTGAACTTGGCCATGTTCCTTGTGCTATTGTACATGTTGTTGTTGCTCATTATGTTATTGTTGGACATTCTTTTTTCCTTTCCTTTTTTGTGTTTTCCATTCTTCTTATTCCTGTCTATTCCAAGCATCTTCATTTCCAATTACGTTTTGTTGGTCAGTGATTGTGTTATTTTCTTGTATTTGCATTTCATTTGTTTTTTCAGTTCTTGCTTTGCCTTTGGTTCTTTCAGTTTCCTCTTGTTCTATCCTCCTTCTGTTCTTATCATCTCTCTTCTTTATAGTACAAACACTAATGATATGACTCTGGTGCTTGCAATACCCACAATACTCTAGAACACCTCATATTGAGTAGGCTGTCATCTACCATCACCATTCTCATCATTTTCAAACACCATCCAAATATGGTGTGGTCTTTGTTTTGTAAGATCAATTTGGAACTTCACTTTGGAAACACTGCTTCTTGTCATTTTGTAGGTAGCTAAGTCCAAAATTAACACCTTACCTATAGGAGATTGTTAAGGAGTTACTACTTCCAGACAATAGCAGTGCCATGTCAGTTCAGGTAGTATAGCCCAAATGGGGACCAAAGGAGTTTCTTCTTCAGGCTTGAAGGTGAGGGTCCAAATCTTTAGCCTCATTAATTGGCCTTGTATGAACATTTTTCCTTTGGAACAAATATTAGAATGATCATATTCATTGTCTAAGTCAATAAAGAGATTCCTATAGTTGAAGTGAGTTAGCTTCACAACACCCTTGAGCTCAGTTTGTAGAATAAATTCTTTTCTGATGATGTCTATCTTAGGTATAGTATAGTAAACTTGCCTATAAGAGTATACTTGCATCTAGTAGCCAATTTCACCATGAAATCCTCTCTTCTAAAAACCATTGCTAAGAAACCTTGTATTATGGATATTTTGGGGGGGCTAATATCAATAGTGACTATTTTCATGGACTCTTAGGCTCTTAATTTGATCACCAAAGTGTGAGGTATAACAAGGTTAGGGGGAATGGGTATATTGGTATTAGGAAATCTGACTTGGTTAGGATTTTTGAGAGTAAAATTGTTTCTTCCCTTTTTTCGGAAGAAAGGTGGGATACGGACAAAATCGATGAAATGGAAGGAATCTCTTGGGCTTTTGCTTTGTTTACTCGAATTTCTTTCCGTCTAGTCTGGAAGAAAACTATTTAGAAATTATGTAGAAGAATAAAGTTTTTAGCATTAGGATTTCACACTTGTACAAGTCTCTTTCAATACCACAGAATGAAATGAGTAGTAAGGTGCTTGAGGACTTTGTGTCCAGAATTGAGTATATTCTCCTGAGTTCTATTTTGATCATTTTTGGACTGTTTGGGATTATAAGCTTCAAAGTTGCTGGAAACTCTCAAAGAAGCATTATTGGGTATGTAAGGTTGTTGTTTGTACTTGATATCCATGAAAGGATATTATGGATCTTCTTAAAGTATTTGATTATCAAGAAGAGTCTGACATATTTTTGATCTTTTTCTAAGAGTTTTTAGGGTATTCGAGATTTTGATCTCTTTATGAATACTCAAGAGTTTATGGGATATCTGAGATACCTTTTTAAGGGAATATATTACCCTTTATATATGCATAAATTAGTATTTAGGGTTGAGTAGCCTATAAAAACCCTAACTAGAATTTAACACATTTTATAGAGTCCTAATTGAAATTAAACACGTCTTGTACGGTCTCATAAAATTTTGATGTCTACAAAGTTCATTACTTATATGAAATAAATTATCTAATCAATGTTGTATAAATGGTGGGATAATGTGTTTTAATGATGGGTAAGGCGGTCAAGCTACCTCAATGATTATCTAATACCTCTTATCAAACGAAAATGAGAGACATAAGGTTCACAGGGGAAATACTAAGATTAGGACTAAGAAGGGAGAGCAGTGTCGTTTTCAACCATCCCTATGCATTGATTATGCTCAAGCTTCTCCTTTTTCATCTAGTCTTTAAGTTTGGAGTTTTCATCATGAACCCCTTTAACCTCTTTGCAATGGTCGAATATCTTTCCTTTAAGCGTGACAGAGCAAGCATGCAAAAGTTGTCTGTCCAACAAAGTTGAGCTAAAATGATTTTTTACCCTTTGAACCAGGTCCAAAAAGTCTAAGGTTTCATTCCACCAAAATATTCTTATCAAATATATCCTTTTTTGTGCATATGTTACTAGCCCCTAGAGGAACCTTATAAGCCTCAAACACCTGTGAGAGTGGGTACCCATAAGGGAGACCATTCTCTTCTCCTTCAAAGTCCACAACTTGATTCATATGATTGATCAAAATTAATAGTAATATAACATATTGTGGGGTGTGTAGATCTTCCATCAATCCCAAGTTTTGATACACTAGTTCATGACACCTCTAGACCTAGGAAAATGATACTTGTTCACCAGTTCAAAAAGGAGCTTGTGACTAACATATATTTCACTCTTTAAAACCTTTATATAGGTAGAAGATGTATGTAATGATCTGTAAGCATCGTTATGGATAAGCAAATCGGGAAGAAATTTGAGCCTGAAAACTTCTGAGTAGTAACTTGGAAATTTTGAGCGTAGGTCAGACTTGGATGAAATCTTAGTCAAGTGAGGTCTAGGGTAATCCAATAATGAATGGAGGATATAATTATGAATTTGATTACTTGAGTTAATATCCAAAATATTAAGGAGCCTGTACCACTTTATGAGATCGGATTCAGGCAAGTAGAACTATTGAAATTGATCTCAATGTGAAAGAGTAGTGTTACAAAGTCAAGGTTTGAAGATGAGTTGCAAAACTCAAATTCCAACTCTCTATCTCTGTGCAACACACTGTAGCAGGATTATTCCCGCTAGGGCGAGGCCGCTGTGGTGGGATGGGGCCGCTGTGGCAAGCTAGTCGCGACTTAAATCGAAGGAAAGCCCCTAAAATATTATTTTTCTGCAAACTTTATTTTTGAGAGCTAAGGTGCGACCTAGAGAAATTCTTTATTAGGTTTCCATAAATTCTCATGTTAAAGGTAAGTAAATTATTTCCCAAATCTATATTATGATTCTTAGAACTTAAAACCCTTGCTATTTATGGTTGGGGAAGGTTTTTGGCTTGAATTGAATGGAGGAAAAACCCTAGTTGGTGTTATGATCATGAATTCATCTAAGGGCTGGTGTTAAAATATGATTCGGGTAAATAAGACCACTTTTATTAATCCTTTGTATATATGTAATTGGTTTAGACCAAGAACAAACTGAAAGACTTCGAAAGGGGAAAGCTCAAGTCATTTGAGTGCATTCAAGCTTTATTTAATGGTAGGAGATGGTTTATTTTTCTGTCTGTGATGTTCCAACACATAATTATATCAGGTGTCACATTCTGACACAACTAACAGTTTAGGTTTATGTTCTAGGAGAGGACCATTCTTTGACTGTTGCATTAAAATTGAGATTGATAACTTGTATATATGTATATGTTCTGATTATGAGATGATAAGTGGTAATATACTTTGTGCATGTATGTCTACGGTTTTGTAGTTACTTGTTTATATTTCACTTACTAGAATAGCCACGTGATCTTACTAATACACTGCTGTTTTATGTACTGATACCCTACTTGCTCTTTCTTTGTTGAGTACAGAAAATCTTTAGGCGGCTACTAACAAACCTTAATTAGGAGAGCATTTTGTTTTTTGGTAAACGGACCTAATTCAAGGATCTTATCCCTCGTGGCGGTCAGGGTTTGAGCCACACACCCCAAGCCTTAACATAGATAAAAATAAAAAGAAAAGTACAAAGGAGGGGGACGTAGACCTTACATCCGATCCTAGGTTTTTCTGAGTCGACTAACCTACTAAGTTCAATAAACTCATCCCCAATACTATCAAAAATTAAACCTAGATACTAAGCACCTAAAAGAGAGGACTCCTCTCGAAACAAATATCTAGGAAAACATTAAACGAGGGAGACTCTCCTTTTACAAAAGAAAATCATATAAATAAAGGATCCTAGGAATGTGAACCTATGAGAGGACTTCTCTCGATACAAAAATTCTAGGAAAAGATAAATAAGGGAGACTCTCCCCTTACATAGTAAGAAAATAACCTTTATCCTAAGACATTCAAGGTGGTTGTTTGATCCTCTTAAGTTTCCTTCTTCTGAAGCTTGCCAATCTCATCTTGCCTAACTTGAAATATCCCTTAGTTTCTTGTGGTAGCTGCTGGTAAGTATAGAAGTGGTGAGTGGTATCGATTCTATGGTTGTATTTTAAGAGAGTATGTACTGGAAAATTTGCCTCCCTGTGCTCCATATTTGCATTGGAATTGATCAACCAGCATGACCAATTCTTGGAGTTCTGAGATGTATTGAACGATGCTCCATAATAAGTTGCTTTAGTAATGGTTCTTCCATCAGAGGTATAGAGTGAGTGCCACTCACGACCCAAACTGGGTCGTAACAAAATTGGTATTAGAGTTCTAGGTTCGTTAATCTCTTTATACTAAAATGAGTCTATTAAAGTCTTGTGGAACGGTACAGAGATGTTTATACTCTTTTTCGAGAGGATACAAGACTTTAGAAAAATTTCTCTATCTTTTTCTCCTTTCATGCTATAACTTTATTCCAATTGGTATTTGGTTATCCAAATTGGTATCTAATCTCTTCACTATTCTATCTGTAGATTGTTAACATGCGATACAATAGCTTTAGGTTAGAAGGTCCTATCAAAGAGCCAACAGAGGAGCCCGAAGTGAAAGAGTGTGGTCGAGGTAGGGGTAGGGGATGAAGAAGAGGCTGAGGCCAAAGAAGGGTTGCACTTTCTAGGGGTGAATCCCAAGCTGACAATGTATCTAGAGAAGAGGCCCTTTACACACCCCAGGATGAGGTTGAAGAGAATGTAGATATTGAGTTAGAAGGAACCTAAACCAGAGGATAATGCAGAGGTCTGGACTGTAGGTCTTCCCCCTTTGGACCCAATAATAGATTAGAGGATATTGACTTTTCTAAGTGGGTTGGTCATCTATGGAGCCATTCCTACTATGCCATTTTCTCAAGCTCAGTCATTCATCCTACTACTACCACAGTCCCTAAGATGGATTGGGCATTGGGTACGATGTCTTCTTCTGTCTACTTTTGGTCCCTGTGATGACTAGTATTGAGCATGAGATGTTGACCAAGCTTTTGAAGTTGAAGCCACTAGTGTTCTCTGGTTCTAAGAGTGAGGATTCTTATGAGTTTATCCTTGATTGCTATGAGAGGCTCTACAAGTTGGGCATTGTGCACCAGCATGGGGTTGAGTTTGTAACTTTCTAGCTTTAATATGAGGCTTAGTAGTGGTGGAAAGCCTTGGTGGAATGTTGATCACCAGTCTTGCACCCCTCACTTGGATTTAGTTTAATGATTTATTACTAGAGAAGTATATACCTCAGACCTCGAGGGTTCGCAAAAGGGATAAGTTCATGGCATTGGAGTGGGGTGGTATAAAGTAGTCACTTATGAGGCTAAGTTCTATGCCTTATTCAGATATGCTACACAGTTGGTGGCTATAAAAGAGGAGTGGATCTGTTTGTTCATAAAGGGACTGAATTTAAAATTGCAGGTATTGTCTGTCCATATGACATCTGTAGGTAAAAGTTTTACTGAAGTGAAAGACTTTGTGTAAAAGGTAGAAGGAGTTCAACCGAATGGGCAGGCCAAGGCTTTGGCTAAGAACCCAAAAATATAGATAACTTTAATGGTTCTTATTCTAGAGGTTCAGGTAGGCTGGCAATTGCAGCCCGGCCAATTCAGTCAGCTATGCCCACTTCTATGGGTGGTTACATAGAGACTCCATAACAGAATCCTACAAAGAAGGTTCAGGGAGATTCGTTTATGCCAGGGAATAGGCCGTCCCTTAACCATAAAATGTAGAAAACCAGGGCATATGAGAAGGGAATGTCCCCAATCTTGCATGACTAATCCAGTATGGCAGCAGACAAGAGAAGTGGTACCGATGAACGGAGGTAATAATGGCAAAAGACATCCACAAGGTGGACGAGGAAGAAACCAAAGAGGTCGTGGAGGCTGGAGTAATAGTAATGCAGGTATAGAAGTAGTATAGCTAGGCAAAGAAGTTACCTGTCAAGATGACAGGGTACAATTTTATGCTTTTCTAGGTAGGATAAAGGCTGAGGTGTCTGATGTAGTGATCACAGGTACTGTTCTTATTTGTGACTGAATGGCTACTATCTGATTTGATACGAGTTCTACTTGCCCTTATGTTTCAATACAGTTTGCCTTCGGTTTTGATGTGATTCGTGCTATACTTGATGCCTGCATCCATATTTCTACCCAGTTGGAGAGTCTGTTGTAGTCACCTATGTCTATCGTGCTTGTTCTGTTCTACTTAAGGGTTTTCAAACATGGGTTGATTTGGTAATTTTGGACATGGTTAACTTTAATGTGATCTTTTGGCACGACTTGGTTGTTCTTCTATTATATTTTGCTTAACTGTAATGCTCAAATTGTAACTTTAGAGATCCCGGGTAGGGAAATATTAGAGTGGGAAGGGATGCACAAGCTTAAACTGGCTAAAATCATATTTTTCATTCGGTCTAGAAAAATAGTGGGGCAGGGTTGTTTGCATATTTATCTCATACTCGAGATATTGATATAGAGGCTGCCTTTATTAAGTCTATTCCTATAGTGTCTGGGTATAAGAAAGTATTTTCTACTGATTTTCCTAGTATGCCTCCGGATAGAGATATAGATTTATGTATTAACTTAGAGCTAGGCACTCACCTAATCTCTATTCCTCCTTATCGCATGGCTCTAGTAGAATTGAGAGAGCTTAAGCTCAAATCCAAGAATACCTTGATAAATGTTTTATACATCCTAGTGCTTCTCCATGGGGTGCTCTTATCTTATTTGTTAAGAAAAAAGATGGTAGTATCAGGATGTGTATAGGTACCGACAGTTGAATAGGATTACCATTAGAAATAAATACTCACTGCCATGCATAGATGATATCTTTGACTAATTACAGGATATGTCAGTCTTTTCAAAAATTAATCTAAGGTCTAGGTACGGGCATTTAGAATTTGGTATAGGAATTTAGAACTTGGTATGGGCACTATGAGGTTCTGGTAATGTCATTTGAGTTGACCAATGCACCTGAAGCCTTTAGAGGTTTGATGAATGGTGTGTTAAGCCATTCCTGGATTCCTTTGTATTTGTCTTTATAGATGACATTATGGTTAATTTGAAGAGTAAGGAAAAACATATAGACCAACTTCATATTATTTTGGATGTCTTGGAAAAACATAAATTGTATGCAAAAATTTTCAAGTGTGAATTTTGATTATCTTTAGTTGCCTTTTTGGGGTATGTATTTTCAAATTAAGGATCCCAAAAGATTGAAATAGTCAAGAATTGGGGTCGGCCTAGCACTGTGACTGAAGTTAGAAGTTTTGTGGAACTTTTCAGCTACTATCGCCAATTTGTGAGAAATTTTACTTCTATTGCCATCCATTTGACAAGGCTAACTCAGAAGAAAGTACTGTTTGAGTGGGCTTATAAATTTGAAGAGGGCATCCAAAAGCTCAAGACTCTTCTAACAACGACACCTATTCTGACCCTGCTAATTGAAGGTAAAGATTTTATTATTTATTATGATGCTTCACATTCAGGCTTGGGTGTTTTGTTGATGCAGGATAAGAATATTATAGCCTATGCATCGCAAAAGTTGAAGGTTCATAAGAAGAACTATCTGATACATGATTTGGAGTTGACAGCGGTAGTTTTTGCTCTAAAATTTTGGCGGCATTACCTTTGTGGTGTCGAGTTTGAAGTGTTTACAGACCATCACAGCCTACAACGCATGTTCACTCAAAAAGACTTAAACCTAAGATAATAAAGGTGAATGGAGTTACTCAAGGATTATGATGTCACCATTCAGTATCACCCCAGGTAAGGTTAATATTGTGGTAGATGCATTAAGTCTAAAGCCAATAAACATAGGTAGTCTAGCTTGTTTGGGTATTTCAAAGTGACTCTTGGCCAGGGAGATTCAAGATTTGGAGACCAAATTAGTGAAGTTAGGCATATCAGAGAAATGTAGGGTGTTGGTCAGTATTGAGGTTAGGTCCACCTTCATTAAAGAGATCAAAGCCAAGCAGTTTGAAGATGAGAGTTTGAATAAGCTAAGAAAGAAGATAGTGTCTGGCAAGGCACTAAATGCGGCTCATGATGCAAGTGGTGTTCTCAGTTTTAAGGGGAGGATTTGTGTTCCCTGAGTGGATCATTTGATATAGAAATTTTTGTCTGAGTCTCATGGTTTATGGTACTTTATTCATCCAGGTGTGACCAAAATGTATCAAGATATGAAGTGGCTTTATTGGTGGCCTAGCATGATGAAAGACATAGTTGAGTTTATGGCTAAGTGTCAGAATTATCAGCAATTGAAGTTTGACTTCATTTGGGTTGTGGTTGACAGACTAACGAAGTCCGTCCATTTTATTCTAGTTAGAGTAGACTATAATGTATAATAATTGGCAAAATTTTATGTGAAAGAGGTAGTAAGATTGCATGTGGTGCACCTTTCTACAATCTTAGATCATGGTATGCAGTTTGCATTGAAGTTTTGGGGAAAATTGCATGAGAAGTTGGGCACTCAACTCACTTTCAGTACAACTTTTCATCCACAGACTGATAGACAGTTAGAGAGGACCATCAGGTTTTGGAAGACATGCTGAGAGCATGTATAATTGAATTTGGAGGGCATTAGGATAAATTCATACTTTGTGTGAGTTCTCCTACAATAATAGCTATCATTCCAGCATGACATAGTGCCATTTAAAATGCTCTATGGGAGGGGATGTAGATCGCCCATAGGGTGGTTTGAGGCTAGATATATTAAGCCTTTAGGGGTTAACTTGGTAAAAGGTGCTCAGGATAAGGTAAGAAGCATCCAAGCTAAGCTCCTAGCAGCCTAGAGTCGACAGAAGGAGTATGCAGATCACAAGGTGAGGGACATGACATTTCAGGCTTGTGAGCAAGTTCTTTTGAAAGTGTTACCCATAAAAGGGTGATGAGATTTGGTAAGAAGGGCAAGCTCAATCCTCGATACATTGACCCATTTATGTAAGGCCAGTGGCTTATAGGTTGACTTTACCGCCCAGCCTATATGGAATTCATCTAGTGTTCCATGTTTCATTGTTGAAGAAGTATCATGGGGATGAAGATTATATCATAAAGTGGGACTCAGTTTTGTTAGACAAAGACCTTTGGTATGAGGAGAAACCCATTACAATCCTTGATCTTAATGTCCAAAAGCTGAGGATCAAAGATATTAAGTCGGTGAAGGTACAATGGAAGCATTTTACGGTGGAGGAAGTTATTTGTAAAACTGAGAAGGACATGTGAGATAAGTATCCTCAGTTATTTGACAATTAAGGTACTATTCTATTCTTGCCTTAGCCCAGTTTCTCCTAGTTTTGTCACTCGGGGGAAAGTGATAGGTAAATTGATGTCTATTGTAACCATATGTTCCCATTGTTATGGATAAGTCAATGGAAAAGGAATTTGGGCTAGGAAATTTCTAAGTAGTAACTTGGAAATTTTGACCCTAGGGCAGACTTGTACGAAATCTGAGTCAAGTGAGGTCTATGTTAATCTGATAATGAATGGGGGATTTCATTATGACTTTGATCACTTGATTTGATATCCAAGATTTTAAGAAGACTTACGACTAAATAAAATCAGATTCAGGCGAGTAGAACTCCTAAAATTGATATCAACGTGAAAGGGTAGTGTTAGAACATCAAGGTTTGAAGATGAGTTGCAAAATAGGAGCTTGGAACCTAAACTTCAACTTTCTGTCTCTATCCAACCCACCGTGGTGGGATTATTCCCACCAGGGCGGGGCTGCTATGGCGGGCTAAGTCGCGATTTAAACCGGGAAAAATGCCCCAAAATGTTATTTTTCTGCAAACTTCATTTTTGAGAGCTAAAGGGCTACCTAGGGAAGTTCCTTATCAGTTTTCCACAAATTCTCACATAAAAGATAATTCAATTACTCCCCTAATCCATATTTTAATTTATAGATTTTAGAACCCTTGCTATTTATCATTGTGGGTGGGGGGGGGGGGTTGGCTTGCATTGAATGGTAGAAAAAGCCCTAGTTGAGTGTTAGCATCATGAACTTGGCTAAGGGTTGGTGTTTAGATATGATCCGGGTAAATGAGGTCACTTTTATTGATCCTTTGCATGTATGTAATTGTTTTAGACTAAGAACTAGCTTATTACTTGCTTGTGTAATTATGTGAGACTATTCATTGTTATTGTAATTGTGATTGGGGTTGATTGGATCGGGTTTCTTGTTCTGACACATAACTAGATCGATTGTCATGTTCCAACACATAATTTGGATTGAGCGTCACATTTTGACACAACTAACAGTTTAGGTGTGAGTTTTATGAGAGGACCATTCTTTGACCGTTGCATTGAAATTGAGATTATTAATATGTGTATATATATATGTACTGATTATGAGATGATAAGAGGTAAATTACTCTGTACATATGTGTCTACAGTGTTGTAGTTACTTGTTTATATTTCACTTATTGGAATAGTTGTACGATCCTACCAGTACACATTTGTTTTATGTCCTAATACTGCACTTGTTTTTTCTTTGTTGAGTACATGGCATCTTCAGGCGGCTACTGACAGACCTTAGTCAAGAGAGTGTTGATTTTCCTGATTCAAGGGTGAGCCAGCTCTTTCGGGCTGTCATGGATCCATCTTAGTTCTTAATCCATCTTTTCGGACTAAGACTTTTATTTAGAGTTATTATGTTATGATTTTTAGGGCTGCATCCCCTTTTCTTTAGACTTGTTGGTTAGTAGAGTTTTGGTACAATGACTTTCAGGTTCTAGGTGTTGAAATTTCGTATGTTTATGTTTTGTTTTGTTAACTTACTGAGTTTATGGGAACTCGACTTTTAAACTGATATTTAAACCTATTTCCACATCTTTACATGTATGTCTCTTGTTAATATTGCTTAGTTGGATTGTAGTAATGGATCTCCCACCAGAGGATTAGAGTGGGTGCCATTCACGGACCAGTTTGGATCGTGACAAAGCCCAATCTTGAGTGTATTTCATAGTGAGAGAAGTATAAACAAACTTCTCCATATCATATTTATTATACCAATCCATAGAAATATTCAGAAGCTAGCCCAGCTTAGGAGTATTAAACATAACATGAATTCTTTTCACATAGATACTTATAGTACCTTTCTCAACTATAATTAGATTTGTATAGAACTCAATCACTTCTTCCTCGTACAATGAGAGAAAATAAACGATAAATATGTTTAATCACTGCTGAAAATTCAATGTGTTAATCAAAGGAATCCCAATCAAGACATTCTGAGCAAATTATCTCTTTTTCTATCATCAGTTTTTTTTTCATACTCTCATTAACTATAATTAGATTTATGTAGAACTCAATTACTTATTCCTCATACAATGAGAGTAAACAATCAACAAACATGTCCAACTATTACTGAAAATTTAATGTGTCGATCAAAGGAATCCCCTTCAAGACCTTCGAAGCAATAAAGTATTTTTTTCTTCTTTGTTATCAAATATTTTCTCATATTCTTGCTCAACTAAGGGAGAGGTTTGATATAGGAGGATGAACCACGGTTCTTGAAGGGATAAGACTTTTTTTAGGTAAGAGGGATCAGGTTATGGTGAAATTTGAAAATTGTAGGTGACTTGATATGAGACCCTTCACGAACCTAATCCCCCCTTAGAGTTATCCCCCATATTGATGGGTTTTCCACTTTTCTTTTATCAGATAATAATTTTTCTTTGGACTTAGAAACTCGACGTCACTTATTTAGTAAAGTGGCTTCATCAATATCAACCTTCTTTCTATTACTAGTAAAGGGAGCTCGAGAAGAAGTGGAATGAAATGTGATGGGATTTACATATTTTTTTCATATTATCTCTCCACAATAATTTATATTATATGAAATGACAATAGCAATAAAATTTTTGAAAAGTAGTAAAATAAAATAATTTATTTGGAAAACTCGAGGCTAAAAAATAGAGTTTCTTAAGCCCTATTTTCCTTCTACATTACTAACCTTAAGCCAGAATTTCAGCCCATGGAGAAGGAAGAACTTTAAAATGTTGGATTTAAGCAAGGTGTAAATTGAGAAATGTGAATTGGAAAAAGTAGGAAAACTAAGTGAAGGAGAAATGAAAAGTCATTTCTGCCACATTGGTAGAATAAAGAAAAAGTTATATCCTTATATTAGAAAATTACTTTATTTAGCACTTAAAGGATTAAGTAGAAGGTTCTCCCTCGCACAATTGTCATTGTTATCATCATCATCGCTTTCTCAGCTTGAATATGAATTGTCTTTAGCTTCAATTTTGGCTTTGACTTTGAAAAATAATGTGGTTGATTGATAATATTTTAGACAAATTTAATTAAATTCACGAAATTAATTTGAAATTCACGAAAAGGACTTATTCCTTCCTAACAGATATCTTGTTCCCAAAAGACACCATGTTTGTTCTGAATAGGTGAGTTTGCACCTATTCATCTTATTTTGTTGTCTATAAATAGAGAGAATTACTTTACTTTTCAGGTATTGAATTTTCTCCTTCTTCTTCATACATTTTATTACAAATAAAGTACAGTCTTTATTTGATTTCTTTGTTAACTTTTGAGTTTGCTAAAGTTACTGAAGTGTGAGGTACCACTACTTCTTTAATAGGTATATATATTTTATCCTGGTAGGAAATAATCCACAACCGCGGTTACAGTAAGGGGATTAAATTCATTAAGGGCATAGTGAATTCCGTGGCCTCGGATATTTTCTGTCTTTTCATCTTAAAAGTATTTCTTGTTTACTATTCTGAACACAAGAGACAGCAAGCTTAAGGAATTTAATTTTTATTATTTTATATTTGTGGTAAGTTGGATTAGAGACAAATCGTTTGATTTTCTACTCTCTTATTGAGACTAAAGTTTCAGACTTTCTACTTAATTTATTACTCGATTTGAAGAATATAAAAACTTCATCGAGTAAAATCTATTTGTTTGTATTCTGTTTGGAAAATATAGACACTTCACTGAATAAATTCAGTCATTTATATTCGATTTGAAAAATATAAAAACTTCATCGACTTACTAAAGATTATTTTGTTCTTCAATAGGAAAACAAAAATGGCTTCTTATACAGAACAATAAAATATTTATGTTGTGAACAGTGTTGTCGCTGCTCTAATAAATACTGATTCATCAAGTCGAACACCAGTTGCTACAACAATGACTAGACAAAAAATTCAGAAAAGTTCATCGATATTGACTTCAAATGATGGCAGCAAAAGATGTTCTTCTATCTAACTACACTCAGTCTAGAATGTTTCATCAATGAAGATGTTCATGTGTTAGAAGAAGAAATTCTTGAAAACAAAAATATTACTGTAATTGAGGCAAGAAATACTCTAATTTTCTTTGCAAGAACTACATACTAAATAAATTGAAAGATGGCTTATATAATGTCTTCAATTTTTGTAAACCCTCTAGAGAACTATACTATTCTCTTAAGAAGAAATACAAAATAAAAGCTATTGTATTAAAGAACTTTGTGGTTGCAAGATTTCTGGACTTTAAGATGGTAGACAACAAGACTGTCATGTCTCAAGTCCAAAACCTACAAGTCATTATTCATGATCTCCTGGCTGAAGGTATGATCAAATCCAATAATTCTATTATTAAAATTCATAAATGGGTTATTAACTTTAAATTATCCATTTTAGGGTGGTCATAAATAAGGCTTTAATAACATTTATTGAGAAACTGCCATCTTTATAAAAAGATTTCAAAAATTATTTGTAGCATAACAGAAAGGAGATGATTCTCGAAGACTTGATTGTTCCTCTAAGGATCGAGGAAGACAATAAGGCTATCAAAAATAAGGTTAGAGGAAACTCAATAATTATGGGAGAAAATATTGTTGGTGCTAAATATTATTGGTGCTAGTCCAACTAATTCAAAAAAGAGATGGGAATCTTCTGAACAGAAAAACTATCCAAGTAAAAAGAAGTTCAAAGGAGACTGTCATAATTGTGGAAAAAAATGAACACAAGGTGGTGGAATATCGTGCTCCCAAGAAGGAAAAGAAGAAAGGTCATTTCAACATAGTGGAAACAAATGGGGACATTGAAAACTTGTGTGTTATGTTGACTGAATACAACTAAACTTGTGTGTTATGTTGACTGAATGCAACTACGTAGGAAGCCCTAAGGAGTTGTAGGTTGATTCTAGAGCTACCCTACATATTTTTGTTATTGGAGAAACCTTTGCAACATATGCTCCGGCTGCATTTGATGAGACTATTTAAATAAAAAATTCTGCAACAGCAAAGATCGAAGGCTATGAAAAGGTATTTCTAAAAATTACCTCTGGCAAGGGGCGACTCTGAACAACGTTTATCATTCTCCTGAAATGAAGAAGAACTCGATTTCTGTTGGTTTTCTAATCAAGAACGGATTTAAGTGCGTTTTTATTTTTGATAAAGTTGTAATTAGTAGGGATGAGATATGTGTAGAAAAAGACTATCTTATTGAGGGTTTTTTCAAACTGAATATAATGATTATCGATAATAATAAATTTCAAGTTTCTTCTTACTTATTTGAGTCAAATAATTTTTGGCATTCATGCTTAGGACATGTTAATTATAAAACCTTGCGCAAAATGAGTAATTTAAATTTATTGCCTAAGTTTGAAAACAAATAGCCAAAATGCTAAATTTGTGTTGAATCTAAGTACGTTAAACATCCTTATAAGTCAGTTGAAAGAAATTCAAATCCTTTATATTTAATACACACCGATATTTGTGTGAAGTCAATATTATCTCGTCATGTAAAAAGTATTTCATGAATTTTATTGATAATACTGCGCGATACTACTTACTAAGTAGTCAATTAAAGCATTCAAACAATACAAAAGTGAAATTGAAACATAACTTAAAAAATAGGTCAAACAATACAACCTAGGGCCTCACTGTAATACGGCGATTAGAATCTCGAAGGACCCCAACCAAGCCTCTTAGCATAACATACATGAGCTACATAAGGTAAATAAGCAATAAAGTAAAATCAAATATGGAAGCAAGATCTCAAATAGAACATAAGTCTCAAAACAAGAAAGTAATGACATAGACTTTTACTATCTAATATGACTCTACTAACTCGATGGGTGCATAAGATTAGATCACCCAAATAGACAACATAAGAGTAATGAAATAATTACTGTCAAATATGAAATAACTGTCATGTCCTCGAACTGTGAGGACTCACCACCAAAGTACAACTATAATAAGCTCTAGCCATGAACGGGGGAGGGTGAACCTGATCTTTGAACCCTAAATTATGATACAATGTACGTAAAAGTATGCGTTAGTTCATGAAATGCACTAAGTATGTGAGAAGATGCATGAAAAATAAACATAGGATATAATCAATATGAATCATGGGATACAAGACCAATATCTTTAAAACATGGATAAAGGTATGAAAATATTAAAGCATTTAACTTATTGGTAAATGC
The DNA here is from genome assembly GCF_947179165.1 of Solanum dulcamara. NCBI lineage: Eukaryota > Viridiplantae > Streptophyta > Magnoliopsida > Solanales > Solanaceae > Solanum > Solanum dulcamara. The sequence continues at coordinate 13,462,752 of NC_077244.1, read as the reverse complement.
ATCAAAACTCACTATCATAAGAACTCATAACTTAACTGAAACTGGTGTAGGATAGGACATTTAACCAACATATAAGACCATGCGAGATAATACATGGAATTTGATAACTCCCACGTCAAGATGGGGGAGGCTACCTTGACAGGGCATACTCCATTAGTAACTCATCTAACTTTGCTATGTGGATCCACTAGCTTCGTCATATTGGCATCTGTAAACCTACGCGGGCAACGTAGTTTGGGACTAAAACATTGCTACTAGGATTTCCTTGGGTAGATACAATAGTATACCATACCTAACCCCACCTAAAATTTCTCTCTATGCTTAGTCATTATTCCAACAAAACGTTTATAAAGCATGATCATAAAATCATAAGGAAAGATAATAATAGATATCAATCCATCTTTCTAAAATAACATAAGAATAACTCATCTATCATTAACTTTCTTGAAACATTATAGAATCATCATTCATAAACTTCTTTGCATAAAGAATTTTAAAACTCATTCATAAAACTTTCATTGAAATAACTTGAAAATCATCATCATATATCATAAATACTTGAAACTAGCATATAGCATAGGTTATTGAAATTCAACTTGAAATCATGTAATATGATGTGAATTGTGTATAATTAGGCTAATAACATTTAAGTATATCATAATTGAGAAGACCCAATAAAAATCATGAAATTAGGGCTTTTAATTGAAGAAATCATAAGAGAATTTGAAGAGAAATCTTTGGGATTCCATGGGTGAAAGGTACCCATGAAAGAAGTCCCACATACCTTGACATTTAGAAGTCATAGACTGAAGAGAATTAAATATTGACATTGAAGGAATCCTTTGAATTGCTTGAGGAAGAAGAAAACTTGTAAGAGGAAACTTGGGAGAGAAAACTTTGTGATTTTGGGAATTAATATGAGAATGAGAAAGTTAAGGCTATTTAGTTTAGTTAATAGGTTAGAATCCAGTCCCAAAATTGTCCACATTCTTAATGAAATATAAAAAATCACCAAAATAACCTTATTTAAAACTGGAACTGGGCACCTGGAGGGACCATCACCACAGACCTTTATGGACAATGCGGTCCATGGTTTGTGGTCCCCTCCGTGGTAAGGGACTTAGTTTCTGGAAAAAAAGGGGGTTGGAAGGTTGCCCACCATGGTCCATTTTGTGCACTATGACCCGTGGTGGTCATCCATGATGCTGGACTTGGCCTAAAGACTGAGGGTCCAGGGAAGGTGTCCACCACGAAGGATACTACGGCTCGTGGTGCCCACCATGGCCCGTGGTCCCTTTTGTGGATCCTTCCCTGCAGAGTTTGAGTTTTTGAATCTCTACACAGCAGTGCACCACTAACCCTGGTGAGTAACACAGCCCGTGAAGGCCTTTATGGTCATCACCTGGTGCCAAAAGCTGAAATTTTCTCGGAAATTACCTTTAGATCCTCATTTTAGGACTTTTCCACTTCTGAAGTCATACAATATATCCCCTTTCAAAAAATTCATCCTCTAATGGGACTCAAGCTAGCATGGATGGAATAGAAAAGGAACATAGTAGCCCAACATGAATGCAAAATATCTCAAAAATACATAAGACATGAAATCTTTTATCTCAAGATAAAACATGACTTTAAAAGTCATTTCATGAACATGGATGCATATGAAACCATGAGAACAATTGAAACACATGATTTGAGTTGGTTGGATAATGAAGGAACTAAATACCTTAACTAGGCACAGAAGAAAAGAGATGACGATATCGGGACATCATATCTGCTTTGGCTTCCCATGTAGCACCTTTAACTTTTTGGTTCCTCCATAACACTTTAACTAAAGTTATTTCTTTGTTCCTCAACTTTCTAACTTGTCGGTCCAAGATTTCAACCAGAACTTCCTTATATGAAAGACTTTTTTTAAACTCAATGTTGTCCAAGGGCACAATAAAGCTAGGAGCACTAACAAACTTCCTCAACAAAGACACATAGAACACTGAATGCAACGATGCCAACTCGAAAGAAAAATCCAACTCATAAACCACCTTACCAATCCACCTCAAAATCCGATATGGCTTAACATAGAGGAGACTTATCTTCCCTTTCTTACCAAAATGCATCACACCCTTCATGGGTGAAAGTTTCAAGTAAACCCAATCATTAGCCTCAAATTCAAGTTCTCTTGTTCTCACATTTGAATAAGACTTTTGTCGTCTTTAGATTATTTTCAATATTTCTTTAATGAGTCTAACATTCTCTATAGTCTCAAATACCAACTCGGGTCCTATCAAAGCAACTTCACCAACTTTGAACCAGCCGATAGGAAACCTACACCTCCTATCATACAAATCCTCAAATGGAGCCATCTCAATGCTAGAGTGATAAATGTTATTACAGGCAAACTTTATCAATGGAAAATAATCATCCCAATTTTATTTAAAATCAATAACGCATGCTCTCAATATATCCTCTAATGTCTAAATAGTACGCTCGGTCTGACCATCAGTCTGTGGGTGAAATGATGTATTAAGCTTCACTTGACTACCAAGACCCTTTTGGAATGACCTCCAAAATAGAGATGAAAACTGAGTACCTCAGTTCAAAATAATAGACAATGGAATACCATGAAGATTAACCAACTCTCGGATGTACATTCTAGTATAATTCTCAGCTGTATACGAAGTCTTAATATGAAAAAAATGAGCCGACTTAGTCATTCGATCAATAATCACCCAAATAGAATCATATTGCCTACGAGCATGAGGAAAATCAGTAATGCATTCCATATTCAAGGCTTCCCATTTTCAAGTAGTAATATTAATGTCCTAAGCCAAACCTCCCAATTTTTGATGCTTAACCTTCACTTGTAAATAGTTAGGACACTTAGCCATGAATTCTGAAATATCCATTTTTATGTCATTCCACCAATACACTTCCCTCAAATCTCGATGTATCTTTGTTGAATCAAGATGAATAGAATACCGCGATCTTTGAGCTTTGGACAATATCATATCTTTCAATCCATCACATTTGGAATATACAATTAGCTTTGATATCTCAACACACCATCTCCCCCTTGGAAGAAAGCCTCAATGGCGTTTTTGGTAAATTCTTTCTTCAATTCAACTAGAGAAGGATCCATATCTTATTTTGCCTTAACATCCGCCACAAGAGAGGATTCAGAACCATTTTAAAAAATAACACCATCATCCTAGGAATCAACCAATCGAACTCCCAAATGGGTTAATCTATGTACATCCCAAACTAGCTCTTTTTTCTCATCCTCTATGTGGGCAACATTGTTTATGGACAACCTACTAAGAGCGTCAGCAACCACATTTGCCTTTCCAGATGGTATAGCACACTCATATCATAATCTTTCAACAACTCAAGTTATCTCCTCTGTCGAAGGTTCAAGTCTTTTTGAGTGAACACTTATTGCAAACTTTTATGGTGAGTGAAAAGATCCACATGGACACCATAGAGATAGATGCTCCATAACTTCAAAGAAAATACTACTGCCGCCAACTCCAAGTCGTGAGTTGGGTAATTCTTCTCATGTTTCTTGAGTTGCCTTGAAGCATAAACTATCACTTTACCATTTTGCATTAGAACACAACCAAGACCAACTCATGAAGCATCATAAAACACAACAAACCCATCAAAAGTTTCTGATAAAGTCAACACTAGAGCGGAAGTAATCCTATCTTTCAACTCTTGGAAGCTTTTCTCACATGCCTCAGACCATTGGAACTTCACATTCTTTTGAGTCAAAGTAGTAAAGGGAGATGCAATGGAAGAGACTACTAATATCGTAAGGAGTCAATGGTCTAGGCAATTCTTAACTACTTCGGTCTTCTTTAGATCAACCATAATTCCTTCATTGGAGATGAAGTGACCAAGGAAAGTAACTAACCTTAACCAGAATTCACACTTACTGAACTTTGCATAATACTGACGGTCCTCAATAATTTTCAATACAATCCTCGAATGATCGACATGCTCTTCTCCACTCCAAGAGTATATAAAAATATCATCAATGAACATAATAACGAGCATATCCAAATACTGCTTGAATACCCTATTCATCAATTCCATAAAAGGTGTAAGGGAATTTGTTAATCCAAAAGATATAACCAAAAATTTAAAGTGACCATACCAAGTTCTAAAAGTCTTTTTCGAAATTTCACATTCCCTTGCTCATTGTTGATGATAACCCGATCGAAGGTCAATCTTTTTAAAGTGGTTCGCTCCTTGTAGTTGATTGAAAAGGTCGTCAATCCTTTTAATGGGATACTTATTTTTAATTGACCTTATTCAATTGCCGATAATCGATATATATACGGAGAGAACCATCCTTCTTTCTAACAAAGAGAACTGGAGTACCTCATGGAGAGATACTCGGTCTAATAAAACATTTATCTAACAAATTCTTCAACTGATCCTTTCACTCTTTCAATTCTATCGGGGCCACTCAGTAAGGAGAAATAGACATAGGTTGAGTATCGGGGAGGAGATCGATACCGAAGTCTATTTCCCTTTAAGGAGGAATGCATAGGATATCATCGAAAAAAACTTCTAGAAACTCATTAACAACTGAAACTGACTCAAGAGTAGGAGTTTCAAAGTTAGTATCTCTAACCCAAATTAGTTGGAGATGCAACCTTTGGAAATCATTTTCTGACCTTTAAGATATGATATGAATTGACCCTTGAACATGGAATTGCTACCTTTACATTTTAGGACTAGCTCATTAGGAAACTGAAACTTAATGACATGGGTTCTATAATATATAGAGGCATAACATGCATAAAACCAATTCATACCAAGAATAACATCAAAATTGGTCATATCAAGCTCTAAAAGATAAACTAAGGTGATTTTATGAAAGACTGAAACTGAACAACTTCAATAAACTCTTTTAGCCACAACTAAATCACCAACTGGAGTATAGACTAAAAAAGCCTCTAGCAAGATCTCGGGGCTAACAATGAATCTCATAGAAAGATAAAGAGTAACAAATGATAGAGTAGCACCCGAGTCTAATAATGTATAAACATCAAAGTCAAAGACTTTTAACATCCCAGTCACAACATCTAGGGAATCCTCTAACTCCTGACAAGTCTGAAGGGCATAAAATCTGTTTTGGCAGTGATCGCCACCCAAAGTAGTAGCATGCTGATCCGGATGAATGGTAGCCTAAGTCTAAACCTGGGTCTAGTCCCACTCCAACACATCTTTGCATGATGACTCGACTTTCCACATTTGTAGCAAACATCCAACTTCGCTAAGAACTCTCTCCTATAGTTTTTCACGCACTTATTACATGGGGGGACGACTTGACCACCCGAACTTTTCCTTGTATCTTAGGATTTGACACCTTGTCCTTTTCAAATCCTAGAACTGGAGTGTTTGAAGAACCTTGGCCTTGAAACTTTTGACCTTGTCGGAAACAGCCATTAGCACCACCATATTTGTTGTGAGAAAACCCACCTTCATACCCATCCCTCTTAGACTCCCTTACATTCCCCTCCTTAAGTTTTTCCCCTTCGATTTTCTCGACATAAGTGATGAGCCTAGATATATTCATCTCCTTGATGAGGATAGTGGTTTGACATTCTTCCATAATCAAGTTTGACACTTTTGAAATAAACTTTCTCATTCGAGCACGAGGGTCGGTGTAATGACCTTGAGGGTGATTTTCAAAAATTTGTACAAAAATGCATGAAAAGTAACACGCGTGAACAGTAACTTTTTGGGCAGAAAATGTCCCTTTCTTCCCATTTCAATATTTTTCATCATTTGTTTGAGTTCTTGAACTCCTTGAGGTGATTTGAGAAGAGAATTTCGAGGCAAAGTGTTGGGTAAGTGATTTTTGACCTAAAACCTTCCTTTCTCATTAAGTTTTTGACGATTTTAACTCTTAAATTTTAGTTTCAAACCCAAAAAATCTTTGTTTCTTCCCTAATCCGAATTTAAGGAAAATTGTGATTTCCAACTCGTTTTAAGCTCTATTTTTATGGGTTTTTCAACCATGAGTTTCTTATTACCAATAGAATGGGATTGTTCAATAAATTTCCAGATTTGACCATTTTCAAAAATAGTTAATTTTTGGACCATTTTACCCCCGGTTTCGAAACCTATCAATATGGGTGTCATTGGACTCCTTGTGACGTGTATGTTTCATTGTTGATAGTGGTTTGTCATTCCGAGCGCTGAATTCGAGAGTTGCTTGTCCGGTGGAGGTATTCGAGTGCGGTTTCGGCAATTGAGGTAGGTTTGGCTATCTTTCTTTGAGACTGAGATGGGGTAATTAGTCATTCATATGTTATAGACTTTGGGATGGGGTTGTAGTATGAGTTGAGAATGTTATCTATATTGTGATGCCCGTGTGGAGGCTTATTTATTAATATGTTGCCGTGACGGAGTTTATTTGTATTACATAGCCCGGGTGGGGGCCTTATTTGTTATCTTATTTGCTTTGAGAGCATGTGAATTATGATTTGCCTAAGAGAGAGGCTTGAGTATATTATTTGACTTATGATGCCGCCTAAGAGATTGAGTTGGGGGTTTTGAGCATACTTGAGTATTGAAATATTGTTGAGAAAGGGGTGAATAATTAAATGAAAGTGTGTTCTTTCCATTACTATTTATTGAGGGTGAATATCATGTGTAGGTTAAGTTTTGAGAACTTTGAACCTTATACCACATGTGAGTTGATTATTACTTCCATGCATATGTGTTTTGATGCATTCATCCTCATTCATCATATCATGAAACCTGGGAAGTTGAGAAATATGGAAATTCTTTTTGAGAAAGAAAATGAAACACCTTTAAACCTTTGTATCTTGAGTCCCTGACCGAGGCAGTTTTCCGATAGGGTAGTGGATGCATTGTGATCCCTTGACCACGAGGAGGTGGCAAGGATAATGAGATATTGTGATTGAGGTATATGGTCTCCGAGACCCCCATGGGTCCTGCTTGGTAGCACAGCTCGGCAGGTGTATACGACAGGCTGTGCGATAGTCTTGATTCCACCGTACCACCACATCATTGCATCATCATATTGCATTGCATTGCATTGATATCTGTGCTGCTTGAATTATCTGATTAATTATGATTATGAGCTGTTATTATGGGTTTACTTTACTCACGCCAATATATATATAAACTGGCGGCACCGATGCCGAAGTGGGACTTTTCTGTATGCAGGTGGAAGCGTTCCTTAGTTTATTTCATAGGTTTGATTAATTCCTTATACTCAGTCAGCTAAAACCTACTGAGTACATGTGAATTGTACTCACCCCTACTTCTGTGTCCCTTTTTGATGCAGATACTAGTCGGGGTACCCCACGTGGCAGTTAATATTCTAGCGGATTGTGTATTCTCAGATTAGTGGTGAGGTCCCAGAATTCGGATCGTCACTAGTCTATCTTTATTTTTCAGTCTTTTGTATCATTCAGAGACTTATGTTGTATCTTCAGATTCAAACCTTGTATTAGATACTCTTTATACTTATGACACCAGGTTTTGGGATAATTTCTTCATTTTTTTTCTTTTTATTTAAATCGTGGCATCACTTTCCCCTTTGGGAGTCTTGTATGAGTTTTATTTTTAGGGTTACACATCAGATTGGGTTTTGAGATGTGTGTCATCATGACCTCAGTTTTTGGGTCGTGACAATTGGTATCAGAGCACTAGGTTCATCGGTCTTATAAGTTAAAGAGCAAGGTGTCTAGTAGAGTCTTGCGGATCGGTACGTAGACATCCGTACTTATCTTCGAGAGGCTACAAGATACTTAATAGGAAAATTTCTTTCTTTTTACTCCCTTCGTACGATTTAATCATATCAAGTGTTGTATACCTCTGATCTATTCCTTCTACGCTGATAGTGAGGACTAGAGCCACAATTACTGAGGGTGAGGCTGCACCTGCTGCCCGAGCCCTAGTACGCAGGCGAGGTAGAGGACGTGGTGGAGTCAGAGGACGAGGCCGAGCCAGGGGAGCGGCGCCTGCTCGTGGAAGAGCTAGAGAGTTATCACCTGAGCCCATGTATGAGCATGAGGATGACTTGGAGCAGCAGACTGAGGAGCAGAGGCCATCCCAGCCTCCTGTGGTTCCCGATAGTGCTCCGATTCTTCAGGAGCTACTGGTTCGATTATTGGCTAGACTGGATGGTGCTCCTACTTCTGGTATTGTTTCAGGTACTGTAGGTTCTCCTATCACAGTTGGTGCTACACCGTCAGTTCAGGGGCCTAGTGTAGGATTTCAGACTCCTGGTTCATCTTCAATGCCTTCTATTGCACCTCCGAGATTTGCAGCTCCGCCAGTTTCTGCTAATGCTGCCATGTCGGTAGCTGAGCAGAAAAGTTTCGAGAGGTTCGTTCGATTGGCACCTCCAAGGTTTGATGGTAAAGCCGGAGAGAAAGCCTATGACTTTTTGACTGAGTGTCAAGATAGGTTGTTCAACCTAGGCATTTTAGAGGCACATGGAGTTGCTTACACTTCATATCAATTTGCGGGAGTGGCCAAAGAATGGTGGAGGTCAGTTCTTGCTCGTAGACCTATTGGTTCTCCTATGATGAGTTGGGAACAGTTTACTGAGGTGTTCCTTGAGAGATTTGTGCCTTATAGCCTTCGTGATCAGCGTAGGGATGAGTTTGACAGACTGGAGCAGGGCTCCCTATCTGTATCTGAGTACGAGACTCGCTTCCATGAGTTATCTCATTATGCTATGTCGAGTATTCCCACCGAGTTCGAGCGGATTCGCAAACTAGTAAAGGGATTCGCCGGTTATCTCCAGGAGGCTACAACCTCTCTTGTATTGTCTGGGGCTACGTTTCAGAGTATTATTGATCATGCCAGGATGATAGAGAGTATCCGACGTGCTAGACAGGGCGGGGCCAAGAGGTTCTGTCGGCAGGGTCAATTCAGCAATCATTCCTCCTAGGGTAGAGAATATTCGGGTTCAGGAACCCATGGTTATCAGGGCAGACCAGTCCAGGCAGCTATTCAGGGTTCTTCGAGCTCCGGAGGTCGTTTTAACACTTCTAGTTAGTCCCCACGGAGTTCAGGTCCTCGAGGTTGTTATGTGTGTGATGAGTTTGGGCATAAGGCCTAAGATTGCCCCAAACGTGCTCCTTCTAATGGATGGCCTGGGGCACCAGTTGTTCGTTCTATAGATGCTCCAACTGTTTGAGGTTCTTCGCAGAATACTAGAGGTGGCACCCATGGTGCTAGGGGTAGAGTACGAGGTGGTGCTCGTGGTGGTTCGCAGGCTAAGGGTGACCGTCAGTTATGCTATGCTATACCGGGTAGATATGAGGCAGAAGCCTCTGATGCAGTTATTACAGGTATTGTTCCAGGTTGCCATCGTTCTACTTCAGTATTATTTGACCCAGGGTCTACCTATTCTTATGTGTCGACTTATTTTGATGTGGGTATTGATTATGTGAGTGAGTCCCTTATTGTGCCTATTACTATTTCTACCCCAATAGGTGAATCTTTAGTAGTGGATCGGGTATACAAGGGATGTTTGGTGATATTTTCGGGTAGAGAGACCCGTGCAGACTTGATTTTATTAGACATGCTTGATTTTGATGTGATACTGGGTATGGACTGGTTATCTCCTTATCATGCTATATTAGATTGTTATGCAAAGACCGTGACCTTAGCTTATCCCGGTTTACCTAGCTTAGTATGGAAGGGTAATCCGAGTTCATATCCTAAGAGGGTGATATCTTATATTCGTGCTCGTCGCTTGATGGATAAGGGTTGTTTATCTTATTTGGCTCATAAACGTGATCTCACCACGGAGTCATCTCATATAGAGACTACGAGGGTAGTGAGAGAGTTTATGGATGTATTTCCTATAGACTTGCCGGGAGTTCCTCCTGACCGTGATATCGATTTTGTGATTGATTTGGAGCATGACACTAAACCCATCTCTATTTCTCCTTATCGAATGGCTCCAGCAGAATTGAAAGAGTTGAAAGAACAATTGGAAGATTTATTGAAGAAAGGGTTTATTAGACCTAGTGTATCACCGTGGGGTGCACCGGTTTTATTTATGAAGAAGAAAGATGGTACTATGAGGATGTGTATTGACTATCGACAGTTGAACAAAGTCACTATCAAGAACAAGTATCCTCTCCCTCGCATTGATGATTTATTTGACCAGCTTCAAGGTGCATCAGTGTTCTCAAAGATTGATTTGAGGTCGGGTTACCATCAGTTGAGAGTTTGGGAATCTGATATCCCGAAGACTGCATTCAGGACTCGTTATGGGCATTATCAGTTTGTGGTTATGTCCTTCGGGTTGACTAATGCCCCAGCTGCTTTTATGGAGTTGATGAACCGGGTATTTCGACCTTATTTGGACTCGTTTGTGATCGTTTTTATTGATGACATCTTGGTTTATTCCAAGAATGAGGTGGATCATGTTAGGCACCTGAGGACAGTCCTTCAGAGATTGAAAGAGGAGAAGTTGTATGCAAAATTCTCCAAATGTGAGTTTTGGCTTGAGTTCGTGACATTCTTGGGTCATATAGTGACCAAGGATGGTATTATGGTTGATCCAGCCAAAGTTGCAGCGGTTCGTGATTGGGTTAGGCCTACTTCGGTTACCGAGATTCGGAGTTTTATTGGGTTGGCAGGCTACTATCGTCGGTTTGTTCAAGGATTCTCTTCTATTGCAGCCCCATTGACTAGGCTAACTCAAAAGACCGTGGCATTTCAGTGGACTGATGAGTGTGAGGCGAGCTTTCAAAAGCTCAAGGAGTTACTGACTTCAGCACCTATTCTAGCCTTACCCGAGGAGGGCATGGCATTTATTGTGTTTTGTGATGCTTCGGGAGTCGGCTTGGGTGGTGTATTGATGCAAAAAGGTAGAGTTATAGCTTATGCTTCTCGACAGTTGAAGGTACATGAGAAGAACTATCCTACCCACGACTTAGAGTTAGCAGCGGTGGTGTTTGTTCTGAAGTTGTGGAGGCATTATCTCTATGGAGTGCATTGCGAGGTCTATACTGACCACCGTAGCCTTAAGTATATCTTTTCTCAGCCGAATCTGAACATGCGGCAGCGTAGGTGGTTAGAGTTATTGAAAGACTATGACATTACCATACTTTTTCATCCGGGCAAAGCTAATGTGGTAGCGGATGCCCTGAGTCGCAAAGCATCTAGCATGGGTAGTTTGGCCTTTCTTAAGGCTGTGGAGAGGCCTTTGGCGTTGGAGGTTCAGTCATTGGCTAGACAGTTAGTCCGACTTGATATTTCTACACATCATGGTATTTTGGCCTTTGTAGAGGCTAGGTCTACTTTGATGGACCAGATTCATACACACCAGTTTGAAGATGAAAAGTTGAGGGCCATTCGATACAAAGTGTTGAGTGGTGAAGCAAAATCAGCCTCTCTTGATCAGGAAGGAGTTTTGAGGATTAATGGTCGCATTTGTGTGCCCAAGGTTAGTGAATGGGTACGTATGATATTAGAGGAGGCTCATTGTTCCAAGTATTCGATTCACCCGGGAGTGGCAAAGATGTTTCATGACTTGAAACAACACTATTGGTGGTGTGGCATGAAGAGAGACATTATTGATTTTGTGTCTAAGTGTCTAAATTGCCAACAAGTGAAGTATGAGCATCAGAAACCGGGTGGTCCTATGCAAAGGATGCCCATTCCTGAGTGGAAATGGGAGCGTATCACTATGGACTTCGTGTCTGGATTACCCATGGCATTGGGTAAGTATGACTCTGTCTGGGTGATTGTGGATCGATTGACCAAATCAGCCCATTTCCTTCCGGTGAAGACTAGCTACAATGCGGATCAGTTAGCTAGGATCTATCTTCGTGAGATTGTTAGGTTGCATGGGGTGCCTATCTCTATTATATCGGATCGGGGTTCAGTGTTCACCTCTCACTTTTGGAAGGCATTACAACGTGGTTTGGGTACGCGGCTAGAGATGAGTTCAGCATTTCATCCCCACACCAATGGTCAGTCCGAGCGGACTATTCAGGTGTTGGAGGATATGCTTAGGGCCTGTGTGATTGATTTTGGTGCCCGATGGGACCAACAATTGCCCTTAGTAGAGTTTGCCTATAATAACAGTTATCACTCCAGCATTCAAATGGCACCATTTGAGGCATTGTATGGTCGTAGGTGTCGATCACCCATTGGATGGTTTGATTCTGTTGCGGTTGATGCATTGGATACTGACTTACTTAGGGATGCTGTAGAGCGGGTACGTTTGATTCAGGGTCGACTATTGACAGCTCAGAGTCGTCAGAAGAGTTATGCTGATAGGAGGGTTCGTCCCTTAGAGTTCATGGTGGGTGATTGTGTGTGGCTTAAAATATCGCCCATGAAGGGTGTAATGAGGTTCGGAAAGAAGGGCAAGCTTAGCCCAAGGTTTGTTGGCCCGTTTGAAATCCTGAAGAGAGTAGGTGGAGTGGCGTATAAGTTGGCCTTACCCCCTAAATTGTCAGCTGTCCATCCGGTGTTTCATGTTTCCATGCTTCGCAAGTACATACCGGATGAGTCTCATATGATTTCTTATGATGCGGTAGAGTTGAGTCTGGATTTGACTTATGAGGAGGAGCCGACAGTTATTCTAGATAGGCGGCTTCGTAGACTCAGGACCAAGGAGGTCGCTTCGGTCAAGGTGCAGTGGCAGCATCGGCCTGCTGAGGAGGCGACTTGGGAGTTAGAGTCTGATATGCAGGCTCGGTACCCAAATGGGTTAATCTATGTACATCCCAAACTAGCTCTTTTTTCTCATCCTCTATGTGGGCAACATTGTTTATGGACAACCTACTAAGAGCGTCAGCAACCACATTTGCCTTTCCAGATGGTATAGCACACTCATATCATAATCTTTCAACAACTCAAGTTATCTCCTCTGTCGAAGGTTCAAGTCTTTTTGAGTGAACACTTATTGCAAACTTTTGTGGTTAGTGAAAAGATCCACATGGACACCATAGAGATAGATGCTCCATAACTTCAAAGAAAATACTACTGCCGCCAACTCCAAGTCGTGAGTTGGGTAATTCTTCTCATGTTTCTTGAGTTGCCTTGAAGCATAAACTATCACTTTACCATTTTGCATTAGAACACAACCAAGACCAACTCATGAAGCATCATAAAACACAACAAACCCATCAAAAGTTTCCGATAAAGTCAACACTAGAGCGGAAGTAATCCTATCTTTCAACTCTTGGAAGCTTTTCTCACATGCCTCGGACCATTGGAACTTCACATTCTTTTGAGTCAAAGTAGTAAAGGGAGATGCAATGGAAGAGACTACTAATATCGTAAGGAGTCAATGGTCTAGGCAATTCTTAACTACTTCGGTCTTCTTTAGATCAACCATAATTCCTTCATTGGAGATGAAGTGACCAAGGAAAGTAACTAACCTTAACCAGAATTCACACTTACTGAACTTTGCATAATACTGACGGTCCTCAATAATTTTCAATACAATCCTCGAATGATCGACATGCTCTTCTCCACTCCAAGAGTATATAAAAATATCATCAATGAACATAATAACGAGCATATCCAAATACTGCTTGAATACCCTATTCATCAATTCCATAAAAGGTGTAAGGGAATTTGTTAGTCCAAAAGATATAACCAAAAATTTAAAGTGACCATACCAAGTTCTAAAAGTCTTTTTCGAAATTTCACATTCCCTTGCTCATTGTTGATGATAACCCGATCGAAGGTCAATCTTTTTAAAGTGGTTCGCTCCTTGTAGTTGATTGAAAAGGTCGTCAATCCTTTTAATGGGATACTTATTTTTAATTGACCTTATTCAATTGCCGATAATCGATATATATACGGAGAGAACTATCCTTCTTTCTAACAAAGAGAACTGGAGTACCTCATGGAGAGATACTCGGTCTAATAAAACATTTATCTAACAAATTCTTCAACTGATCCTTTCACTCTTTCAATTCTGTCGGGGCCACTCAGTAAGGAGAAATAGACATAGGTTGAGTATCGGGGAGGAGATCGATACCGAAGTCTATTTCCCTTTAAGGAGGAATGCATAGGATATCATCGAAAAAAACTTCTAGAAACTCATTAACAACTGAAACTGACTCAAGAGTAGGAGTTTCAAAGTTAGTATCTCTAACCCAAATTAGTTGGAGATGCAACCTTTGGAAATCATTTTCTGACCTTTAAGATATGATATGAATTGACCCTTGAACATGGAATTGCTACCTTTACATTTTAGGACTAGCTCATTAGGAAACTGAAACTTAATGACATGGGTTCTATAATATATAGAGGCATAACATGCATAAAACCAATTCATACCAAGAATAACATCAAAATTGGTCATATCAAGCTCTAAAAGATAAACTAAGGTGATTTTATGAAAGACTGAAACTGAACAACTTCAATAAACTCTTTTAGCCACAACTAAATCACCAACTGGAGTATAGACTAAAAAAGCCTCTAGCAAGATCTCGGGGCTAACAATGAATCTCATAGAAAGATAGAGAGTAACAAATGATAGAGTAGCACCCGAGTCTAATAATGTATAAACATCAAAGTCAAAGACTTTTAACATCCCAGTCACAACATCTAGGGAATCCTCTAACTCCTGACAAGTCTGAAGGGCATAAAATCTGTTTTGGCAGTGATCGCCACCCGAAGTAGTAGCATGCTGATCCGGATGAATGGTAGCCTAAGTCTAAACCTGGGTCTAGTCCCACTCCAACACATCTTTGCATGATGACTCGACTTTCCACATTTGTAGCAAACATCCAACTTCGCTAAGAACTCTCTCCTATAGTTTTTCACGCACTTATTACATGGGGGGACGACTTGACCACCCGAACTTTTCCTTGTATCTTAGGATTTGACACCTTGTCCTTTTCAAATCCTAGAACTGGAGTGTTTGAAGAACCTTGGCCTTGAAACTTTTGACCCTGTCGGAAACAGCCATTAGCACCACCATATTTGTTGTGAGAAAACCCACCTTCATACCCATCCCTCTTAGACTCCCTTACATTCCCCTCCTTAAGTTTTTCCCCTTCGATTTTCTCGACATAAGTGATGAGCCTAGATATATTCATCTCCTTGATGAGGATAGTGGTTTGACATTCTTCCATAATCAAGTTTGACACTTTTGAAATAAACTTTCTCATTCGAGCACGAGGGTCGGTGTAATGACCTTGAGGGTGATTTTCAAAAATTTGTACAAAAATGCATGAACAGTAACACGCGTGAACAGTAACACGCGTGAACAGTAACCTTTTGGGCAGAAAATGTCCCTTTCTTCCCATTTCAATATTTTTCATCATTTGTTTGAGTTCTTGAACTCCTTGAGGTGATTTGAGAAGAGATTTTTGAGGCAAAGTGTTGGGTAAGTGATTTTTGACCTAAAACCTTCCTTTTTTATTAAGTTTTTGACGATTTTAACTCTTAAATTTTAGTTTCAAACCCCAAAAATCTTTGTTTCTTCCCTAATCCGAATTTAAGGAAAATTGTGATTTCCAACTCATTTTAAGCTCTATTTTTATGGGTTTTTCAACCATGAGTTCCTTATTACCAATAGAATGGGATTGTTCAATAAATTTCCAGATTTGACCATTTTCAAAAATAGTTAATTTTTGGACCATTTTACCCCCGGTTTCGAAACCTATCAATATGGGTGTCATTGGACTCCTTGTGACGTGTATGTTTCATTGTTGATAGTGGGTTGTCATTCCGAGCGCTGAATTCGAGAGTTGCTTGTCCGGTGGAGGTATTCGAGTGCGGTTTCGACAATTGAGGTAGGTTTGGCTATCTTTCTTTGAGACTGAGATGGGGTAATTAGTCATTCATATGTTATAGACTTTGGGATGGGGTTGTAGTATGAGTTGAGAATGTTATCTATATTGTGATGCCCGTGTGGAGGCTTATTTATTAATATGTTGCCGTGACGGAGTTTATTTGTATTACATAGCCCGGGTGGGGGCCTTATTTGTTATCTTATTTGCTTTGAGAGCATGTGAATTATGATTTGCCTAAGAGAGAGGCTTGAGTATATTATTTGACTTATGATGCCGCCTAAGAGATTGAGTTGGGGGTTTTGAGCATACTTGAGTATTGAAATATTGTTGAGAAAGGGGTGAATAATTAAATGAAAGTGTGTTCTTTCCATTACTATTTATTGAGGGTGAATATCATGTGTAGGTTAAGTTTTGAGAACTTTGAACCTTATACCACATGTGAGTTGATTATTACTTCCATGCATATGTGTTTTGATGCATTCATCCTCATTCATCATATCATGAAACCTGGGAAGTTGAGAAATATGGAAATTCTTTTTGAGAAAGAAAATGAAACACCTTTAAACCTTTGTATCTTGAGTCCCTGACCGAGGCAGTTTTCCGATAGGGTAGTGGATGCATTGTGATCCCTTGACCACGAGGAGGTGGCAAGGATAATGAGATATTGTGATTGAGGTATATGGTCTCCGAGACCCCCATGGGTCCTGCTTGGTAGCACAGCTCGGCAGGTGTATACGACAGGCTGTGCGATAGTCTTGATTCCACCGTACCACCACATCATTGCATCATCATATTGCATTGCATTGCATT
This sequence comes from Solanum dulcamara, assembly GCF_947179165.1. Lineage (NCBI taxonomy): Eukaryota > Viridiplantae > Streptophyta > Magnoliopsida > Solanales > Solanaceae > Solanum > Solanum dulcamara. The sequence goes on along the minus strand of NC_077244.1, from coordinate 13,446,163 downwards.
GATATCTGTGCTGCTTGAATTATCTGATTAATTGTGATTATGAGCTGTTATTATGGGTTTACTTTACTCGCGCCAATATATATATAAACTGGCGGCACCGATGCCGAAGTGGGACTTTTCTGTATGCAGGTGGAAGCGTTCCTTAGTTTATTTCATAGGTTTGATTAATTCCTTATACTCAGTCAGCTAAAACCTACTGAGTACATGTGATTTGTACTCACCCCTACTTTTGTGTCCCTTTTTGATGCAGATACTAGTCGGGGTACCCCACGTGGCAGTTAATATTCTAGCGGATTGTGTATTCTCAGATTAGTGGTGAGGTCCCAGAATTCGGATCGTCACTAGTCTATCTTTATTTTTCAGTCTTTTGTATCATTCAGAGACTTATGTTGTATCTTCAGATTCAAACCTTGTATTAGATGCTCTTTATACTTATGACACCAGGTTTTGGGATAATTTCTTCATTTTTTTTCTTTTTATTTAAATCGTGGCATCACTTTCCCCTTTGGGAGTCTTGTATGAGTTTTATTTTTAGGGTTACACATCAGATTGGGTTTTGAGATGTGTGTCATCATGACCTCAGTTTTTGGGTCGTGACAGTCGGCTACCAAAGAAGGAGCATACTTGGATAACTTTGTGAATTTGAGGGCATACTCCCTCACACTCATTTTTCCTTGCTTAAGGTTGATAAATTCCAACACCTTCACCTCTCATAATTCAAGTGGGAAGAAGTAGTCAAAAAATGCAACCTTAAACTTTTCTCAACCTATGGGACCCTCTTCAATCCTTTCGGCTTTCCATTGGTTGAACCACACTTAAGCGACACCTTAGAGTTGGTAGGCCGCCAGTTCCGTCTTCTCCTCCAAAGACACTCCCATAATATCAATCTTGTACAATTCATCAATAAAGTCTTGGGGATCCTCATCAACCTTACATACATGAAACTCAAAAGGGTTCATCCTCGTGAAGTATCTAACCCTTGAAGTTGGAGTAGACACGTTTGGAGGAACACCTACTCCTTAGTTTACTTGAGTAATCACGACTTGGGTTGGCATCTGAAAAGCGGCTCGGAACTCCATATTATTCACTTGTTCATTCAAAGGGCAATTCGGAGCTTGTGTCTCCTATTCAACATTCCTTTGGATGGGAGCTCTTCGTGGATAGATTATTCTGTAATCGCAAAGAGAAAGCGTTAGAAGAGGAAATCCTAGAGTTCAACTCTATAGCACGATGAAATCATGAAAGAAGTGAAGTGTTTCCTAAGACGCCTATTCATATATGTGGCGTGCTTCACACCCATGAATAAGACTCTACTTGACGTGGCATGTTAGACTCCCTAGAATATTTGAACCTTGTGCTCTAATATCAAGTTTGTCCGGACCCAACCTAGGATCTAGCCGTAACACAGTGATTAGAATTCCAAAATACCCCAACCAAGACTCTTAGCATGACATACATGAGAATACATAAGATAAATAAGCAATAAAGCTAAATCAATATACAAAAGCAAAATCTCAAATAGAACGTAAGACTCGAAATAAGAAAGAGATGACATAGACTCTTACTATATAACATGCCTCTACTAACTCGATGGGGGTATAAGATAAGCTCCTAGATCACCCAAATAGACAACATAAGAGTTATAAAGTAAAAACTGTCATATATGAAATAAGTGTCATATCCTCGAACTGTGAGGGCTCACCACCAAAGTACAACTATAACAAGCTCTAGCCATGAATGGAAGGAGGATGAGCGTGATCGTTGAACCTTACATTATGATACAATATAGGAAACAGTATGCGTTAGTACAAGAAATACACTAAGTATGTGAGAAGATGCATGAACAATAAACATAGGACATAATCAATATGAATCATGGGATACAAGACCAATATCTTTAAAATACAGATAAAGGTATGAAAACATTAAAGCATTTAACTTATTGGTCAATGCATCAAAGCTTACTATCATAAAAACTCATAACTTAACTGAAACTGGTATGGGATAGGACATTTAACCAACATATAAGACCATGTGAGATAATACATGGAATCTGATAACTCTCACGTCAAGAAGGGGGAGGCTACCTTGCCAGGGCATACTCTATTAGTAACTCGTCTAACTTTGCTATGTGGATCCACTAGCTTCGCCATATTGGGATCTGTAAACCTACGCGGGCAATGTAGTTTGGGATTAAAAGATTGCTACTAGAATTTCCTTGGGTAGCTACAATAGTATACCGTACCTAACCCCACCTAAAATCCCTCTCTATGTTTAGTCATTATTCCAACAAAATATTTATAAAGCATAATCATAAAAATATCTACTGTTTTTTGTGCTTTGATTATACTATTGTTTGGACCGTTTTCGTCATCTACTTATTTACTCTAATATTCTTGTCTAACCTTTTTCTATGCTTTTATTGAGCCGAGGGTCTTTCGGAAACAGCCGTCCTACATTGGTAGGAGTCAGGTCTGCGTATACTCTACCCTCCCCAGACCCCACGATGTGGGATTTCACTGGGTTGTTGTTGTTGTTGTTGTAATCCATCTTTCTAAAATAACATAAGAATAACTCATCAACTCATGTAATGTGGGTGTAGGCCTTATCATTACATATTTTTATTTATAAAGCATCTTTAAGGATCTTAACTCACCCTTTCATTAACTTTCTTGAAACATCATAGAATCGTGATTCATAAACTTCTTTGCATAAAGCATCTTTAAACTCATTAATAAAGCTTTCATTGAAATAACTTGAAAATTATGATCATATCTCATGAATCATACTTGAAACTAGCATATAGCATGGGTCATTGAAATTCAACTTGAAATCATGCAATATGATGTCAATTATGCATAATCAGGCTAATAACATTGAAGTATATCAGAATTGAGAAGACCCATGAAAATCATAAAATTAGAACTTTTAATTGAAGAAATCATAAGAGAATTTGAGAAAAAATCTTTGGAATTCCATGGGTGAAAGTTACCCATGGATGAAGTCACACATACCTAAACCTTTAGGAGCCCGAAGAGAATTAAGGTTTGACCTTGAAAGAATCCTTTGAATTGCTTGAGGAAGAAGAAGACTCTTGAGAGGAAACTTGGGAGAGAAGACTTTGAGATTTTGGAAATTAATGAGAGGGTTACGTTAGTTAATAAGTTAGAATCTAGTCCCAAAATCATCCACATTCATTAATGAAATATAGGGAATGATCAAAATAACCCTCATTTAAAACTAAAATTGGGCACCTGGATGAACCATCACCACTAATAGTTATGGACAATACGATCTATGGTTCCCTCCCTGGTGAGGGACTTAGTTCCTGGAAAAAAAGAAGGGGGGTTGGAAGGTTACCCACCACAAGACCCACCACGGTCCGTATTAGGCACTACGGCCCGTGGTGATTGCTGTGATGCTGTACTTGGGATGAAGTCTGAGGGTCTAGGGGAGGTGTCCACCATGAAGGGCACTACGGCTTGTGGTGCCCACCATAACCCGTGGTCCCTATCGTGGACCCTTCCCTGTAGAGTCTGAGTTTCTGAATCTCCACCACAACAGCACACCACGAACCGTGGTGAGGAACACGGCCTGTGATGACCTTTGTGGTCATCACCTAGTGCCAAAAGCTGAAATTTTTTGAAAAATTGCCTTTCGATCCTTGTTTTAGGATTTTTTTTATTTTTGGGGTCTTACAAATAGATGCAGCGAATATGAATCTCCTTTTGAAAAAATATATTTTAATATGGCATTATTCATCAAACAACAGCTTCTTACTCGCCACAATCAAATGGAATTGCGAAAAGAAAAAATAAAACACATGAGAAGATGATGAATGTCTTGTTGATAAGTTCTGATTTACCCCAGAACTTATGAGGAAAAACTATCCTTACGGTTAGTCGAATACTCAATCGAGTTCCCCACAATGAAACACAATCTATTTCATATGAAAAATGGAAAGGATAAAAGTCTAACCTTGAATACTTGAAAGTGTGGAGGTGTTTGACTAAGATGTAAGTTCCTAAACCTAAAAATGATAAAAATAAGACTAAACATGATTGATTGTAGGGATGACAAATAGGGCAGGGTAGGACAGGCCAAAGGTTAATGGGGCATGGCAGAGCAATACTTCAATAGGACAGGGTACAGCGGATCAAAACTTTTTTTTCCAAATACTAAATGGGGAAGGGCAAGTCTAAGCTTGGGCTTGTTTCGCTATTTTATTACAGTATCTTTTAATAGTTGTTTATGTTTGTGATAGTCTAGTTTTGTGTCTCATTTTCTCAATCATTTTTCTCAAATCTCAATCTATGAGAACATATGTTTTTTCTTCATGTTCCTTTATAAATTAAATTCTTATTATGCTAATTTTATGGGTACCATGCACTTATTAAAACATCTTCACCCATTTATCACCATCTAAGAATATTGGGTTCAGATAAATTTTTTGAGTTGAAGTTTAAAATTGAAATAAAAATTAGAATTTTCTAACAGTTATATTTGAAAAATTATAACCAAATTTGTAGAACATTTTAGACTATTTCATATGGCAAGAAAGAAATGAACATATTTTATTTTCTACTGAACTTACTTACATATAACTAAACATAGGTAGATAATATCAAATTCATCTGTATGAAAACTTGCAAAGTAAATGACGTAAATTGTAAAAATAAATAAATCATAAGCTCCATACAAACTTGTTGAAATTTACTTGATCCATTATATTATAGATTTTAATTAATATATTAATTATTTTATTTGAGGAGAGTAAGGTTGCCAATGATGAGGATATTATTGGCAGCAAGTCATTATTCTCTTGCTGGATCAGACGGTTACTGAAATTAAATAGGGGCGGAGTTGAATAGGTCTAAATTGGGGGGGGGGGGGGGGGGGTAATATGACACACAGTTAAATGAGGCAGGGTAGGTAGAGGAAGACTTAACCTGCCCCGCCTCACCCTATTGCCATTCCTAATTGATTGTGTGTTCATAGGATATGCTATAAATAGTAAAACATATCAATTTCTAATTCATAAATCAGAAAATTTCGATATTCATGTTAACACGGTAATTTAATCAGATAGTGTTGAATTTTTCAAAATCATATACCTATATAAAAGAAAGTGTGAATCGTCTAATAACGGAGATAAATGAACTCGGGAAGAAACAAAGGAAAATGACCATAACGAGAAAAATTCAAGATGCAACAAACGTCAAAAGACCTCCAATTCATTTGGATCAGAATTTGTAACATTTTTATTAGAAAGTGAGCCTCAAACTTTCAAAGAAGCTATGACTTCTTCAGAAGCACAATATTGGAAGGGACATTCAATAGTGAGATTGAATCCATAATGAAAATTGATTTATCTTCCTTGCGGAAATAAACCCTTAGGTTCCAAATGAATTTTCAAAAGCAAAATGAATTATGATGGCACTATTGATAAATATAAAGCAAGAGTTATCGTCAAAGTATTTAGACAACGTGAGGGTCTTGATTACTTTGATATTTACTCTCCGATTACTAAAATTGCATCGATTCGATTGTCAACAACTTTAGATATCGTGTACGATCTTGAGATCCATCAAATAGATGTTAAAACAACCTTCTTAAATAAAGGCTTGGAAGAAGAAATCTTCATGGAACAACCGAAAGAGATTATGGTTCCTGAAAATGAAAAGAAGGTGTGCCAACTTGTTAAGTCTTTGTATGAATTGAAAAAAGCACTCAAACAATGGGATATAAAATTTGACCATAGAATGCTGTCAAATGATTTCAAAATTAATGAGTATGACAACTGCATTTACATTAAGAACACTCTAAACGAAGTTATCATTGTTTATTTATATGTGGATGATATATTGATAATGAGTAACGACATTACTAACAAAAATGCTACTAAGTGCATACTTGCTAGTAAGTTTGATATGAAAGATCTAGGAGTTGTCGATTTGATATTGAGAATTAAGATTCACAAAACTTTTCACGGTCTACCATTAGCTCAATCTCATTATATTTGAATGGTACCTGAAAAATCAAGTACTTAAACTTCAAAAGTGCAAAAATACCAATTGATGTGAACCTTGATCTTGCTAAAAATAAAGGTGAAAGTAGGTCTCAATTGAATTATGCTAGAGTGTTGAAAAGTTTGATGTACATTTTGAATTGTACACAATTAGACATAACTTGTACTATTAGTAAATTGAGTCGATACACAAGTAATCCCAATCAAAATTATTGGATGGCAACGAAATAAATTTTGGAGTATTTAGAACACACTCAAAACTTGTTTTACATTACTATCCAGCAATTTTTGAAGGATATAGTGATGCAAATTAGATTATTGGGTCAACTGAAATAAAGTCCACAAGTGAATATAATTTCATTATTGGTAGAGGAGCAATATCTTGGAAATCATCCAAACAAAAATGCATAGCTCGCTCTACAATACAGTCTAAGTTCATAGTATTAGACAAGGCCAGTGAAGAAGTTGAATGGCTCCGAAATTTATTAGAAGACATTTTATTTTGGCCCAAGCCAATGGCTCCTATATGCATATAGTGCGATAATCAAGCTGCAATAAAAAGGGCTAGAAGCATTATGTATAACGGTAAGTCTCGTCACATACGGCGAAGACACAATACCGTTAGACAACTACTTTCTAGTGAAATTATCACAATTGACTATGTAAAGTCAAATGATAATGTGTCGGAACTTCTTACAAAAGTCCTAACTAGAGAAGTAGTTGAAAGATCATCAAAGAAAATGTAACTATGGTCGAGGACAAATCATCGTACCGGTAATTCTACCTAGAAGACTGAAGATACAAAGATCTAGATTCAAGGAGATCAAATAAAGTCATTGATAACGATTCAACATTGTCAAAATAATTTTTATGATCCATTCTCATGATAAGACAATGTTTAGTAACAAGGATAAGGCATTAAGACTTTTTAATTATTTTTAAGTTTGATATAGGATATATCAAATGGCGTATCTACGGAATAACACATTTAGAAATCTCCTATGTAAGTGTGAAGTGTAAGTCTCCTAAAGGAGAATCTGGTAAGGCCAGTTCTCTACACACTTATGAACTGTGAGGTGTTCATGACTGAAATGAATAAAACAATGAGAATAAAAAATAATTAAAAAGTTAATTGTGTGTCTTATGTTATCTACTCATACACCAAAGCTCGACAGTTCAAAGATATTAAATCTTCCTATCGATCGAGTATATCTGATATATATTCACTATGAAATGTTCAAAGGAAAACCTATTTATCCAGATGCAATTAATCCTTACTTACAAATCACACAATGTTTTCTTGCTTAACAATAGTCATTTTCCATTCATATGGGGGATTGTTGGATTCAAGTAAGGTGTGAATTGGGAAATATGGGAAAAGTAAGTAAAGGGAAAATGAAAAGACATTTCTCCCTCTTTGGTAGAATAGAGAAAAAGTTTTGTCCTCATATTAGAAAATACTTCTTTAGCTCTTAAAAGGCTAAGTAGAGGGTGCCCCTCGCGCCGTTGCCATCGTCGTCTTCGCTTGCTCATCTCGTCTCGGCTATTGGTATGAATTTGACTTATGCAAATAATGTGATTGATTGATAATTTTATAGACAGTTTATTTATCATTCTCATTAAATTTCCTTTTTCTGATATTACTAATTAATTTGTGAAATTATTTATTAAATAATTAATTCATGGTTATTTATTAATTAAATTAATTCATGAATTATTTATTAATTAATTAAATTCATGAAATTAATTTAAAATTCGTGAAAAGGACCCGTTCCTTTCGAACGTACATCTCCTTCCCCAAAAGACACCATGCATATTCTGAATAGATGATTTTGTTCTGAACAGGTGAGTTCACATCTATTCATCCCATTTCGTTGGTTATAAATAGAGGTGAAGGAATCAAATTTTGTCCTTCTTTTACATACATTTTCTTACAAATAAAGTAGAGTGTTTGTGTGATTTCATTGCTGATTTTTGAGTTCGCTGAAGTCACCGAAGTGTGAGGTATCGTTACTTCTTTAACATGTATATCTGTTTTATCCTAGGAGAAAATAATCCACAACCTCGAATATAGTAAGGAAATTAAATTTCTTAAGTACACACAATGAATTTTATAGCCTTGAATATTTTCTTTTTTTTTCATCTTCAAAGTATTTCTGATCTACTATTCTGAACACGGGAGACAACATAAAGAACTAATGAGATAATTATTTTCGGGGTATAGGATTTGTCTCGAAATTTATGTGATATTTTTATTCTTTGAGATTTAAATTATATATACTTTAATTAATATTTAAAATATTTTTTATTATATTGACATTAAAAAATTATAATATACAATATGCTTTTGTATGATATTTGAATATTCAAAGTTTAGTTTTAAAATATTAACTTAATCTTATTTAATTTAATTTTTAAAAATTAATCAAGTTAATTTTCAAAAAATAAAAAATACCAAGTAAATTGAAATCGAAAGAAATAATATAACGCCCATTTTTTTTATTCATTTTAAAAGAATGTACTTCAAGTGGCACCAACATTGAGAACAATAAATACTGCTCCCCTCCAATTGCATATTGGGAAGAGCACTCAGAAAAGGTGGTTAGGGCCGTTTGGACATATATAAAAGATCCGATTTTTGATAATCAAATTTTTGCAAGTGGGATTTTTCGAGTTCTAATTACTTTTCAAATAAAAAAATTTGCTCACAAGATTATGATATTTTTAAAAATGAAATACATGCTCTCATACTATTTTAATTCTTAAAAAATCATTTTCAACTTAATTTCAAATATGATTCTTTGTTTTTTCAAAATACAAACAAATCCATACAGACGTTTACTTATAATTAGTTGAAGTAAAAATACATGCAATTGTGAAACGTACAACATGGAGAGTGTTGGTGCTCATGAAGTACCCATTATTTTTTACCCAAATATGAAAAATTTCATATAGGGGACTAATAATAACATATAAATATATTGATTGATTACCCAATTTTGGGAAGTAACCACTTCACATTAAAGATAATCGAGCATTTAATTAGCAAGGATGGTCAAGTTAGTGAAACATGTGATGTTTTAAATGGAGAGTCTCATATTTAAAACATTCTAATATATTTTCTTAGTTAAGTACGTCACAAAAGATTTGTCTAATACAATTTATTTCTTCTATATAATTTGCAAGTTTTACATTGTGTGTTTCATTATATCAACAATAAAAGAATAGTTGAGCATCTATGACTTCATTAGAATTTTATGTCAATCTAAATAATATGCAATAGTTATATGAGGAAAAAAACAAAAAATTATATACACAATTTATGTTTCACATTAATTTGCTTGGTGCACAAATAAGTTTTTTCCTTTATTGGACCATTTTCTTGTAACTTAGGATAAGATCGAATTTCGAGAAACAATATTTTCCAAACAACTACTTTCTGTCAGATGAGAATTGATAGTAACATCGTTTTATTTCAAAAAAATTAAGTCCCCACTAGTAAAGACCAGGCAAACAAATCACTCAACAGATACTCAAGGGCCAAGGCCAAGGCCTTTATGTGAGTGCTCCACCTTTGATGCAGCAGTATATTTTTAAAATTTTATAATATTTATTTAGATTATATATAAATAATTTTTTTTTAAAATGAGCTTTAAAAAGAATGGAGTGTGAAAAAGTTATTTTCGATAAATCAGCGGCTTAAGATGAAGCATATTAAATAAGTAGCAAAAGAAAATGCAGTAAAAAATAACGACAACAAAAATAATCAATATGAAAGAAAATAACAGGTAAATCTTAAGAAAGTAAGAAAATAAAAGAATAATAGTACCACTAATAAGGAAAAGTTTGTTGACAGCGCAATGACGATGTACTAACCTTCTCACTTATTTTTCAACAAAAATTTATTGCGTTGAAAACATATTATATTTTTCTGTTTATTTATGTACCAAACAAATTGTATTTAAATGCTGACAACAGTACCTAAAGAAAAAATAAATGTCCTAGGCTTATCCAATGGCAGACCCATGTACATTCCGCCGGTTCAACAGAATCCGCGGCTTCCCACTTGAGCTCCATATAAATGTGATTTTCTTCCTTTCAATTTATTTTATGTATATTTGACTTGATAGAAAATTTTATAAAAAATATTATTTTTTAAAAAAAAATTATAATCTAAAATAAGTCATAAATATGATATTTGTATGAGTATAAATTAATCATTTGATTAAGGATAAAATGAACATTTTAAAATTAAATTATTATTAATATAAAAATATATTATTCTTTTTTGGATTGATTAAAAAAAATAGTAAGTCATATAAATTAAGACAGAAAGAGTATATATATATATAAATTTGATTCAAAATTCATATGTCTAAATTCTGAATTTGATATTATGCTTATAAAAAAGTTTACTTGAAGGCAATTTTTTTGTCTAATACAAGTTTTGCTAGAAATCAATTTCAGAAAAGATGATAGGAATCTGATTTCTTCTTTCTCTTTTTAGAGGAATTATATATAGGTATTTAAACTGTTGGTATTATCGGACATAGTCATTCCCAACAGGCACCATATAGACACATAAACTACTAGAAAACCAAAAAAGCAAAATTCTCTAGTTAAACAATTTAAAAAAATTACGTTAATTCCATTTAGCTATAGATTAGTAATGAATTTTTAAAAAATATATATTAATTAGCTAGGAATTTTCTAGTAAAAAATTAGCTAGGAATTATCGATAAATTTTATAGGTAATTTTATTTTTTCCTATAGTGATACTTGTTCACCAATAGGCACTTATTAATAATCATTTATTTGAATATATTTAAAACCCTTTTTAATTTAAAATAATATTTATATTATGACAAATCTCCTCTTATCAAACATTAATCCATCAAACACTAACTAATCTAACCAGCGGAAAATGACCTAAAATGTCCTTAAACTATTAAAAATAGTACAAAAATGTCTTTTATTCTTCTATTGGGCCTAAAATGCCATTGACATTCACCTTTAGCTCCAAAAATGACCTTTTCTTTAACGAAAAAGGGCATGAGGGGAATTTTTGTACTATTTTCAATAGTTCGAGGGCATTTTAGGTCCTTTTCCGTAATTAAAATTCTGTTAAATAAATTTTGATTTATAATTAATTTTAAATAATTAAATTGTAACCAAAATTATTCAAATTATTTAATTAAAATTTTGTTAAATAAATTTTAATTTATAATTAATTTTAAATAATTAAATTATAACCAATAGATGGCCGCCACGTGTTTAAAAAAATTATTCAAATTATTTAATTAAAATTTGGTTAAATAAATTTTAATTTATAATTAATTTTAAATAATTAAATTGTAACCAATAAATGACCTCCACGTGTTTAAAAAAATTATTCAAATTATTTAATTAAAATTATGTTAAAGAATTAAATAATTTGAATAATTTTTTAAACACGTGGCGGTCATCTATTGGTTACAATTTAATTATTTAAAATTAATTATAAATTAAAATTTATTTAATAGAATTTTAATTACAGAAAAGGACTTAAAATGCCCTCGAACTATTGAAAATGGTACAAAAAATGTCCTTCATGCCCTTTTTCGTTAAAGAAAAGGTCATTTGGGGACCTAAAGGTGGATGTCAAGGGCATTTTAGGTCTAATAGATGCATGAGGGGCATTTTTATACCATTTCCGATAATTCAAAGGCATTTAGGCCATTTTTCGTCTAACAAGTTTATCATGCTAGAAGCACCTCATCTAGTTATGTATGAACTTCCTCCTACTTTTATATATATATATATATATATATATATATATATATATAAGTACATTGTGTTAGAATTGAGAAATTCTATGGCTCGGATATTTAGTATTCTCTTATTTATTATCTGTGTCTACTATTTAGGTGGTAAACCCTCACCCACTCTTACTAAGAAACTGAAAGAAGCCTCAAAAATTATATTTCCTTGGTATAGCTTTTTAGCATGTATATCTTGTATTAATTATATACTCTATTTGGTATTATTCTATGTATAACTGATACACGACAAATTATGGTAGAAGCAACACAAGGATTTTTAAGACATGCATTAGCATAGTTAAAGACACAATTATCCCTCAAAATCTTTTCCACATTCTTTCCACCGTATTTGTGTAAGGAAATAATTTTAAAAAAAATCATGTAGTGCATCTTGTTTTTTAATACATCAAACTAAATAGTGCATAAGACATAAATCTCAGTATAACTAATGACAATGTATTGATATCAACACTACTAATATATCTTATTCAATATTATTCTTAAAAACTCCACCAAACTATATCTTAATGATTGAGAAATGACACTCAAAGCCAACCTTTTGCGTAGGTGCGATAATTCCTTTTGACTCTTTTATCTAAAAAAATAATAATATATTTTTTAATTACTTAAGGATAGGAGGGAAAATGAGGGAGAGAGTTATCAGAGAAGGTAAACATGAGAAAGTAAATGTAGTCAATTAACTTATATCCCTCTCACCAATAAAAATTGTGGTAGAATGATAAATACTTTTTCATTTTTAATCAAAGATCTCGAATTTGAATCTCCTTAAATTCAGAGTTAAGGAAAAAATGAAAATTGTAGCCTGAATATGTTAACAACCATATTGCTTTAGAAGGAATTACTTTTTGCGGTAAATGGAAAGTCGCCCTAACAAATCATAATTTAAGGTCATTTTTCATGTGAAAAAAATTGTGTTAGTGACTTTTGATTAGGGAAAACGTCAAGTCAATGCAAAGGCAAAGAAACTCCTTAAGGTGATAGTAATCGTGACGTTACTTGCAAGTTTTAATTAATGTTTATATATTTGCATAGATCCGGGGGTTGTTAAAGTGATAAATAATATAATGATTATTATACAAAGAATAAATAATAAACATTAATCTACACTAATACATTATCATTCATTTTATCTTTTATCATGTATAAATAAAATAATATAATAAAATTATATATAATTTATACATGCATTAAATATACAACATTTGGCTTCCATGCAATACTAAAATTCACATAACTTGTACAAATTTTAATATCAAAAACCTAAATAGCAGAGTCATGAGCAAGAGCATATTTCACAATTGATTCAACAACCACCAACCATTTTTTGTGTAGAACTTTCATATGAATCCGTTCTTTCTTTTAATCCATTATAAGGGGTCGTTTGGTGTGAAGGATAAACCAAATAATCTCGAAATTAAATTATAGTGATACTTAAGTTGGTGTTTGGTTGACAAGTTCGGGATAACTTATTTCAGGATTAATAAATAGTATCGGGATAAGTTATCCCTCCTCTTAGGTGGTATACTAATCCCGAAATAACTTATCCCGAGATAAAATAGGTAAATCACAAATGTATCCCTTTAAATATTTTTTATACCTCACTTTTCACATTCATATAAAATTTACATTATTTTTAATACCATATATAACAACATTCACTCCTTATTTTTATGATACTTCTTCATATTTTTTCTATTAAAAATTACACTATATAATATAATTTTTATTATAAATTTATTTGACTAATTCTTATGTTTATTTATATTTTGATTTCTCATAAATCTTTTTTTATTTTAACAAACTTAAAATGACAATTCTATTTTTAAATTAATTAAGAAGAAAGTTTTATTTTTAAATACATACGGACATCATGAAAATGCATACATAAAAATATTTAATGTAAAGAAAGTTTTATTTTAAGAATGAATATTGAATAACTAAAGCTTGCAAAGAAAATATAAAAAACTAAATAAGGTGAAGGGTATTTTTGTAAACAAACAACCCGTTCTTAAAATTTATGCAATGCATATTATTTTGAATACAACAAACCAAACACTCAATAAGAAATAATCTCAGCATAACTTATCCCATCATAAGTAATTGGCGAAACTCATCGGTGGCCCCCTAAAGTTGACACCAACTTTCACTTAGACACCTAAACCAGGAGATGTTCATTTTAGACACCTTATGTAGGGGTTTGTTGTGTCATGTCGACACTTTTTACATAGTTGGCACTTTGCGTGTTTTGCACCTATCTGAGGCGCGTAGAACCTCTTTTTTAATCTGATGTGGCATCATTTGGCCTATAACTATAATATCTCTCTCACTCTATGTTGACACTTTTTACAAAGTTGATACTTCGTATGTTTTGCACCTATCTGAAGCGCGTAGAACCTCTTTTTTAATCTGATGTGGCATCACACTTGCCCTATAACGGTAATATCTTTCTCTATGTATTTATATCCTTTCTTCTTCAATTTTGCCCTAAATTAGCATAGCCTTCTTTCTCTGATTTGAATCTTTTTTTTCAATTTTCTCTCTTCTTCTTTGGTTTTTTCTCTTTCATGTCGAGCTTCTCTAATACTTCCATGTAGAGCTTCTCCAACTCTTTCATGGCCTCTTTGGATGAATGTCGATATTGTAAATGTGGTAATGAAGCACTATTAAAGACTTCTTGGACCCAACTAAATTCAGGTCGTAGATTTTTTACTTGTAAAATTTTAAAGGTAAAGTAATTCTTTATTTTTCTTAAAGTTAATTAAATAGTTAATTGTGGGCTTCTAAATTTTTTTTCTGATTGATTTTGTAGAAACTGGATGGCTGTGATTATTTTTATTGGTATGAAGATCGACACCCTCCTCAAGCAAGTAAGGTGATTTGAGATTTGTTGAAGAAAGTCAAGGCTTTTGATGAAAAAATAAATCGAGCAAGAAATATATTTATTGTTGGTGTCATTGCTACTGGGTTGGTAATGTTTGGAATATGGACATTGAAGCCTAATTGTTAGAATGTGTTGTGTTGTTCAGGTATAGGTTGTGGTCTATCATTAGGTATAGATAGTGGTCTAGTATTATTTTGATGTTATTGTTACTGTAAAGTTGTCTATGTAATGTAATGAAATGAAATGAAACGAAACTTTATGTTTTGGATGAAATGAAACTTCACGTTATTGTTGCTATAAATTTCTAGTTAGGTCAAATTTGTATGTATTTTGATGTTATTGTTCTATACAATTCACAACTTTGTTGTCACTCAAAATATAAACAAAAATATTCTAAAAATATAGCAAGACTCATGATAATTTAATACCAAAAATATTTAACAATATCACAATGTAACTCAAAAATATGTTCCACAATGAGCTCAAAGTTAGCATTATGCTAAATACCAAGATCAGTAGATCAGTTTAACAAGGCTACAACCCTCAAAAGTGTTTAATAGTACCAGAATAAAACAAAAATAACAATTGTTTGGTGATTACATTACATACCAAAAAGTATTCAAAGCTGGTGCTGCTGTTACTTCTTCTTTTTATTTGTCATTTGCTACAACTGGGAGGTAGTGACAACATCTCTATTTTTCCATCTCAAGCCTCTAGGCTTAAAATCAAGGTCTATGCCTGTTGAACTTGCATCTTTAAAATTTGAACCTGTTGGTAGAATTCTTTGACTTGAAGTTCCTGACTGTTTTTACAGAAAAAGAGAAACCAAAATTAGTAAGTAAGCTGCACTTGTGAAGTAGTATGAACCAAAGGAGAAAACAACATACATTGAGTATTTGGGTTCCACTTTCACTTGTGAATATGTCAAATCCAACATTACTTGATCCACCATTAGTTGGCTTCTTTGTCCCCCCTCTTGCAGAATCTTCTCCAGTTGCAACTCCTCCTCTCTTTTATCCAATAATCTGTTTTCTCCTCGGGGGTAGTTGACTTGTTATTCCTCTTATAACAGGAATACTTGTATCCACATATGATGGTGATTGGCTTGAGCTTGCAGATTCATTCACCCTCTTAACTCTACTTGTATCAACACAAATTGTTGTTGAAGGAGCATGCTTGCTTGATGTTGTTGATGCAGGTTGGCTGAATGTTGTTGGTTCAGATTGGCTGGAGCTTTTTGGTTCAGGTTGGCTACTTTTTTGTGAGCTTTGATCAGTAAATTGTGAATTATGGCTAGCTGCTTCTGAACTTTGATCAGTAACCTGAATATTTAAGCACAAAATATATGTTCATTAAAAATTCAACAAGTGATTAAAAAGGAGTATCTTGCAATATCTCTTGTTATGACCTTATTATTTACACATGGGACAAGTCTGTTTCACCCCTTGTTTGGATATTTTTTCATACTTCTTTCTTGGTTCATCTTTGCCCTTTTTTTCTATTTCTTGCAGGTCTGCTAGGCATTGGTTTAGGTTCAGGAGGTTCAATCCTTGGATTGTTAGTTTCAGGCCACATCTTCATATTTGGAATTGGTTGGATGAAATGACTATAAGCCTTTAAGAAGGTATCCTTCTTATACCAACGCTCCACAAGAGGTTCAGGCTCCTGTTCTATGTGGCACAAAGTAGAAATAGCATGTTGGCATGGAATGCCTCTCAGTTGTCAAGTTCTAAAACTACAAACTCTATCAGCCAAGTTAACTGTATGCCTATACTCCCCTTCTCCAATCGCAAACCCAACATCAATATTCAAAAGCACCTTACATGTCCTAGACTTGTTCTTATTCTCCTCTAAGATAAGTCTAGCCATACATGCAATATCAGATATCCAAGTGTTAATAAACTTAATCATGTCCACAGTTCTAGTCATTATCTTTCTCCTAATTTCCTCCAACATGGTTATTATAGATTTGTGTCTACATGATAAGATCCATGAGTTAAAGGTTTTACACATATTATTTTCAACTACATCACATTTGGAATTCTCTTGAAAGAATGCTCTAATCCATGACACTTTTGGATAATGTAATAAATCAGCACAAATATCCTTATCAAGTTTGCTCATTTTATGAAGCTCCTCCTTGAACTTCACTTCAAAACTTGCCTTTGAACATCTCCAGAATTATTTTTTCCTTTCCTCTCCCTTCCAGGTCAATTAGACCAAATATGTCTATCACATTTTCTAACTTCAACATTTGATAGCAGTTCATCAACAGCTGCATGAAAATCCTGCAAAGAAAAAAAAATGCAATAAAATACTTAAAAAATAATTTAATAGCTTTAGCAAATGTAATACGTAATTACCTCTTGCATATTTTCCATCACAGTAAGACCTTGTCCAGTACCCAACTGCAGGTCCTCTTTCAAGTAATTGCTAAAGAAGCTCTAACTATGCTTAGTTTCCTTATCTAATACTGCCCAGGCTATAGAAAACATCTGATTATTTCCATTCTTGCCAACTGCTACTAGAAGTTCACCCTTGCAAGCACCCTTTAATAAATATCTATCAAATCCTATTATTCTTCTACATCCTTCCTTCCACCCCTTTTTTAATGCATCCAAGCACACATAGAAGTATACAAACAAATTCTTTCCTGATGCAGTTTTTCTATCCATTCTTATCCAAAGAGAACTACCAGGATTGGTCCGTTTTACAACCACAACATAATCACATAATCTTGCAAATTTCATAGTCCAGTCACCCATGGATTCTCTAAGAATCATTAGTTTTTCCTTGTAACAGATGGTCCTACCCATATACAATCCTAACTTCTCCCTGCACAATTCTTGTATTTCTCAAATCTTTAAGAATGGTTGTTTAGTTATTTCATCCTTAAATTTATTTGTTAGAAATTTACTTGTACACATTTTGTTCTTATTTGATGGAGAACACTTATGTACAAGATGGTAGTTCTTGATCAAAAAGTTATCAGAATCTCTATTAATTGCACCTGCATTTTTCTTTGAATTTACATTTAGCCCTCACTTTATGAGTTTCATTAGGCCTTAACTTAATCTGATAATTGTATTCTACTGCATGATTTGCCAAAGCCTTTCTAAATTGTTTAGCATTTTCAAAAATTATTCCAAGTTCAAAAATAACAACTTCACATTCATCATCATACCTGACCTTTTTACTCTTCTTTCTTCCTGGTTGATCAACACCCATAACAACTTTTACATCTAGCACATTTGTGCTATCATCACTATCATAGTCTGAGCTATCAATATACTCTTCACCTCCTTCTAACCTGCCACCATATCTATCCTTCTTATTTCTTCCAATATCTTCAAAGCCTTTATCAATACCAGCTTCACCTACTGATATTTCTTCAAGTACTTTCTTTTTTCTCTTAGGATAAGGATTTCTTTTATTCCTCCTTTCAGCTCTAAAGGATCTCAATTCTTCATCAACATTTGAATTATCTTCATCAAGTATGACATTTACATCTGAGTCACTACTAGGCAGATCTGACTCAGCCTGAGCCTCATTTACATATGAAACAACCTCAGTCTCATTCACATCTGAAACAACCTTATTCTCCACATTTCCATTAATATTTACATCTACTGATTCATCAACAGAGTCTGGCCATGCTAAAAGACCACCTGGAGTTGGCAATTCCTCTAACTCATCAATTTCATGCACCACATAGATATGAATGTCATCACCATCTATTAAGTCTTTCACATAGTCTAACAATTGAATATCAGAAGTAACTTGGACAAATTCATTGTTAATTTCATTTTGACAGTAAAAACCCTTCACATTTGTGTACCCAAGGTCTTTAGTGTATGAAAGAAACTCGACAAGGCTAAAATGATCTTTAACAATGACAACGGCAAATACATCTATTTCTCCTTTGTAAATAGGGTTAGGGTCTGCAATAACATGACCCCCATGATGAAAACAGGTCAAAATATAATCATTCATATCTCAAAAAGCCCAAAAAGAAGACACCCAACACAAGGAAATACCCAAAAAGCCCCTTACTTTATCAGTGAAATTTCCAAAAGAAATCATAGTTACAGAATGCTAATAAAGAGAGTGGGAACAACTAGAACATACACCTTCTTCAAGAATGAAACATACAAACACAAGAAGTAGTTGATAGAAACTTCAATTTCTCCAATGTCGTAAAGCCCGACAAAATAACAATCTCCAACACTTGATTTCAACCTTTAAACCTGGAAATTAATAACATAAATTAACATAATAGTTAGTACTAACTAAGAATTGAATGAAAATCAAGAAAAATTGAACCTTTAACTCGAAGTTACAATCCGATTCTTACCTAGGATTTTGACCGGTGAAGTGAAGAAGAGAATGGGAATTGAAAGATCAACATTTCATCATTTAATTTTGGAGCCAATATGACGTGGATAGAATAATGAGTTGGCATGATATAATTGGCCAACTAATCCATGTGGACTCCTTTGTAATACACGCGGTTGAGGCCAATAACAATTTTTTTTAAAAGTGTCAACATGACACAGCGGACCCCTACATGAGGTGTCTAAAATAAACATCTCCTGATTTAGGGTGTCTAAGTGAAAGTTGGTACCAACTTTTGATGACCACCGGTAAATTTCGCCTAACTAATCATAACATATCCATCCCAACATAACTGTATTCAAACGAAACCACCCCTAAAGGTTCTAAACTCTCTCGTCAATATTCAGAAAAATTACATTCTTCAAAGGTTCTACTCTCTCGCATTAAGTCTTATGATCCAATGATATTTTCTACTAATATATTTGGTCTTAGATAAATAGAGTGCTTGGCGCGACTCTTTATATTCCAAAATTTAGTCAATGGGAAAATATCTGATTTATATTCCAAAATTTAGCCCTCCATGATATTGAATTTGATTAAAAAGATTATTTGAGGCACAAGTCTTCTGTCTTCCACTACTCCCACTTACAGCTAGAAAACTCACCCAATTTACTCAAATCACTCATATTCTACTATCCTAATTTGTTTGCCTGTATAACTGTATTCTAGCTACTATTCCTTCCATAACTCAGAACTTTATAAGGTAGATACAGAAAATGAAGTCACTGAACATCCTTCTGTCAAGAGTTATCAAGTGAAAGTATCCTCTGCATTCCCATCTGATATTTCCTTTCGCATTTTTTGGCTCTGGCACCAACATAAATGCCGAGGGATGGGACCTTCATCACCAACAACCCATTCATGCTCAGAAACACTCTGAAGAGTCATCCTTTGTGCTGGATCTGCATGACGCACTACTTTTTAGTATGACCAGAAGAAGCAACAGAAATGACAACTTTCACGACGCACTACGTTTTAGGATAACCAGAAGAAAGTAACAGAAATGACAACTTTTTAGCATATTCAAGGAATTCAAATCATATGCAATAAGGTAGCACAAGGCAAATGTCAGTGGCATGGCATTAAAGACAAACCTTTACAGAGAAGGCCCTCAAGTAAATTCTTCAGCAGGGGATCCATATCATCAGGGAGAGAGATGGGGTTATTTACTATCTGGGAATACAGAAAGCAAAGGTGGTTAAAGAACTGGAAAACTAAGGGCTTAGAGATATTATTATACATCACTAACAAGAGTTGACCCTTACCTTGTCATATGTATCCTGGAGTGTGTCTCCTAGAAATGGGTACTTTCCTAACACCATACAGTAAAGGGTGACACCCACTGCCCATGTATCAGCAGCTTTTCCGTGATATGTTAGTCCTATTAATACGAAGAAACCCCATCAGTATATTGTTACCTTTCTCAACCAAAAATATTAGTAATAATAAGAAACCACTTCAGTAAGGAAAACAGATTATATAAACGTCAATATTGGAGGACCCGAGATTCTAACCTAAGCAGCACTCAGGAGCAGTAAAAACAGGAGTGCCTGGAGACCGCCTAAGCTCATCATTATCATCCTACAAACAAGGCAGTTCACTAAAGTTAGCCATTGACGGAAAGAGAAAGAAGAACATAACTTGAGATAATGGCAAACATAACTTAAATTAACCCAATTACCCTAAAACCTAGAGTGCAAATGTTTAAACTAGAGGATGTATATAACAGCATCAAGAAATTCCTCTCCTATTAGGGCCTTCAAATGCAACAGATAACATGACCATCCTCCTCAATAACCACTAAAGTATCAAGAAATTCCTCTCCTATTGAGATACATTTGCATGTTCTCAAATAGAAGGCGGTTGAGCCTGATAATACTCTGTTGCCTGGTGGAAGAAGAAAAGCCCCTCAAAAAGCCTTCTGCTAAAGCTGTGTCTCAGATCCTTTGAGCTGGAGAAGAAACCACAAGGTCATTTACCATGACTGAGAATCTAACTGTAGAGATACAAAACTTAACTGACTCACTTGTCCCCAAACCCCCCCCCCCCCCCCCATCATGTAGTCCAAAAATTTCGAACTCACACGATCATATGCCTTCTCAAGGTCCTACTTGCATAAAATTCCTGGCACGCCTCCTTCTAGAATTAACCATCTCATTTTCCACAAAGCCACAACCAAAATTTGTCTGCCTTGTACAAATGCATTATGGGAAGGATACTATCTCATCCAACACATTCTTTCATCGATTAGAAAGCACTTTAGAAATTATCTTATAGATGCTTCTTACCATATTAATAGGCCTACAGTCCTTGATGCACGCTACCCCATCCCTTTTTAGGGACGATGGCTATGGAGGATGCATTTAGGCTTCATCCAAAGTTGCCTGTCTCTTGAAAGGAAAACGAGGATTAGATATTTCTTTCCTACTACTGAACCCGAAAATTGTGTAGATTTCTTTGCTTGGGATTCCCTATGTAACCAAACCAATCCCTGTCATTTCAGACAGAAAATGGTCTGTTTTGAGCATTTGAAGCTGACGAACAATCAGTGTACGTAATCGAGCATGCCATCATGTCTTTCTGCCCAGCAGCACTGCAAACTATTTTCATGTGTCTTGGTTGTCATAATCGTCTCCATAAGATGCCCCATTCTCTAGCACTTCCTTAGTGATGGCAATCTTGTCTTGTTTGGGTCATTCATCCCCTACTCCGCTATTGTCCCTTTTGCAACACCCCTATCTCCTTTTGCCTCTAGTTCAATATCAATTAGCAATCTAGGAGCCATCCCTAATTTCTTTTGGGCTGTTATATCATCTTCCTGATGCCATTAAACCATAATTACTTCATCAAAATTAGCAATCTAGGACTTTATCCTCCTTCAGTTCACAAGAACTCCCACAAATTCTCCAAACCTTAAAAATTTATCCCTTTACTCAATTGGACAAACAACTCCCTCCTCCACTAACTACTAAAGCATGACCATCCTCCTCAATAACCACTTTTTCTGCACAACACAGTCAAAATACTAGCAATTTTCAGCTCCAGGACAGAAACAGTCCCTCAGATGGATTTTGGTACTGGAGGTGCTGGCAGCATGCTTTCCCCTTCCCCAAGGGGAATCTCAGCATTCAGACCCTTCCGAGGACATAAGAACACCGACAGAAGGAAAATGTAGCTTTTTCCAAGTAATAACTGTGGGCAAGCTCTTTAAAAAATAAATATCAAAAGGACACAGAGAAAGCAGGCAGGTCGAAGCTCGACCCACTACTCAGACTTCCATGCAAACAATGTGCAGAACAGCTCCAATGATCCATGAGATAAATACTCAGTCTCGCATAAATCTAAAAGCTCAGAGAGATAATGCTTGGATAACAAGTCGGAGAGGAGTCAGAGCATGGTCATCAACAGCTAGTTGCAGGGAAAACACAAAATATCCCCAAGTAGAGAATAGATACGACAGAACTACGGAAATATAATAACTAACATATTCTATTGCAGAATAAGTCAAGGAAGCACACGAATTTGAAAGGCCCACAGGCCACATTCTCAAATGTAAAATTGAAAGGAAAGAAAAATGCTCACAAACAAACACTTGCACGTGAATCTCCCAAAAAAAAAGGGAAATTCTGAAGAAAACCATAATTTCTTTTCTCCTTTTTAATTAATAAAACCGAAGGAAACCATTGTTGAGAAAAGGCCATACCTCAAAAGCTTGGCTGACACTGAAATCACCAATCTTCACTCTACCAGAGGCAGTAACTAAAAGATTGTCTGGCTTAATATCCCCATGGATTATATTCTGTTCAACAGCAGAAAAAACATAGATGTTAAACTACATAAAGCACATTACTGCGATCTATCAGTGAGCTCTTTGCAAAGCCTTAAAGTTACTGATGCATGATTTAAGTAATCTAAGGAAAATGCATGTGTCGAACGGTTTCAACTCTGTTGTTCACAGTTAACATGGTAATTATATAGTGCAGGAAAAAAGTGACCCTTCAGCCTTCACTTGGTTCCTTGACTTCCTTCTACCATCAGTTAAGGGACTTCCCTTTTGCAATGAAATTTGTAGGCCGCATCTTGTCTTATCACATGATTACAACTAGTTCAATAAGCAACAGTTAAAATGAACAATGATATGTTAGTCTTTGACAAGTGAAAAAAATCATCACTGATTCAGGTCAAACTAGCTTTCTTGCCCAGAGAAGGGATGCCCATATTTCTCAAGGTAATTTTTTCTCTAACCAATCTTTCATTTCTCAGAAATGTTTCAAAGAATCAAATTGTTGGGAAGAAGGCCCACATAAGAAGTTTCTAATGCAAAAGGCCACTTGTAGAGGATAGTAGACTAACCCTAGTAGAAAAGCCAAACTACTACTACTAAAACACCTCAATTTCAACTTAGTAGGCGTCAGCTATATGAATCCCTACTAACCATGTTGCTCCGTTTAGCCTAGCCGCAATCGAATATTTGAAGATTTGTGCTCTCTCACAGTAAGGTTCTGTACATTTACCACAAATACAAATCCCAAACAAGACCAAAAGACTCCTAGCAAATAGCATACCAAGGGGGTACGCTGAGGGGTAGGTGTAGGCCAAAAAAATATTGGAGAGGTGATTAGACAGGACATAGCGCAGCTTCATATTACCGCGGACATTACTTTAGATAGGAAGGAGTAGAGGTAGCATATTAGGATAGAAGGGTAGTAGGGGTAGACTTAGGGGTGGAAAAATCAAACCCAACCCACCCAACCCTTTTAAGTTTGGGCGGGTTATTGACCCGCCCATTTATCATTAGCTCAATCCATTTCAACCCAACCCATATTGGGTTGATATGTAACCAAAATTGACTCGAGAGAAATCTTATCAAAATACTTATAAATTTTCTTTTCAAAAAATTGATATGTTATATATAGTCATAGCAAGAAAAAAAATAATTTTATTAAGTACTATAATATTGTAAAAGACTAAAAGAACAAATAAAACAATTAAAACTTAGTAAAAATTGAGTTGGGTTGGGTCTCGACCCTAACTATAACCCATTACCCAACTCTTTTTGACCCAAGCAAATTTGGGTTGGGTTGGGTTGGGTCTTGAACCATTTGTTGTCTTGACCCATTATGACCCGCCTAGTAACCCAACCCACCCAATTGCCACCCCTAGGTAGAGTTGTCGTGCCTTGCGAGGTTTAGTGCCTGGTGTAGGACTAGTCGTGCCTTTGTAGTTCTTGCCATATGTTATTTATTGTATTTCGATTATTACATTTTTTTGTTGTTGTTATTGTTTCACTCAGGAAGACTTTATACTGCTTTTCTTATTAACCATTATGCTTTCTCCACTGTTTTTTTCTTTTTTTTATTTGGGATCGATACACTTGTGTCGAGGGTCTCTTGAAAACAGTCTCTCTACCTCCACGAGGTAGTAGTATCCTCTCCAGATCCTACTTTGTGGGATTTCACTGGGTATGTTGTTGTTGTTGTATGATGGCTAAATTTCAAGGCATATATTCAGATCATACTATTTATCCTAAAACCATAACTCTTTGGAGCGTTTCTCCTTAGTTCAAGCTTTTGGTTGACAATTTCACCAGTTTTATCATAACCCAAAAGGCCTAAACATTAAAGGTTAACATCTCATTCTTCAATCACATTGAAATAGAGCATGGAAATAAAGAATAGCTTACCAATCCCATACTCCATAATTCTAAGTATTTAGTTAAAGTAAGACAATACTTCAGAATATAGCTCGACAGTCAATCAAGGATAACACAATAACCCGATACCTAACTAGAAGTGGAGTTTCTCTGAAAATGTCTATGACTTCAAGAATGCCCTAAGCAAAAATTGGGGATTCATGATGTCTTTAACACCAGTTACATTAAGAAAATGCACACAAGGGTCATGATGCAAAAACAAAAACATGAGACAGATCAACAACGAAAATTGTTTCTTCCAAGGAATTACTAGAAGAATCTCATACATGAGAATGTAGATACATCAAGCCGGACACGGTGTCACGCAAGTATGTCCTTGCCTTATTTTCTCCAAGACCACCTGCTGGACCAGCACCCTCACAAACCCATTTTCCTTCCACATATTCAAGGACTGTTCAAAACAAGAAAAGAAAGAAAAGCTTAGCCTTTTGGTTTTCCCTCTTTCCATTCACCAAAATATGATTCAATATACATAGCAAGCCACAAATCTAATTAGGTAGTATTTATAGGAATAGGAATGTGCAAGGAATACCCATGTAGAAGTTATCTATTGTTGGGTCATCAATCACCTCAATAAGATTAACTATATTGGGATGGCTCAGCATTTTCATGATCAAAACCTGCAAAAATGGGAAAAGACATTAAGGTCATTAACCAAGGAATAGTCCATACAACAACAACAACAACAACAACCCAGTGAAATCCCACAACGTGGGGTCTGGGGAGGGTAAAGTGTACACAAACCTGACTCCTACCAAGGTAGGACGGCTGTTTCCGAAAAACCATCGGCTCAATAAAATCATAAAAGCATAAAAGAGGTTAGATAAGGCATATATGAGAAAGCAAATAATGGGAACAACAGGGATAAAATCTAATTCCCTTCTCAAAAAAAAAGAACAGAAAATCTAATAGGTAATTGAATTGTATAATAAAACATGAATAACATCGTGCAATCCATCTCAACCTTAGTTGGCACACAACAAAACAAAAGTGATCACACATGCCATGACAAGTATAAGCACTAACAGTACTAAATCGGGTCGCTTTATGGGGATTGTGGACTCCAAAATAGTATTTTTCCTGTGACCGACCAAGTGACAATTTACTATTCCAGTGCTGCTTTTAGAATATTTCTAACTTTCAAAATAAGCACACTCAAAATACTTCACCTTGAATTGAGAGGGTTGCTGAAAGTTGAGAGAAACATAAAAAAAATGTTTCATAAGTTATCCTTAATGAACTAGCCAGCAGAATAATTGATAATATCGTGTACGATATTCTCAACGATTATAAACAACAACATACCCAATGAGGAATTATTCTGTTGACTAAAATTTACTACCCCAATTTCAATTTATGTCTTACTTCCATTATAATTTGTTTAAAAAGTGAAGTCATTTTTTATATTTAGAAGTTCCTTAGTTCCAACACCTCAGGTGGCATGTTTAAGACCAAAGATTGATGCATTGCACATATCTTTAATTTAATATCACACAATTCAAAAGTCTCCCTTACTTCAGTGTCCAGTCAAACTAACACACATAAAATGAATAGGAGTATTAAAAAATTGTGTTTCATAACTCAGAACCTTGTGTAAAAAACCCATCTTATATGTTGTTAATAAAAAGTTTATTTATTGTCTTCTTCTATTTTCACGATTAAACATGGTTTACCACTTGACTTACAATTACAAGGTTCACATTCAAAAAATGAATAGCCAAATTACAATTAAAGTTTTGAGGATAGCTCAAAAGTGGGTTTAAGATAAAACTCAAAGAAGAAGAGAGTATGTACCTCACGAAGAACATCCGACATTGCAGTTTCTGAAGGTGCCACCCGCAACTTTAATAAATGAGACTTGCGAAAGGCCTGCATTCAATTACCAAAAGCTCTTACCACTATTTAAAAGACCAACAAAGTCAATATTTAATCACAAATTGATTATTTTAAGTCAAACCACCAGTTTTACAGTATTGTCACTTCTATCCATTTTCCAACTATCCTCCACAACCATAAATACTACTAGAATTAGCAGTCCTAGATAAAGTAATTTGATTAATCCCTCCCTCCCCGTGATCAATTGGAGGATAAAAATGATCTAAGTTTGATGGTGAGGTATTCACTTGTATAACCTTAAAAAATCGATCGTGAATCTAGCAGCTCATTAGAGAGCATTGTAACAAGAAGCTTTTTGAATCCTTATCAGCTATATTAAATTGTAAACCTCATAATTCTTACCATTTCAACAGAAAAAGTTGACCTCTTATTCTAAGTTTATAGCAATCTAATTTCCATCAGTAGAAGTTGTACATAAGATCGAGAGTACAGGTCGTGGAAATGCATGCTTTAAGCTATGCTAAGTTTCATCAGTCAAACAAGATGAAATCATGAAAAATTATTTTTTTAAACGTTACCTTTAGAGCATAATGTTTTCCATCAGTACGGCTTCTATATAGAACCTGTGTCATTGCAAGGCAATAAGATATATAACCCAGATTCCTTCAATTTAAAACAGAAATGTAACACTAGTAGCACTCAGCTCACCACTTTCCCATAGCTACCAGACCCGATCTTATATTCACGTACATACTCATTAACCATCTTGTTCCCATCTTCATCCTGGAACAATTACATCCATGAGTAACATCGGCTAAAGTAATGTGACAAAATAGCCACATAGGTCAACCATATGAAGCTCTAATAGAGCATGCCACTTCAACAATTGCATTTTGTGAGGATAAATAATGTGATAAAAACAGCTGCATAGAAGGCCAACCATGAAACATAATAGAGCACGCCACTTCAGTTGACTCACCATACAAATGTATATTACAAAAAAGTTTATAGTGAATCCACTGTTACCTTTCTCCAGAAAAGGTAAAGTTCAAAAGTGAGCTAAAAAAGAACAATATAATGTACTCCCTTTGCCCCATTTATGCGGCAAGTTTCACTTCTCAAGATTTAAACTATGTGAACTTTGACCAACATTTTAAAATGTAATTTTTTTCATCATATTGACATGAGAAGATTCACAACTTATAGTACTTATCATATTTATTTTGAATATATAAGATACTAATTTCAAAATATTGAATTGATTTTATCCAATTTAGCTTCAAAGATTAGTCGGATGAAGGGGGGGGGGGTATTATATTTCTCCTACCAGACATCTTCGGAGATATTAAAAATTAAAATGTTCAGTTGTCGGTTATGGAGTTACCTTTTTCTAATAGGTAAGGATATGCTACTAAGGGAAGTATATTCTCCTATCAGATATCTTGAGATACTAAAAATTAGAGTATTCATTTATCTGTTTCTGGGTTTACCAATTTCTGTTTCCATAGAGATAACTTCGTACCAAGACGACCAAACCTACTCAACTATAGATCGAGAGAAGCTAAAGTGGAAGTAACCATCGTTTTCACATCTATTCAATTAAATGAAGTTTCAAAGCTTTCCATTGTCTACAAGATCTTTTACTCTGTTATTACCTCATCCCGTACAACTCTGTGGGTTTCCTTGACAGGAATCTCCCTGCAAGCCAACCCATTTTCAGCTTTATACATGAGAATCTCTTCAGAACGTTTGACTGGGATGCGATACTCACCATCATCCCCATTACCAGTATCGGTTACATCACCGTTGTAGGAGCAACCATCTTCCTCCTCCCCCTCATCATATAACAAAGACTCCTGAGAACAGTTATTTCTCAATCCCAAATTGGGTCTTCCCACCCTTTTTGGTTTTCTTGCAAAACAGAATCCAAAACACCCACAGCACCCCATTTCTGTCACTTTCACAACAGAATGCCCCTTCGCAAACATCAGAAAATACAGAATTATTGTAATGACTACACTATACAACCCAGAAACAATGTGATCCCAACACCTGAAAAATAGCACCACTCTTGTTACAAATCAATTACGTATCAATACACAGATTAATTTAAAGGTAGAAGTAGTAAGATAACCTTAGAAAAGGAAAATTTGGATCTGGGCTTCAAGCCCCGGTCGATTTTGCTATTCAAGTGGATGCCATTCAGAAAAATGAAAGAAGCAGTTGATCAAATTAATTCCATTGCGATTGAATCCCGACATAGTGAAATGAGCTCCAGCTTACTACAACAATTAGTGACAGAACCTGGCAGGCTAGTATATTTCACTGCTCACAAGTCAGGGAGCCTCATAAAAAACATGGCATTTACCACAATTGAAAAAATCAGAAAGGAAAATGAACACGAGTATTAATTACTATCCACATTACGGAGGTGTGAGAGGCTGGCCATGGATGGTTACAGAAGAGGTAGGGGTAGGCCGAAAAAGTATTGGGGAGAGGTGATTAGACAGGACATGGCACAGTTACAGCTTACGGAGGACATGACCTTAGATAGGAGGGTGTGGAGGACCCACATTAGGGTAGAATGCTAGTTCATAGTCTTGTTTTTCTTCTCTATTCATAGGCGTAGTAGTGCATTACGATCTCTTGCGCTGTGAATTCTGATTTCTGTTATTTATGTTATTATTTATTACTTTCTATGCTTTGATTACTCTATTGAACCTGTGACGCTATCATTATTTATTTAATCGTTATTTGTTATTTGTATTTATTTATTTGTATTTATTTGTTATCTATTCGTTATTTGTTTGTTATTTTTCTCATAAAGCTTTTAATTTCCTATTCTTATGCATTTATGCATTTATGCTTTTACTAAGCCGAGGGTCTCTAGGAAACAGCCGTCCTACCTTGGTAGGAGTAAGGTCTGCGTACATTCTACCCTCCCCAGACCCCATGTTGTGGGATTTCACTGGGTTGTTGTTGTTGTTGTTGTATTACGGAATATAAATTGAAGTAAACTAACGTCAAATTCCACAAGCTAAAGAAATTAGTTAGGGCAGGAATAAAATTCAACTTTAAAAATAACAAGAAGCTGGCATCATAGATATCACCACCGAAATTTTAAGAAAAAGATAAAATAGGTATGAAAAACACACTGCATATCACACGAATACTCACACACACACTATTTTCATGTATCATCTGTGTAGTGCATACACAATCAGAAAAACAGATTAAGACCATAAAGAAAGATTCAAAATTAGTGAAAAGATTTAATGAACATACAAAGAGCCTCGTCAGAGGAAAAGAAATTCACTGTGAGATCTTCGCTACAATTATAAAAAACAGAAAAGAAAGAACAAAAGAACTAAATATAACCTATTATCCACATTAATGAACATAGAATGAACTAAACTAAATAAATTGGCTTAGGGAGAGGACATTCAACTTTAAAATAACAAGAAGCTGGCATCACAAACAAACTGCATATGCATTCCCATAACCCTAAAATGGAAATGTAGCATCAGCATACACAACAGAAAGCCATAAAACAATAAGCCCATGAACACTTCAAAATCAGTGAAAAAAATTTAACCTTTTTTCTGTCAATTGGTTGGTTCAACAACCTACCTAACAATTTTCCGAAGGATTGATTAGATATTGTTAGTGATCACTCATCAGCGAATTTATCTGCAAAAAAATATATATATTAAAAAAAGCATAAAAGACAAAGAAAATTATTTGAATTTTGACTAATTCGAAGCAATTCACAGCACAAAGCGAGTAAAATCGGAGAGAAGAGATACCTCCGGTAAAGTGTATAAGTTCCGGCGGTACAATTTAGGGGAATTTTGAGATTTAGGGCTGAGATTTGTTTGCATAAAGTAGAAAAGAAGAGAGAGAAAGGCGAGGTGTGTGTTATAATTCCTTTTAAATTTAAGACATGACCCTATAAAAACACATGAGATATGTTTAAATTTTAAAACTAGGCCGCACGAAATAACTACGTTGATATTTATTTACCTTTTAGATATTAGCTATTGGTGAAACTTATTTATCTTTACTTTTTAAAAATTTATCTCATTAGTTATAACAATTATAATGTAATTAAAAAATGTATATATATCAACAACGGTTATGAAGTAATTACAGTGAAAGTTAATATATATGTAGTATTTATCTATAAACTATTTATTATAACAATTTTATCATTTTGTGAATCATTTAAGTTAACAAAAAAAAAATATTAATATGTATCACGCATAAAAGAAACAATTTTTTTTAGATAGTCTAAACAATATAGCTATAAGTTAGTAGTCACATTATTAAAATTTATGTGAACCTGTTTGAATGAATATAGAATTTAACAAATAATTTTTTTATAAAAAATTAAAATTTGTGATCTTAAACATTTCATAATATTTGTGTGAGTAAAATATTTAAAACTTGCATTAATAATCCACTTACATTTAAATTTAAACTTGCATCAAGTACTTTTTATTTGATTGCAGCACGATCATATGCCTTATAACTAGGGGTGCTTATCGGGCGGATCGGACGGATTATTATGCTTAACGGTTTGACTTAACGGTTATCGGCTTTTAAAAGTACTAATCCACTAGCCAACCTATAAGATATCGGTTGGTTCGGTATCGGATTAGCAATTATCGGACGATTATCGGGCGGTGTATCGGTGGTATGGTAACATGTAAAGGAAAGACAAACAACAAAAAGTAGTCAAATGAAAATGACATACACAAGGGTTGCCAACAAATTCTTAAACAGTGAATGAAATCAATTCAAATAAATTAAGGAAAATTAACTGTGAACCAAGTGGAGCAGCAATACAAATCCAACGTTGTTAAAAAAAAATATCACATATATTCATATATCTTAAATGCAGAAACAAAAGCTAATCTAAATAGATCACCAACACGTGATTTTTAGAAGATGAAATGATAAAAAATAATATCATGAAATAATGGAGGACAAGATGAGTGAGAAACCAATAATAAAAGAATAAAGACAATTTAACAATGCATAACTTATTTGAAGATTAAAAAAAATTAGTAAACTAGTCACTGAAAATAGACTTGGACAAAAATAATAAAATTAAACTATAACAAATATAATCCAGAATATCTAGATAAACACAAATCTTAGAAAATAAATACATATTTATAATATCTACCAAACGAAAAAAAAAGAATTTAGAAAGAAGATACCTGACCCATCTGGTTGTTTTGTGGTGTAACAGGCACGGGTGGACAGAAACGGCGCATAGCCTGTTGTTAGCCGGAGTTTGGAGCCACAACGTTTCTGTTGACATCTTGGAGACCAATCAATGCTCAAGCAACATCAAACTAGTTTAAATTATTTCAAGCCACCATGGCAGTCAAGAAGAGTACACAGTATACACAACTTAACACTACACTGAGCTTTGAGAGAGAATGAGAGAATAGAGATGAGACAGAGGGCAACTGGCAAAGTGGCACTCTGAATCTCTTATACTCTTATTTAGGTTTAGGGAAAATTATGTTTAGTAATTAGTTGCTGAGTATACTTTAAATGGGCTTGGCCTGTTTAATTAAATGAGTTTGGTCTATTGAGGCTTATTTTAGATTTATAAATTATAATTATCATACATATTTTATATGTTTAGGGATAAAAATATAGTAAAATATAATAAATTCTTAACGGGTTAACGGTTTACCCAATAACAAAATTGAGTAATCCGTTTCCCACACCGATAAGCCGTTAATTATAAAATTTAAATCCATTCCCCACCCGTTAATCCGATAACTCAATACCAATAAGCCAATAAGCCAATTTTGCGGTTGGGTTATCGGTAGCGGACGGTTTTGAACAGCCCTACTTATAACTAATGGGAAAAAAATTAACGCCATAACAATTTGATTTCTCTATTGACGTTATATCTTTAATTTTATTTTGATAGTTACATTATATCTTAAATTTAATCTACCTAACAATAATATGTACAATGAAATATTTTTCCTATAAAATTTAAATTATCGCAAAAAAGGTGTCCAATTGAAAGTTATTGCTAGTTTGTAAAGTATGATTTTGAAAATTTGAATATAGACATATATCATAGACAAATTAGATGTGAAAGTGATTAATGAAATCATAAAAATAATAAAAAGATATTGAATATAGAATAAATGACGTGTCCACCAAACATGTAAAGAATAATATTTTATATTTAGAAAAAGAAAAAAAATTACCTCACAAATTGTTAAATAAAAGAGAAACGTGTCTTTTAATTAAAATGAAAAAAATATTTGAGATATTTATAATGGAGTTGCACATTAGAAGATGTAGGCGATGATTAGTCACTTTCGGTTGAAAGTAAAAGGTTGTTCAATGTGGCAGTGGAAGAAATAAAAGAAAAGGAAAAGAAATAGATGATAAAAATAAAAAATAAAAGGGAAGAAAAAATGTGACCGAGAAGATATTCAATGTGCAATGAAGGTGATGTGGCAACTCTACCAACATTCATATTTATCTTTTTTTCTTCTTTTTTTTTACATTTTTTTCTACTTTTTTTTTCCATCCAATTTAATGAGAAAGGCCTAAAATCTTAATTAAATATATGATTGTTAAAGATAAACTGAGAAGACTCATAAATTTTCTGTTTCAACAAAAAAAACCAAAAGTCTCTGTCCGAAAAATAAGAAAGAAGCGAACCTGTTGGTTCAACCATTGCGCTTCTGTCACTTTTTTGGGCCATTTTGAATTGGCATTTAAACTAATTTAATAATTCAAGAAAAATACATTAACTATCCTTTTTTTTCTTTTTTAAAAAATGAAAAAGGGGAGGTTATATAAATACATATCATATTAAGCGGTTGAGTCATGAACCGTTATTTTGACTTTTTATGCTATCCAATCTATTTTTATCCAAATAAACTTTGAACACATTAAAGCATACTAGATTTAAAGAATTGACCAATTCAAATTTGATCCAAACCGTCTATTTGCAAACTCTCTATATAAAACATTCCAAACTAAATCCCAAACCTCAACTACCATAACTTATAATTCCAACCATATATTATATAGTTCTCTCATATATAAATATTCATTTCTATTTTAAAATGGATGTCCACATAAATATATTTTATGTTGTAACATAAATGTACACACAATATATTTTGTGGAAACATACATGTACACACAATATGCATTGTGTGTAAGATAGATATACACACACATATATACTTGGAGCCCAAGTATAGTACATGTATGAATGCCCCTCTTCTTGTAAAAAAGAATAAGGCAAGAACAAGTGAAAAGAAAAATACTACACTTGGCATTTCTCATCTATCTTTCTTCTTAATTTTAGCACATTATCTTTATTTTATCAGTACCTTCTCCGTATCCTGCGCATAGCGGGAGCTTTAGTGCACCGGGCTGCCCTATTTTTATTTTATAACACGTTATCAACACGAACTTCTAACCAAAATCAACATCTCTAAGTCATGTTTATTCTCCTCATTGGAAAAAGGTACGGTTATTTTAAAAGTTAATTTTGATATCGATGTTATGCATATTTGTATATGAATTTCACTGCACATATACTTTATTAGTTTCTTGGTCAATTCAGAGTTTTGATATTCGGAATGGAATTCTGAGGACTCTGTTGGATTCGGGGCATGATTTTAGGCCTAAGAGTGGTTTTGGTTGAATTTTTAGAGGTCTCGAGCTCATTTTAGTATTTTGACGCTAAAAGTTAGTTTAGTTGAGACTTCTTGGGTTCTGGATCAAGGTGATCTCGAATTCGAATTTTGATGGATCCATTGAGTCCGGGACGTCAAATTTAGTAGGGTGGCATATAAAGTTTGTGTGCACGAGATTTCTCTATTCCGTGATTTGGGCTTTGGGTGTTTGCTGCAATCTCATGTTGGTGTGCCTCTTCACCGTGTTTGCAGTCCCCTTTCAGCGTTCGTAAGAGAGTACCTTTAGTGACCTCTACGTTCACGGAG
This sequence comes from Solanum dulcamara, assembly GCF_947179165.1. Taxonomy (NCBI): domain Eukaryota; kingdom Viridiplantae; phylum Streptophyta; class Magnoliopsida; order Solanales; family Solanaceae; genus Solanum; species Solanum dulcamara. Next base: position 13,411,482 of record NC_077244.1, on the reverse strand, counting down.
GTGGGTTCACGTTCGCGAAGGAGGGTATGTGAGGCCTTCCGCATTTGCGGGTGTTGTGTCGCGTTCGCAGAGGGTTAAATTATTTCCCTCCATGTTCACGGGATAAGTACTCTGCATTCGTGAATGAGAAATTTACACCTCGACTGATTTAATTCCCCATTTCGAGAAAACTCCTATTTCCCTAATTTTTTTATAATTAGAAGCTCGGTAGGGACGATTCTAAGGGGATTTCTTGAGGGATTTCATTGGGTAAGGTATTTTAACTCGTATTATTCATAACCCATCAATAATTCATTGATTTTGACATGAAATTTGGGAATTTTGAATTGAGAAAATAGGGGTTTTCAAGAACTTGGAATTTTTGAATAAATTGATGATTACGTATTGATTTCAACTCCAAATTCAAATTGGTTTTCGACATTGAATTCCTAATACTTCAAGGAATGTTTTAATGTAAACAAAAATTGATTTACCCTTCGTTTTCGGAATTGAATTTTTGGATTGATTTCAGCCCAATTTTCAAAAATTATGATTTGGGAATTGGTAGGCTCGTATTCTTACTGGAATTCATATTTGATTAGATTTTATCAATTTGGAGCGTCAAAGTAAGGGCAAGACTCAAGGTTTGGACTAGTTTTGATCGACTTCGAGGGAAGTGTATTTCTAAACCTTCATTAAGCTTATAGAATTCAATATTTCTTGCTATGTGTATTGGAGAGTAATGGGGACTCGGATTTGGGAATCACTCGTGAACTTTGAATGAATTAAGGGTAATGAATGGGGTAATAAAAAGGAAAATTTGATGAATCGTAATGATATGTGCTATACAATTGATGATATTGATTTGAGATGGTGTGCCTTGACTATATTGAGATTGATGATACTGACTTACTTGAGATAGCGTGCCTTGACTATATTGATATGACTCATGAGTTGTTATGATTACTGTACATTATTTTATGTGCGATCATGCCTATATTGTACTTGTTTTATGGCACAGCTGATATGAAACACTTGTGATAATAATAAAAAATATGGGATGGGCCACACACTTTGTGACAGTGATTCTGTGGCAGGTACTATATGAGGGGTCGGGCCAAACTCTCTATGATAGGTATCAATTAAAGGGTCAAGTGACACGCTCCGTGGCAGATTACATAGACAAATATGTCCCACATGAGTTCAGGACTGAGATTTAGCAGATGTGTACCGGTAGGACAAATATGCATCATATTATTTGACACAACATTGCATTGTATTACACTTTATTAATTGTCTATAGATTCGTATTTACCCCTGTGATATCTTTGTGACTGATATATTTTTTCACTTGACTGAGTTAATTGAAATATAAAGAGCTGTTGTAACCTATATGCTACTTGTAATATATATATTTTTAGATTGGGATGATTTGCGTGCAGGTTGTAGTTATGGAGATTTGGTTGGTGTGGAAGAGATATTTGAGTTCTATATAGCTTTTCTTATTTTTAGTTATGTGCTTGCTGGGTATCGTGATGTTGGTACTCACTCCTTGCTTCTACACCTATGTAGGTCCTGAGCCTAGATTGTGTATGAGTTCTATTCTATCCTCCGAGGCTTCGAGGTGACTTGAGAGATAGTTGTTGATGCCCGGTGATATCCCTTGTCCCTTTTACTTATGCTTTGTTCTATTTGAGAAATAATTGCATCGAGACTTGTACTTATTTTCTAGTTCTGTTTTACTAAGGATTTTCCAGTTCTATGTGTCAACCTGATTTTGGCAGTTATTTTAGAAAGTCTTGTACTTTTATTTATTTATCTATCTCTTTAAACTATTTTTGCATTATTTTCCAAAAATATTGGGTTTTAAGCTGACTTGTTCGGTGAAAAGGCTAAGTGTCATCATACTCGGATTCGGGTTGTGACAAATGATATTAGAGCTCCAAGTTCATAGGTCTCATGTGTACAAGCCAATTTTAAGTAGAGTCTCAAGAATCGGTATGGAGATGTTTGTACTTACCTTTAAGAGGCTATGGTGACTTTTAGGAAAGGATCTTCATTTCTTGATTCTCTATCGTGCGTCTTTGGTCCGATCTAATTTCTATCGCTTCGCTCCGTTCTCTTACTTATAATGATGACTCGTGCTTAATCCTACGTGTGTGCAAATGAGATGTCATCGTGTGGTTTTGATGTTAGAGCAGGATTTGTGGTGGAAGTAATAGACTATGGAACAGATGTATGAACAAACTTTGCATGTGCTGCGATTCGAAAGGAGTGTGTAGGGTTATGGTCCAAAGATGTGTTTTGAAGTTATGGTATAGAAAGATGAACAATGATTAAGAGACTCTATGAACGTCTTACCTTTCCGGTCAATTATTCAACAACGGGAATATCGCTTGTGTGGCTTATACTATATCTGAAGTGGTTTGGCAATGAAGAATAGTGTAATTAAGAGAATGACTATGTTAAGAGCGTTGTGACTTTGAAGGCTATAGTCTATGAAGTTTCTCAAAAGGGAATAGGTTATGTGATGTATTACGAGGATGACGCTGCACCAACCGAGATCAGAATTTCTAGGGCAGTTTTATAGTGTGGGTGTATATCAGAAAGGATCATAATATGACTGCTATGATAGTACTTGTTTTCTCTTGGTTAGGATTATGGGGTTATATTGTTTCTGCTATCATCCTGGCTTACGGAATGGTGTATATCACTTTTGACTAGAGACTGAAATGTGTTGGTGATGTTTTGCATCTATTTAATGGGTATAAATGTACGAGTTATCTGAGTACAACCTTCTTAATGGATATGTTGTGTTAAAGTCATGGATCTAGCGGATGTTCATGATGTGAGACTAGTGATATACAGAAGTAGAGATATCTAAGGAGTTATCAGTTATTTCACCTACTCGAGAAATGAAGCTTGATGATACATTCGCATTCGAGAAAGTAAGTGGTTGTTACTATGGACACTTGAGTTAGGCATGGTTTATAAGTAAAATTATAGTGGTGGGTCTGTGGTGAGGTATTAATGTGTTTACATGGTGGCGTGTATTTTGAAGATTTAATTGAGGACTGGTGATTTCTTTATGAACCAAATAGAGTGGATTGACATTGAAATGATTAGCTTATGGGTATAGAAAGTTCCAACAAGTATACCTGTGTGGAGGCAAGTAAGTGTACCAATAAGAAAGTACGCATAAGATTCATAGTATTAGACTGTACAACTAGTTTGAGGTATCATATAGATGATAAGGTTAGCTTTGTGATGACGATAAGGGATGTTGAGCATGATAATAATAGTTCGGGATGGATTCTAATTAGGGTGCAACTATGTGGTAATTGCTTTCAGTTAAAGGGGTCCCATATGATAGTGACAACTTGCGAGTATCTAAGGTTGAGACTGCTACTACTTGAGGAGTAACGTAGTGATATGGAAAGTCGTATGATATGTTGGGAACCACTAGAGTAGAATTGAAAAGAGTTCCAATTTATCATGGGAGAATTAGTTGATGTAGGTTGGCCTTCAGAATGAGGCAAGAGCAAAAATACTGACTCTGATTGCAAAGTTCCATGATTTAACTTTAGGGATGTTGGAGAGTTCTATTTGGAAATACGTGACTTTATCCGTTTCGCTCTAGTTATGATAATAGTATTCGGTGTTCATCAGTAGTATGCTTCTAGAGTAGAGTCTACAGACATTTGATTCTAGCATTGTGGTAACTTCTATAGCTGTTTCAAGTTTGATGACTGACATGATTTGAGTTACTAATAAAGGACATGGTAAGATCGACGTATAAGTGTTTGATGATAAGCTAAGGTATGTGATGGCATAAAATCTTCAAGATATGGGCTAATGTTGATTGATAAGTTGATTGATTTACATGGTTTGAATTGAAATTCAGGTTTTACATTGTAAGTCTACATTCGTGGTGGTTGGTTTTTTCAAGGTGTCGATTGGCAAGGTAAGAAATGATTGGTTGTATTGATTATTTAGCCATTGGAAGGACTTGTGCATGGTTTGAGTTGTAGAGTTTATTACTTTTGATTGTAAAAGACTTCGATGAAGTTTTCATTTGAGAAGTTTGAGTTAAGGTAAAAGGTAACATGTTGTGGATATTTGACCAAGGAACAATAATGATAAATGAGTTACAGAAAGAAACAAGAGTCTTGTGCAAGGGGTACGAGTAAGAGATGTGAAGAAATAAAATGTCACATGCAGATCCTTAGTTCAAGGTTGAGGATTGTATGGATTTTTGCCTTTAAGTTTAGTTAGGACAATACAAGGTGGACTGGCTTAGCACAAATGTATGATGGGTCATCAACTACTTTTCTGAAGACTTGGTATTAGTGTTGGTGATAAACAGTGATGTATGAGGGATTTTGCATTGTTGAGTTGGGTTGGATTGTTCAAATTATGGTAGTTGACTTATGGGTGCACCACTGGAAGGACTTATAGTTCTGTGTGGTTAATAAGGATTTTGAGCTGGTTTGATAACTCTATTGATGAGACTACTCAGATTGTTGTAATGCGTTACATAGACACTTGATGGTAAATAGAGGTTATGTGCCCATGGTATACAAAATTATTATTGTGACCAAGAATATTTTTAAGTTTTGACATGAGGTATATGATGGGTTGAATAGTAGTTGAAACTAGGTAAGTGAAGGATTGTATGGTATTGTTATTGGTTGCGATTTAATAGTTTTATCTTAATGGAAAAATACTATGCGATTTAAAAATTTGGATTATTAGCAATTAGTAGGATGCACACTTGTCATGGGATGCTTAAATAGTAGGAGAAAGGTCCATAGTTCAAAATTTTGGAGACAATAATGTGTTGCTACGAAGACTTTGATACTAGTGACGGTTTGAGAGTAAAGTAACTGACTAGTGTGACTACGATGATCTGGTAGTATTGAGAGTGTTGGCTTCAGTGGAATATTGTAAGGAGTATGTGAAAGATTAATAAATCGAGTATGCCTACGATTGTTATGAGACCAGGCTGGTTGATTGTGAAGTCAGACAGATGAGAATATATGTTATGGACACTATGAAAGAAATATGTTGTGTTATTCGACTTTGATTTTGTAAATTCTTATGTGACCACCTACTTTGTTTCAGACATGGTTTTGGAGTATGATTCCCTATCTATGCCTATGCATGTTTCCACTTCTATGGATGGATTCCTAGTGGTGGATCAGATGTACTGAGCCATGCCCTCTTGGTAAAGTAAGATGCTTACGTAGATTTGGTTAGTTCAAATATAATGGATTTGGTGTTGCTTTGGGGTTGAAGGTTTTCGAAAATTCTACAAGTTTCACTTTGCTTATGATAACTTATAGAAGAGATATCATATATATTTCTAGTAGCTGGTAGACTTATAGTACACCTCATTATCGAGTTCATGTTTCTATTGGATAATTAAATGTGAGGTTTGTTGGGCCTAGTGCTACGCTCTGAGGGGTTGTTTACAATCACAATTACTGATTTGGCAAGTTTGATAGTGTTGTTTGAGGTTCTGTATGCTAGGGGTATCTCTCGCTAGATGGTTGGTTAGCCATTTTGTTTATTGGGTCAAATAAATTTGATTCCCCCGTGATGAGTACCCAATGTCAATGAGTTTGATTTGTATAACTTAATCTTATGGGATGATTTTGCTGTGAGAATATGATTTTTCTAGAGTCTGTGATGGTTCGTGTATTATGAGTGGTTGGTGGTTGATTCAAGCTCACCCCTGATTTTTAGTGAGTATTGGTTCAGAATTCTCTCATGGTTATGTGATGAAAGATTTGTTCTGATGGTTATGTTGTGCGTTAGAGGATTTCAGTTTAGATTTGTCCATGGGTTAGTCTGTGACTTGAAAATTTCTCCTAGTTGATAGATCCGCCAAAGTTTGATTTAAAATTTCAGTTTGATGGTGGATTCTGGTGATATGGTCTAAGGACAAGTTCACTTGGAGGAGACAAATACTGAACTTGGAGGTTATGCCTCAGACTCTTGGTAGCGTCAAGTATTCTTCTTTATTTTACCTTATGTTTGAGGATGAACATAATGATCCTGAAGTTATTTTTGATAATTTTTGTAAAATAACTATTTTACCCCTACCGATAGTTATTCCATATCATTTCTGATTAGTGTTGGGTGTTAGTTTTGGGAAATTCTTTGAAAAATTGAGTTTTTCAAAGTTTTAAGATTTTCAAAGGCTTAACATGTTCAAAAGTAATTTTTGATACTAAATAGAGATACGAGTATCAGAATGGAATTCCATCAATTCCATTAGCTCCGGAATGTAAAATTTGGTCTAAGAGAATTGGTGGAATTAGATTTGGAGTTGTAGCGTGAATTTGAGATCCAAATTTGGAAATTCTTGAAATTTTGTTCATAAAATTGATTTTGGTCAACATTCAGAGTTTTGATGCTTGGAATAAAATTTTGAGGAATTCGTTAGATTTAGAGGATGATTTTAGGCCTAGGAGTAGTATTGGTTGAATTTTTAGAGGTTCCGGGCTCGTTTTGGAATTTTGAGGCTAAAAGTTAGTTTAGCTGTGACTTCTCGGGTTCATGGTCAAGGAGATCTCAAACTCGAATTTTGATGGTTCCATTAAGTCCGGGACATCGAATTTAATAGGGTGGCATATAAGGTTTGTGTGCATGGGATTCTGAACGAATTTTGAGGGTTTATTCCCTGACTTGGGCTTTGGGTGTTTGCTGCAATCCGATGCTAGTGCGCCTCTTCACCACGTTCACGATCCCCCTTCCGCATTTGGGAGAGAGTACCCTTACTGACCTCCACGTTTGCAGAGGTGGGTTTGTGTTTGCAAAGGAGGGTTTGTGAGGACCTCCTCGTTCGCGAGTGTTGTGCCGCATTCGCGAGGGTTAAGTTGTTTCCCTCCATGTTCGCGGGATAAGTACTCTGCATTCGCAAAGGATAAATTTACACCTGGACTAAATTTAATTCCCCATTTCGAGAAACACTCTCATTTCCTCCATTTTTTGATATTTAGAAGCTCGGTAGTGATGTTTTAAGGGGATTTCTTGAGGAATTTCATTGGGTAAGTTATTTTAACTCGTATTATTCATAACCCATTGATTATTCATTGATATTGACATGAAATTTGGGAATTTTGAATTGAGAAATTGGGGTTTTTTAAAGATGTTGGAATTTATGAATAAATTGATGATTACGTATTGATTTAAACTCCAAATTCAAATTGGTTTTCGATATTGAAATCCTAATACTTCAAGGAACGTTTTCATGCAAAAGTTTCTGGATTTACCCTTCATTTTCGAAATTGAGTTTTTGGGTCAATTTCAACCCAGTTTTTTAAAAATATAATTTGGGTATTGTTAGACTTGTATTCTTTCTGGGAATTAATATTGATTAGATTTTGTCGATTCGGAGCATCGACGTATGGTCAAGACTCAAGTTTTGAACTAGTTTTGATCAACTTCGAGGCAAGTGTATTTCTAAACCTTCGTTAAGCTCGTAGAATTCTATACTTCTTGCTATGTGTATTGGAGAGAATGGGGACTCGGATTTGGGAATCACTTGTGAACTTTGAATGAATTAAGGATAATGAATGGGGTAATAAAAAGGAAAATTTGATGAATCCTAATGATGTGTGCTATACAATTGATGATATTGACTTACTTGAGATGGCGTGCCTTGACTATATTGAGATTATGATATTGACTTACTTGAGATGGCATTCCTTGACTATATTGAGATTGATGATATTAACTTACTTAAGGTAGAGTGCCTTGACTATATTGATAGGACTCGTGAATTGCTATGATTATCATTATACATTGTTTTATGTGTGAACATGCCTATATTGTACTTGTTTTATGGTACAATTAAAATGAAACACTTGTGATAATAATGAGAATTATGGGATGGGCCACACGCCCCGTGGCAGTGATTATGAGAAATATGGGACGGGCCACACGCTCCATGGCATGTACTATATGAGGGGTGGAGCCATACGCTCCATGGCAGGTATCAAATAAGGGGTTGAGTCACACGCTCCATGATAGATTACATTGATAGACATGTCCCCCATGGGTTTCAGACTGAGATTCAGTAGATGTGTACCGGTAAGACAGACATGCATCATATTATTTGATACAACGTTGCATTGGATTAGACTTTATTGATTGTCTTTCAATTCGTGTTTACCCCTGTGATATCCTTGTGACTGATATATCTTGCCACTAGATCGAGTTAATTAAAATATAGAGAACTATTGTAACATATATGCTACTTGTAATATATATTGCTAGATTGGGCTGGTTTGCATGCATGTTGTAGTTATGGACATTCAGTTAGTTTGGCAAGGGGTATTTGAGTTTTATATAGCTTTTCATATGTTTAATTGTGCGCTTGCTGGGTACCGTATTGTTGGTACTCCTTGCTTTTACACCTGTGTAGATCCTGAGCCCGAACTGTGTGTGAGTTCTATTCTACCTCTGAGGCATCGAGGTGACTTGAGAGGTAGTTATTGACGCCCGGTGATATCCCTTTTCCCTTTTACTTATTCTTTGTTCTACTTGAGAAACAATTGTATCGAGACTTGTATTTATTTTCTATTTTATTTTACTAGAGGCTTGTATATGTGAAAACCATGTTTTTGGGTTATTTTAGATTTGAAAGTCTTTCATTTTTGTATATTTATCTATCTCTTTAAACTGTTACCACATTATTTTTCGTAATTATTGGGTTTTAGGCTAACTTGTCTAGTGAGAAAGGATAAATGCCATCACACCTGAATTCGGGTTGTGATAAATGGTATTAGAGTCCCAATTTATAGGTATCACGTGTACAAGTCAAATCTAAGTAGAGTCTCGAGGATCGGTATAGAGACGTTTGTACTTACCTTTGAGAGCCTATGGTGACTTTGAGGAATGGATAATCACTTCTTGATTCTCTATCATGCGTCTTTGGTACTATCTAATTTCCATCGCTTCAATCCGTTCTCTCACTTGTAGTGATGAATCATGCTTGATCCTATGTATGTGCAGCCGAGTTGTCGTCATGTGGTTTTGATGTTAGAGCAGGATTTGAGGTGGAAGTGATAAACTATGGAACAAATGTGTGAACAGACTTTGAATGCACTGCGATTCGAAAGGAGTGTGTTGGGTTGTGGTCTAGGGATGTATTTTAAGGTTATGGTATAGAGGGATGAACAATGATTAAGAGGCTCTATGAACGTCTTACCTTTCCGGTCAATTATTCAATAGCGGAAATAGCGCTTGTGTGGCTTATACGATATTTGAAGTGGTTTGGGTGGAGAATGGTGTAAATTAAGAGAATGATATGTTGAGAGCGTTGTGACTTTGAAGGCTATAGTCTATGAAGTTCGTCAAAAAAGAATGGTTGTGTGGTGTATTACGAGGATGGCGTTGCACCAACTAAGATCAAAATTTCTTGGGCGATTTTATAGTTTGGGTGTATATTAGAAAGGGTCATAATACGACTGCTACGACGATACTTGTTTTCTCTTGATTAGGATTATGGGTTGTGTTGCTTCTGCTATCGACTTGGCTTATGGAATGGTGCATATCACTTTTGTCTAGAGATTGAAATTAGTTGGTGGTGTTTTTTTGTAGCTATTTATGGGTATAAATGTGCGAGCTATTTGGGTACGATCTTCTCAATGGATATGGTGTGTTAAAGTGGTGGATCTAGCGGATGTTCATGATGTGGTACTAGTGATGTATAGAATCAGAGACATCTAAGGAGTTATCAGCTGTTTCACCTACTCGGGCAGTGAAGTTCGATGATGTATTCACATTCGAGAAACCAACTGGTTGTTACTATGGACGCTTTAGTTAGGCATGGTTTATAAGGAAAATTATAGTGGTGGATCTCTGGTAAGGTATTAATGTGTTTACATGATGGCGTATATTTTGATGATTTATTTGAGGATTGGTGATTTTTTATGAATCAAATAGAGTGGATTGACATTGAAATAATTAGCCTATGGATAAAGAAAGTTCCAACAAGTATACCTATGTGGAGGCAAGTAAGTGTACCAACGAGAAAGTACGTATGGGGATTAGTTAATTTACACGATTAGACTGTACAACAAGTTTGAGGTATCATGTAGATGATATAGTTAACATCATGATGTGAGGACCAACTCTGCTTCATTTAGCAAAGGTAACAATTTATATATGATCTTGTGAAGTGTTATTATGACTTATTTATTTGTACTATTATTACAAAGTGGTGATATTTTAAAGGCTCAAGGGTGAATTTTATTTTATTTTGCACTATATATAATTTTATTGATTGAAGGTAAGTTGGTAGATTCAAATTTACATCGGACTAAGAGGGTAAGGCACCAATTAAAGTTTTGACCATGATTATAAGATTTTGGGTTGAAGTCCCATCGTATTTCGGCCTAAGATACCTTTATATGAATAAGACATTGAGTTAAAATCCCAATACAATATACAAATGATATAATGATGACTGAGAAAGTCGGTATGCTCTTGATAAATATTATGATGCCCGTCCCATTGAATATGCTCCATTCTTTGAAGTGAATATGATAGCAATAGATTAAAAGTCCGAAAGATATCAAGATAATTTTGTGGTTGAATATATGAATATGGGCGTAAATAGACAAAATAATAATAGTCATCATTGTGATAATTATTAAACAAAGAAACATTATGAGTTCTCAATGTCACGATCCGATTTCTCAGATCATGATGGTGCCGACTATGACCCTCCCGTAGGCAAGCCTATCCATATCCCGAAACTGTGAGTAATAGGATGTCAGGGTAGAAGACCAACTGTTTAATCTAAAAATAGTAATGAAATAACAAGAACACAAATAAACGGCGAAAGCACAACAAAATATATACAAATAAAAGATTCCTCTCAGAACCTAGAAGTCACATGTACAAAGCTACTACAAAATGAGTACAAGTCCCAAAATTGGACCACAGAAACAAGGATGTCTCAAAAAGCAAAACACAGATAAAATATATGTACAGAGGGAGATGAGCAAATCTAGAATGCTATGTGCTCATTCTCATCTCCGATCACAGTTGCAGCTGGCTCGAATAAATATTGATAGTTAGTACTCGAACCTGCATCACGAAAACAGAGCTAGAGTGTAGTATGAGTACCAAAACAACAGGTACCTATAGGCATCATAGGCTGACTGAACAGGATAAGCAAAAGTAAAATAAAATGCGAGAAACTAATCACAACCAAAGATAGAACAAGAAGTCAAGGTAGGTATGTACACAAGCGTACTCAATATACAAAGAGGAAGAGAGAAACTAACTAAATCTGCCAGGCTTCCATAAACCCTACGAGTACGCTCGTGCACAAGTCTAAAAGCAACGACCTAAACAGACTCCCATAAGCCAAACAAGAGAAGAGATAGTTGAGGTAAAACAAACGGGTCCGATGAAATTCCAATAATGCATCAACTTCCCGCGGACTTGAACCGAACCATTCCGTAATCCTGAAGCCTTAACCCAAAGATGAAAATAGTTAAGTACTTGAACCGAAGATCTATCAAAGGTTCAAGGACTTGAACTAAAATTTGATAGTAACCAAGGACTTGAACCAAGGTATGGGTAATTGTAGACTTGAATCACGTGCAAAAGAGACCAAGTACTTGAACCAAGGTGATAAATCGACCAATAACTCGAACCAAGGTGATAAATCGACCAGGGACTCAAACCAAGGTGATAGATAATGGTGGACTTGAACCACGTGCAAAAGATACCAAGGAAGCGAACCCTGGTGATAGTACCTAAGGACTCGAACCCAAGCTTAGGAAGTATTGAGGACTTGAACCAAGGATGATAATGGCAGTGGACTTAAACCAAGCCTAAGTAAGGCCAGGGACTTGAACCAAGGCAATTATACCTAGGCAAGGACTTGAACCCTGTCCGATGAAGTGAATTGGGGGCTTGAACCACGAATAGAGGTGTGTCGGTCAGAATTAGGATCAACAACCAACCGAGTTTCACGGGGAGTACCCCCAATCCGAGTGCCATCAACAAATCACTCTAGCCAGAACAACATCCAACCAAAATCGATGAATAGACTTTTGAAACTAAGAACCAAGTGATATGGAACCGATAGCAGAATAGGACATTATAGAGGTAAGGTGTCCAAAATGACGTCAGAGAAGTTCCAAGGCCTAACGGCACCAATACCATTAAGTCTATGACAATCACTAGTCTATGCCTAGACTAGGCCCAACATGATCCCAAAGGCATAAACCAAAGGAATAGAACACTTCACAAGGCATGGATGATCAACAATGACAGGAGACATTCCTTAACAGTTCGAGTATTTCCCAAAAATAATGCCTAGGACATGAATTCTAAGAATTCAGCATGCTCTACTCCCAAAAACCTCCAAGCTCATACAATTCAGTATACAAATGCCTAAACATGCTTAGTATAAAGATGGGAAAACTGTAGCCTACCTTTAGGCCGACCGCGTGCGCTTCAACTTACGGAACCAGAGCTTTTCCCTTTCAAATGGTCACCGAGCGCTGCCACGCTACCAATAATGGAATGACAATGTCAATATGATCGTTATGACATTAAAATTATCAAATTTAGAGACAGGCCAATTTTGGAGTCAAAATCGGGAATTGTGGGACCTGCTCTGTAACTTATGGAATTGACTCCAAGAATAGGTCCTAAATGCTATCCTAAGCTTGTGTTCCAAAAAAGAACACAATTTACACCTCAAAACAACTACAATCCAAACATGCATCAACTTTCTCTCCTAAGCTTAAAAACTACTAAAATCACAGGAAAAAGGGTAAATTACCTCCAACGAAGCCTTTGCTCCTAATTCTGAATGAACACACCACTGGATTCCTCTCGAAAAACCATACAAACTAGCCTTTGGAATCACCCAAAATGCCTCAATATTGAGAGATAAATTATACTTCAAAGTTATAAGAAGTAACTGAGTTAGATCTTAAAATGAGCCTTAGGTATCACTTAAGCGGCCACCTCAAAAAGGCGGGCCTCGCTTAAGCTAGGACCTTGTCGCTTTAGCGACACCCGCCAGGGGGCCTAGTCAATTTAGCGATCCCTTGAATGCTTTAGCGGCAATCGATTTAGTGACCACGAGTCATTTTAGTGACGACACTAGACTCAACTGGTGCAAAAATGCACTTGGCATATCTAATTCTCCGACGGGGTGCTCGGGATTCATTCGGAACCCCGTGCGTGCAAATGAGATATGCTACCCCACTAAATTTGACGTTCTGTACTCAATGTCGTATTCAAAATTTCCATATGAGGTCATTTTAGCAAAAAAGTAGGTCCCACACCCAAGTGCTATGTTTTTCCAAATTCCACAACAAGACTCGGGAATAGATCGAAAGCCTCGAGAAATAAGCGAAGGGTCATTCTAGACCAAGCTCAATATTCCAGAACTAACTGCACTGTTAGAATTTTTACCTACGTGCATTTTTAAAAAATATTGACCAAAGTCTAGGCCAAACTTCAAAGGCAAAAACACCCAATGACCCTATGCTCGTACCGATTGCCTCGATACTCGTATTGACCATGCCACTAGCCTAATTTGGCTATTCCGGAGCTGATGGAACCATTAAAATCTCGTTCTGAGGTTGTTTACATAAAGTTATAATCGAAGTCAACTTTTCAAGTTATAAAAGTTCTAAAACAGGGAAACAGGCCTAAAACTCGAACGAATAACTAGGCGATCGAACAGTCAATGCTAGCAAGTCATAAATGACTTGGGGTCGCTACAAGAATGATCTTAACAATGAAATGAATGCTTTATTTCAAAATAACATGGAGAGATATTACAACATCCACTACTAAAAGAACTTTCATCTGCTTAAGTAAGAGACTAAGAGTCAAGAAATACTTGAAGGCTCAAATAAGCAGGGGAACTATGCCCGCATCTCCTGCTCGGTCTCTCAAGTAGCCTCCTCGACTGGATGATGCCTCCAACGGACCTTAACTACATGAATGACTCTAGTTCGTAACTGCTTGACATCTTTGGCTAAAATGGCATCTAGCTCCTCAATATAGCTCAGACGATCATCCCAATCAACCGCATCATATTGGATCACATGGGACTCATTTGGAACATGTCGGCGCAACATTAAAATATGAAAAATTGAGTGAATAGTTGAAAAGGGCGAAGGCAAAGCTAACTTATATGCAACCTCGCTAATTGTCCTCAAAATCTCAAAAGGGCCTATATACTTGGGTCTAAGCTTGCCCCGCCTCCCGAATCTCATCACGCCCTTTATGGGTGATATGAGGAATATTTTTCACCTATGGCAAATCTCAACGGCCGACACCTTCGATCTGCATAACTTTAGTGTCTACTCTGAGCTATCTTGAGCCTATCTTGAATCACCCTCACATGATCTAAGGCCTCCTGCATCAAGTTTGTATCACATGGCCTGGGCTCCGCAGACTCAAACCAACCAACTGAAGAGAGACAACACCTACCATATAAAGCCTCGAACGGGGCTATATAAATATTGGAGTGGTAGCTGTTGTTGTATACAAACTCCACTAAGGGAAAGAACTGGTCCCACTAACCCCCAAAATCCATAACACAAGCCTGTAATATATCCTCAAAAACCTGAATAATGCAGTCTGACTGGCCATCTGTCTGCAAGTAAAAGGCTATGCTAAGGTCGACATGATACCCAACTCCTCCTGAAAAGTCCTCTAAAAACTGGATATGAACTGTAAGCCTCGATATGAGATGATAGAGAAAGAAACACCAAGAAGATGGATCACCTCTCGAATATAGATATGGGCCAACCTCTCAGCATTGTAGGAAGTATGAACAGGGAGGAAGTGTGCTGGCTTGGTCAATCGATCCACGATAACCCAAATACTATCAAGACCAGAGGAAGTGCAAGGCAACCCCACAATGAAGTCCATAATGACCCGTTCCCACTTCTAGTCAGGAATGGGTAATATCTAAAGCTCGCCACCAGGTCTCAAATGCTTGGGTTTAACTTACTGACAACTCAAACAATGCGACACATAATCTGTAATTTATCTTCTCATACTCACTGTTTTCTGACTTAAGGCATCTGCTACTACGTTCGCCTTACCCATATGGTAAAGAATAGAGAGTTTGTAGTCCTTCAGGATCTTAACCTAGCGGGTTACCTCGAATTAAGATCCCTCTAACTCATAATATATTGAAGGCTCCTGTGATTAATGTTTCGCATAGAACTCCATACAGGTAGTGATTCCAAATCTTAAGCACAAAAACTATTGCCGCCAACTCCAAGTCATGAGTGGGGTAGTTGCACTTATGCAACTTTAGATGCCTCGATGCATAAGCAATAAACCAACCCTGCTACATCAGTACACAACCCAAAAGACATTACTAGGAACTTAGTGGCCGTAAGGAGTCCTAAATGCGGTCTTAGGGATGTCCGCTACCCTAATCCTCAACTGATGGTAGCCGAATCTCAAATTAATTTTAGAAAATACCACGACACCCTACTGCTAGTCAAATAGATCATCAATCCTAGGCATGGTGTAATGGTTATTTATTGTCACCTTGTTTAACTACCTATAATCAATGCTTATCTATATGGTACCGTCCTTCTTCTTAACAAACAGGACTGGGGCACCCCAAGGCGATATACTAGGCCGAACAAATATCTTACATAAGAAATCCTGGAGCTGCACACTGAGCTCCTTGAGCTCTGTGAGGGCCATACGGTATAGTGGGATTAAACTAACTCCCATAATCCAGACAAGAGCAGAGATAGTTAAGGTAAAACAAATAGTCCTATGATATTCCAATAGTGGTTCAACTTCTCGCAGACTTGAACCAAACTATTCTGTAAGCATGAAGCTTTAACCCAAAGCTAAAAATAGTTAAGGACTTGAACCAAAGATTCATCAGAGGTTCAGGGAATTGAAATGAGATTTGATAGTAACCAAGGACTTGAACCAAGGTGTGGGTAATCGTGGACTTACACCACATGCAAAAGAGACCAAGGACTTGAACCAAGGAGCTAGATAGACCAAGGACTTGAACCAAGGTGATAGATAATCATGGATTTGAACCACATGCAAAAGAGACCAAGGACTCGAAACTCGATGATAGTAGCTAAGAAATTAAACCCAAGCTTATTAAGTAGCGATGGACTTGAACCAAGGTTAATAATGGCGGTGGACTTGAACCATGTCTAAGTAAGGCTAAGGACTTGAACCGAGATGATAATACCTAGTAAAGTACTTAAACCCCGCCCATGGAGTGAATTGGGGACTTGAACCACGAACAGAGGCGAGTCGGTCAGAATTAAGATCAATGACCAATTGGGTGTCACAGGGATTACCCTTAATCCGAGTGCCATCAATAAATCACTCCATCTGAACCACATCCTACCAAAATCTACGAATAGACTTTTGAAACAAAGAACCAAGTGATACGAGATCAATAGCAGAATAGGACATTATGGAGGTAAGGTTCCAAAGCTGTGTTACTGCCTAGCTAAAGCTCACACTACCGGACTCAAGTATGCTATACTAGTCTATAAGGAGCTAAGCTGTCCGAAATGACGTCGGAGAAGTTCCAAGGTATAACAACACCAACACCATACAGGTCTATGGATATCACTAGTTTAAGCCTAGACTAAGGCCAAACATGATCCCAAGGGAATAATCCAAAGGCACAACACACCCCACAAGGCATGGATGATCAATAATGACAAGAGACATGCTTTAACAGTCTGAGTATTTCCCAAAAATAGCGCCTAGGAGATAAATTCTAGGAATTTAGCACGTTCGATTACCAAACCCCTCCAAGCTCATACAGTTCAGTATATAAATACCTAAACATGCTCAATCTAAAAAAGGGAAAACCATAGACTACTTGTAGGCCGACCGCACATGCTCTAACTCACGGAACCAGAGCTTTTCCCTTCCTAGCGGCCTCCAAATGCTACCACGCTACATACAATAGAATCAAAACATCAATGCGGTTGTTATGCCATTAAAATTATCAAATTTGAAGACGAGCCAATTTCAGAGTCAGTGGGACCCACTGCATAACTTATAAAATTGACTCCAAGAATAGGTCCTAAATGCTAATCTAAGCTTGTGTTCTAAAAAGGAACACAATTCACACCTCAAAACAGCTACAATCCAAACATGCATCAACATTCTCAACTAAGCTCAAAAACTACTAAAATCGCAGGAAAAAAGGCTAAATTCCTCCAATGATGCCTTTGCTCCTGATTTTGAACACACCACCAGATTTCCCTAAAAAAACCATGGAAAATTTCCTTTGGAATCACCCAAAATACTTCAATATTAAGAGAGAATACGTACTTCAAAATTGTAATAAATAGCTGAGTTTGATCTTAAAACGAGCCTTAAGTGTCGCTTAAGCAAACTCCTGATGGTCTCTTAAGCGACCAACTCAAAGAGGCAGACCTAGCTTAAGAGAGAACCCTGTTGTTTTAGTGACACCCGCTAGTAGGCCTAGTTGCTTTAGCAATAATCTCTTTTGAGAACATGAGTCACTTTTGCGACGGCACCAGACTTAGCTAGTGAAAAAATAGACTTGGCATGCCCAATTCTCTGACAAGGTGCTCGAGATTCATTCGGAACCCCGTTTGTGCAAACGAGATATGATACTCCATGAAATTCAAAATTTCTGAACTCAATGGTGTATTCGAAATTCATTACAAGGTCATTTGAGCGAAAAGTGGATCCCACACCTAGTGTAATTTTTTTTCAAATTCCACGATGGGCCTTGGGATTAGACTAGAAGCCTCAAGAAATGAATGAAGGATCATTCTAGACCAAACTCGATATTCCGGAACTAACTGTGCTGTTAGAATTTTTATTCGACTGTGTTTTCCAAGAATGTTGACCAAAGTCAATAATAGGACAAACTTCAAAGGCAAAAACGCCAAATGGTCCCACACTCATACTGATTGCCTCGATGCTCATGATGACAATGCTAATAGCCTAATTTAGCCATTTCGGAGTAGATGGAATCATAAAAATCTTGTTCTGAAGTTGTTTACCTAAAGTTTTGACTGAAGTGAAAATTTCAAATTATAAAAGCTCTAAAACAAATAAATGGGCCTAAAACTCGAACAAATGACCAGGCGATCGAACAGTCAGTGCCAGCAAGTCATAAGTGACTTGGGGTCGCTACAGGAACGTTCTAAATAATAAAATGAATGCTTTATTTCAAAAATAACCTGGAGGGTCATTACACTCAAAATGATCCTTTGTGTGAAGATATTTTTTGTCATCAAATTTGGTATGAAAAGTATTTGGCACGTGGTTGCAATGTGACCTAATTTGATTATAAATCTTTCATCAAAATAAAGGAATATAAAGTGATGGTGCACTTGATCTTTCAAAGTGATATTGAGATGTGTCATATAAATATGATAAATTCAAGATATGACAATTACAAACTTATAATGAAATATTATGAAGAATGTATATATGGTTATAGTCAATTTCTTGAAGAGAATGTAACTTGTGATTAACATCGTGAATGCTCGATCATTCTTCAAAGTAAATTTGTCAAGATATGATAAAAATTATGAATAATGATGTGCTCACAACTCACCTCTACGGGAGGTTTGATAGATAAAGAATTTTATTTTGATATAAATGGTCAATGGTCAAGTACGTTTAGTACGTCACAAATATTGTGATATATTTTATTATGAACTATCGAAAGGGCAAAAGAAAGAAATAATTTTTGCCTATAAGGTTGCGGCCATGATACAACAACAACAACAACCCAGTGAAATCCCACATCGTGGGGTCTGGGGAGGGTAAAGTATACGCAGACCTGACTCCTACCAATGTAGGACGGCTGTTTCCGAAAGACCCTCGGCTCAATAGAAGCATAGGAAAAAAGGTCAGACAAGAATATTAAAAGTAGAAAAGTAGATAACGGAAGAGTTCCAAACAATAGTATAATCAAAGCACCAAAAAACAGTAGATACAGTCAAATAATAGCATAAATACCATAAATAACATAAGATAACATAACATACATAACATAAATAACCTAAATCAGAGTACAAGAAATCATAGTGCGTTAATACGCCTACGGATAAGGGGGAATAATGTCACTATGTACTAGCCTTCTACCCTGATATGTGTCCTCCACACCCTCCTATCTAAGGTCATGTCCTCGGTAAGTCGTAAATGCGCCATGTCCTGTCTGATCACCTCTCCCCAATATTTCTTCGGCCTACCCCTACCTCTTCTGAAACCATCCATGGCCAACCTCTCACATCTCCGCACTGGTGCCTCTGGGACTCTCCTCGGCCATGATCAAAAATAAAAATTATCGGTTGCACAAAATTGTCATTGATTATGTACCTATCTACATCAAAAATCTTTTTTCAGGTATTGAAAAAGAAAAAAAAGAAGATACTAGTGGAAAAATAAACCAAAAACTAAGTTTTGCTCATAAAGATTTTCACCATAACAATGATGATATAAATCTCTCCTTGAAAGAGATGTTCACCACACAAACAGTGTTATGAAATATGTGGTAGTATTCAAAGTTAATTGTGAGCTTTGGTGAGCTAACGTACTACTACCCAAAAGAAATAAAATGTTTCATGATTATGGAATTGTATCAAGTCTCGAAAGAAACTATTTAAGTTTCAAAAAAATTATCAAAGATTTTTTTTATAATGAGACTATAAAATATGAGAAGATTTAAGATCTTTATATTACTACAATCAATGAGGGTTATAAATATTTATGTGAAAGATTATCCATTTTTTATCTTATTTGTGGTACATATAAAAATATGGGCATGATGATAAAATCACATGCAAAAATAAATTAGAAATTTATTGAATAAATATCGGCATGACTGATTGACTATCGCATATCAAGTATGATGCAAAAATAATTGAGAATTCACGTGGTTATATATTGAAGAAATAATAAATTATTCAAGAATTCTCTTGTGTATTTTGATCTCATGATAAAATTATAATTGTACCAGCTAAGGTTGGGATTTTATCCCATTAATTTTTGAAATGTATAAAAAGGTGAATATGGGTCCATTCACCTTTCATGTGGTCCATTTACTATCATGCGATTTTAATAGACGCATCTATGTTATGATCACATGTGCTTTGTCATCGGCTTGCAATTTGATTTTTGCAAGGTTGTTTGCTCAAATTGTTAAATCAAGAGCACATTTTAAATTATAAAATTATATTTATGATTGATGGTTTATATCTAAGTGGGTTTAAGAAAAAGTTATATGCCTCCAATTAAAGCTAAACCATTGGCTATGAGAACAAAACTCCTAAAATAAATTTGGTATGAGATGTGCTATTTAAAATATAATAACACCTATACGCATCAAGCCAACAAAGATCCTCCATTATAATTTTCATCTAGAAATTTAAATGTGCAATATATGATTCAATTGCTCCACCACTATGCAACACACAAAGGTAAGTCCCCAAATAAGGTGGGATGCATGTTAGATTTTCTAATATTAGGGGGAGAGATGATAAGCAACTGAAAAATAAATTATATAATAAATTATTATTGGGTATGATCCTTATTCGAAAGATAATTTAAGTCCATTGTCAGACACATTTGCTGACCCTATGTTATAATCCAGTTATAAATGCTTCAAGAAAGGTCCTTGAAGGACATAATTTATGGTATGCCTGAAGCATGATAGATAAATTAATTCGATAGATAAAACTTTTTGAAGAAGAAGAGGAGCAAATGATCAAGATGGTCATAAAAATGAGGCAAGTGCTTTAAAAAGAGCACCATGACATAACACTTCATAAAACCTTGACAAGGTTAAGATTCATGAAAATGATGAAAAATAAAGAGAACTCAACAAGTTATATCATATTAGAATCGATATCAAATAACCATCGACGATATGTTTAATATAATATAATGCTCAAAATTATAAATGGTGATGAGAATCTTGAAATCAAATCTATCATCTAGTATGGATAGATCAATTATTGGCTAATAAAATACGCAATTCAAGTATATTTTATTTCATTTGAAAAAGTGATGTTCTGGACTTAAAGTCTATATACCAAGATATAATGTAGTGGGGTAAAAATAAAATATTATACTATAAGTAAAATCATAAGATTTAAAGTGTTGTTTATGTCTTGGCACATAAAGATTTTACGCAAAAATCCTGACAATATTGTATGGAGATGTGTTCTCCTTTGGTGGATGCAATGAGGTTTCTTTCAGTCTGACAATATATGAAAAACGTTAAAATCTACTCCTAAACAAACTAGGAAAACAAAGTTCGCCTGGCTTTGGATTTCACTAGAAGGGAACCACCACGGCTCGTGGTGGTTCTCCTTAGTGTGTGCCTTAGCCAAATTCTTGGATGCTTCTCCTGGGAGACTTCTTCACGCCTGGAGGGCCCTTCTTCACAGGCAGTGTTATTCATCACGGCTCTTGAAGGGTATCGTGGTGTACACCCTTGGTCCAAACATGCTGATTTAGTCTCCAAACATTCAAGCCAAGGCCCTTCAATATACGACGAAGTTCCTTCTTTGATTTCTCCTTTTAAGTCATCCCGAAACCTCAACGAAATCAAGTGATTGAACACCTCCTGTGAAATTTTTCTTTCCTTGTGCTCTCTTCTCAACACCATCATTCCACCTTAGTCCAAACTAAGTTAAATTTCCACATAAAACCAATCAAAACATCCTTAACTCAAGCGCACTTCAATTTCCCTGAGAAATAGACTAAAGCGCATATCAAACTAAAAAAACGCGCTTGAGAACTTACAATAACTCTATGTTTTAGGCGTCGTAAATGTCTTTTTTTGGAGACACATCAGCACCCTCAACTTAGAATTATTTCTTGTCCTCAAATAATAACATAATATAAAACAAACGACGCACAAATACAAGCAACTCATAGAAATATATAGAAGCCCTACAACATAAACCTCATGCCCAATTTCACTTATGCAATGCACTCATGCTCTAACCAATTCCAAGGATTACTTCATAGCATCATACTATTCATATCTAACAAAAGTAGTGCAAACAGTCATATACTAGTCAATATAGCAACCAAACAACACAATCGCAGTGCCCTCACCACAAAGAAGTCTCTCACACAGTGTATAAAGGTTAAACAGAGATAGAACAAAACTACTCGTACTCTTAAAACAAGTTCAAACAATGCAAAAGTAAAGACCATAGACTTGCCCACTCTTGAATAACCGTTTTAGGATCACAATAGGACTTTTTAGGCTTGTAACTTAGGCTCGAATTTAGGTAGAATATATTTATGATAAAAGTGACTACTTTGCCCCTCCAAACACTACTTTTGCTTAGTTACTAGTTTTCAACCCCCAAATTCTTGTTGTTCCCATATTTTCTCATTCCTTCTTCTCGGGAGTGGTTTTCGCTTTTGTTCAATCTTTCTTTATTTATAAATTATTTTTGCACTTATTTTGTTTTTCACTTGCAGCCACAACCCATGCTTTTGTTTTCTTCTCATTCCACCATTTTTTTCATACCCTAACTTTTCTGCTTTTCCTTATAGTAGTCACCCTCAACTTAAGTTATTGGTCTTAGTTGAAGTACATAATCTCCTAGGAGGGACCAGGGCCAAGATAAAAGTTCACAAACTAATTCTCCTTATAGTAGTCACCCTGAACTTATGATTTTAGTCTGAGTTTAGGTACACATTGTCCTTGGAGGGACCAGGATCAAAATTAGGATTCACAGATAGAAAGGGAAGGTAAATTGTGTCTAATCGAAGAAAAGGTCTATTAAAGCACAAACTTTTGGTTCGAAGGCTACAATTTTATTTGGTTGCTGAAATTTAGGCTAAGTGACTCATTATCAACAAAGGCCTATGATCATGTCCTAATCCAGCTATCCAATTATTTAGTGAGACTAACCAGGCAAGTTCTAGCTTACAAAATGTATCAATCAAACAACATAACTTTAGCTCACACATATATGACACTGATCTTATGCTATTTAGTACTAATCAACATAGTCATAACCAACATTTGACCAACAAATTACTATGTACAATGCTAAAAAGATCCTAGAAAATCAGTTATCATATTTGAGATGCAATCACAATCATTCAGATTTATTTTTGAATAGGGGCCATTTTTTCACTTTCACGAGCTACACAAACTCCTATAGACACTTGTATTCACACAAACAATCTAAACATGCCAGTTCTACTAGATAATACACCTTCAAAAAAAAAGAAACATGGCAAGAAAAACTCTAAAGGGTTTTAGGATGCCCCACTCCCCACCAAAATTTGTGCATTATCCCCAATGCACTTAAAAAAATCCAAATTTTAAAACAAGGGAAGTGATCATACCTGTGGTGCCCTATACATCAGTAGTAGGTTACCTGACTACTCAAACTTCACCAAGCATCCACATGGGTTACTGTAACATCCCCTAAAAATGTTGTATACGATGTTTCAATTTTTGCCTAAACATAATACAACCTCTGTATTTTGGGCATAACTTTTCATAGGAATATCCAAATTGAGTGATTCAAATTTCTGATAACCACAAGATCATTACCTACAACTTTTATGAAGACCATATTTTAAGATTCGGAGGTTACGTAGGTCAAATTAATTAATTTTTGTAAGGTAGAATGCTGTAACGGAAATGAGTGTTTATAGAAGAAAAAATATATCTCACTGTAGGTTTATCCAAATTGGTTGATTCTTGAACGATATGAAACTAGACTTCCATATCTACAATTCTTATAAAGACACTAAATCCTAATAATGAATTTATCTCATTCAAACGCAGCTCCAAAAAGAGTATTCTGTCAAAAATAACTCATTTCACCTACCATAGAAAGATCTAGATACATTTGACATCACTCATGACATAAATTGTCCTCCATTTAACATCATTCATGACATCAATATATTCCACTAAATTTTCAGATTTGTTTTATAATTATTTTATTTATTGTTAGGTCCCTCTTTCCCACCTATAAATACCCACCTTATTTCCTCATTTTATTCATCAAGCTTTCTCAAGCAAATCTTCTCTCTATACACTTCTTTACACATTCTCAAATATAGTTTTAGTTTTTAGTAGTGAAGAAATACTATTCCGGTGATTCATATACTCCGGATAGTACACAAAATGTTCCGGCAAGGAGAGAAGCTAGGACTCAAGAGTGTTCATCAAGTCTTTCGATACCAACTAAAGCTTCAGTTTCCAGGTATGTAAGGTTTCAATGAGAGTATTCCTTCCACTCTCATGTCTAAATTATTTTGATTATATGATAAATTATATTTATTTTCTTTAAGCTCTACTCTAAGTTATGTGGGTATTTATCCATGGGTTCTTCCACCCATGTAGTCCAAAAACTCTTTCAATTAAGTCTCTTGATTTTAAGTAATATTTTCTTATGGTAATTTTTAATTTTACTTAATCGTATGAATCATGGTTAAACTAATGATTATTGCTCTATTTTGATGCAACATAATTTCATATGTATGAATTGATGGTTTACAAGTAATTTCTCTATTTATCTATTTAAAGGTTCTTAAAATTCATGGTGGTTGTTTAAAGCATGATTTTTAATTAATGGATTTTAAAGTATTTATGTATATTTATTTACATACATATTTGCAAGTTGAAGTGATTTGAACCCACCTAGTTTTACTATGTTTTTAATAAAGTTTGACTTGAAAGCTTTGACTCCAAATAAATATTTATGAAAGCAATATCTATGATCAAAAAAGGAGTCTTATGAAATGAAAGAATGATGAAATGATATGAATGATGGATTCTTTATGCAATAAAGACAATTCTTGCATATTTGAATTATCAAATATTTTAATGAGCTATTCTACCGAATATGATGTTTTTTTTTTTTTTTTTTTTTTTTTTTTTTTTTTTTTTTTTTTTTATGGGAACAGACCCTACACGAGGCTCCCACCTCTCGTGCACAGTCAGGGGTTAAGCAACACCCCCAAGCCTTAACATAAATAATCAAAGTAAAAATACAAGGAGGGGGACATAAACCTTACCTCCGATCCTATGGTGGTTCATAAGTCGGCTAACCTATTAAAGGTCGGCTAACTCATCCCCGATACAGAGAAGATACTAACTATAACTAGAAAGCATTAAACCTGTGAGAGGACTCCTCCCGGTACAATTCAACTATGAGTTATATGCTATGAATATTTTGAAGTATTAAACTATTCCGTGGGATTGACTTAGCATCGAATGAGGCATTGAGGTGGGATTCGGTAAGGGAATCCTAGTAGCAACCCCTTGTCTCATTAACTATGTGCCAACATAGGAGCCCTTGTAGGTTAGGCTAATGGATCCATAAATAGACCTTAAAGTTAAAGTTAAAGAAATGAATGAAGTTGACGGAGTTCTACCTGGCAAGTAGTCTCTCCGGCCAACGTAGGGGGTTATGTTGGATTCCATGTAATAGCTCGCATGGTCTTAAATGTCGGTTATGGTTAATTTCCCACAAAATGAATATTTTAAAGGATATCTATTTGATTTATTATGCATACATTAAATTATGTTTTTAATGTTTCCTCAATGTTCATGCATCCTTACATACTTAGTACATTCAAAGTACTAACGCATACTCTTTTGCCTACATGATATCACCATGTAGGGATCGGTACTCTTCCTCGTTCTCCTCCACGTGGCTAGTTGATATTCCATTGAAGACTACTTTTGGTGAGTTTCCCATGTTCCGGGAACAATACTCCTTTATCTTTCTAGTTTATGATATGTTAAGATATTTTACTATGAAATTTCTTCTATTATGATTAATGGTGAGCTAGGGACTTGTCTTAGCCCCATTAAATCTAATAGTTAGAGGTATTGTTGGACATATGTAAGTTGAAGATTTACTATTATAATTTCCGCTTATTTATCATCATTACCTATGAAAGGCTAAAAGAATGCTAAGAGGCTTGATTGAGGTACTTTCGGGTACCTCATTCGCCATGTCACGTTTAGGCCCTAGGCTTGGGTCGTGAAAAACTTGGTATCAGAGCCCGAGGTTTTGAATGATCCTTGGAGTCCAACATACCGCGTCGAATAGGGTCTTGTTCATTGTTGTGAAGCGCGCCACAATTATGAATAAAAGACTATGAAGCGTTTAGGAAAATTTTCACTTCTTTCAAATTCATGTCGTGCCTTAGAGCATCCTAAGCTTTCTTTTAACTAACGACCCATTTTGTGTTCTTTAGATAATGACTCGTGGAAGACCACCTCGAAGAGAAAGGGTTGACGATGAGGACCAAACTCCTCCGATTCCCAATGCCCAACATCATGAGGATGGGGTAACCCATGCTGAGTTTCGTAGTGTTATTACTTTGTTAGCTCAAGTCGTAGCCAATTAAGGGAATCTAGGTGTTCCTCCTCCCCAAATGCAAAATCCAGCCTCTAGGATTCGGGATTTCCAAAGGATGAATCCGCCCGAGTTCGATGGTTCTAAACTAGATGAGGACCCTATGGAGTTCATTAATGAGGTGTACCGAATTGTGGCTATCATGGGTGTGCCACCAAATGAGAAGGCCGAGCTAGTGGCCTATCAACTCAAAGGTGTGGCTCGAGTGTGGTACGAATAATGGATTGTTGAGAGGGATGAAGAAATAAGGTCGATAGGATGGGAAGAGTTCAAAGGTGCCTTCCTAGACCGGTTCTTCCCATTGGAGCTAAGGGAGGCCAAAATCCAAGAGTTCATCAACCTCCGTCAAGGAAGTATGAGCGTGAGGAAGTATGCTCTCAAATTCACTAAGTTGTCAAAGTATACTCCCTTCATGGTCTCCGACCCAAGAGCTAGGATGAACAAGTTTATTTCCGGTGTCTCAAGCTTGGTGTCCAAGGAGTGCAAAACGGCCATGTTGGTCAAGGAGATGGACATCTCTCGGTTAATGACTTACGCAGAACAAATCGAAGAAGAGAAGCTTAGAGAGAGATCAAGGGGGTTCAAAAAGGCTAGAATGGATGGTGGAGGGTTTAACCCTCAAAGGTACGATCATGGTAACAATGGCAAAGGCCAAGGTGGGCAACGATTTGTGGGACAAGGTTCCACCAATACTCCTCCTCCAAAGTTCAACAAGGACAAGAGTGGTAAACCAATGATTCCAAGAGAGAATGTTGCTACTCAAACTTTCCCCACTTGTAAAAAGTGTGGAAGGACTCACAAAGGGGAATGCTTAGCCGGCTCCAATGCATGCTTTAAGTGTGGCAAGCTGGGCCACCATGCTAAGGATTGTAGAGATGGTGGTGGTAGAACTCAAGGAAAAATTGCTCATGGTCAACAAGTCCAAGGAGGTGTCCAACGCAGCAACCGCTTTTACGCCTTGCATGGGAGACATGAAGTTGAGGATGCACCCAATGTCATTACCGGTATGTTAAAGGTCTTTTCTTTTGATGTGTATGCACTATTAGATCCTGGTGCAAATTTATCTTTTGTTACTCCATTCCTTGCTAATAGATTTGATGTTTTACCTGAAATGTTATTAGAACCTTATTTGGTGTCTACCCCTGTTGGTGAGTCAGTTATTGCTAGAAAGGTCTATAGAGGTTGCCTTGTGTCTATGCATAAAGTTATTCCTTGTGATCTCATTTAGCTTGACATGATAGATTTTGATGTCATTCTTAGGATGGATTGGTTACATGCATCTTATGCTTCCATAGATTGTAGGAATCGTCGAGTCAAGTTCCAATTTCCAAATTAGCCTGTTATTGAATGGCAGGGTCGTGATTCAGTGGTGAAGGGTCAGTTTATTTCTTATCTTAAGGCTCACAAAATGATTTCTAAGGGATATATTTACCATATTGTGAGGGTTAGGGATGTCAACTCCAAAAGTCCTTCTCTTGAGTCAGTTCCTATAGTCAATGAATTCCCCGATGTCTTTCCTGATGACCTTCCTAGTGTCCCTCCTAAAAGGGAAGTTGATTTTGGTATCGATCTCCTCCCCGATACCCAACCTATCTCTATTCCTCCTTACCGCATGGCCCCAGCAGAATTGAAAGAGCTGAAGGAACAATTAAAGGACTTGTTAGAGAAGGGGTTCATAAGACCAAGTATTTCGCCATGGGGTGCTCCCATTCTATTTGTAAGAAAGAAGGATGGGTCACTTCGAATGTGCATAGACTACCAGCAATTAAATAAGATGACCATTAAGAACAAGTACCCACTCCCTAGAATAGATGACTTGTTTGATCAATTACAAGGGGCAAGTCACTTCTCCAAGATCGACCTTCGGTCCGGCTACCACCAACTATGGGTAAGGGAGTGTGACATTCCCAAAACAGCCTTCCGAATAAGGTATGGTCACTATGAGTTTGTGGTAATGAGTTTTGGGTTGACGAATGCACCGACGGTGTTTATGGACTTGATGAATAGGGTGTTCAAACCTTACCTTGATACCTTTGTAGTAGTCTTCATTGATGATATTTTAATTTACTCTCGGGGTGAGGAAGAACATAAAAATCACTTGAGAGTTGTGCTTCAAACATTGAGGGATAAACAATTATTTGCAAAATTTAGTAAGTGTGAATTTTGGTTAAAGGACGTAGCATTTCTTGGTCACGTAGTATCCGATGATGGAATCAAGGTTGATCCTAAGAAAATAGAGGCAGTCAAAAATTGGCCTAGACCATTATCTCCTTCAGACATTAGGAGCTTCTTAGGTCTAGTCGGGTACTATAGAAGGTTCGTCAAAGGCTTTTCTTCCATTTCATCTCCTATGACAAAATTGACCCAAAAGAAATCCAAATTCATATGGACAGATGAGTGTGAGAAGATTTTCCAGACCTTAAAAGATCGACTTACCTCTGCTCCTATTTTGATTCTCCCAGAAGGATTAGAAGGGTTTGTAGTTTATTGTGATGCTTCAAAGATTGGTTTAGGTTGTGTCTTAATGCAAAAGGCAAGGTAATAGCCTATGCTTCTAGGAAATTAAAGGTGCATGAGCGCAACTACCCTACCCATGACCTTGAATTGGCGGCCGTTGTTTTTTCTCTGAAGATTTGGAGGCATTACCTCTATGGGGTGCATGTGGATGTGTATACTGATCATAAGAGTCTTCAATATGTGTTCACCCAAAAGGACCTTAATCTAAGGCAAAGAAGGTGGCTAGAACTCCTTAAGGACTATGACATGAGTGTGCACTATCATCCGAGTAAAGCCAATATGGTTGCTGATGCACTTAGTAGAGTGTCTATGGGGAGTGTGGCCCATGTGGATGAAAGGAAGAGGGAGTTGGTGAAAGATGTTCACCGATTGGCTAGATTAGGGGTGAAGTTGGGTAGTACTAATGATGGGGGTATGGTTGTTCAAAATAGGTCTGGATCCTCTTTGGTGGTGGATGTTAAAACAAAGCAAGATCTTGACCCAAAGTTTATTGAGTTAAAGAAGTTGGTAAAGGAAAAGAAGATAGAGGTCTTTTCCCAAGGGGGAGATGGGGTTCTATACTACCAAGGTCGGATATGTGTTCCAAATGTTGATGGCCTAAGGAGTTTGATCTTGATAGAGGCTCATAATTCTAGATACTCCATTCATCCTGGTTCAACAAAAATGTACCGAGACTTAAAGGAGTTGTATTGGTGGGGTGGCATGAAGAAGGACATAGCAAGGTTTGTGTCCGAATGTACAAATTGCCAACAAGTGAAGGCCGAACATCAAAGACCGGGTGGACTAGCTCAAGACATTGAAATCCCTACTTGGAAGTGGGAAGATGTGAATATGGATTTTGTAGTAGGTTTGCCTCATACCCGGAAGCGTCATGACTCGATTTGGGTAATTGTTGATAGAATGACTAAGTCAGCTCACTTCCTACCGATTAAAACTTCCTATAGTGCTGAATACTATGCCAAGTTGTATATTCGGGAGTTGGTGAGGTTGCATGGTGTGCCATTATCCATTATTTCGGATTGTGGTACCCAATTCACTTCACACTTCTGGAGATCATTTCAAAAAGGCCTCGGTACTAAGGTAAAGTTGAGCACAACATTCCATCCTCAAACGGATGGGCAAGCCGAAAGGACGATTCAAACACTAGAGGATATGTTAAGGGCTTGTGTGTTGGAGTTTAAAGGGAATTGGGATGATCATCTACCTCTCATCGAGTTTGCCTATAATAATAGTTACCACTCAAGTATTGAGATGGCGCCATTTGAGGCTTTGTATGGGAGACGATGTAGATCACCAGTTGGTTGGTTTGAAGTAGGTGAGATGACCTTGTTGGGCCCCGATTTGGTACTTGATACTTTAGAGAAGGTGAAGATCATTAGAGAAAGGTTGAAGGCGGCTCAAAGTCGTCAAAAGTCCTATTCTGACACTAGAAGAAGGGATCTTGAGTTTAATGTGGACGATTGGGTGTATCTAAAGGTTTCACCCATGAAAGGTGTGGTTCGATTTGGTAAGAAAGGGAAATTGAGCCCTAGATATGTAGGGCCTTATAGAATCGTGAGACGTGTTGGTAAGGTTGCATATGAGTTGGAATTACCATTGGAAATGGCCATGGTTCATCCGGTGTTTCACGTGTCTATGTTGAAAAAATGTGTGGGTGATCCTAGTTCCATTGTACCTATGGGAGTAGTGAATATTGAAGAAAACTTGACCTATGAAGAAGTTCTTGTGGAAATTTTGGACCGGCAAGTTAAGAGATTGAGGAACAAAGAAGTTGCATCTGTTAAAGTCCTTTGGAGGAATCAACAAATAGAAAGTGCAACATGGGAAGCGGAAGCGGATATGATTAAGAGATACCCTCATCTTTTCCCCTCTACCCAAACCTAAGGTATTAAGTTGCCCTTGCTCAATTACTTGAAATCTTTACATCTCAACTTTTCTTATCATATGCTTGCAAAATTATGAAATATGTTTTAAACGATATTTTAAATTACACAGTTGTATTAATGATAGGTTGTTTGTTAACACTCTACTCTACTCAAGCTAAGTCTTTTCTCATTCGAGGACGAATGTTCCCAAGGGGGAGATAATGTAACATCCCCTAAAAATATTGTATACGATGTTTCAATTTTCGCCTAAACATAATACAACCTCTGTATTTTGGGCATAACTTTTCATAGGAATATTCAAATTGAGTGATTCAAATTTCTGATAACCACAAGATCATTACCTACAACTTTTATGAAGACTATATTTTAAGAGTCGGAAGTTAAGTAGGTCAAATAAATTAATTTTTGTAAGGTAGAATGCTATAACGGAAATGAGTGTTTATAGAAGAAAAAATATATCTCACTGTAGGTTTATCCAAATTGGTTGATTCTTGAATGATATGAAACTGGACTCCCATATCTACAATTCTTATGAAGACACTAAATCCTAATAAGGAATTTATCTCATTCAAACGCAGCTCCCAAAAAGAGTATTCTGTCAAAAATAACTCATTTCACCTACCATAGAAAGATCTAGATACATTTGACATCACTCATGACATAAATTGTCCTCCATTTAACATCATCCATGACATCAATATATTCCACTATATTTTCAGATTTTTTTATAATTATTTTATTTATTGTTAGGTCCCTCTTTTCCACCTATAAATACCCACCTTATTTCCTCATTTTATTCATCAAGCTTTCTCAAGCAAATTTTCTCTCTATACACTTCTTTACACATTCTCAAATATAGTTTTAGTTCTTAGTAGTGAAGAAATACTATTCCGGTGATTCATATACTCCGGGTAGTACACAAAACGTTCCGGCAAGGAGAGAAGCTAGGACTCAATGAGAGTATTCCTTCCACTCTCATGTCTAAATTATTTTGATTATATGATAAATTATATTTATTTTCTTTAAGCTCTACTCTAAGTTATGTGGGTATATATCCATGGGTTCTTCCACCCATGTAGTCCAAAAACTCTTTCAATTAAGTCTCTTGATTTCAAGTAATATTTTCTTATGGTAATTTTTAATTTTACTTAATCGTATGAATCATGGTTAAACTAATGATTATTGCTCTATTTTGATGCAACATAATTTCATATGTATGAATTGATGGTTTACAAGTAATTTCTCTATTTATCTATTTAAAGGTTCTTGAAATTCATGGTGGTTGTTTAAAGCATGATTTTTAATTAATGGATTTTAAAGTATTTATGTATATTTATTTACATACATATTTGCAAGTTGAAGTGATTTGAACCCACCTAGTTTTACTATGTTTTTAATAAAGTTTGACTTGAAAGCTTTGACTCCAAATAAATATTTATGAAAGCAATATCTATGATCAAAAAAGGAGTCTTATGAAATGAAAGAATGATGAAATGATATGAATGATGGATTCTTTATGCAATAAGGACAATTCTTGCATATTTGAATTATCAAATATTTTAATGAGTTATTCTACCGAATATGATGTTTGAATTCTCAAGTTATATGCTATGAATATTTTGAAGTATTAAACTATTTTGTGGGATTGACTTAGCACCGAATGAGACATTGAGGTGGGATTCGGTAAGGGAATCCTAGTAGCAACCCCTTGTCTCATTAACTATGTGCCAACATAGGAGCCCTTGTAGGCTTAGGCTAATGGATCCATAAATAGCCCTTAAAGTTAAAGTTAAAAAAATGAATGAAGTTGACGGAGTTCTACCTGGAAAGTAGTCTCCCCGACCAACGTAGGGGGTTATGTTGGATTCCATGTAATAGCTCGCATGGTCTTAAATGTCGGTTATGGTTAATTTCCCACAAAATGAATGTTTTAAAGGATATCTATATGATTTATTATGCATACATTAAATTATGTTTTTAATGTTTCCTCAATGTTCATGCATCCTTACATACTTAGTACATTCAAAGTACTAACGCATACTCTTTTGCCTACATGATATCACCATGTAGGGATCGGTACTCTTCCTCGTTCTCCTCCACGTGGCTAGTTGATATTCCATTGAAGACTACTTTTGGTGAGTTTCCCATGTTCCGGGAACAATACTCCTTTATCTTTCTAGTTTATGATATGTTAAGATATTTTACTATAAAATTTCTTCTATTATGATTAATGGTGAGCTAGGGACTTGTCTTAGCCCCATTAAATATAATAGTTAGAGGTATTGTTGGACATATGTAAGTTGAAGATTTACTATTATAATTTCCGCTTATTTATCATCATTACCTATGAAAGGCTAAAAGAATGCTAAGAGGCTTGATTGAGGTACTTTCGGGTACCTCATTCGCCATGTCACGTTTAGGCCCTAGGCTTGGGTCATGACAGTTACCTCCATGAAGCACCTAATTTAGTGTCACAACACGACATCCTCAAAATGCACTATTTCTCTATTCTTAGATTCTGAATAGTGTCACTAGAGAGTGCACCATTCTTCTTGTGATTTACCGTGGCTTACAATTACCACATCTATTGCTATAATTTATTTATAGAGGTTGAGTGTGACTCTACAACTTGTGTCATTTTGGACATATCGCCCTTTAGCTCTTTGACACCATCTTATGTCAATTCAGTTTTCTGCAACACTTTGGTTAATATCTCTTCCATCCTTGAGTTGCTTGCTCTAGCTCCACCTCGATCTCTGTTTCCAGGATGCACATAAATACTGCTCTGATCATTTTTGTATTAGTCCTTGTTATTCCAGTTACCTTGATCACAATGTTCTGCCCTATTATAATATACATCCCTTCGAAAGCTCCGACCTTGATTTCTAGAGTTATAAGTCTAAAAATCCCTGTAGTTGCTCATGTACTTTGCCTCTTTATCACCGGGTAGGTCATCATATAAACCTATAGTATAAACAACTTTTACCGTTTCTAGACCTCTATCTAACAAGCGTTTGGTCGACAAATCTAGCTGAGTTTGCATGTGAGTCATGTCTTCATCATGCTCTTCTTCCTTTTGCCTTTGCACTACTGAAATCTCAAAGATGAAACCTGTAGAGTCTGAATCTCTAGTATACCAGACCCTGTTGTTCTTTACAAGCTGATCCAAGATAGTTGTGGCTTCCTAGAATGTCTTGGCCATAAATGAACCTCCAAAAGTAGTGTCTATGATTGGTTGGGTCACAAAGTTGCAAGACCTGTAAAATAACTCCTTCAAGTGATTATCAGTCAGGTTATGATTTGGTCACTACATTTGCCTCTACCTGAATTTCTCCCAAGTCTCGTGCACTACTTCTAAAGGTAACTGCTTGTGAGACCTTATCTCATCCTTGATTTGCAGCTTCTAAAATGGTGGGAAGAACCTCTCAAGAAATGTTTCCCACAGCTCCCTAAAGGTGGTGATAGAGTCATGAGAAAGACCATTCAACCACTTTATTGCCGCCCCAGATAGAGACAATGGAAATTAACGCGGTCGCACAGCTGATTGGCTAACTCCAAGAATTTTAGATGACTTGTAGGTGGCAATAAAGTTCATCAAGTGTTGATTGGCATCACTACTTGCTGCCTCAGTAAATAGTCCTTTTACGTTCAAAATTTGTAGCATGATGCTAGTGATAGTGAACTTTACGCCTTGAGGTAGTGGTGGGAGGACAGTAGCTCCTACACCATCAGTGTCAGCATCATCATCCACAAGGGTATCATCCCGGACTTGATTTTCCTCAAGATCTCTCAGCCTTTGCACCTCACGCTCTTGTTCATTCATTTTTTGAATGGACTTTTGTAGTTAGGGATCATAAGGAAAGAGTGGTTCATGCGTACTGCGAGTGTTTGGTATGCACTATTTGTTCCCTTCAAAAACAAAAACAAGAAATCAAAAATAAAATTAGGAAATAGAATTACAAACTAAACTAGCAACTAATAGATTATTTCAAAGCCGTATTCCTCGACAGCAGTGACATTTTGATAACACTCAATTATACCTCTCAAAAGAAATATAGACTATTGTTTTACCAGTATATTTTAACCAACTAAGAGTCGGGGTCGATCCCACAAGGAATGGGTTGATATAATTCTTTTAGCTATCACTATTTTGTTGTAGTTGCTACTTCCCAAAAATAAAGATACATAATGTAAAAGTGGGGGTTTTGGTTTTGGTTTTGATTTAAGAACAAGTAACAATGTAACGACAAGTAAACATTACTTAGAGTGTAAACAGTATGTAGACTAGACTTGGGTTATGATCTCCATGGCATATAACTTAATAGACAACTTATATTCATGATATTTATTTAATGTATTGCATGAAAAATCTAGCGAGTGGGATAACATCTAATTCATTTCCCAGTCCTTCTTAGACGTATCTCATTCATCTTCTCCCGGTCTCAGAATATATGCTTTACTAACCCTTGCCTAGATCCCATAGTACTATCTCCCCTCGGTCTCAAGTAACTTAGACGAAGTTTATCCCTTCTTTCGAAGACATACTCTCTGAATTTCTATTGTAATATTATTTTCCTAATCACTACCCCCCTCTCGGGAAATCAATGAATATGGGAAAGTTCTCAATGCGTGCACTCACTAAAAAAGACTTTTGAATGAATAAATTACAATACATGCAAAAACAAATCATGAATATCAATCGTACATTTTCTTATCTGGTTATGTCGTCATGGTTCCCACAACCCTAGTTGTGGAATTAGCTATGCATAATTATAAGTAAAGCAAAAAGAAGTTATGTACAACTCATGAAAGAATACTTACAAATATGTATAAAATCAACACAAGAACCAAACAATGTAAGAAAGCAATCAAAACTTGATTCAAATCTTCCAAACTAGCCAAAGAAACATAAGTTGTCATGTGTGTTCTTGTGCTATTGTCCAGCAGCTTTTGATAAATGAATCAAAGCTCTAAAATATAGTTTAGGTTGTGTAATGTATCCTTAATATTATAAGAAAAGTGTAAGAAACGTTTACCCTAAAAATATAACAAAGGAGAGTCAGAGAAGTTAAAATCTACTCCTAAATAAACTAGAGAAACAAAGTTCGCTTGGCTTCGGATTGCATTGGATGGGCACCAACACGGCCAGTGGTGAGTACCAAGGATCGTGGTGGTGCTCTGTGGTCCTTTTCTTGGGCTTTGATAGAAGGAAACCTCACTACGACACCCACCATGGCCAGTGGTGAGCACCACGGCTTGTGGTGGTGCTCCTTGGTGTGTGCCTTAGCAAAATTCTTGGTTGCTTCTCCTAGGAGCCTTCTTTACAACTGGAGGGCCCTTCTTCATGGGAAGTCGTGTGCACCACGGCCATTGAAGGGTGTACACCCTTGGTTCAAACATGCTTATTTAGTCTCCAAACATCCAAGCCAAGGTCCTTCAATACACGGTGAAGTTCGTTCCTTGATTTCTCCTTTCAAGTCATCCCGAAACCTCAATGAATCAAGTGATTGAAAATCTCTTGTAAAATTTTTCTTTCCTTATTCTCTCTTCTCAACACCATTAGTCCACATTAGTCAAAACTGTTAAATTTCCTCATAAACCAATCCAAACATCCTCAACTCAAGCGCACTTCAATTTTTCTGAAAACTAAACAACGTATCAAACTAACAAAACGCGCTTGAGAACTTGCAATAATTCCATATTTTTGGCGTCGTAAATTTCTTCTTTTGGTGATACATCAAGGTTTCACTACAAGCATAACCACGGGCCAAGAAATTGAAAAGAATTATATCTAATTGTGGAATTTGATCAAACAGGAGGTGGGCATGGTACATAAAGATAGGTTTGTATTAGTTGTGCAAAAATTTATGAGCTTACTAGTAAAAAAGGATATCATTTCACTTGTGGGTTTTATGGTAAAGACTTGAATTTTCTTGAATGTGTCCTTTCTTGAATATTTTGTGGTGAAATCTTGGCAAGAGAAAGGCCTATTGTAAATTATAATTTTCATAGAAGATGAAATTGTTTCATCGAAACCTGATGATGGTGTGGAGTTTTTGTTATTGGAAGGTAAAATACATGTTTATAATTACCTTTTTTTATATTCTAAAATTTATGTTGCTCAAACTTTTAAAAAATATCATCATGTGTTAAATTCTTTAAAACTTATGCATTTTTAGACCGCGACATATGATTGCGGTATCTATTTTGAAAGGTACGAGCAACATATTCTAAGATACAAGTTCTACTTATGAAATTGCTTTTTTATTAAGTCATTTGTATCGCTTCAGAAAAAATCTGCAGAGACAATGAGAAAAAGAAACATAGTTGAGTTAATTGTCAAGCCAGCTTGTAAGTTTGAAAACTCAACAAGAACTTATATTATTCATAAGCACAAAGAAATATAATTAAGTTGTGTTTAATCAATTGAATATTATTTTATAGAGTTGGCGAATTTGATAATTTAGGTTGAACCAATTTCATGAAAAAGTGGCATTGATGTTACGGCAGATAACAAGGTTCTTATAAGTTAATAAAATAAAAGAGAGTATTACTTATTTTCCTTTTTTAATTATTATCATTATATTTCAATTCTTTTTATTCTGAAAATGTGTTCCTTGCTAATTTTGGTTTTTGTTCTAATAACATATTGTAGGATAATTCTAAAGTGGTTAGCATGATCTCTCTTACTTCTAGAATAGACTAAAATATCATCGATGAAGAAAATCACAAACGTATCTAGGTATGGCTTGAATACCTAGTTCATGAGGTCCATAAAAGCTATAGGAGTGTTAGTCAATCCAAAGTACATAACAAGAAACTCAAAATGAACATACTGGGTTCAAAAAGTCATCTTCGGGATATCACATTCTCTTATTTTCAACTGATGATAGCTGATTTGAGGTCTATGTTAGAGAAGCATGTGGCACCCTTCAAATAAATCATCTATCCTGGGAAGAGGATACTTGTTCTTTATTGTGACCTTGTTTTGTTGTTGGTAATCAATGCTCATTCTAAGGGACCCGTCTTTCTTTCGTATGAATAGGACATGAGTGCCCCAAGGTGAGACACTTGGCCTATTAAATCCCTTATCTAGGAGATCTTTAAACTATTCTTTCAACTCTTTCACCTCAGGGGGAGCCATCCTATAAGGAGGAATGGAGATAGGTTATGTATCTGGAAGGACATCAATATCAAAGTCTATCTCTCTATCAGGAGGGATCTCGAGTAGATCCTCAGCAAATACTTCAAGAAACGCATTCACAATAGGAACTGACTTAGGAGATGGAGCCTGATCATTAATATTTTTGACTCAGACTATATGATATATACATACCTTGGAGATTAACTTTTTGGCCTTAAGGTAGGAAATAAATTTACCCCTAGGCACTACAAAACTCCCCTTCCACTCAAAGATAGGCTCATTCAGAAATTGAAACTTGATATTTTAGGTTCTACAATCAACTGAGGCATAACAAACATAAAGCCAGTCCATGTCGAGAATCACATCAAAATCAACCATGTCTAACTCAACTAAGTCATACATGGTATTCCTATGATAGATTAACATAGTACAATCTCTATAGACTCTCTCAGCTAAGATAGACTCACCAACAAAAGTAGACACGCTGAAAGGCTCAAGAAGACACTCAAGAAGGATCTCAAATTTACTAGCCAAGTAAGGAGTCACAAAAGATAATGTATCACCCGGATCAAGTAATACATACACATTAAAAGAAAGGATTCAGAGCATTCCAGTAACAACATTGGATACATTCTCTTGGTCTTGGCTACTACCCATAGCATACAGACGATTTGTTTTCCCACCTGTACCTCTCTAATTACCTTTATTCTGCGATGCTTCAGAAGAAAATTGAGCTCTACTACCTCCATCTCCTCGTCTCTTTGAAGGACAGTCATTCTAGAAGTGACCTATCTTTCCACATCCGTAGCAAGCATTGGTACCCTCACGACACTCTCCCAAATAGAGCTTCCAACATCTAGCATACAGTGGCTTTCCTATAGAACCTTGAGCCACACTTACTTGGGACTGAGAACCCTGAGCTAGGAAGTTCTAGTAACTCAGCGACCTTTGATCATACTTGGTATTAGGTCTAAATGTACTTGTTAAGGAAGGTGCATAATTAAAAGACCTCTTTTGAAAGAAGGACTTGTTACCCTTCCCTTGATTCTGCTCATTCTCATGCCCAACAGACTTAGCCTTCTTGCTCAAGTGTTCCTCTCGGTACTTTTTCTTGTCATCATCAAACTTTTGAGCATACACCATCAATCTAGAAAAATTCATGTCAGAAATCATTACCATTGCTTTACATTCTTTCTTTACATGTTTGCGCAGGACAGAGAAAAATCTCCTCATCTTGGCCCTCATATGAGGAATCATTTCTGGAGCATATTTGGAGAACTGAATAAACTTCAAACTATACTCCTTCATAGTCATGATTTCCTACTTGAGGTTCACAAACTCATAAACGTTTGCTTCCCATAGCTCTTAGGGAAAGAAGTGGTCAAGGAAGACGCTTTCAAACTCATCCCAAACTGCAAGTCCAGTAGCTTTGCCGCGACTCTGCTCCTACTGGTCATACCATAAATTCACCACATCCTTAAGCTGGTAAGAAACTAACTCAACACCCTCAACCTCGGTAGTATGCATCTCTTTCAAGATCTTCCATATCACATTAATGAAATTTTGAGGATCCTCCTCAACCTAGACTCTATGAAGACTGGCGGGTTCATCCTTAGAAAATATCTAATCTTTGTGGTGGAAGATGACTCTTAAGAGCTAGAGCTAGGAGTTGGTAAACTATGATTACCCATCTGGGAAGCTAACAGTTGAGTGAGCAGGCAGTAGCTCATCTGAATTCCACCTCCAAAGTAAGAGTGGGTCTGAACAATAGGTATTTTGGGTACCTCAATAGACCTTGCAGGTCGGCCCCTAGCTCTTGATGGAGGTATATCTGACTTTGGAACCTCAATGCTGGCAGCGTTCCTCTGATTGGTTGTATATTTAGGAGGCATGGTCTTCAATGTGTAAACGCATGAATTAGAAAGAAAGTTTTATAGAGTTAAACTCTATCACATGAACTTAGATTATGAAAGAAGTGAAAAAAAATCCTAATGTCCTATAGCCTCTTGATTATAAGTGTGGTGCACGACACACTCATAAACAATACTTTACTAGACACAGCTTCATAGACACCTTAGGACTTTTGAACTCTGTACTCTGATACCAAGTTTGTAACACCCCAAGAGGGTAACCTAGGTATGGCCGGCACTCAGAAATCATCTCTAGCCTCTGAGAGAACCACTTGGTCTCATCACTCATTCATTCAACAGTGGAAGCCTTAAGTGAAAATAAGAATACTTATGGGGGCTCGCTATCATCAACATCAAAGGAAAGAAATAATCCTTAGAAGAAGTAGTTTCAAAGGAGAACTACTCCAATTACATAATCAAACTCTGTCTACGAAGCCTCTAACACTATCAAATGGTGCCAACGACATGTCCATGGCTACCTCAAAAGAAACATAATATTCAATAATAATAAAAGGATAAAGAGTTTCTATGAATACAAAAAGGACTCACCAAATAGTTGGAAAGTAATGATCTTCAATGAAGCATCTATTGAG
Organism: Solanum dulcamara; assembly: GCF_947179165.1. Classification (NCBI taxonomy): domain Eukaryota; kingdom Viridiplantae; phylum Streptophyta; class Magnoliopsida; order Solanales; family Solanaceae; genus Solanum; species Solanum dulcamara. The sequence continues at coordinate 13,371,033 of NC_077244.1, read as the reverse complement.
GATCTCTAAAACCTGTATCTGCATCATAAAATGATACAGGTCGAATGACGTCAGTACATAGAATGTAGAGTATGTAAAATGGTAGGAAACTAAGGAAAAATATCAAAAAACTCCTCTCAGTAAGACTCAACTCATAGCTCAACATCATCTCAGCATCAATAAGTAATATAAGTTTAAAACTAATAATAAGCAGTGCTTACTCAGTTGGGAGTTTCTGTAACTGACAACCATCCCTTACGAGCTAGTGATGATACAATAAAGCGATGTCGTTGCTACTTCCATCCAATACCTTGCTAGGGTAAAGGACATTACCATCTTAGATCCAATCGTCAAAGTCCTCTTTTTGAGACTTAAGAGACATAGAATCCATCCTACATTGGCTACATAGTTCTGGAGTTTGAGTCAATTAAACTCTTTCTCAACTTAATGCTCAATACTACTCCCAAAATATTTGCTCATATTAACCTCATCATCTAGTCTCATTGGACTTTAATTTAAAACATCAAACTCATCTCAATGCATCTTCATCATCATTACCTTTTTATCAAATCATTATACTTCAAAACATCTTACTCGAAACATAATTTAACCCAAAGAATCAAATTTATTTAAACTCAATGCTTTTGCTCTTTCAAAACTCAATAAAATACATATATAATATTAATTCAAATCACTATTTTTGTTAAGCATATTAAAAGCCAACATTTTTACTCAAAATACGCATGAACAACAATCAATTAGGGTTCATGGGAAAGTAGCCATAAACAACAATTTCAATAATATGAGAGATAAAAATAATAATAATCTCAATGCATAAATATATCTAACTCAATAGAAAAAGAATTAACTCATTTAGAATTCAAGAATTAGGCTAAAACTAAACTATAACTCAATTACGATGAATTTAACTATGGGGCACATGGACGAACTCAATCCAATGTTATGAATAGCCTTACATACCTAAAATCCGAAGCTTTACTCCAAATTGAAGAACTCAATGAACACTCTTGAACCACTAGCCTTTTCTCCTTATCGAAGTATTTTGTGTACTGAGTTTTCATAATTTCATTTTTTTTCTCATAAATAATCGCTAACAAGAATTTGCAGCTTTGCTCAGCATTTTCTGCCGACTGTCAGCCTGTTCAGCTGATTCTGAGAGAGATGTCGTCCTTCCAGTTCCTGATGAATTGAGTCCGCTGCTTAGACAAATCTTTTTGTGTGAGGCCGCTCTTCCCCACCTTTCTTACCTTGTTTTTTGGGCTTTGGAGTATAAGAATCGCCGAAATAGTATTTTCACATGATTAAAAACTAAAACTATATTTGAGAATGAGTAAAGAACTGTATAGAAAGAAGAATTGCTTGAGAAAGCTTGATGAATAAAATGAGGAAATAAGGTGAGTATTTATAGGTGTGGAGAAGGTACCTAACATTAAATAAAAATAATTACAAAGGATGATCTTGAAATTTCAATGGAGGATTGTGATGTCAAATGGAGGACTATTGATTTTATTGGTGATGTCAAATGGATCTAGATCTTTCCATGGTACGAGATGAACCTTTGTTTAACGGAATACCATTTTCAGAGCTACGTTTGAATAAGATAACTTTCTCATTAGGATTTGGTATCTTATATGAATTGTAGCTCTAGAAGTCTACTTTTACTTTGTTCAAGAATTAATTGATTTGGAGTAACCTACGGTGAGATATGAGTTTTCTTCTACAAATACTCCATTTCGTTACAAAATCATGTCTTGCAAATATTATTTTATTTGACCTACTTAATCTTCGAATATTAAGATATGGTCTTTAGGAAAATTGTAGGTAATGACGATGAGAATATATAAAAATTTGAATCACCTAATTTGGACTATTATATGAAAAGTTATGCCCAAAATATATAAGAAGTATTATTTTAATCAAGAATTGAAATGCTACATACAACGTTTTAGGGGGTATTACACTTAAAATATGAGTTTTGGGGTGAAGTTTGAGTCACCCATTATGTTTCATAGTGTATAAAATTGTTCTATGATGGAATGAATGATTTCATTCCTAAGGCCAAAATTGTCATTATATAAATCTTTATTTTTTAACCAAAATCTTGTGAATGAGTTGCATTGCCTTGAATTTGTGAACTGATTTGAGTAATTTTTATTTGTTGGTAAGGAACAAATTGTGAATGACTATTCTTAATGTTTTCTTTAATTGCCTAAATTACTTGTTTGTATGCTTGATGATCCCCAATGAGAGATGGTTCGGCGTCCTTCTTAAGGAAAATCATTAAAAGTGTGTGAAATATCGTTGTGGATCCTTTGGGAAAATCTAAGTAACCATTAGAGTTAATTTTTATTGTGTTAAACTGTAAAAAGACCATTTTTATTCATAGTGGTGACTATGAAGCACCTGCACTTTACAATAGTTGTCCTACGTTTCGCAGGTGTAACATCGGTCTACTAAGGAACTCATGCTCTCAAGTTGTCATCTGGTGTTTCACTTGCGAGACACATGTCTCCATTTGTGAAATTCCAGTGTAATGCTGGTTCACCTACTTTCTTGCCATTTGTTTTATTAAAGGCGGTGTTTGCATTGGTGGCTTATAATCTTGCATCTGTGAGCCACCGGTTCAACACCAACCTAACTTTGAGATTTAATTGCAATATTCTTTTTACACTCCTGTATATTTCTTTTGTTTTTGATTAAATTTTGTATTTTGTTCCTCTTTTCCATTATCATCTTGTAGCACAATGACTTCATCCAGCTAATGACCCATCCTACAATGGGACCAACGTATTAGTGTGGTTTGGAACTTCTGGTATGGAAGCACGCTATAACCATTTGTAGAACGAATGTCAGCTCATCAAGGAAGCAGTCTTGGATGCAGAATTATTTGAGAAGAATTTCCTTGATATATCAAATCAAAATGAATAACGTTGCTGGAATCACTTTCTCAATCCTATGGACACATTTCTTCCTGAAATTGTATGGGAATTTTATGCATCATATCGATGCAGAATGGACTAACAAGCTCAACTAAAAGTTACAGGATCAAGCCCAATGGTAACATCAGTGTTAGTAAGGGACAACAAGGAAATTTTGATCACACCAGTAGCTCTTTTCTCATTTTAGAGGCAAGATGTCCCTATTCCAGAAATTGACCCTACCTATCGTAAACTATCAATGCATACACAATACTCATAGGTAGCTGAATTCATTGCAACTGGCTCTCAGATATGGGCACAAATCGGAGGATAAATCCACCTCCAATTCCCTAAGGAGATAGTTTGGTTTCACTTTGTTAGGAAGAATTTATGTCATCGAGAGATGAACTCCATGCTTCACGGGAAGCAGCCATGTTAGTGGCTCGAATTATGATGGGGCAAGAGATTATCGAACATGAAATCATGGCTGAACAAATTCGACAGGCAGCTCAAAGATCTGAAAGGTCTTTACTTTAATCGACAACCATCACTTATTTGTGTATTGAGGTGGGTTGCATCTCTATTCAAGGAATAAATCAGTGTGTTCAATACAGACCCCTGATTTCTATGACTCACAATTGAGAAGAATATGCACCGAGTGAAGAAACGAGGTTGAGCAATGCAAACCATGATGCCATAAAAAGACTAGTTGCTCAAGTGGAAAGAATGAGCACAAGAATTGGAGCATCGAAATATAAAGCCTCAAAGATAAGGATAGAGATTAAGAGAAATAAGGGCAGCATCTCGATGGAGGATAAACCTGCGGTGGAAGACGGGTTGATTGTGTGGGTTGAAAATAATAAAGAGGTACAGTTTCAACGAAATAGTGTCGCATCTCATTTGCAGTGAAGCATACTGAATTCTGTCACACCAAAGTAATGACGAGATGCCCTCCTATAATCCTACTACTTCATGTAAAAGCAATGAGAACAATGCTAGTGTAAGTTTGGGGATTCTTAGTAAATTTTGAAGTGATTACTAGTTTTTGAGCCCTTGTAAGGCATTGAAAAAAATCATAGAGAAGTTATTTTGGTTTTGATTTTTTTTGTGCCCTAATTAACTTTACACTTATGCGAGTTTGGTAAGTTTGTTTGTCTATTCTTTAGTGGGTTGGTTCAACATTTCGCTATTGTCTTATTACTCGTGTTTGATATTCGCGCTTAGTGTCTTTCTATAGGCCCTGTTCAATTAATGAGTTTATGGCACATGATTTAAAATTATCTCGATAAATAGTAGTGATTCAAATAAAATTCAAGAGATTTTTTTACACCACGGTTCTTTCTCAATGAGCAAAATATTTTACTTTCATTTGCTTTTATTTGTCTTCTTGAGTCTTTTTGTGTCAAACTGGGTTGGTGTTTCTCAATGATAGATTAAAAGGATTTTAAACTAGAAATGTCAAATTTTAGTTTTAAATTGAGTCTCTTGTCGCACCTCTTGCCAGAGGGCCACCAAATTTTTTGATTGGCAAAGAAAAAAATTTAAATAATTTCAAAATAGGAAAAACAAATTGAAGGGCAATCTCTTATCATGTATTGTATATTCTTGATTTGTCTTAAATAACTTACAAGCTGGAACATGGAAAAATTAGTTAAAAGAGACTCTCAAGTGTTGCAATGAAGGATGAGGGATTTTCATTTTTTAAAAAGTTTTTTTTGTTATAATATCTTAACTATGTAAAGATGGGGTGGATTAGAATATTTGAAAGTTTAGGGTTAAATTTTAAAACCCCCAAAAAATATTAAACCCATCAAAAACCCTCACTTTTCTCTTCACTTTCTTGACTTTGTTCTCCCGTTCCCTTCTTGCCCATTCTTCAATATTATTTCACTCTCTTCTTCTTCTTCCTTCTCTTCTATTTCACAAACAAGTGCAAGGAACAAAGAAATAGACTACCTCCATTTTTTCTCATCTTTCATCTCTTCACTCTAATTTTTTAAGGTAATTTTACTTTTATTTTTATCAAATCTTTTAGGTTTTTAAAATTTGAAGTAAATTCACTTATTTGAAGAAGTTGATTCACTAATTTTGTATACTCGGGTTCTTGTTTCTACTACTAAGCCTGATAAAATAAAGTAAATCCAAAAATTAAAAATCTCTCTTTTCCATCAGAAATATAGAGAAGAAACAAGATAAAAACTTTATGTATTTTGGTTGTTTTTATTTTATGATTGACAATGTAGGTTGCATTGAATTTTCATTTTTATTGATGATTCTTCAATTTAAGAAGCTTTTTTTACTGTTCAATGAATCTTGTTACTGTGTAAATAATTTGATGTTGTTTGAATCAGTCCTCAATTATTGCGTAAATAATCTATTGTTGTTTGAATCGGTCTATGCAAATGTGTGTTGCTTCAACACTGTTGTTTGTAACTTGTCTAATGAATTAAGGATTATTTGTCAGTTGATTCCACTGCAAGTTGATTACTTCAAGTTGCTGTAAATTTTCAAGATTCATCAGATCCCACTAAGAAAATTGTGGCCTTAAATCAAAGATAGTGAGTTGGGAGACATTAGAAATGGAGCTAGGAATTGTCCCAATAAACTGGTTCAACCCAAAATAAAGGTCATTAAGTTTTGTGCAAACAAATAAGTCTTGTGCAACATATCTCTGTTTTTTATTTTCCTCCAGCTATAGATCATACATTTTGTATTATATAATCTATTGTTGTTGTGTAAACAACTATTATTGTATTAAACAATCTGCTGTTGTTTATACAATAAATTTTATTTATCTTTTTTTTTACTTATTATATTAATGATAGTATTGAGTTGGTTTATATATGCATATAAAATGGAAATAGGATATTTTCAAGCAGTTTATAATAGAAGGCCTAGAAAAAAGGCCAAGACAACGGAAGAGGAGCTTTCTCCGGCTAGAGAAAACAATGAGAATGATGATAGAGAAGGCAATGAAAAATATTGTGAAGAAGAAGAATAAATTGAAGAAAAAGGTGTAGATGAAAATGATAGTGAAGAAGGTGAAGATGAAAATGATAGTGAAGAAGAAGGTGATGATGAAAATACTAGTGAAGAAGAAAGCGAAGAAGAAAATGAAGAAGCATGTGATGATGTACTATCCGAAAAAGAAAGTCAAAAAGCAATTGAAGAAGAGGATGAAGAAACATGTAATGTTTCATCCGAAAGAAGATCAAAATTGTTATATGATTGTTTCTAAAGTAATAAATCAATATTTGATTGTTTAAATAATCTGATGGAGTTTGCACTAAAATATAATACAGTATGTCTTGTTGTTTCTAAAGTAATTAAACAATATTTGATTGTTTAAAAAATCTGATGGACTTTGCAATAAAATATTATAAAGTAAATCTGATTGTTTCTAAAGTAATTAAACAATATTTGATTGTTTAAACAACCTGGTGGAGTTTGAACTAAAATATAATAAAGTAAGTCTGATTGATTTTAAAGTAATTAAACAATATATGATTGATTAAACAATCTGATAGAGTTTGCACTAAATAATTTTAAATTGTTTTAAACAACATAATGGCATTTTCACTAAATAATTTTGATTTTTGATTTTTTTTATGCAAGTAGTACACCCTTTTCTGATTCCTACAAGTGCTGGAAAAAAAATTACATAAAAATTCTTGAAATTTTTGCTGATGAGATAGCAGATGAAACAATTGACAAGTTAAAAATTAATTTGGTTGGGATAACAACTATAACAAATGATATAGGATATAGAGATATTGATGGTGAAGATAGGGTGACAACAAAGAGAAAATATGATGAAAAAAGACCATCAAGAGTGAGTATGCAGAAAGAAACACTTCAAGCGGTGAAAAAAGTAGCTTACGGAGTCCTTTAATAAATTATGATAATCGAATGTCTGATAGTCCTATGAATTTTGATTTTGGTGGTCAATATACTGATAGAGGTGTTGGTTAGAGTATAGGCAATTAGAAATTTCTTGATTATCAACAATAAGTGTTGGTTTATATAATAATATAATTTATTTGCTGATTAACTTTTATCAAGATGTTAAATGTTTAACGTGTTTATTAATAGAGTCAAAAAATTTGTGATTCATGGTGATCAAATTATTATATTGAAATTAATCACTCATTGAAATACTTTTTTTTATCAAGATGTATCAAAACTTTTTCAAATGAGATCAATTAATTAATGTCCAATCAAGGTTCTTGTATAAACAATTTCGAGTTGCTTAAACAACCTCCTGTTGTTTATACTAAACAATTATGATATGATTTTAAGCTTTCACTAGTTGTTTAACTATTTTATCCGAGATATGAAGTAATAGAATAGGCAATTAGAAATTTCTTGATTATCAACGATAAGTGTTGGTTTATATAATAATATAATATATTTACTTATTAGCTTTTATCAAGATGTTAAATGTTTAAGTTGCTTATTAATAGAGTCAAAGAATTTGTGATTAATGGTGATCAAATTATTATATTGAAATTAATCATTCATTGAAATACTCTTTTTTATCAAGATGTATCAATACTTTTTCAAATGGGATCAATTTTTATACTAAACAATCATGATATGATTTTAAGCATTCACTAGTTGTTTAACTATTTTATACGAGATATGAAGTTATACTATAGGCAATAAGAAATTTCTTGATTGTCAACAATAAGTGGTGGTTAATATAATAATATAATATATATTTACTTATTTACTTTTATTAAGATATTAAATGTTTAAGTTATATATTAATAGAGTCAAAGAATTTGTGATTAATGGTGATCAAATTATTATATTGAAATTAATCACTTATTGAAGTACACTTTTTTATCAAGATGTATCAATAATTTTTTAAATGGGATCAATTAATTAAGTCCAATCAAGGTTCTTGTATAAACAATTTCGAATTGCTTAAACAATCTTCTATTGTTTATACTAAACAATCATGATATGCTTTTAAGCATTCACTAGTTGTTTAACTATTTTCTAAGAGATTTGAAGTTATAGTATAGGCAATTAGAAATTTCTTAATTATCAACAATAAGTGTTGACTTATATAATAATATAATATATTTTCTTATTAACTTTTATCAAGATGTTAAATCTTTAAGTTGTTTATTAATAGAGTCAAAGAATTTATGATTAATGGTGATCAAATTATTATATTGAAATTAATCACTCATTGAAATACGCTTTTTATTAAGATGTATCAATATTTTTTTAAATGGGATCAGTTAATTAATGTCCAATCATTGTTCTTGTATAAAAAATTTCTGGTTGCTTAAACAACCTCCTGTTGTTTATACTAAACAATCACGATATGCTTTTAAGCATTCACTAGTTGTTTAATTATTTTATACGATATTTGAAGTTATAGTATAGGCAATTAGAAATTTCTTGATTATCAACAATAAGTGTTGGTTTATATAATAATATAATATATTTGCTTATTAACTTTTATCGAGATATTAAATGTTTAAGTTGTTTATTAATAGAATCAAAGGATTTGTGATTAATGGTGACAAAATTATTATATTGAAATTAACCACTCATTGAAATACTCTTTTTTATCAATATGTATCAAAACTTTTTCAAATGTGATTAATTAATTAATGTCCAATCAAGGTTTTTGTATAAACAATTTCGAGTTGCTTAATCAACCTCCTGTTGTTTATACTAAACAATCATGATATGCTTTTAAGCATTTGTTTAACTATTTTATACGAGATTTGAAGTTACAATATAGGCAATTAGAAATTTCTTGATTATCAACAATAAGTGTTGGTTTATAAAATAGTATAATATATTTGTTTATTAACTTTTATCAAGATGTTAAATGTTTAAGTTGTTTATTAATATAGTCAAAGAATTTTTGAGTAATAGTGATCATATTATTATATTGAAATTAATCACTCATTGAAATACTCTTTTTATCAATATGTATCAATATTTTTTCATATGTGATCAATTAATTAATGTCCAATTAAGTTTCTTGTATAAACAATTTCTAACTGCTTAAACAACCTCCTGTTGTGTACACTAAACAACTACTGTTTGTGTAAGCAATCACTAGTTGTTTACCTTGAAATCATGTCCACATGTAAACATCAATAGTAAAAATAATAAAAAATAATTTAGTCATAGGTACAACACAAAATGATTCAGTTACAACAAAAAATTCAAGCAGCTATACTTTTGCCCTTTCACCCCCTACGATATTGCAATTAAATTCAGATATCAGTGAAGTATTTGTTGCATCTTCTACTGCTTCTCCTACCTCTTCTACCTATGCCAGATTATAATCAAATTGGCGAACTTCTGAAGTATCATCTATCTTTGTTGTGTTGCTTCCAAATTCAGAAAACTTTACAGCTTCTTCTAGCTCTATTGTATTGCTAACAACTTCAGGAAACACTACAACTACTTCTTCAAATTTTGGAACTTCTAAAGGCTCAATTTCAATCACATTTATTTTGAGAATGGGTCAAAAATCAGCGTTACCAATGTCAGATAAATAGAAATCCAAATCATCATCGTCCTTTATTTCAGAAAAAGGAGCTTTTTGCGAGGCAACAATATTAAGCATGTAATGTAAGTTACTAAAATATTCTTTGGCTCACAACTTAACTTACACCTACCAATGATGATATTAACAAAGTCATCATATGTAACATTCCTCTTCACCCGTATCAGTAATGTACGACCGCCCTTCGACTTCCAACTATAACACTTATCGATCTCTATCCAATCACCATGTAAATCAATTCCCGGTAGTATTTGATCCTCCATGAGTTATCACAATTCCTACAAGTATTATAAAGATGCATAGATTAAACAAGATCCAGATTTTTTATAAACAACTTGTGTATGTTTAAACAAAGTACGGTTATTTACATGAAACGTTTTTGTATAGTGCAAACTCTTGGTATAAACATCATGAGGTTATTTAAACTACACATAAATGTTTATATACATCAGAATATACATTTTTTAAATGTAACATCCAGGGTTTTTAAAGAATTGTGAATATTTATGTAAACACCATACAATTGTTTAAACAACATACAAATATTTAAGTTTGTATGTAAATATTTCATGCTTACTAAAAACAACTAGGCATTGTTTATTTAAAATACAAAAGAATGAAATGTTTATTTCACAAAAAAATACTGAAAAATGTTATCTCGAATCAGAGAAATAAATGATCTTTTCCTCTTAGGATAACGTCCAAAAAATGTATCCACAAATCACTATAAAAAATAAAAAAAAATACATTTTAAAAAATAGTTGACTGATAAAAAAAAAGATAAAAGCAAATCTATTATAAAGAAAATGAACCCTAGTTTGAGTATTTCAAGTTGTTTAGAAGATTGTGATATGCTAAGATTCAAACAACAACAACAAGAAGAGGAGAAGAAAAAAAAATTTGAAAGAGGATAAAGATCCCAAAATATCTACCTGAAAAGGCCTTGAGCTGAAGAAGGTGCCGGGAAGGGAAAATGGGGGAAAATGAGCTAATTTTACTTTTTATATGTGAGGCCTTTGTGTAAATACCCAAACTTTAGAGGTATAAAAATTTATGTTTTAAATAAACATAATCCTAATTAAAAAGGTGTCCTTTCTACTACATTTTTAAGACTTATGTACTATTTTTTTTTATTTACACTGTCAAAAGTCCCTTTTAATTCACTTCCCCTGAAACATTACTATTGTAGTTCGTCAAAATTCATTTGATTCAATCGATTTTTGGACTAGCTTATGAAGTTGTTGGATTAAAATATCTTATGTGAAAAGGTTTTATTCGTTCTTGTATACATATGTTCTGTAGAACTTGCCCCAAAATATATTTTAAGGCAAAATTCTAGATTTGACTTGGCTTGAAAAATGAACCTTGGCACTTTTTGAACAGCCATTATCTTTCTCAACCCCTTTAGGACTAAACCTAATTCTTTGGCCACCGTGTTGCATACTTTGAACCATTATAACCCTTTGTCTTGATACCCTCATGCTTCTCTATGTTGTGAAATAGGCTAAAAGCCTAAGTTTGAGGGAGAGAAGGAGAAAAGATGAATGATAAAAAATGTAGGCATAAGCCTATGGTTGGGGGTTGTGCAAAAAGGTAAGAAAACTCACAAGTTGTTTGAGTTGTACATGTTGTTGGGTTGTTATATCCCGGAGGGGAAATATCGAGAGTATTACTGCTGGATCAGTGTAGATTATGTCGTAGTGGGCTTGATTCTCCTTAAAGAGTGAGATATCCGCTCTTCAGCCTGAATATATTTTTTATTTTATTTTTGTCATTTTATTTTCAACTGTAATATATTATATTTATGGTATATTACACCAAAAATTTATTCATTTTGGTCATTTTATTTTCAACGATAATATATTGTATTTATGGTATATTACACCAACAATACATGTCCAACATCCATCTCATCGATTTGTACAGAGAGGGTGAAACTTTCAGTATCCTCAAGCTTTTTGGGAAGCTTGCTAATTACCCAAGAACTGCACTTATTAGTAAGTGCTACTGATTTACTATCACTCAGGCGTCTTTTACATGCCACTATCTCATGTAGAAAATTTGTAACCAAGTATTCAATGGCTTGTTCAATGAATGAGTAATAGTAGACTAAGAGCTAGTATCTTTGAATTTTGTTTTTTTGTGATAGTGTACAATATCTGGGTTGAATATACTGAAAAAGATTTTCAAATACAGCCACTAGAAACTTGAAATGACTAAAGGATATAGATGTACTGATGCATATAGAAGGTCAAAGACATAGCAACTGGAGTTTTCACTGGCGAAGTTGATTGCCTACCTAGGCCTTGTTGACTAAAATGAAACTAATGATATCAAAATGTATAGATAAAGATAGATGAGAGCTACCGCTTATGTAATGACCTCCAAGGTCATTTTCGTGCTTTTGCATGATTTTTCCATTTTACCCCTCCTCGTAACTTCATTAATGCCCTTGTGTGGTATTGGGATGGTGGCATGTTTCTCGAGGTGGTTAGTTGAGTTTGGTGCGAGTTTTCCTCTTTTTTGAGGCTTAAAGTGAAAAGGATATTCAAACAAAAAAATTACTACCAACTAATTCAGGTGTGTTAATTGTGCAAAATTGACAATTCTATTTTCTTAAAGCCTCTCATCTCAATTAAGAGATTATCACCCTAAGGGGTCGTTTGGTGTGATGGAGAAGAGGAGTTAATCCCGGGATAATTTTTGAGTGGCCTTTAGTCTCTTGTTTGGTTGCAAAGGAGGGGACAACTTATCACAGGATCAACAATTAGTACTGGAACAAGTTATCCCTCTCAGGGGATGGAATAGTAATCACCGAACAACTTATCCTGGGATAAACATATAAAAAAATAAAAATACCCCCTTAAACTCTCTTTTATACAACACTTTTATATTCATGTATATTAACATAATCTTTAACAATATTTATAACAACATTCATAACTTTAATTAATTATTGTTTTTGTGATAATATATTTTTTTATTAAAAATAATATTTTATAAATACAATTTCTATTTATGAATATATTATAAGTTGAATTGATTTGTCTAATTTTTATGTTTATTTATATTTTGATTTCTCTTAAAATGTTCACTCCATTAGTAAATTACATATTTTTAATTTAAAAATTATATTTTATATATCAATCAAAATGTAGACAATTTTAATAATAAAGTTTTCTTTACTTTAATAAATTTAAAATGAAAATTTTATTTTTAAGATAAATAAGATGGAAGTTTTATTTTTAAGCTAAATAAGATGAAAGTTTTATTTTAAAGTTAAATAAGAAAGAAATTTTATTTAAAGCTAAATAGGATAAAAAATTTATTTAAGTTAAATAAAATGAAATTTTAATTTTAAAAGCACATGACGTAATCATATAATAAAAAAATTTAAGTTAACTAAGATAAAAAATTTATTTTTAGGAATGAATAACTAAAGCTTGTAAAGAAAATATAAAAACAAAAGTTAAATAAGGTGGAGGGTATTTTTATAAACAAACGACTTATTTTTAGAAATTATGCAATGAATATAATTTTTAATATGACCAACCAAACAATCAATAAAAACTACTTTCAGCATAATTTATTGTTATACCCCCAGAATTTTTGAGCTAAGACCCGAGCCATTTTTCATATGACTATAGGCCCGATACCAATGACTTCTAATTGTATATATATTTTAGGATCAATTCCTGAGTATTCGAGGTGTATTAGAGGTGAAATAGGGTTATAAGGAACCTCTAGTACTAAGTCGAGTTCAAAGATCCTTTACCGATTGAGTTTTCATATAAGATCTATAAGGGTCAACTGAGAATATAAAGAATTAGTGTAACAACCTATCCCCATCGTTATGATAGGCCAATGGAGATGGATTTTGGGCCAGAAAACTTCGGATAGTAACTTCGGAAAATTTTTACCTAAGTCAGATTTGGACGAATTCTGAGTTAGGTGAAGTCTAGAATGACCTTATGAATGTGGGGAGATCAAATCTCTGATTTATTTGGGTAAGCTAATATCCAAGACGATACAAAGCTTTTACGGCTTCGCGGAATCACATTCGGATGAGTAAAACTCTCAAAATTGGACTTGGTGTGAAGGGTATATTTTAATACGCCTTTGAAAGGGGGGGTGTTGTGAAATGGGGGATTGGAGCTAAAACTCTGAGCTCACTATTTCCATGCAACTCGCCAGAGCGGGACAGTCGTGACCTAAGCCGAAAAAACCCCCAAAAATGGTCTTTTTCTACAAAAATAGTGTCTACAACTATAGGAGGCGACCTAAGGAGATGTTCATCAAATTCTCATGTATTTCCATGCTTAAGGTAAGAATTTTACTTCCTAAACTCATCCTTTCATTCCTAGAACCTGGAAACTATGGTTGGTAATCATTGGGGGAGGGTTTGAACTGAAACTAATTATGGGAAATAGCCTTAGGGTGGCGTTACGATCATGGGTTTTGTCCTAGGAGGGAATTATATTATAATTCTTGTGAATGAGGCTATTTTTTTATCTTTGTGTATATGTGCTAGACCAAGAACTAGCAGAAAGAACCCAGAAAGGGAAAGCTCTAACATCTTAGAGTGGTTGAAACTCAAATTCGAGGTAGGTGATGATTTTGCTTCCCGTATGTGTTTTATATAATTTTTAAATTGCTTCATGATATGCATATGTATATATGAATAGGGAAACATGCTAGATTATATGTAAAATTATCACATGTTGGCCTGTTTTGTGATGAACCTGTCCTTGGTAACTTGAAGTCGAATTCTGAATGTAAATTTGGCATGTTTGTATGTGGGGATCAGGTATCATTTTCTGACATATAAATTGGATCGGGTGTCATGTTTCAAAACATAAATTGGATCGGGTTTCATATTCCGATATATATTTGGATCAGGTGTCACATTCTGACACAAATCTTGGATCGGGTGTCATGTTCCGACACAAAGTTAAATATTTGTAGGTTCCATGAAAGGACCTTTATGTGAAGTTACATCATTTTGAAGTTGTGGAACTGTGATCTTACTGAATATTGTTTGAGATGACATTAGTTAACTTATTCTATATAAATATGCTATTTTGTTGAGTTTATTTGTCTATGATCCGCTTACTGCTAACTGCGTGATCCTACCAGTACACCATTGCTTTTGTGTACTGGTAATATACTTGCTCTGTCTTTCGTTAAATACAGAGCATATTCAGCCGGCTGCATAGAGACCTCAATTAGAGGAGTGAGATTCGTTCGAGTTCAAGGGTGAGCTATTTGTTTCAAGCTGCCGTGGACTCTCATTCGTTCTAGTCCTTTTTCTAGGACTAGGATTTCAAACTATGTTTAGTTTCATAACTAGGTTTTGGGAGTGTATTCCCTTTTCTTAGACTGATATTTTATTAGAGTTTTAGTACATACGACTTTTAGTTCCTAGGATATTTCCACATTTCGGTTTGATGTTTAGATTTTTCGTTGAGTTTATGGGGACTCAGTATTAATTCTTGATTTATTCATGCTTCCGCAAATCTTTGATTGTTATATCTCACAAGTATGTTAGCTTGGGTTGTGTAAATGGTTCTCCCATTGGTGGGTTTGTGTGGGTTCTACTCACGGTGAGTCAGGATCATGATAAAGTTGGTATCAGAGCTTAGGTTCATTGACCTCGTCGTACCAAAATGAGTTTAGTAGAGTTTTGTGGAATGGTACGAAGATGTATGTACTTTTCTTCGATAGTCTATGAGATTTTAGGAAAATTTTCATTATCTTCTTTCCTTCGTGTTATAACTTGATTTTATTTGGTATATGGTGACCCAAATTGGTATCTAACCTCTTTCACTCTCTTGTCCTCTGATGGTTAACAAATGCTATTTGGTGTACGGCCCTTAACTCCAGTGGAGCCAAAGGAAGAGCCTACTATTCGAGAGAGGGGTCGAGGTAGAGGCAGGAGAGGGAGACGTGGTATAGGAAAAGGGAGAGAAGCACCTGCCAGAGACCGATTGAGGAGGTGCCATTAGGCGAGACCCCTCCTTCTCCTCAGAATGAGTTAGAGAAAGATGTAGACGTTGGACAGGAAGAGGAAAATGTTGAGCAGGAAGAAGACACCTAGATTGGGGCTGGTGGTATTCCTCCTCTGGACCCCATACTACCTTAGTAGATCATGGCTTTCTTGAGTGGGTTGGCTGGATTTGGAGCCTATTCCCAGCATACCCACATCACAGCTTCTGTTGCTCATCCTATTACTACTGTAGGTCATCTAACAGATGAGGTGGTAGGTAGTGATGCCTTCTTTAGAAAACTCATAGGTCCAGTGATGACCGGTACTGATCATGACATGCTCACCACGTTCCTAAATATCAAACTCCAATCTTCCATGGTACTGAGATTGAAGATGCTTATGAGTTTATCCTTGATTTCTATGAGAGGTTACACAAAGTAGGTATAGTGCATCATCATGGAGTAGAGTTTGTGACATTTTAGATGTAGGGTAAAGCCAAACAGTGGTGGAGGGCTTATGTAGAATGTCGTCCACAGGGTAGGTGAGGAGAAAATTCAAGAGGCCGTGGGGCCGAGATCATGGTAGTGTAGGTCGAGGAGCAGCCCGGCCAGGCAAGGAGGTAGCCCTTTAGGATGACCGGGCTCAGTTGTATGCATTTCCAGGCAAGATCGAGGCAGAGGCCTCTAACGCAGTAAGCACAAGTACTATTCTTGTCTATGACCAAATGGCTATTGTTTTGTTTGATGCGGGTTCTACTAATTCTTATATGTTTGTGAAATATGCCTTGGGATTTGATGCACTGTGTGATATGTTAGATGCCCTTGTTTATGTTTCTACCCCTACTGGAGAGTCAGTCATAGTCACTCATGTGTATCGTGCTTGCTCTATGATGTTTTTGGGATACTAGACTTGGGTTGACTTAGTAATTTTTGACATGACAGATTTTGATGTGATCTTAGGCATGACTTGGTTGTCCCCCTATTTTGTTGTACTTAATAGCAATCTAAAAATTGTGGCTCTAGAGATCTCGGGGAGGGAAAGGTTAGAGTGGGAAGAGGTGTACAAGCCTAAGCTAGCTAAGGTCATATCGTTTCTCCAAGCTAGAAAAATGGTGGGGTAGGGTTGTTTGGCCTATTTAGACCATATTCGAAATATGGATGTAGATTCTCCTTATATTGAGTCTATTCCCATAGTATGTGAATTTTCAAAAGTATTCCCTTTAGACTTGCCTGGTATACCTCCTGACCGAGATACAGATTTTTGCATTGGCTTAGAGCTGGGTACTTGCCTAATTTCCATTCCTCCCTACCATATGGTTGCAGCGGAGTTGAGAGAGCTTAAGGCTCAGATCCAGGAGCTTCTTGATAAGGGGTTCAATCATCCAGTATTTCCCTTTGGGGTGCTCCAGTGTTGTTTTTTAAGAAAAAGGATGGTAGTATGAGAATGTGCATTGACTACCAACAATAGAATAAGGTGACCATCATAAATAAATACTTTTGCCTCATATTAATGACCTTTTTGATCAGTTGCAAGGTGCATCGGTCTTCTCAAAGATTAATCTCAGGCCTGGGTGCCATCAATTAAAAATTAGGTCGGAGGATGTGCCCAAGATTGCTTTTAGAACCAGGAATGGGCACTATGAAATTTTGGTGATGTCTTTTGGGCTGACCAATGCACATGTAGCCTTCTTGAGTTTGATTAATAGGGTGTTCAATCCATTCCTGTATTCATTTTTGATATTGTTTATAGATGATATATTGGTTTATTCAAAGAATGAACAAGAACATACAGACCATATCTGAATCATTTTAGGTGTTTTGGGAAGACAAAAGTTGTATGCGAAGTTGTCTAAGTGTGAATTCTGGCTGCCTTCAGTTTCCTTTCTAGGTCATGTTATTTCAAAGGAAGGGGTAATGGTAGACCCTTAAAATATTGACGTGGTTAGGAACTAGGCTCAGCCTAGTTCCGTGATCGAGGTTAGAAGTTTCGTGGGACTAACCAGTTATTATTGCTGATTCGTGAAGAATTTGCTTCTATTGCAACTTACTTGACCAGGCTGACTAAAAAGGAGGTTCTATTCGAGTGGACTGATAGGTGCGAAGAGAGATTCCAAAAGCTTAAAACTCTTCTGACCACAGTACCAATCCTGACCTTGTCGGTCAAAGGTAAAGAATTCATTTTCACATATAGGTTTGGGTGCTATGTTGATTCTGGATAAGAACATTGTAGCTTATGCTTCGTGACAGTTGAAGATGCATGAGAAGAGCTACCCGACTCATGAATTAGAGTTGGAAGCGGTAATGTTTGCATTAAAAATCTGGAGGCATTATCTGTATGGCATCAAGTGTGAGGTCTTTACTGATCACCACAGCTTACAATATGTGTTCAGCCAGAAGGAATTGAATTTGAGATAGCGAAGGTGGATGGAGTTTCTCAAAGACTATGATGTCACCATCCAGTATCATCCAGGTAAGGCTAATATGGTAGCAGACGCATTGAGCCAAAAACTGGTTAGCTTGGGTAGTCTAGTTGATTGGGAGTCCTTAGGTGGGTAGAGAAATTCAGGCCTTGGAGGCCAGGTTTATAAGGCTGGGCATCTCAGAGAAAGGTGGGATAATGGACGGTGTTGATCTAAGGCCCACTTCTATAAAAGAGATCAAGACCAAGCAGTTTGTGGGTATTAACTTAAATAAAACTAGAGGGAAGGTGTTGATGGGAAAGGTTCAGGACTCAACACTTGATGCAGACGGGGTGTTCCACTTTAGGGGAAGGATTTGTGTTCCCCTGATAGATGGCTTTATTCAGAAAATCTTGTCTAAATCCCATGGTTCGCGATACTTTATTCACCAGGAGTAACTAAGATGTATCAAGACTTGAAATGCCTATATTGGTGGCCGGGTATGAAGAAAGACACAGTTGAATATGTAGCCATATGTCAGAATTGTCAACAGGTGAAATATGAGCACCAAAGACCAACAAGTTTACTACAAAGAATGTCAATTCCTGAATGGAAGTGGGAGAGAATAGCCATGGACTTTTTGGTGGGACTTCCCATGACTTTGGAAAAGTAAGAATCTATTTGGGTGTTGGTTGATAGGTTGACAAAGTCAGCACACTTCATTCTGGTTAGAGTAGACTACAAGCACAATAGCTGTCCAGGATTTATGTGAAAGAGATAGTAAGGCTGCATGGGGTGCCCCTTTCTATCATTTCAAACCGTGATAAGCAGTTCACCTTTAAGTTTTAGGGGACGTTGTATGAAGAATTGGGCACTCAACTCACTTTCAGCACCACTTTTCATCCACAGATAGATGGGTAATTAGAGAGGACTATCCAAGTGCTGGAATACATGTTAAGGTCATGTGTGATCGACTTTGGGGGACATTGGGACAAGTCTTTGCCCTTATGTGAGTTCTCCTACAATAATAGCTACCACTCCAGCATTGAGATGGCACCATTCAAAGCCCTTTATGGGAGGGTATGCAGGTCGCCTATAGGGTGGTTTGAAGGTAGAGAAGTGGAGCCATTGGGGGTATACTTAGTGAGAAAAGCTCAGGATAAGGTAAGGAGCATCCAAGCTAAGCTTCTAGCGGCTCAAAGTCGTCAGAAAGAGTATGCTGACTGTAAGGTGGGGATATGAAATTCAAGGCTGGTGAGCAGGTACTTCTAAAAGTGTCACCAATTAAAGGGGTAATGAGGTTTGGCAAGAAGGGAAAATGCAGTCCTCGCTATATTGGGCCTTTTGAAATTTTTAACTGTGTAGGGCCAGTTGCGTATAGATTGGTCCTACCACCTAGCTTGTCTA
The DNA here is from genome assembly GCF_947179165.1 of Solanum dulcamara. Classification (NCBI taxonomy): domain Eukaryota; kingdom Viridiplantae; phylum Streptophyta; class Magnoliopsida; order Solanales; family Solanaceae; genus Solanum; species Solanum dulcamara. Next base: position 13,351,780 of record NC_077244.1, on the reverse strand, counting down.
GGGTACACCCTGTGTTCCATGTATCTATGCTGAAAAAGTACCATGGAGATGGGAATTACATCACTAAGTGGGACTCAGTGTTGTTAGATAAGGACCTTCAGTATGACAAAGAACCAGTTGCAATCCTTGAACGTGATGTTCAGAAGTTGAGAACTAGAGAGATCAATATGGTTAAGTGCAATAGAAATATCGTTCGATAGAGGAAGCTACTTGAGAGACTGATAAGGACATGCGAGACAAGTATCCTCATCTATTTGTTGAAACAGGTACTACTCTATCTCTACTTTATGGATATCTACTATAACAACCTATCCGCATCGTTATGGATAGGCCAATAGGAAAGGATTTTGGGAAAGAAAACTTTGGATGGTAACTTTGGAAAAATTAAGCCTAGGTCAGACTAGGATGAATTCTGAGTCAGGTGAAATCTAGGGTGACCTTGTGAATGGAGAAAGATTGTATTTCTGATTTATTTGGGTAGGATGATAGCCAAGATGATATAGAGCATTTACATCTTCGTGGAATTACATTTAGATTGAGTGTCATATTCCAACACAAAGTTTAATATTTATAGGTTCCATGAGAGGACCTTTATGTGAAGTTACATCATTTTGAAGTTGTGGAACTGTGGTCTTGATGAATATTGTTTGAGATAACATTGGTTAACTTATTCTATATGTTTGTGCTATTTTGTTAAGTTTACTTATCTATGATTCGCTTACTAGCTAACCGCATGGTCCTACCAGTACATCATTGCATTTGTGTACTGATACTATACTTGCTTTGTCTTTTGTTGAGTACAGAGCATATTTAGTCTTTTGCGGAGAGACCTCAATTAGAGGAGTGAGATTCATTCGAGTTTAAGGGTAAGCTGTTTCTTTCAAATTGTCGTGGACTCTCCTTCGTTCTAGTCTTTCAGGACTAAGATTTCAAATACTGTTTAATTTCATAACTAGGTTTTAGGAGTGTATTCCCTTTTCTTAGACTGATATTTTGTTAGAGTTTTGGTATAGATGACTTCAGTTCCTAGGATGTTTCCGTATTTTAGTTGGATGTTTAGATTGTTTGCTGAGTTTATGGGGACTTAGTATTAATTGTTGATTTATTCTTTCTTCCGCAAATCTTTGACTGTTATATCTCATAAGTTTGTTAGCCACTACCTTTTCCTCATTTTGAGCTCGGGTAAAATGTTATGAACATTTTACATAGACTATTGCTGCAGCAGTTTGGCGCCTAGGGTGATGCGTCAGTAGTGCACTCGAAACTGACTTCAGTAATTTAGGCCATGGCACGACGCGCCCATAGTACGCCCAAACCCATTTTCACATTTTTATAATGAAGGGTATTCTGGAACTTTCTCCGCCTTTCCCAAACATAACTCAAACCATTTTAGGACTAAAATGCATCCCTTATCAGTACCCCAAGGATATTTTCTATCATTAAACACTTAGAACATTGAGAGAAGATAATTGGAGAGAAGAAAGAAAGTTAGGGTTCAAGGTTTTCAAGTCATTCTTTCAAGTCTTGATCATCCCTTCGATTTTCAGATACGTAAGGCTAATCACAATGTTAGACTGAGTTCGTCCACGTGACCTACATCTAATTCTATTGATTGTTGAGAATGAGTTGAGTCTAACCTAGTTTCTTGAATTCTGAATAAGTCAATTCTTCTTCTATTGAGTTCCGTATAATTATATATTGAGATTATTCTTGTTTTCTATGTTTCAATTGATTAGAATTGTTTTTCATGGATATTTTTATGTGAACCCTAATTGATTTGATAATCATAATTTTTATATACAAATATTTGATTAAAGATGATGCCTTTTTTACATTGATGAAGAAAGTGATTTGAATATATATATATATATATATATATATTAATTATTGAGTCAAAATGAGTATGAGGGTCAAACATGATTGATTGGAATCGTGAAAGAGTTTTGAAGAGATGTGAATGATTCTGAAGGCATATTTTACTAAAAGAACTTGATGATTTGAGCACAAGAATTGATTTTAAATGAGTTTGATGGAATTGAACATAGAGTTAAATGAGAATTTTCAGAGCAAGATATTTTGATGATGACAAAAATGATGTTCATTTTTTAAAGTGTAATGATTGATGAACAGGTGATGCTGATGATGATGTTTCGATGAGTTTGATGTTTAAATTGAAATTCCAATGAGACTAAATGATGATGTTAATATGAGCACATATTTTGGGAGTAGTATTAAGCACCGAGTTGGATAAGATTTTAATTAACTCAAACCCACAACTACATAGCCAATGTAGAATAGAGGCTACACCCCTCTTGTCCCAAAAGTGGACTTGATGATTTGATCCATAGATGTTGATGTTCATTAGTCTGGCAAGGTATTAGATGGATATGGCCATGACATCGCTTTGTTGTATCATCACTAGCTCATAAATGATGGTTGTTAGTTAGAGAAACTCCCCAAGAAGTAAAATATTATATTTTTGTATACTGAGTTACATTTACTTATTTATATCACTTAAATCATTCTTTTACACATAGTGCATGCTTGATTGAGTTGAGCTATTTTCAGAGTTGAGTCATAGACGTTGAGTATCTTTGAGTAAGTTTACTTTCTTCTATTTTACATACTCGTACATGTCACGACCCAATCCCGTGGTCTGTGACTAGTGCCTGAATTGGACACTCGTGTACACACCTGTTATCTATAATCAATTCGCAACTAAACATGATATGGGACTTAAGGAAATAGAATGTCATCTCGAAACTGTCCCATATTTATATATTAACAAAACTTGTCTCCTAAGGAGTTACAATATCAAAAGATAACATAGTACGCAAGCCAACAAGGCTGTCATAACGTGTAGGAACATCCTAACTATACATACGCGGGCTGACAAGTCTACCACTACATACAAAATCCAAAAATATGCATACATGCAAGACGACAAGGCTGCTATTATAAAAAGGAATATCCCCTAAACATAAGTCATGTTAACATAGATGGACAACGTCTATATACAACTCACATATATGTCTATAGATCTCTAAAAGTATTAACAGTAATATATGACAAGACAGGGCCCTGTCGTACCTCTGGATAAACAAATATATACACCAAAAGGATATATACCAAATGTCTATGCTCCAGAACAATGGAGCACTCCAAAATAGCCGAGTGGAAATCCTAAGTTAGCGGATTCCCAAAATAAGTATCTGTACCTACGGGCATAAAATATAGCCCTCCGAAGAGAGGGGGTCAGTACGACATATGTACTGAGTATATAAAGCATAAAATATCATAAAGGAGATCACATCTGAAATAGAGATTCAGAAGATAAGTATAATAATCAAGAAATCACTATACGTGTATTTTATAAATAAAGTCATACATATCATTGTCATATGCTGTAAATAAAGTCATGTACACATATACCGTACTCGACCCGTCATGGGACTCGGTTCCATAATCATATCTGCATTTATCATATCACGTACCCGACCCTCAAGTGACAGACTCGGTGAATAATGTAGTGGTACCATATATGATAACATACCTGACCCTCTAATAAGGGACTCGGTGGATAATACAACAATATGCACGAATAGGGTATCATTAGCAACCATGTACAATTAGATTATCATCTGAGACTCAATAGAATAATCAAAATGAACCATCATTTGAAAATCAAGACAGTAGTCATTTCAAGTACCCTTCGATTGTCAATATGAATTATACCAAAATATGAATTATACTGAAATATGAATTACACCAAACTATAAATTATACCAAACTAGGACGGATGGAATCATACACATGTATCGAGACATAATGATATAATTTCTGGAAATTAAGAACATTAGCCATTCTAGTGTATCTAAGAATAAGAGATTCTTTGGAATTTAAAAATTCGTCGTTCGTTTGTTTCTTATGGATCATGCCAAAAGAAAGAAAGGTTAGCTTTACATAACTTTAGCGTTTATTTGCACACAACATGTATATCCTACCTAATAGTGTCTCAACCTATATTAAGACGTTAAGCACTACAGTTAAGCTATGGAAAGGCATAAAACGTACTTTATCATTAGTAGGTTATTTGTAGAAAATTCGACAGCACCACTCCTACATCGCTCACTTTTCTCACGCCCAAACCAATCATACAATCACTAAGCAGCATCAATAATCACATGGTCAAATGCCATATTAAGACTAGCTAGTACGAAATTCAAGAATACTCCGAACAGCCCACATACCCTTTTAACTTCCATTAATTATCAACATGACGACTATGATGCTATCGAATTAGTCCTAATAGGTCGCAGGCACCACACCCTATCAAAATGATTTATAAGAACCCAACAATTATAACCATACAATGAATAATCATAACTACGCTTAATCGTTTAATTCAACACAAACAGCCACATATTACAACCAGCCCTTAGAACAATTACAACTCCAACTTGCATATCAAATTCTTTCATTTTCATTATATAATCAGCCACAATAATAACCACAACATTAATAAAAAATAATCCACCATCTTTAGATTAGAACAGCCCTAACACGGCCCAAATGGAGATTTAATATTAACATATACAATCCCTTCACTTTTAACACATAATCCATAACAATAATAGCAATAACAACAATCAACCCAGTCTAATTCAAGCAACTCCAATTCTGTCTATTTCAACACCAACACTAATCATGGAGTTTTCTTACTTCTAATTTCATTTAATACAAGATAATCTCTTCATTATAACATCATTTCTAGATTAAGGCAGGCCACATTCATAACATCCGACAACAACCCAAATCCACATACAACTACTATATCTTCAAGTTATCTTTAATGATCCATAGTCTTAACGTTTTCATTGAAACAACCCTACAATAGCCTAACCAACATACAACACAACATATAATCTTAACTATCATTAATCTTCCAATATCAATAAGAATAGCAACAACATATCAAAACAGCCCCTAACTAATGACATAAAGATGCTCGAAAACCTTGTGAGTACTTGTGAATACACCAAGGAAACCACATATGATTTTTACACCTTATTTCGTACTATCTTTTCATCTAATTTCATGAGATATAACAGCTGCCACAAGATAACTATATCACCTATTCATATGCAGGTGAACTATATTATTATCACTATAATCCTTACAACAGTCCACAAACCAATTTAACTTTAACTTTAACCATTAAATACCTTTATTCTCATCATAAAATCTATAATAATAACAATCAAGAGACTAAACAAAATCAGTTCACCATCCTGCACGTCAAACAGCTCCCAATGTCTTCCACCATGCTTCAACATCAACACCCATAATTTCATACATTCATCATATATTTACCAACTTATACAAGTTTAAATTACCTCCAAGATGAGGAAAAAGATGGAATCTTACCTTAGAAAAATAAAAACCTTATCATCAACATGTAACTTCTTCAAGAACAGCCTTGGTCGTAGGTTGTTATGGTTGTTATGATCTCCATCTTTTCCCTCTAATTGATCTTGAAATCCCTCAACTTAACTATGTAGAATAGGGAGGAAAGGAGCTGACCGAGAGCTCCCTAGGTTCTGCCATGGCTATGACTTCTTTCTCATTCAAAAGCTTAGGAATTCCTCTTCTCTAAATTCTCTATTTGGAGAAGATAAGAGCTTCTCTCTCTTTGTTGAATATTCTGAAGTTGGAAAATGTTTTTGTGCTAATATTTTGGTCAACAAGAAGACCATGAGTGTTGCCCAAGGTGACTACATGTGGCAGTGGGGACCACTTTTTAGCCCACTAATAGCTTAATTCATCCTAATTAATCCCAAATCTCCATTTAATAATCCAATCATGGTTAATTAATCCCTAATCTCAATTAATATTTCTACACTAATTGAAATTTACAAATAAGTTGAGCTATTTTAAAATTCAAAATTAAGAGTCCTTGAATTTATGTCAATTAGCTCACGAATAGTCCAATGTGTAAAACTATGGAATATAACACCGTCATTAACTTGAGTCGACTTGCTTGCGAATAATTTAACATATAAACATACAGGGTATAACATCCTTCCCCCCTTTAGAACATTCGTCCTCGAATGTTGAATTGATTCTAAATTCCCAATATTTTTTCAAGTGTTCTCTTAGTTAATTATGCCCTTCACATACCTCCTCCATTTGTCGACTGACTGTAGTTCATTATAACACATTCCAGGTCTTTACATAATCATTCTTGTAATACTTCCTCTTTTTATTGCTTCCCGAGGTAATAACTTCACATCATTGTCTTTACTCTCCTCTTTACTTTATAGTCCGTTGTCAGTTGTATTGCTCTTCCGCTGAAATCTTACTTTCTTCTTGTGCTTCTTTTATAGTTATTCCCTCAAGATATCATTTCTTTTATCTTACCTCTAAATCTTTAAATAAGATTTTTATAATGCATAGACGTCCCTCATCGGTTTAGACTTTAATATCCCTGGAGTATCGCATGCCTCTGGTAACCTGTGAACCCTTCATAGGTTTTATGAGTAAAACAAAACTTCACAAGGGGTAACATTTTTATACTCCAATATTCTTGCTTTACTCTAGTGTGATAGTCCGTATCCTGGAATCCTCGGCATCATGTGTCACTTTCTGACTTTCTCTTGAAGGTCTTTAACTATCATTTTCTTTTACTTCTTAATCTCAATCTTTTTTAGGGTGGGCTATCAATTAGCGCTAGTTTTCCCTCATATTATGACCTTACCATCATCCAGTAATTAGTAACTCGCTTGTTCTGAATGTCTCGGTTAAGTCATTTCATAATTTTCTTTATCCTAACTGGAAATACTTTAGGCATTTTATCTTGAGTCATTTCTCTATTTTTGACTCAAACTCTTTTATTTCTCCTTTACTCAAATTTTCTCTGAGTTTTCCTACCACACATCCTATTGCAATCTTTACACAAATATGTGTAGGCGCTTAAATCAGCCTAGAAAATACCCTAACATTGCCACGCTAGTCTTTATGTAGACCCTATATTTTCTCTTACCTCTTTCAGTTGATATTAGGGCTCAACTATGGCTTTTTCCCTCAATACTAATTATATCTCTATAGTTTTGCCTCAAACCATCTTATACTTTTCTTTGATGTATCCAAAATATAGCAATCACATTGTTGTTACTGAATTCTTATTCTTTTTATCAAGTAATAACTTGATCTCACCCTTAGTATACTAATACTCGTAGGTTGCATAACTATTCTTGTACAATTTGTACAAAGTGTGTTCAATCCTAATCATAGTCTTTCCTTCTCCTGTCTTATTCTGCTCTATAGATCTTATTGTACTAACACTCACTTGCTGTCTATTTTGTCATACTTGTTTCCCTTCCTTTACTTACTAGTCAATTTTCTCATATTCTACCATAGGAGAGATTTTCTATCCTTTCTCCTTTGCTACTTGTATGTCACAATATCTTTAGCCAATAACTCAGTTGCCAATATCTTAACCTCTAATCCAGTATAGTCTTGCTATCCTTTATAATATTTTTAAGTTACTCATTACTATTCTCTTGTCTTATTCCTCCTATTTATAAGCATCCACCTTCTGATGCCATACTATCCAAGATCTTTACCAATAATTCTCAGCACTATCTCACATATCATCTTGGCTTCTATCCGTTTATTGTTGGCTTTCAGATCTTACTAACTTGTTCCAACATGGGATCTCACTTGATGTTTAAGTGTTCACGTTAACGTTTTGTAGTGTCAGTTGATTTCATCTTACACTTGTATTTCTCTCATCCGCTTCCCCCCCTTTAGGGTGTACCCACATCATTATCTGTTTATATTTTACTCTATGCCCCCATTTCTAATTTTCAAATTCATATGATTCTTTTCCAATACATTTGGTAGACTTTACCATATCCATGTCTTCCTTTATGTCATCTATAACTTAGATTACCCATGTACGAAACCTTAACACAATCACGAGGTAATGAGAGCTTCTGATATATAGTGCAAAACCTCATCTGATGATTGGTGCTCGAGTAATATAATTAATGTAGCAATTTATCCAAAGCCACATTTCATTCATTCCAATTAGTAGTTAGCTAGTGTTTATACTTGTTTCAAATTCTCCATTCGCTAGCACTTATATTCTAATGATAAGTGTTCCAAACTTTCTTATAACACTATTTTTATCCTTAATAGATATCACATGTTCCTCTAATAAACTCACAATACATCCGTTGTTTCGCAAATCTACATTAACTATCTTCTAAGGATCTCACTATTTTCGGAGATGAAGTCACATATACACAATACACCTTTATGCCTCATGCGCTTTCACCCTTGTCGTGTACCCAATGCTAACTTTTAATCTCTCTCAAAATCATATCAAATTCATTTTAATAGTGGTCTTTTCTTATCACCTTTTCCCCGTACTACACCTTCAGTTCGTAGTTATCTATTTCTCTTTTTGTCCTATACTCATACTTAATTAATTACGTCTATCTTGAGCGCTTCCTTTAGTATTCCTTTCATTTCTCCAGTCTATGTCCACTTTTATTTTTTGCATGAGGAATTTCATGCTACCTCTATATCCTTCAGAAAACACTATTTTTACATAACCCCTTTCTCGTTTTCAAAACATATTTTGTTCATCTCTATTTGTTCTTATCATACCAGTCATTTTTGGCATTCATTCTATCTTGTTGCTCACCTTCACTTTTGTTACCACTTGACTTTTTATTCTGAACTTTCCCTATAGAACTTTGTAAGTCTTTCTCATTCGCTCTTTATTTGCTTTTCCGCTTCCCACAAATCACATCATATCTTTTAGTTACTTCCTTGCTAGGATTTACTCCTTTCTATAACAATCCTTATGGTATTCACATTACATCTTGTTCGTAATCCATCCTATAATATAACACTTCTTAACCTTATTCACGATTCTTACTATGTTTTAATTACTCTTTGGATTAGGCGTACTTAACCCTTCACCCCTTCTGATCAATCTTACCCTTAATAGCTCACAAGCTATCTTATTAATAACTTCATAATTTGTCATATTTCCTCCTCCTCCGTACTTTAATCTCAACCATATTATTACCCCCTTAAACTATAAACTCATCGTAATTTATCCCTACTTATCGGTTCACTCAATACCTCAATAAAATATTTCGTTAAGAGTTTCCACCTTTTTCTAAATCACCCTTAGTATCAAAAGCCCTTCTGAATCATCCTATCATTTCATCAACAACATATGAAATACATGATTCTAAATAGCCCACAAGTTTATGTTTTCCTTCCACAAATTTCATCTCCAATTAGTTGATTAAGAACTAATAAAATGTTACCATGAAGCATTCTCCAACCACTACCAGAAGGAAACTAGAATCCGATAAGCACCACAGGACTTCTTAGTGCTTGATTCACATGGTTTACCTCCAGGTTTATTCTTGAGTCATGAATGAATTATCTAGTTCACAAACTAATTGTTGTGTGCTTTGTACTTTTCAATAGAAGTGAAACTTAATTACTAGACTTTTTGCCCATCAACATAAGCTTCTTCTAAGGAAAAATGCGGCTGGAAAGTATCTTGGTCCATCCAAATGAATTCTAAATTTTGCTGCTTATATAGGCTTTTTTGAAATAAAATTTCGCAAGTAAGAATGGTGCTCTTACAGATGACATGGAGGATATCTCTTAAAGCTTTAGTCCAACATAATAAATTTACCCTACCGGTATCAACTTCCTAGACATATTATGAACTTATATCTCACTCTCGTTTTTTTCCTATTTCTGGGAAAATTTGGGCAAAGTTTCCTCTGTACTTCATACTATATCTGTTAGACCCCGTATTGTATACGTCGAGTTATTCGCAAAGAAATCGACGTGAGATAGAAAACTCAGATTTTTAATTTCTAAACTAGAACAAATAGGTTATAAATTTTACTTAGTATAAGAATGTTATTGGAGATTAGGAATTACTTAATTGTGGTGTTGAGTAAAAAAAACATCTGACAACAATGACCTATGAAGGAACACCAACGTGTCATGGTAAAAGGATGACTCAAAGTCATCTAAAATAAGGCTAATGGAATATATACAAATGTGCAATTAAATGTTGATTCATCCACTATATTTTCAATATATTGTGGACAACTAAAATACACTTCATAACGAAGTATAATATTCTGCCAAGGTCTGGAAATTGGAGGAGAAAAAGTTGAAGTATACAATTAAATATTTAAGCATCTACTACTTTATGAAAGTATATATTATTTTAGGAAGACATAACATGGTGGAGGGATCATTTCACATTAAATATTGATCATTCATCTTGGTATGATTACAATGGACAAAAGGTGGTGTATGAATCAGTCACCACACATACAATTATCTTGTAAACAATTGAAAAGAAAGAAGAAAGGAGAAACAAGAAGGTGAGGCTTGACCACACTTGGCCAAAAGTTGTAGAAAAAAATGGAATTTTAAGTGTAAAGTTAATGGAGTAAATCATTCCATAAGTGGATCATGTGAAAAACTTGTAGGCATAAAAGTTGAACCAAACAATGACTAAGACATCAGCCATCGCAATTCATTTCAACTACAAACACAAAGGAAGAAAACCTAAGTCTAGAGAGGGAAAGCTCTTGGCCACATTGGCTGATTTTGAGCTCTTTGAGTCTTGATCCAAAAATTATTTTCCAAGGTGTTTCAACCCTCTATAAGGCCCCTAGAAATGTGAAGATAGATATTGGAGCAACAAGAAAAAGTATTGGTTCATTTCACAAACTCTAGCCAAGTTGAGAAGTCAAGTTATCAAGGTAAGATCTAACTTTCTTTTCATATATTAAGGGTGATGTATATGTGTAGACATAAGTTGTATGCATGAAATAATGTGTGTTTATGTTGGAACATGATAGTAACCATGAGGTTATATGTGTTGATGTTGAAGTATGGTTGCAACTTGATAAACATGAATTCCATGCATAAAATTATGAAAGTTGGTGTTGAAATGTTGTTGTCGCCGTGGGAACTATTTTGGTGGCATTGATGGACTGATTTTCTTTAATAATTATGGTTGTTACTATCATAGATATCATGGTAAGAAGAATGAAAAGAATTGAAAGGTTAAAGGTGAAGTTGTGTTAGTATGAAAATAATTGAATCTATGATTCTATGTGAGTGATGTTGAAGCATGTTGAAATCGTGTGTGGACTGTTTTGTGAGGAAGTTAGTAAACTATTTTTACTTGATATTTTGATTGATGTTATCATTAATTTTATGATGTAAATGAAGGTGTTTAATGATTGGAGTTGAAACTAAAGTCATTTGTGAGTTGTTGTAAGGATTATAGAAATAACGATGTAGCTTAGTTGCGTATGAATTGATGTTGTACTTGTCGTGTGGATAGCTGGTCATAACCTACTGAAATTATATGAAAATAAGACATGAAATAATGTGTAAGAATCATATGTGGTTTTCTTAGTATATTCGTAAATATTTGCAAGAAATTTGAGCATTGTTTAGGGACTGTTTTGGACATGTTGGACTGTTTTGGACGTGTTGTGGTAATAGACTGTTTTGGACTTTTTGTATTCATCAAGTTGGAAAAAAATAATTATAGTTAAAATTATACATCATGTTTTCATAGTGGTTGGACTGTTATAGAATCGTTTCGATGAAATAATATGACTATGGATTAACAAGAATAAATTGGATATGTCATAATCGCATGTACACTATTATCTAGCATTGTAAGGTATGGGATGTTTTGACACATTATTGTTATTTAACTTCGAAGATTTTAATGATAATTAAGATTTTGCATTGTGTTGTATATTGGATGGGCTGTTATAAGTTGTTACATGCAAACGTTAAGGCTACGAACTACAAAAGTAACTTGAGAATGTAGTAGCCGTATGTGAATCGTTATTGTATGTTGTGAATGTGGGTTGTTTGGAATATTGTATGGGCTGTACGGATTGGTATTGAACATATAATGATTGATGTTGGTTTGGTTGTATGTAGTTGGTTTGGATACAAGAGAAAACATCATCCAAACATCTAGAAAGGAGTTACTAACGTTAGAATACGTTTTGAATCTCCCCGTAGCTTAACCGTAGTTGTTGGCGTTTTAATATAGGTTGAAGTATTATTGGGCAGCATATAAATTTTGTGAGATGAATAAGCGCTAAATGTATGTGAAGCTAATCCTTCTTTCTTTTGGCATGATCGTTGTGAAATAAATATACGATATATATATATATATATATATATGATTCCAAAGGAATTCCTATTCCTAGGGCCACTATGATGGCTATTGATCTTGATTCCCATAACTCATATTTTTTCTTATATATATTGATATGTACACATGATTTCAAAGTTCCATTTTGATATAATCCACATGGACAGCCAAAAGTTATATGACATGACTATTATTTGAATTTGCGAACGATGATTCGTGTTGACTATCCTATTGAGTCATTAAAAAACTATTTTGAATTGCATATAGTTTCTTACTACCTTGCTCATGCATGTCTCAATATATCTTTCACCGAGTTCTGGGCCGGGAATATTATGTTATCGTGCATAGTTTCACTACATTATTTACCAACTCCCTCATTAAAGGGCCAAGTACGGTACATATATGTATATGATGATATGATGGTATGACGATATGATGATATGATGAAATAATGATATGATATTGTAACTATCACGACCCAACCTAGGGCCTAGTCGTAACACGGCGATCAAAACCCTGAAGGGCTCCAACCAAGCCTCTTGTACATATCACAAGCATACATAAGGTAAAATATAAAAGCAAAAACATCATAAGAGAGTCTAAATCATGGATAGAAATCTAAAAATGTCTTCTGACAACATAGACTCAAACATATGTCCAACTAGATGCCTCGAAATATGAGTATGGGCGGGGGCTAAGACATGTCCCTAACTCACCCTCAATAAACAATATAAGCAAAAGTCTTTTGAAAAAAAATAGTAACCAACTTGAAATTAGTCCTCGGTTAATGAGAACTCACTACGACACCTTAGGATAGGAATGCCTACTAGTTACGTGGACGATTAGGTTCTTCAACCTCAACCCCTATATTATGAGACAATATAGGCATAAAATATGCATTAGTACATTGGAATGTACTAAGTATGAGGGCGTGACATACAACGTAAATCATGGAAATTCAAGGGTCAAGTAAATCACATGATAAGATGGAATACATAAAGTCATGAGAAAATCATATTGACCAAAGCATTTAAAAGCATAAGTTCAAAGTCATAACATACTTAAGAAATCATACATATGTGGGATAGGAACCATAACTGACATTAAGACCATGCGAGCTATAACATGGAATCCCAATGTTGCCCCTACATCGGAGAAAAAAGGGAGACTACTTACCAAGGTAGACTTCTACATGCCTAAGTGGATCCACTAAGCGGTCGTGTGAACCGGGTACTCACCTCTAGTTCTTAGAATCGGGTACTCACCTCTAAGCCTTAATATTTTGGGTATTCACCTCGTAGAGATTTAGGTATTCTCCTTTAATCCCTTTGTTCCTATGGTGGCACGTAGTTATGAAACAAAAGACTTTATATAAGGACCCCTTGCTTTGAGCCCCCACCTCAAGTCCACATTCGGTGCTAAGTCAAATCCCACGGAATACATACATAACATAAGATCATAATATCATATATCATAGTCATGTTCATAGGCTTGAAATCATAGAGTAGCTCATTTTCATAACATACTTGTAATGTGAGAATTTTCCTTTCATCATTGCAATCATTTTCGTATAATTCATATCGTTAGGCCATAGGTCACCACATAGGGCCCTAAGTCACCTTATTTCATAACTTGCATGAAAATCATCATTCGAAACATACTTATAATCCATGATCATAATTGAAATATATAATCATAATTCATACTTAGAAATTTATGATCATAGCTTATACTTGAAATTAGGGTAAGACATGAATGAATGATCAATTTACTTGAAAATCATGAAATTGACTTGAAAACATGCATTATCATAAACTTTATATCAGCCCATACATAATTTATATAGATAATATCCTTTTGAAGTATGAATCAAAATACTCATAATTTACATCATGAACCCTAGAAAATCAAAATAAAAGAATTCATGGAAAAACTCTTCAATTCAATTCAATAACCATCAAATTATATCTAAATAGACTCATGATCATGCTTTAAATCAAAATTCATGCAATTGGAATAGAGATCACAAAATTCATAAAATATCATACTTTAATTTGATAGAAAACTTGAGAAATTGATTGGGCTTCATGGAAGAAAGGATCCATGAATCAATACCCACATACCTTGAGTGAGAACACAAATTAATTTGGAAGAACTTGAGAATTTTGATGAAGAAATTGAGTGAATTTGCTTGAAGTCTTCAATAGAACCCTTGAGAGCCTTTTTTGTAGAGAGAAAAATATTTGATAGATGAATTGTAGAAAAATGAATAGAATTAGAGGTTTAGGTTAATTTATAGAGTTGAATTAGGTTCTAAAAACGTCTAGGTTCATTAACTAATAATTTGAAAAAAGTTTAAAACACCCTTAAAAAAACTAAATTCGGCCAGAAATAGACCGCTCATGTAACGTATTATCCTAAATCGTTTTGGAAAATCCGAGTTCAGAATAACGATCAGGGGGTCAAAACCTACGGAAAAATGGTTTTGGTGCATTTTTAGAACTCGTAGAACGGAAGAAAGATTTTCGAAGAAACCACAAAATAGTGTGGTCCGCGATAGGACCGCGTCGTGGATTAGGGAAGCTGCACAAGACAGAGTAGTCCGCAATAGGACTGCATCGCGGACCTGGGAACAGTCTTCTAGCCGAGTTGGTCGCAATAGATCTGCGTCGCAGACTTGAGAAGGTCTCCTGGCCGAATTTAGTTTTTTTAGGGCGTTTTAAACTTTTCCCAAATTATTAGTTAATGAACCTAGACGTTTTTAGGACCTAATTCAACTCTATAAATTTATCTAAACCTCTAATTCAATTCATTCTTCTATAATTCATCTATCAAATATTTCTCTCTCTACAAAAAAGGCTCTCAAGGGTTCTATTGAAGACTTCAAGCAAATTCACTCAATTTCTCCATCAAAATTCTCAAGTTCTTCCAAATTAATTTGTACTCTCACTCAAGGTATGTGGGTATTGATTCATGGATCCTTTCATCCATGAAGCCCAATCAATTTCTCAAGGTTTTCTATCAAATTAAAGTATGATATTTTATGGGTTTTGTGATCTCCATCTTAGTTGCATGAATTTTGATTTAAAATATGATCATAAGTCTATTTTGATATAATTTGATGGTTATTGAATTAAATTGAAGAGTTTTTCCATAAATTCTCTTATTTTGATCTCTAGGGTTCATGATGTAAAATATGAGTATTTTTAATTTTACTTCCAAATGATATTATCTATATGAATTATGTATGGGCTGATATAAAGTTTATGATTGTGCATGTTTTCAAGTAAATTTCATGATTTTCAAGTCAATTGAACATGCATTATAGTCATACCCTAATTTCAAGATTTAAGTTATAGTCATGAATTTTTAAAGTATGAATTATGACTATGTGTTTCCATGATGATCATGAATTCTAAGTATGTTTCAAGGTATGAATTTCATGCAAGTTATAAAGTAAGGGGCCTTAGGATCCTATGTGGTGACCTAAGGCCTATTGATATGAATTATGTACAAATGATTGTAATAATAAAAGGACAATTCTCACATTACAAGTATGCTATGAAAATGAGCTACTCTATGATTTCAAGTCTATGAACATGACTATGATATATGATATTATGATCTTATGTTATGTATGTATTCCATGGGATTTGACTTAGCACCGAGTGGACTTGAGGTGGGGGCTCTACCAAAAGCCTTAGTAGCAGCCTCATGTCCCATAAACTATGTGCCACTGTAGGTTGCCTTGATGGCCTAGCTAGTGGATCCACAAATAGCACATGTTCATGATTAGGAGTCTACCTTGGCAAAGTAGCCTCCTCCTTCTCGATGCAGGTATTATCGGATTCCATGTTATAGCTCGCTTGGTCTTATTGTCGTTTATGGCTCCTATCCCATATATGTATGATTTCTTAAGTATGTTATGATTTTGAACTTATGTTTTTAAATGCTTTGGTCAATATGATTTTCTCACGACTTTATATATTCCATCTTATCATATGATTTACTTGACCCTTCCATTTCCATGATTTACGTTGCATGCCACACCCTCATACTTAGTACATTCCAATGTACTAATGCATAATTTTACCTATATTTTCTCATAATGTAGGGGTTGAGGATCGAAGATCCTTATCATCCATATAACTAGTAGGCATCCTCTATTCGAAGGTATTGTGGTGAGTCCTCATTGACCGGGGACTAGTTTTAAGTTACTTACTACTTTCTTTGCAAAAGACTTTTGCTTATGTTGTATATTGAGGGTGAGCTAGGGACATGTCTTAGCCCTCGCCCATACTCATGTTTAGAGGCTTCTAGTTGGACATATGTTTGAGTCTATGTTGTCATAAAACATTTTCAGATTTTTATTTATGGTTTAGACTCTCTTATGATGTTTCCTCTTTTATATTTACCTTATGTATTCTTATAATATGTACAAGAGGCTTGTTTGGATCCCTTCGGGTTTTTGATCGTCGTGTTATGACTAGGCCCTAGGTCGGGTCGTGACAAACTTGGTATCAGAGCACAAGGTTTTCTAAGTGTCCTAGGGTGTCCAATAGGGTGCGCCAAGTAAACTCTTATTCGTGAGTGTGAAGCGCGCCACACTTATGAGTAGGAGGCTATGAAGCATTTTAGGAATTCTTACTTCTTTTATGATCCATGTCGTGCTATAGAGTTTGCGTTAAGACTTCTTCTCCCTAATGGTCTTTCTTTGTGATTTTCAAAAAAAATGAATCCAAGAAGACCACCATTTCTAAGGGGAGAGAATGTTAATAAAACCCAAGCTCCCCCGGCTCCTCAAGACAATGGCCCTCTACCAGACCAAGTGACTAATGTGAAGTTCTGAACTGCTATCACTATGCGAGCCAGAGTAGTGACCAACCAAGTTGTCGTGGCTCCTTTTAATGTTCCTACTCCAGCCTTAAGAGTTTGGGACTTTGCATGAATGAATCCTCCAAAATTTCATGGCTCAAAGGTCGATGTGGATCCTCAAGAGTTCATTGATGAGGTCTACAAAATAGTAAGTATTATGGGGGTGATATTTGGAAGAAAAAGCAGAGTTGGCGGCTTACCAACTCAAAGGTGTTTCTCAACTATGGTACACTCAATGGAAGTTTGAGAGGGTGGATGAAGGTCCTGTCGGATGGAAAGCTTTCAAACTTGCTTTCCTTGATCACTTTTGCCCTCTTGAGTTAAGGGAGGCTAAAGTGTTGGAGTTCATAAATCTTCGACAAGTCAATATGGGGATGAGGGATTATGCCCTAAATTTTACTAAGCTATCCAAGTATGCTCCTTCAATGGTTGTCGATCCACGTGCCCAAATGAGTAAATTTATATCGAGGGTGTCCAACTTGGTTGCTAAGGAATGTCACACCTCTATACTTGTTAAGGAGATGGACATATCTCGGCTCATGACTTTTGTCGAAAGAATTGAAGGGGAAAAGCTCAAAGAAATAAGGATGAGGGATTCTAAGAGGGCACGGTATGAAGGTGGGTTCTCTAATTCTAAGACCATTGGTAGCAGCGGACGCTCTCATTAAGGCCAAACCTCAGGGAAGAAGTTTGCTAAGTATACGGTGTCATACCCTAAATCTCAAGGTGAAGAAGGTGTAAATGCTAGTAACCCTTCTCCTCCAAAATGTGCAAAGTGTGGAAGGAGTCATGGAGAAAGGTACCTAATGGGAATGGATGCTTCCTATGGATGTGGAAAGATGGGCTATAAACGATCTGAGTGCCTTCTTGTAGCCAACAAGGGTGGATATGGTCGTCCAATAGGAGGCAAAGTGCAACAAGGGGCCCAAGCTCAAGCTAAGGGTGGCCAATGCAACAACCGCTTTTATGCCCTTCATGCTAGGCAAGAGGTTGATGAGTCTCTCGATGTGGTCATGGGTATCTTACGAGTCTTTAACTTTGATGTATATGCATTGCTTGATCCGGGTGACAACTTGTCTTTTGTTACTCCTTACATTGCTATGAGGTTTGATATGTGCCCCGAAGTATTAATAGAACCTTTCTCGATTTATACTCTCGTTGGTGGCTCAGTATTAGCCAAGAGAGCTTATAGAAATTATCCCATATGGGTCTTGCAAAAAGTTATTCCACGTGACCTTGTTGAACTTGATATGACTGATTTCGACAACATTCTTGGTATGGATTAGTTACATGCCGCTTATGTATCTATATGTTGTAGAACATGTATGGTTAAGTTTCACTTCCCTAATGAGCCTATTCTTAAATGGAAGGGTAATGATTCGGTGGTTAAGGGTCTATTCATCTCATGTATTAAGGCCCAAAAAATGATTTTCAAATGGTGAATTTATCATATTGTGCGAGTTAGGGACATTAATTCCAAAACTCCTACTATTGAGTTGGTCCCTATAGTTAATGAGTTCTCCGATGTGTTTTCCGATGATTTGCTCGGTGTTCCTCCTAAAAGGGAGATTGATTTGGCATAGATCTCCTTTCCGATACCCAACCTATCTCTATTCCTCCTTACCGTATAACTCCAGCGGAACTTAAGGAGTTGAAAGAATAATTGAAGGATTTGTTGGATAAGGGTTTTATAAGACCAAGTATTTCACCATGGGATCCTCCCGTGTTATTTGTTAGGAAGAAAGATGGGTCAATCCGAATGTGTATAGACTATCGATAATTGAATAAGGTCACCATAAAGAACAAATATCCAATCCCAAGGATAGATGACTTGTTTGATCAATTACAAGGAGCAAGCTATTTTTCCAAGATTGACCTACGTTCCGGTTATCATCAATTGAGGGTAATGGAGTGTGATATTCTCAAGATGGCCTTTTGGACAAGGTATGGTCATTTTGAATTTGTAGTAATATCGTTTGGGTTGAAAAATGCTCCCGCTATATTTATGGATTTGATGAATCGCATTTTTAAGCCATATTTGGGCATGTTTGTAGTGGTGTTTATTGATGATATCTTGATTTACTCTCGAAATGAGGAAGATCATATGGGTCACTTGAGGATTGTGTTACAAATATTGAGGGAAAAGGAACTATTCGCTAAATTTAGTAAATGCAAATTTTGGCTAAGAGAGGTTGCATTTCTTAGCCATGTGGTGTCCAGTGATGGATTAAAGTAGATCCAAAGAAAACGGAGGCAGTTAAAAATTAGCCTAGACCATTATCTCCTTCAGACATTAGGAGCTTTTTGAGCTTAGCCGGATACTACAGAAGGTTTGTTGAAGGGTTCTCATCTATTGCTTTCCCTTTAACTAAGTTGACACAAAAGAAGGCAGAATTTCAATGGTCGGAAGAATGTGAGAAAAGCTTTCAAATATTGAAAGATCGTCTTACATCGGCTCCTATTTTGACATTGCCCGAAGGTTTATATGGGTTTGTTGTTTATTATTATGCTTCACGTGTTGGTTTGGGTTGTATCTTGATGCAACATGGTAAGGTTATAGCCTATGGCTCTAGGCAACTTAAAGTACATGAAAGAAACTACCCAACCCACAATCTTGAACTTGCGGTGGTTGTATTTGGATTGAAAATTTGGCGCCACTATCTTTATGGGGTGCATGTTGATGTGTTTACCGACCATAGAAGCTTGCAATATGTGTTTAGTCAAAAGGACTTAAACCTTAGGCAAAGGAGGTGGCTTGAACTCCTAACAGACTATGACATGAGCGTATTTTACCATCCGAGTAAGACAAATGTTGTAGCTGATGCTCTTATTCGATTGTCTATGGGTAGTGTTGCACATGTTGAAGAAGGTAAAAGGGAATTAGTCAAAAAAGTCCATAAATTGGCATGTTTAGGTGTGCGTTTGGTTGATTCCAATAATGAAGGCATTATACATAATGGCTTAGAATCGTATCTAGCGGCTAACGTCAAGGCCAAATAAGACAATGATCCAATTTTGGTCGACTTGAAGAAATCGGTTGCCAAAAAGTCCGTTGAGGCTTTATCCCTAGGAGAAGATGGGGTATTACGTTACCAAGGTCGATTGTGTATTCCAAATGTTGATGGAATAAGAGAGTTGATATTGAATGAGGCCCATAGTTCTCGGTATTCTATTCATCTAGGATCCACCAAGATGTATCGTGACTTAAGGGAAGTGTATTGGTGGAATGGCATGAAAAAGGACATAGTGGAGTTCGTGTCTAAGTGTCCTAATTACCAACAAGTGAAAGTTGAACATCAAAGATTGGGAGGTTTAACTCAAGAAATCGAAATTCCTACATGAAAGTGGGAAGATGTGAACATGGTCTTTATCATAGGTTTGCCTCGTACTAGAAGACAACATGATTCTATTTGGGTCATTGTGGACCAAATGACTAAATCGGCGCATTTTCTACTGGTCAAAACTTCTTATGGTGCCGAAGACTATGCTAAGTTGTACATTCGTGAACTTGTGAAACTTCATGGTGTTCCTTTGTCGATTATATCGGATAGAGGTACTCAATTTAGTTCACATTTTTGGAAGTTATTTCAAAAAGGTCTTGGCACTAAAGTCAAGTTAAGTACCGCTTTTTATCCTCAAACTGATGGGCAAGCCGAGAGAACAATTCAAACCTTGGAGGATATGTTAAGGGCATGTATGATTGACCTTAGAGGAAGTTGGGACAATCATTTACCATTGATTGAGTTCGCTTAGAATAATAGTTATCACTCTAGCATCCACATGGCTTCTTTTGAAGCCTTGTACGGGAGAAGATGTAGGTCTCCGGTGGGGTGGTTTGATGTTGGTGAGATGGCGTTGATTGGTCCATATTTGGTAATTGATGCAATGGAGAAAGTAAGGCTCATAAAAGAAAGATTAACCATGGCTCAAAGTTGTCAAAAGTCCTATTCGGACACTAGAAGGAGAGAGCTTGAATTTGATGTGGACGATATAGTGTATTTGAAGATTTTACCTATGAAAGGTGTAATGCGGTTTGGTAAGAAAGGGAAGTTGAGCCCTAGATATATAGGACCGTATAGGATATTGAAGCACATTGGCAAGGTAGCATATGAGTTAGACTTGCCACTTGAGTTGGCTTTGGTTCATCCGGTATTTCATGTGTCGATGTTGAGGAAGTTTGTGGGTGATCCAAATTCAATTGTACCAAGGGAAAACGTGAGTATTGAAGAGAATTTGACTTATGAGGAGGTCCCAATTGAGATTTTAGACTGGCAAGTGAAGAGGCTGAGAAATAAAGACGTTGCATCTGTCAAAGTATTGTGGAGGAATCAACAAGTAGAGAGTGCTACGTAGGAAGCAGAATTGGACATGATGAAGCGATATCCTTATGTCTTTCCTTTCACTCAAGCCTAAATATTATATCCCGTATTTTATACAGTTGGCTATTTTAAAGTAGCCGTGGTAAAGTGAAGGGAATGACCATCTTCCAAAATTTATTTTAATGTACAAGTTGGTTATGAATATTATTTATAAATATTAATAGTGTGGAAATTTGGGAAAGGCAAAGGGCAAAAAGGAAAATTCGCAAAGTGGCCTACGGTAGTATTGTGGAAGGCTAGGGATAAAACGGGAATTTCACAAAGTGTTCAAGAATGTTCTTGAAAGACCAAAGTGTTCAAAAAAATTCATGTAGGGGTGCACTCTTTTATGGCCATGTGATGAAGATATATGAACCAAAGTGTACATGGCAAGACAATTAAGTCATCTTTATTTTTTTTAAAAGAAGATTCTAAAAAAATGGAGAAGGGGTCATATGTCTATATTCATATTTGAGGGACTTATTTTCAAATATGGATAAGTGATGGAAGATATATATATATATATATATATATATATATATGTGTGTGTGTGTGTGTGTGTGTGTGTATTATGACTCATTAGTGTCATTCTTATCCCAAGAGAATTCTAGAAAATTCAAGAGGAAGAAGAGAAGAAAAACTTGAAGCTAGAGAGAGAGCTCGGTTTTGGGGGAGAAAAAGAGGTAAGTCTCTGATTTTGCTTCGAAAATTAATTATCTAGGGTGTACATCGTTGTTATGAAGGTATTTT
The DNA here is from genome assembly GCF_947179165.1 of Solanum dulcamara. Classification (NCBI taxonomy): domain Eukaryota; kingdom Viridiplantae; phylum Streptophyta; class Magnoliopsida; order Solanales; family Solanaceae; genus Solanum; species Solanum dulcamara. The sequence goes on along the minus strand of NC_077244.1, from coordinate 13,329,547 downwards.
TAATGTAAATTTATGGTTTGGAGCAGCCTAAAATGTTACCAAACAGCCCCAAAAATTTAGCCGCACTACAAGAGCTTTCGAGGCAAGTTTTGGTGAATTTCAAGCAAGGTAAGGTTTTCTCTTTCAATGAAAGTTTATGAGGTAGTTATGGGGTATTTTAAACGTATTAAATGATGCTGGAAGTGGAAAAAATTGTATAAGGATGCTTGATGTTAGAAACAACTAAATGGAAGTCGTAGTAGTTAAATCGAAGTCGCATAGTGTGTTGTCGTTGTGGTGCTGCGGTTGCAGATGGTTGGGTTGCATGTTGTAGGGATTTAAAGTGTGTTAAAAAGGGTGTGGGTGCTTCTGGTTTCATCCACACGACCCCCCATTTGGTATGGTTAAAGATTTTATGAAATAAAGGTTAAACATTCTATTTTGGTATCGTAAATTTTGAGCTAGTTGTTTGGAGTTGTGTTGTGGGATATTGAAGTGATTTAATGGTATATGTGCTACGGGTTGTTGTTGTTGGATGGTTTTTGATATTGTGGCCGATTTGAAATCTCGGGGATGGTGTATTTATAGGGGAAGTGCTGCCAAAATTTCGATAGAAAAAAATGTTAGTTTAGGATGAGAATCTTGGATATCCACAGCTAATGTTTGCATTTGTTAACCTTGTTATCAATTTTTTGGAAGGCCAAGAGTTAAGTGGGATTGACTAAGGAAGCGGACAAGGTATGTAAGGCTTACCCTTTTCTTTCAAGGCATGATTCCGATGTTATGGTTTCATAAGTGCTTCCATATTTTCTTTGTTTTCAAAAGCTAGGTGTCAATGGTCCCAAGGAAATGACTATTTTTTCTATAACCCGTCAATGTTTTCCAAAATGTCTATAGTTTCCCAAAACAAAGGTTTACAGTATTACAAGCTTTTATGATAATAACGATGGATATGTTTTACAACGACATTAATGATGTCGAGGATGAGAATATGTCTATGATGGCTATGATAAGAACGGCTTCATGTATGTAAGGTTTACCCCTCTTTCTCTTGGCATGTTTTGACATAAGTATCTAGAGTTACTCTTTCTTTTGGCATGGGTTTTATGAAATAAGTATATGTCATTTTATACAATTTCAAGGAAGTCCTATTCGTAGAGCCACTAGGATAGCCAATTTTCTTGAGTTTCCAAAGGATATTTTCTCGTGCTTAGATACGTGTATATGATTCCAAAAGTTTTATTTTGATATAATCCATGGTAATTTTTGAAAGGTACATGACATGACTCTTATCTTGATTTTTGAATCATAGCTCATTCTGATTATTCTACGAGTCTTGAAAATTGGTCCTATGTGCATATGTATACGATTTGGCGCCTTATGAGATTGTGACCTTATTCTACATTCTCTAAATATTATCCTTCGTTGATAGTCTCATCTTATAATAATTGTTCCTTCAAGGTGAGACAAAGCGACCATGATTAGTCTATAATACAATCGGAGGTTACCGACCTTCCGTCACTCCAATAGATACATAACTTTCGTTGAGATCTCCTACATGCTGTCTATATGTATATGTATATGTATATAGGGGATATGGGGAAGGTTCATATGTGGCGCTATAGACGCATTGCCACCTGGTCAGTTGGCGTAATTTTCATCCTGGACGCGGGATGCCCGAACGCGGGACATATGTGGGCGATATGACATGTTCTATTTTCTATGTATATGAAAAAGAAATATTTTTAAAGGAAAAGACAAGCATGCATGGCATCCGTCCTAAAAGGCACTCATATATATAGGTTACTCTCTTATCTCACTATATGTTCTATGATTCTATGATATGGTTGTTCATACCCTACGTTTTTTATTATGATGATTTTCATGCCTTACATACTCGGTACATTACTTGTACTGACCCCCTTTTCTCCGGAGGCTGCGTTTCATACCCCGCAGGTACACCCAGACGAGTAGAAGCTCTTATAGAAGATGTTGCAGCGGGGTTAGCAACTCCACTTGTTCCTGGAGTACTGCCGAGTCAGAGTATATGCAATATGATATTTCATTCTAAGTTAGAGATTTTGCAGACAGAGTCGTGGGTATAGAGTGTCAACTTTGTAAGTGGCGTCACCAGCCAATATGTTATTATGTCGTATGTCACGAGTTTTATGGGATGATAGATTTTAGAAAGCAAGATTCGCAAAGCTTAGCTATGTTTCTTTTTCATTTCTTTTGATGTACAAGTCTAAAGAGATTAAGTATGTAATATGAGGTAGCGGGTTCGCTCGGTTCTGAGCATGGGGTTGGGTGCCCATCACACCCTATTAAGATCGGGGTGTGACAAAGTGGTATCAGAGCAGGTCGGTCTAAGGGGTTGTCTGCAAAGTCGTGTCCAGTAGAGTCCTGTTTATGGATGTGAAGCCGGCCACATTTATAAACAGAAGGCTGCGGGATATCTAGGGATTGTTGACCTTCTTTCCGTCCTAGATTGTGCAATAGAGCCAAGTCATAGGAAAAGAGATTTCTTATATGAGCCTTATATGCAACAGAAGGAGGTGAGTGACGATATGATGAGTTATAGAGGTGAGTCTGGATATATTTGCATTGCTAACTGAAACTGAAAATATTGGATGGCTGGAATGTGTCATATAGTTGTATGTTCTGTGAGGTACTGTTGATGTTTGCTACGCACAGATTTTGAATAGTAAGTGTGGTGAGGAGATCTTGCCAGACTGGGTACGCCTAACAGGAAGAAGTGTGGGAAGGAAATATTGTAAATAAACAATAAGTGAGATGCGTTGTTTCAGAGAGGTTATGGATTTGGCATGGCGATGAAGGTGCGATCACTACCCTTGGGAATCTAGGAGTCCAGGACGAAAGATAGTCGTGCACGAAAGTGAAAGGTGAAGATTGAGGATCAAAAAGGGCAAAACTGTAATTGTAAAAGAAGGACGTGTTACGAAAGTGTCTCGGAACCTGTAAGACCTTGACTTGCTCCCGATAATGTAATAAAGGTCATGCGAGGGAATGGACGTGATTATATCGACGTTAATGCACCAAATTCCATCAAAGTTACAAGGTTAAGCGTGCTCAGGTGGGAGCAATATTAGGATGGGTGACCTCCCTGGGAAGGATGCAAGAATTTTATATATTCAGATGTAAGAGACAAATGAGAGGTTAGAGTAACCTAAGGGAAAACTAGAGTTTATCGAATGGCTGGAATCCTTAAGAGGCCGCGTAAGATGAGGTAGATTAGGCTGGTGAAGAGACAGAAAGTACATCACAGCTTTGGAATAAGGATATGCTTGAACAGCGTTTGGAAGTATTTTGTGGGCTAGTCGATGGTAAATATATACATGTACATATGAATGTGTAGGATGTCCCACGTACGATTGTATCGGTGAACATGTGAGTTCCAGCAACTGGTGTCACAGTAAGGAAGGCATTAATCACGCAAGGGTACCGAAGATCGAGCGATAACAAGAATAAAAGGTACAATTGTTACAACGTACGCTACTATTATTTGACTATAGGTTAAGATTGAAAATTCTAGTGGAACGATATTTGGAAATTAAAAAGAGTAAGTGGATAGAAAGCAAGGAGATCAAAGTATTAGAAGGAGGTGAAAAGTAAGGAAACCTCAGTAAGTGAAACTCCCGAGAGAAATCACCGGCAAAGCGTGAGACCATATTATATTAGGCCAAAGAGGGATCACAATATTCTCAAGTACCATAAAAGGAAACCCATAACATGGAATGAGGACTCGTGTAAGACCTAGGAGTTCGAGTATAAGGAGAATAGAGTGCAGGATAAGGAATGGGCATGAAGAAAAGGACAACAATAAGAGGAACCCTCCCGAAGTATTAAGACATCCCATGAGGTCAGTTGAACATTCGAGGATGAATGTTTTAAAGGGGGGAGGATGTTATATCCCGTATTTTATACGGTTGGATATTTTAAAGTAGCCATGGTAAAGTGAAGAAAATGACCATCTTCCAAAATTTATTTTAATGTACAAGTTGGTTATGAATATTATTTATGAACATTAATAGTGTGGAAATTTGGGAAAGGCAAAGGGCAAAAAGGAAAATTCGCAAAGTGGCCTATGGTAGTATTGTGGAAGGCTAGGGGTAAAACGGAAATTTCACAAAGTGTTCAAGCATTTTCTTGAAAGACCAAAGTGTTCAAAACAATTCATGTAGGGGTGCACTCTTTTATGGCCATGTTATGAAGATATATGAACCAAAGTGTACATGGCAAGACAATTAAGTCATCTTTATTTTTTTTAAAAGAAGATTCTAGAAAAAAAATGGAGAAGGGGTCATGTGTCTATATTCATAATTGAGGGACTTATTTTCAAATATGGATAAGTGATGGAAGATATATATATATATATATATATATATATATATATATATGTGTGTGTGTGTGTGTGTGTGTGTGTGTATTATGACTCATTAGGGTCATTCTTATCCCAAGAGAATTCTAGAAAATTCAAGAGGAAGAAGAGAAGAGAAACTTGAAGCTAGAGAGAGAGAGCTCGGTTTTGGGGGAGAAAAAGAGGTAAGACTCCGATTTTTCTTGGTGAATTAATTAACTAGAGTGTAACACGTTGTTATGAAGGTATTGGTAATGTAAATTTATGGTTTGGAGCAACCCAAAACATTACCAAACAGCCCCAAAAGTTTAGCCACTCTATGAGAGCTTCCGAGGCAAGTTTTGGTGAATTTCGAGAAAGGTAAGGTTTTCTCTTTCAATTGAAGTTTATGACGTTTTTATGGGGTATGTTAAATGTATTAAATGATGCTGGAAGTGGAAAAAAATGTATAAGGATGCTTGATATTAGAAACAACTAAATGGAAGTCGTAGTAGTTAAATCAAAGTCGCGTAGTTTGTTGTCATTGTGGTGTTGTCGTTGCATCTTGTTGGATTGCATGTTGCAGGGGTTTAAAGTATGTTAAAAAGGGTTTGGGTGCTTCTGGTTGCAGCCACACGACCCCCCGTTTGGTATGGTTAAAGATTTTACGAAATAAAGGTTAAAAACTCTATTTTGGTATCGTAAATTTTGAGCTAGTTGTTTGGAGTTGTATTGTGGGATATTGAAGTGATTTAATGGTATATGTGCTTCTGGTTGTTGTTGTTGGATGGTTTTTGATATTGTGGCCGAGTTGAAATCTCAGAGATGGTGTATTTACAGGGGAAGTGTTGCCGAAATTTCGATAGAAAAAAATGTTAGTTTAGGATGAGAATCTTGGATATCCACAGCTAATGTTTGCATTTGTTAACCTTGTTATAGATTTTTGGGAAGGCCAAGAGTTAAGTGGGATTGACTAAGGAAGCGGACAAGGTATGTAACGCTTACCCTTTTCTTTCAAGGCATGATTCCGATGTTATGGTTTCATAAGTGCTTCCATATTTTCTTTGTTTTCAAAAGCTAGGTGTCAATGGTCCCAAGGAAATGACTATTTTTTCTATAACCCGTCAATGTTTTCCAAAATGTCTATAGTTTCCCAAAAAAAAGGTTTACAGTATTACAAGATTTTATGACAATAACGATGGATATGTTTTACAACGACATTAATGATGTCGAGGATGAGAATATGTCTATGATGTCTATGATAAGAACGGCTTCATGTATGTAAGGTTTACCCCTCTTTCTCTTGGCATGTTTTGACATAAGTATCTAGAGTTACTCTTTCTTTTGGCATGGGTTTTATGAAATAAGTATATGTCATTTTATACAATTTCAAGGAAGTCCTATTCGTAGAGCCACTAGGATAGCCAATTTTCTTGAGTTTCCAAAGGATATTTTCTCGTGCTTAGATACGTGTATATGATTCCAAAAGTTTTATTTTGATATAATCCATGGTAATTTTTGAAAGGTACATGACATGACTCTTATCTTGATTTTTGAATCATAGCTCATTCTGATTATTCTACGAGTCTTGAAAATTGGTCCTATGTGCATATGTATACGATTTGGCGCCTTATGAGATTGTGACCTTATTCTACATTCTCTAAATATTATCCTTCGTTGATAGTCTCATCTTATAATAATTGTTCCTTCAAGGTGAGACAAAGCGACCATGATTAGTCTATAATACAATCGGAGGTTACCGACCTTCCGTCACTCCAATAGATACATAACTTTCGTTGAGATCTCCTACATGCTGTCTATATGTATATGTATATGTATATAGGGGATATGGGGAAGGTTCATATGTGGCGCTATAGACGCATTGCCACCTGGTCAGTTGGCGTAATTTTCATCCTGGACGCGGGATGCCCGAACGCGGGACATATGTGGGCGATATGACATGTTCTATTTTCTATGTATATGAAAAAGAAATATTTTTAAAGGAAAAGACAAGCATGCATGGCATCCGTCCTAAAAGGCACTCATATATATAGGTTACTCTCTTATCTCACTATATGTTCTATGATTCTATGATATGGTTGTTCATACCCTACGTTTTTTATTATGATGATTTTCATGCCTTACATACTCGGTACATTACTTGTACTGACCCCCTTTTCTCCGGAGGCTGCGTTTCATACCCCGCAGGTACACCCAGACGAGTAGAAGCTCTTATAGAAGATGTTGCAGCGGGGTTAGCAACTCCACTTGTTCCTGGAGTACTGCCGAGTCAGAGTATATGCAATATGATATTTCATTCTAAGTTAGAGATTTTGCAGACAGAGTCGTGGGTATAGAGTGTCAACTTTGTAAGTGGCGTCACCAGCCAATATGTTATTATGTCGTATGTCACGAGTTTTATGGGATGATAGATTTTAGAAAGCAAGATTCGCAAAGCTTAGCTATGTTTCTTTTTCATTTCTTTTGATGTACAAGTCTAAAGAGATTAAGTATGTAATATGAGGTAGCGGGTTCGCTCGGTTCTGTACATGGGGTCGGGTTCCCATCACACCCTATTAAGATCGGGGTGTGACACTAAAGGTACTAGGTTGGTCATGATCAAATTAATTAAACTTCTACGCTTCAGTTCCATATGTCATTCATATGCATGCATGATTCATGAAAATAATTTTTCTCAAGGACTATGTTTTATTTTAAGTATGAAGTTTACACGTCATATGCATTTTTCAAAGTGTCCTCATGTCCATATTGGGTTTCTTAATCCTTTTTCCATGTCTTTTCTATATTAGTTTGAATCTCATTCGAGGACGAATATTCCCAAGGGGGAGCTATTGTAACATCCCTCAAAATTTAAAAAAAAAATCTCTATATATATACCCTAAGAATGTCTTGGAAATAGGCCGCTCATGTAATGAATTATCCTTAATCTTTTTAGAAAATCTGAATTCAGAATATCGATCAGTGGGTCAAAACCTGCGAGAAATTTGTCTCGTTGAATTTTTAGGACCCGTAGAACGGAAGAAAGATTTTTGAAAAAACCTCAAAATAGTATGGTCCGCAACAGAACCACGTCGCGGACCAGGGAAGCCGCACAAGATAGAGTAGTCCCTGACAGGACCACATTGGGACCTGGGGACAATTTTCTAGCCGAGTTGGTCGCGATAGATTCGCGTCGCGGACCTGGGAAGGTCTCCTGGACGAATTTAGTTCTTTTTTAGGGCATTTTAAACTTTTTTCAAATTATTAGTTAATGAACCTAGACGTTTTTAGGACCTAATTCAACTTTATAAATTTATCTAAACCTCTAATTCAATTCATTCTTCTACAATTCATCTATCAAATATTTCTCTCTCTACAAAAAAGGCTCTCAAGGGTTCCATTGAAGACTTCAAGCAAATTCACTCAATTTCTCCATGAAAATTCTCAAAGTTCTTCCAAATTAATTTGTACTCTCACTCAAGGTATGTGGGTATTGATTCATGGATCCTTTCATCCATGAAGCCCAATCAATTTCTCAAGGTTTTCTATCAAATTAAATTATGATATTTTATGGGTTTTATGATCTCCATCTCAGTTGCATGAATTTTGATTTAAAGCATGATCATAAGTCTATTTTGATATAATTTGATGATTATTGAATTAAATTGAAGAGTTTTTCCATGAATTCTCCTATTTTGATCTCTAGGGTTCATGATGTAAAATATGAGTATTTTTATTTTGATCTCTAGGGTTCATGATGTAAAATATGAGTATTTTTAATTTTACTTCCAAATGATATTATGTATATGAATTATGTATGGGCTGATATAAAGTTTATGATTGTGCATGTTTTCAAGTAAATTTCATGATTTTTAAGTCAATTGAATATGCATTATAGTCATGCCCTAATTTCAAGATTTAAGCTATGGTCATGAATTTTCAAAGTATGAATTATGACTATGTGTTTTCATGATGATCATGAATTCTAAGTATGTTTCAAGGTATGAATTTCACGCAAGTTATGAAGTAAGAGGCCTTAGGATCCTATGTGGTGACCTAAGGCCTATTGATATGAATTATGCAAAAAATAATTGTAATGATGAAAGGAAAATTCTCACATTACAAGTATGTTATGAAAATGAGATACTCTATGATTTCAAGCCTATGAACATGACTATGATATATGATATTATGATCTTATGTTATGTATGTATTCCGTGGAATTTGACTTAGCATCGAGTGGACTTGAGGTAGGGGCCCTACCAAAAGCCTTAGTATCAGTCTCATGTCCCATAAACTACGTGCTAGGTTGCTTTGATGGCCTAGATAGTGGATCCACGTATAGCACATATTTATGATTAGGATTCTACCTTGGCAAAGTAGCCTCCTCCTTCTCGATGTGGGTATCATCGGATTCCATGTTATAGCTCGCATGGTCTTATTTTCGGTTATGGTTCCTATCCTACATATGTATGATTTCTTAAGTATGTTATGATTTTGAACTTATGCTTTTAAATGCTTTGGTAAATATGATTTTCTCACGACTTTATGTATTCCATCTTATCATGTAATTTACTTGACCCTTGCATTTTCATGATTTATATTGCATCTTACGCCCTCATACTTAGTACATTCTAACGTACTAATGCATACTTTTGCTTACATTGTCTCATAATGTAGGGGTTGAGGTTGAAGATCCTTGTTGTCCACGTAACTAGTAGGCGTCATCTATTCGAAGGTGTTGTGGTGAGTCCTCATTGACCGGGCACTAGTTTTAAGTTACTTACTACTTTCTTTTCAAAAGACTTTTGCTTATGTTGTATATTGAGGGTGAGCTAGGGACATGTCTTAGCCCTCACACATACTCATATTTAGAGGCATCTAGTTGGACATATGTTTGAGTCTACGTTGTCATAAAATATTTTTAGATTTCTATTCATTGTTTAGACTCTCTTATGATATTTTTGCTTTTATATTTTACCTTATGTATGCTTATGATATGTATAAGAGGCTTGGTTGGAGACATTTGGGGTTTCGATTGTCGTATTACGACTAGGCCCTAGGTCAGGTCATGACAGATATGGCGGCCAAGAGGGCATATGATGACCTTATTCACTGAGTCCTTCATTAAGGGTCGGGTATGATATATATACATGCATATGATATATGATATTGAGAAATATTATTATGTTACAAAGGCAAGTGTTTTGGCATTCTGGATATTGTACACATTTATTGTACTCCATATATCGGTTATGATCCTTTTTCTGTATTGCACGCTTTACATGTTTGGTACATATTTCGTACTGACCCATTTTCTTTAGGGGGGCTGCATTTCATGTCTGCAGGTGGAGATATTCATTTTGGTGAGCCGCCAGCTTAAGATTTCCCTCTTTCTATCTTGGAGAGTTCCATTGTTCCGAAGCCCAGATTTGGTATAGATCTTTTCTGATCTAAATATATGAATATGTTGACTAAGGGTACGGCGGAGCCCTGTCCCATCATATTGTACTATTGAAACTCTTAGAGGTCTTCATATTCAAACATGATTAGTTGTGTGTGTAATATCAATATACGAATATTATTTTTGCAACAGCCTCGCCGGCTTGCGGATATTATCATGATTATGGAAGCAGCCCTATTGGCTCGTATTTATATAAATATTTATATAAGGGTTTTGAGACCATGGTTTGGTCGTTATAAGATCCATATTGAGTTTGATGTGAAATGAACATATAGTTAAAGAATATGTATATGGGTGTACATGTCGGGCACCAGTCACGACCTACAGGGTTGGGTCATGACAAAAGTGGTATCAGAGCAGTTATCCTCGGAGTGTCTACAGACTGTGTCTAGTAGAGTCTTGTTTATCAGTGTGTTATGCATCACATCTATAAATAGAAAGCATATTTAGGATGTCATTTTTCCTTCTTATCTTAGTTCGTGCGATGGAGCTATATTATTAGGACGATCTTTTTCTAACAGATGATTATGTTTATGGCTATGCCTCCGAAGAAAGCGATAGCTGCCTAGAAGGGAAAATCGATAGTAGGAGAAACTAGCTAGTCTAGGAAAGTCACTAGAGCTCGTGCCCAAATTATGCCTAAGGTTGTGCTCCAGTCCATAAGTTCTGCCACACCACAACTTCCAGAGGAACCTAGGACAGCGACAGCTCCAAGTTAAGGGGAGGCTCCACCACCAGTTATCGAGGACCTAGCACTTGAACCTCCAGCTCCTCAGCCAGGGGCGGAGGATAGAGATTTGAGAGATGTCATTCAGTTGCTTACCAGAATAGCGGCAGGAAGGCTTGCAGGCACGGACTAGGGTTTGACCAGGCAGATAGACATGACAGTTTGAGGGCCCGTGACTTCCTAATTTGTAACCCTCCAGATATTTTTGGGTCGAATCCCGAAGATGACCCGTAGGAGTTTGTTAGATAGATGCAGCATACGCTGAGACTAATTAAGGCTTCTAAGATTGAGTCTATTGACTTGGCTTTGTATCGACTATAGGATATAGCTGTTAACTGGTATGAGTCGTGGGAGTTGTCTAAGGGCGCGGATGCTCCTCCAGCAGTGTGGGATGAGTTTGTAGAGGCTTTCTTTGGACATTTCCTGCCTCCAGAGATAAGACGAGCCAGAGTTAATAGATTTTTACGTCTGAGGAAGAATGGCAAGAGCGTTCGGGATTATAGTCTCTATTTTGATTCATTGGTCAGATATGCTCCTGTTATTGTAGTTGATATGACCAATAAGATGCACGGTATGTGATAGGGATGGATTGTTATCTGGTTGATAGATGTATGGTAATGCCTCCCTGCCAGGGATGGATATTGCTCGGTTGCAGGCGTATGCCCAGGGGATGGAGGATCGACATAGGGTGCGTCAGTCCGATAGAGACTATGATAGAGGCCATCATAAGAGAGCTAGGTCAGCTGGCCATTCAGGTATATTTCGAGGTAGGCAGCCTCAGCAGCAGTACAGTAGATATTTCTCTCAGCCAGCACGAAGTGCACCCCCACAGTTCACTGGTAGGAGATTTGATAGTCCCAGGTATTCAGGAGCTGGTCAGAGTTCCAAGGCTTCAACTTCACGGATGCCTAGGGCTCCGAGTCAGTCGAGGCCACCTTTGCCTCAGTGTTTTCGGTGTGGTAAGTCCTATTTTGGAGAGTGTCATCTCACTACTGGCGTTTGTTTTACTTGTAGCCGTCAAGGACATATTATGAGGGAATGTCCTTATGGAGGAAATCTAGGTGGTGCAGCTCAGCCTACTGGATCAGTTGCTGGTTTATCTTCTTCTCTGGCTATGCGACCTATAGGGCAGGGTTTCCAGGCACCGACAGACTATGTTAGAAGTCATGGTGGAACTTCTAGTTCCAGCGGTCCTTCGAACTGCATATATGCTTTGGCTACTAGATAGAAGTAGGAGGCATCACCTAATGTGGTTATAGGTATGCTATTGATTTTCCCTCGAGATGTGCATGCATTGATAGACACAGGCTCTACATTATCGTATATTTCCCCACTTGTTGATAGTAGAATTAGGATAAAACCTGAATCGATAGAACCATTTGAGGTAGCTACACCAGTAGGAGATTCTGTTATAGCAAGACAAGTATATAGAGATTATACAGTGAACATATATAGTCGTTGCACTAAGGCAGATCTGATAGAGCTAGATATGACTGAGTTTGATGTTATTATGGGTATGGATTGGTTAGCTTCTTGTTACACTAACGTTGATTGTCAAGGAAAGATAGTCTAATTTAAGTTCCCGAGTGAGCCAATTATAGAGTGGATAGGAAATACAGCATCATAGAGGAGTAAGTTTATTTCCTACCTCAAGGCAAGGAAGATGGTAAGAAAGGGCTATATTTATCATCTGGTACGGGTACATAACCTAAAGGCGGAGGCGACGACTATTCAATCAGTGCCGGTGGTTAACAAGTTTCCTGATGTATTCCCAGATGAACTTCCAAGCCTTATGCCAGAGTAGGAGATAGAGTTCGCTATAGATATATTACCAGACACTCAGCCCATATCTATTCCTACTTACAGAATGGCACCTGCAGAACTGAAGGAGCTAAAGGAGAAACTAAAAGATCTATTAGAAAAGGGCTTCATCAGGCCCAGTAAATTACCTTGTGGAGCACCTGTATTATTTGTAAAGAAGAAGGATGGGTCACTGCGGATGTGTATTGATTATAGGCAGGTGAATAAAGTGACCATAAAGAACAGGTATCCTCTTCCCAGGATTGATGATCTATTTGACCAGTTGTAGGGTGCTAAGTGTTTTTTGAAGATAGACCTACGGTCAGGTTATCACCAAGTGTGGGTGAAGGAGGCAGACATTCTAAAGACTATATTTAGGACCCAATACAGGCATTACGAGTTTAGAGTGATGTCCTTCGGGTTGACCAATGCTCCAGCAGTATTTATGGATTTGATGAACAGAGTGTTCAAGCCATTTATTGACTTGTTTGTAATTGTATTCATTGATGATATTTTGGTCTATTCACGATTAGAAGAGGAGCATGCAGATCACTTGAGAACGGTACTTAGGGTACTTTAGCACCAGAAATTGTATGTTAAGTTTTCTAAATGTGAATTTTGGTTGACTTCAGTAGCATTCTTGGGGCATATTTTAGAGTTGATGGTGTTTGGGTAGATACGCAGAAGATTGAGGCAGTGAAGACTTGGCCTAGACCTACGACACCTACTAAAACACGCAGTTTCCTAGGGCTAGCATGGTATTACAGAAGGTTCATAGAGAAGTTTGCCTCAATTTCAGTGCCTTTAACGAGGCTAACCCAAAAGGCAACTAAGTTCTAGTGGACCGATGCTTATGAGGGAAGTTTCCAGTCTCTAAAAGATAAGTTGACAATGGCCCTAGTTCTAACTCTTACTGAGGGACTGGATGGCTATTTCATTTATTGTGATGCTTTTGGTGTTGGAATAGGTTGTGTGTTGATAAAGCATGGCAAAGTTATAGCCTATGCCTCCCAACAGCTCAGAAAGCATGAAAGAAATTATCCCACCTATGATCTGGAGTTGGCAGCGGTGATTTATTCTCTAAAAATATGGAGAAATTATTTATATGGTGTGCATGTTGACATTTATACAAATCATAAGAGTCTCCAGTATATCTTTAAGTAGAAGGAGTTGAATCTGCGACAGAGGCGGTGGCTAGAGTTGCTAAAGGACTATGATATTGACATTTTATACCACTTAGGGAAAGCAAATGTTATAGCAGATGCACTCAGCCGTAGATCTATGGGCAATTTGGCAGACGTACAACCAGAGAAGAAGGAGATAGTCCATGAGATTCACCAGTTAGCTAATTTGGGAGTCCGTTTGGCTGATTTTAAAAATGGCAGGATTTCTGTTTGGGGAGTTGCTGAGTCTTCTATCATAAAAGAGATAGATAGACACCAGTACGAGGACTCTATTCTTGTACGTCATAGGGATGTAGCTCTTCAAAAGAAAGAGACCCCATTTAAGGTTGCACCTGATGGAGTACTACGATACCAAGGTAGATTATGTGTACCTAAAGTTGCAAGGCTACAACAACAAGTGATAGAAGAGGCACACTATGCCCGTTATTCTATTCATCCAGGGTGAACGAAGATGTATCATGACCTCAGATGCTTGTACTGGTAGGATGGCATGAAGAAGGATATAGCAAAATTTGTTGTTTAGTGTCCGAATTGTCAGCAGGTTAAGGTCGAACACCAAAAGCCCAGAAGACTATTACAAGAGATAGAGATTTCGACCTGGAAGTGGGAGGTAATTAATATAGACTTCGTCAGTTTGGGACATCATTGATAGGCTAACAAAATTAGCTCACTTTCTTCCAGTCAGGACTACATATTCAGCTGAGGATTATACCAGGTTGTACCTTAAGGAGATAGTGAGACTTCATGAGGTTTCCACAACTATTATCTTTGATAAAGGAGACCAATTCACAGTTAACTTCTGGAGATCCTTCAAGGAGGGATTGGGGACACAAGTGAGTCTTAGCATGGAATTCCACCCTCAGATTGATGGACAGGCCGAGCATACCATTCAAACTCTACAAGATATGTTATGGGTCTGTGTTATGGATTTTCGGGGTAGCTGGGATGATCATTTTCCACTTATTGAGTTCGCCTATAATAACAGCTACCATTCGAGTATTTAGATGGCATCGTATGAAGCCTTATATGGGAGGAAGTGCATATCACATGTTGGCTGGTTTGAAATCGGTAAGACCAAGCTGATAGGCCCAGATATGATTCAGCAGGCTATTGATAAAGTGAAGCTTATTCATGAGATATTACTGGCAACCCAGAGTCGGCAGAAATCATATACGGATAATCGATGTCAACACTTAGAGTTTCAGGTTGGTGACTGGGTGTTCCTGAAGGTGTCTTCCATGAAAGGTGTTATGCGATTTGGAAGGAAAGGGAAGCTAAGCCCGAGATATATTGGACCTTATCAGATTGTCCGTAGAGTAGGTCAGGTTGCCTTCAAGTTAGACCTACTGGCCGATTTGGAAGCACTGCATCCAGTCTTTCACATTTCAATACTTCGCAAATGCATAAGCGATCCTTCCAGAGTATTCCCCGTAGATGATGTCCAAGTGATAGAGGAATTATCCTACGAGGAGCAACCTATAGCCATACTTGATCGGCAGGTTAGGAGGTTATGAACAAAGGTTATGGCTTCCATCAAAGTAATATGGAGAAACAACAACAGGGAAGAGATGACTTGGAAAGCCGAGGAGGAGATGAAATACAAGTATCCTTACTTGTTCTCTACGCCTATAAGTAACTTCAACTTCTGACTTGATTATATTGATTTTCCGATAAGACTATATGTTATGACGATAAGGAAAGCCTTTCCAAAAAAGAAAAAAGAAAAAAAAATCTTATAGGACCTTACGGGACCAATTCAACATTCGAGGACAAATGTTATAAAGGGGGAGAATATTAGACCCCGTATTGTATATGTCGAGTTATTCGTGAAGGAATCGACGTGAGATAGAAACCTCATATTTTTAATTTCTAAACTAGAACTAATCGGTTATAAATTTTACTTAGTATAAGAATGTTATTGGAGATTAGGAATTACTTTATTATGGTGTTAGGTAAAAAAATAATCTGACAACAATGACCTAAGAAGGAACACCAACGTGCTATGGTAAAAGGATGACTCAAAGTCATCTAAAATAAGGCTAATGGAAGACATACAAATGTGCAATTAAATATTGATTCATCCACTACATTTTCAATATATTGTGGACAACTAAAATACACTTCATAACAAAGTGCAATATTGGTCCAAGGGCTGAAAATTGGAGGAGAAAAAGTTGAAGCATGCAATTGAATATTTAAGCATTTACTACTTTATGAAAGTATACATTATTTTAGGAAGACAGAACATGGTGGAGGGACCATTTCACATTAAATATTGATCATTCATCTTGGTATGATTACAATGGACAAAGGGTGGTTTATGAATCAGTCACCACACATACAATTGTCTTGTAAACAATTGAAAAGAAAGAAGAAAGTAGAAACAAGAAGGTGAGGCTTGGCCACACTTGGCCGAAAGTCATAGAAAAAAATAGAATTTTAAGTGTAAAGTTAATGGAGTGAATCATGCCATAAGTGGATCATGTGACCAACTTGTAGGCATCAAATTTGAACCAAATAATGACTAAGAAATCAGCCATCATAATTCATTTCAACTACACAACACAAAGGAAGAAAACCTAAGTCTAGAGAGGGAAAGCTCTCGGCCACATTGGCTGATTTTGAACTCTTTGAGTCTTGATCCAAAAATTATTTTCCAAGGTGTTTCAATCCTTTATAGTTAAGAGTATACATCATATTTTCATAGTGGTTGGGCTGTTATAGAATCGTTTTGACAAAATAATATGACTATGGATTAACAAGAATAAATTGGATGTGTCATAATTGCATATACACTATTATCTAGCGTTGTAAGGTACGGGCTGTTTTGACACATTGTTGTTATTGAACTTGGAAGATTAATGATAATTAAGATTTTGCATTTCTTTGTATGTTGGATGGGCTGTTATAAGTTGTTACATGCAAACGTTAAGGCTACGAACTACAGAAGTAACTTGAGAATGTAGTAGTCGTATGTGAATCGTTATTGTATGTTGTGAATGTGGGTTGTTTGAAATATTATGTGGGTTGTCTGGATTGGTATTGAACATATAATGATTGATGTTGGGTTGGTTGTATTTAGTTGGTTTGGATACAATAGAAAATGTCGTCTAAACATCTAGAAAGGAGTTACTAACGTTAGAATACGTTTTGAATCTCCCCATAGCTTAACTGTAGTTGTTGGCATCTTAATATAGGTTGAAGTATTATTGGGCAGCGTATACATATTGTGAGATGAATAAGCGCTAAAGGTATGTGAAGCTAACCCTTCTTTCTTTTGGCATGATCGTTGTGAAATGAATATACGATATATATATATATATATACAATTCCGAAGGAATTCCTATTCCTAGGGCCACTAGGATGGCTATTGATCTTCATTCCCATAACTTAGGTTTTGTCTTATATATATTGATATGTACACATGATTTCAAAGTTCCATTTTGATATAATCCAGAGGGACATCCGAAAGGTATATGACATGATTATTATTTGAATTTGCAAATGATGATTCGTGTTGACTATCCTATTGAGTCCTAAAAAAATGTTTTGAATTGCATATAGTTTCTCACTACCCTACTCATGCATGTCTCAATATATATCTTTCACCGAGTCCCGGGCTGGGAATGTTATGTTATCATGCACAGTTTCACTACATTATTCACCGAGTCCCTCATTAAAGGGTCGGGTACGGTACATATATGTATATGATGATATGATGACATGACGATATGATGATACGATGATATGACTATATGATGAAATGATGATATGATATTGTAACATTCCTCAAACAAATAAATACATCAAAAGGATTTATACTAAAATTCTAGGCTTTAGGACAATGAAGCACTCTAAAATAGCCGAATGGAAATCCTAAGCTGGCGGATTCTCAAAATAAGTATCTGTACCTACGGGCATAAAATGCAACCCTCCGAATAAAGAGGGCTAGTACGACATATGTACTGAGTATATAAAGCATAAAATACCATAAAGGAGATCACATCTGAAATAGAGATTCAGGAGAGAAGTATAATAATCAAGAAATCATTGTACGTGTATTTTATAAATGAAGTAATACATATCATTGTCATATGTCATACCCGGCCCATTATGGTCCTCAGTGAATAAAGTCGTGTACACATATATAGTACCTGACCTATAATGGGACTCAGTGCCATAATCATATCCTCATTTCATCATATCACGTACCCAGCCCTCCAGTGATGGACTCGGTGAATAATGTAGTGGTACCATACATGATAACATACCCAGCCCTCTAATAAGGGACTCGGTGGATAATACAATAACAATATGCACAAATAGGGTATCATTAGCAACCATGTACAATTAGATCATCATCTGAGACTCAATAGAATAATTAAAATAAATCATCATTTGAAAATCAAGACCATAGTCATTTCAAGTACACTTCGATTGTCAATATGAATTAATATGAATTATACCAAAATATAAATTATACCAAAATATGAATTACACCAAACTATGAATTATACCAAACTAGGACGGCTGGAATCATACACATATATCGAGACATAATGATATAATTTGTAGAAATCAAGAACATTAGTCATCCTAGTGTATCTAAGAATAAGAGCGTCTTTGGAATTTATAAATTCGTCGTCCGGTTATTTCATATGGATCATGCCAAAAGAAAAAAAGGTTAGCTTTACATAACTTTAGCATTTATTTGCACACAACACGTATATGCTTCCCAATAGCATCTCAACCTATATTAAGACATTAAAAACTATGGTTAAGCTAT
Organism: Solanum dulcamara; assembly: GCF_947179165.1. NCBI lineage: Eukaryota > Viridiplantae > Streptophyta > Magnoliopsida > Solanales > Solanaceae > Solanum > Solanum dulcamara. The sequence continues at coordinate 13,311,250 of NC_077244.1, read as the reverse complement.
GGATAGGCATAAAATGTACTTTATCATTAGTAGGTTATTTCTAGGAAATTAGATAGCACCTCCCCTACATCGCTCACTTTCCTCATGCCCAAACCATCCATACAATCACCAAGAAGCATCAACAATCACACGTTCAAATGTCATGTTAAGACTAGCAAGTACGAGATTCAAGAATACTACGAACAGCCCACATACCTTTTTGACTTCCATTAATTATCAATATGATGACTACAATACTATCGAATTACTCCTAATAGGTCGCAGCCACCACACCCTATCAAAATAATTTATAACAACCCAACAATTATAACCATACAATGCATAATCGTAACTACGCTTAATCCTTCAATTCAACACAAACAACCACACATTATAACCAGCCCTTACAACAATTACAACTCCAACTTGACATATCAAATTCTTTCATTTTCATTACATAATCATCCACAATAACAACCACAACATTAATCGAAAATAATCCACTATTTTTAGATTAGAACAGCCCCAACACGGCCTAAATGGAGATTTAACATTAACATATACAATTCCTTCACTTTTAATACATAATCCATAACAATAATAGCAACAACAACAATCAACCCAATGTAATTCAAGTAACTCCAATTCTGTCTATTTCAACACCATCACTAATCATGGAGTTTTCTTACTTCCAATTTTATTTAATACAAGTTAATCTCCTCATTATAACATCATTTCTAGATTAAGGCAGGCCACATTCATAACATCTGACAACAATCCAAATCCACATACAACTACTACATCTTCAAGTTATCTTTAATGATCCATAGTCTTAACGTTTTCATCGAAATAACCCTACAACAGCCCAACAACATACAACATAACATATAATCTTAATCATTAATCTTTAAAGCTCAACAAAAACAGAAACAACATATCAAAACAGCCCCTAACTAAAAACATAAAGATGCTCGAAGACCTTGTGAATACTTGTAAACATACTAAGGAAACCACATACGATATTTACACCTTATTTCATACTATCTTTTCATCTAATTTCGTGAGACATAACAGCAGCCAAAAGATAACTATATCACCTATTCATATGTAAGTAAACTACATTCATCATACATTTACCAATATATACAAGTTTAAATTACCTTAAAGATAAGGAAAAAGATGGAATCTTACCTTAAAAAAGCAAAGCCCTTATCATCAATATGTAACTTCTTTAAGAATAGTCATAGCCATAGGTTGCTATGGTTGTTATGATCTCCATCTTTCCCTCCAATTGATCTTGAAATCCCTCAACTTAATTGTGTAGAAGGGGGAGGAAATGAGCTAACCAAGATCTCCCTAGGTGCTTTCATGGCTATGACTTCTTTCTCTTTCAAAAACTTAGGAATTCCTCTTCTCTAAATTCTTTATTTGGAGAAGATGAGAGCTTCTCTCTCTTTCTTGAATATTCTGAAGTTGGAAAACATTTTTGTGCTAATATTTTGGTCAACAAGAAGACCATGTGTGCTGCCCAAGGTGACTACATATCCCCTACTAAAGCATGGGCCAAACAGATTTGGCCATGTGGCAGTGGGGACCACTTTTCAGCTCACTAATAGCTTAATTCATCTTAATTAATCCTAAATCCCCACTTAATAATCCAATCATGGTTAATTAATCCCTAATCTCAACTAATATTTCTACGCTGATTGAAATTTACAAACAAGTCGAGCTATTTTAAAATTTAAAATTAAGAGTCCTTGAATTTATGTTCATTAGCTCACGAATAGTCCAATGTGTAAAAATACAAAATATAACACCGCCTTTAACTTGAGTCGACTTGCTTGCAAATAAATTGATATATAAATATATGGGGTATAATAGTACATTCTATGTATTGATGTCATTTGGCCTACATCGTTTTATGATGCAGACACAGGTATTAGAGATTATCAACAGGCGTACTGTTGAGGATCTACTTCTCTAGTTTTGGTGATACCTCTTTGCATTCGGAGGAGCTCCTTTCTTTCAGTCATTCCTTTATTATTTAGTAGTTCTTTGAGGTAGCCGTGGAATTATCTCGGCACCTTCTTATGAGTCGTTAGAGGATTCATAGACAGAGTAGAGTTGAGTAGAAGGATTCTTTCAGAGTTTATTTTTTAAACCATAACTTTATTATTGAGTTTATGATGTTGAGTTACACTATAGTTTGAGTATTTTCAATCTTATCTATTAATTAATGATGATGTTTCTAAATTCCCACTTGAGTTAATTATCTATTGATTCAATTATTTTGCTGAGAGATTGGATGAGTGATTTGACTAAGTGGTTAGCTTAGGGCCAGCAATGGTCACCAAATGTAGGTCACGCCTAGGGTACCCTCTCGGGGCATGAAAAAATTAGTATTAGAGCACAGAGTTCAAGTGTCCTAAGGTATCTATGAAGTCATGTTTGTAAGATCTTACTTATGGTTGTGAGCTCCATACTAGTATAAATGAGGGACTAGAGATATTTAAGAAAAGTTTTCCTTCTTTCAAATTCTAATTCGTGCAATAGAGTTGTCCCCTAAGAAATTTATCCAGATTTGTGCATTCTCAGATCCTTTCAACTACCCCTCATATTCAAGGTGGTTGGAACAGTAAATCTCAGATCCATATTGATGAGTTACTTTCAGATAAAGTATTCAAAAGTTAAAGACACTGTACCAGGCTTGAGAGGAGCTGATTAGTGTGCGCAAATATATTAATTTAAAAGAATGCACCATTATTCATATGAATCACGCATTGAGCCAAAGCAAGATGTATTCCCATACTTTCTTCTCTAAACCTTTCTTCAAATGTTATCCTTGAGAGGAAAGTTATGTCTCTAAATGATTAGTGTAACCATCCAATGGAATGTGATTTGAGGCATGGTAAGCTATGACTCGTAGAATGATCCTAGAGCCGAAAGATGGAGTTAGAGAAGTAGAAACCAAATAGTGAGAATGGTAGTTAATTGAGGCATTTACCCATAGTTAGGTATCTATAAGGTAAGAAATGGATTTAGAAGTCAAATCTCTTTGACTTTGACTAAAGAGTAGTAAGCATCGTGTAGCTTTCATGATAGAAGGTATAGGAAGATTTTATGGTTAAAATGAATTAAAGTATACTTGAACCTAAAAAGGATATATCTTGGTGTGTCAATGTGTTAGTAAAGACCAAGTATAGGTTGAATAGAAGGGAAAAGTAGTCATGAATTGATAGATCTAAGCTAGGCTTATGATTTTGCTGGAGAGGTCCCATGATATTTATAGAGTTATGAGCTTGACTAGGTTAGGTGGTATAATGATGGGTAAATAGTTCTTAGGTTGTGAAGGGAGATGTGGTGATAGATTAAAATTAGACAAACTGTGAGATAAGGATCAATTACTTGTCATGATGTTTTAAGTGGTCTAATGTTTCTTAATTTTATCTAGTGGCTGTAAGTCAGTGTAGTATTCAAGGAGTGTGAGGACGTGCATGTTTAGTACTAGTCACTAAGCTTGAATTTTAGAAGAGCATTGTGAAAAGGGATAGCACTATGAGAGTGATAGTGTTCGTTTTGAGATTTGCTCTAGTAGGCTTTGCCTAGCGTATGTGAGAAATTAAGATATTGACTTGCAAGAAGTGTGATGTATGTGACCCTTCGATGTAAATAGTGAATTGAGGCTAAGTCATATGGTAAGAAGAGGCTTAAGATGTGCATCCGAGATAGTATAAAATTGTATGAGGCTCTAATTTTATGACTTGATTTGGGTGACTAGTTATTATCCTTTAGCTGCTAATGTGGAGAAGGCTGGATGTAAATTTTTCTTTTTATTTAGTATCCATAAGAATTGGGTCGAAGGAAGTTGTATATACATAATGATGAGTCTCCTATTATAGTTCAAGTTTCCTTCAACTAAGTTAGGAATATGAGAACCTAAAAGATGAGTGCTAGCAGGCTAAAAGAAGAGGTTAGATCACAAGAGTTAGAGAAAGTGGATGTGTACGCCAATAAGAGCAAAAAATATAGAAAAACGCCTAAAGGATAGAAGGAAGTTAAGGGAAGTATCTTAGAATGAGACCGTAGTAGCGGTTTGGTATCTTCGAGTATAGTATAATCAAGAGTTTAAATATTCTTGTAAATAGTGATACTCTGCGTTGTGGAGCAGTGTGCTTATAGCTAAGTGTAGAGAATTAGTCTGCAGGCTTAAGGTAGTGACCTTCGAGCTAAGTAAGAGATTATGAGTTAATGAACCAAAGTGAGTCTTGATTTTTAAGAAGTGATGAGTTGAGCAAAATGAGACATCGGTGTTTTTCCCTCTCTTACATTCCTTATACTTTATTCTACATGATACCCTACACTTGTCTTGTGTATGAACGCCATACCCATGGCCCAGACCGATGCATTTCATGTTGATTCATATTCATGCTCACATCCTAGAATGAGAAGTGGTATCTTCCTTTAGCGATTCTGATCTTATTCCTTGAATCTATGAATTTCAGCCATATATTATATGGGATATGATATATTCTTTTATGTTTTGGAGTATGCTTAATTTCATAAAACCATGATGAGCCTTAAAAATCTAGTGAGATCATGTTATGCTATAAATGTTTTTAGATCAGTTTTCTTGAATGAATCGATCTTACGATCTCTCTAAGCCCTTCTAGTGATCCTTTCTTTTTAATCTTGATAGTGATGTTGATGATAGTAGATGATGGTGGTAGATGGGAGAGAGTGGGTGTTCCTTATTATGATAGTTATGGTGTGCTTATTCTATTTAATGTTATAGACATAGAGAAAGAGCGAGATGGGATCTTGTTGTGTGAAATAGATAGGTAAGAGTATTTTGGTGTACCTCTTAGTAGAAGTTAATCAATTGATGATGTAGAGATGCTAATATTGGCATGATAATTCTTAATATATGTTGACTTCAAACAATCCAAAAAGTGGTTAGAATGATAGGCTTGCATGTGTGGTGGTCATTACGTGAGTGATTGCAGTAGTCTATTAATGATTTCTTGTTGAGGGTTTTAATTAAGTGTATTGGGATAGTTATAGAACTAGGCTTGAATGTGGTATAGATGGAATGTGGGTAAATGTATGAAGCATTAGGTGCTTCTTGATTTGGACTCAAGGTTGGTTAAATGTAATGAAAAAGAGTAGTACTCTTGAGATGAGGCTCTCTATAGAGGTATAGAACATGAAGCTTGTGGTCTAGATTAGCATGATTATATTATGTGTAGTACCCTGTGACTTAGCATTAGGCTTGAACATAATAAGAGCATGCAGTTAGACTTGGAGTCCTAGGTCTTGGTGAAGGTAGTCATATGTATCCTTGTGGGACTTATGAGTTGCAACAGAGAAAGAGTTGTATGTAGAAAGAAGAGTATTTAAACTCAAAAGCTATCAGTTATGTCTCTTAATTCATAATGGTCATACTCATATATCAGGCTCATAATCCTCTTTCCCAAAGTTAAGAAATTTTGATGAAAGCATTGGAGATTATAGCCCTCCTCTCATTTTTGCTTCAGTGTCAATGTTGAAGGTAATGTTCCTATTTCTATCTACAAGATAATGCCTTCTTGAGTTTGAGTAATTGAGTGAGTTATTCATGAGCTTGAGTCTTTGAGTTCTTGCATTGCATTCGTGCCTTCCAATGGTGATATTAATGGTAATATTCCTTTTCAAATCTTAGATTTGATGTTCATTCTGAATTTAAGTATATGATGAATATTCTTGAGTTCTAGTAATGATGGATTGATTGTTTAAGTGTTTGAGTATCTGCTTTCTTGATTTGAATTTATGCCTTGTGAAATTTTCATCCTTGGTTTACTCATCATTCAAGGATGAATGATCCTAACAGGGAGATATTGTTATACCCCAAAAAAATTGAGTTTAGACCCGAGCCATTCTTCTTATGTATATAAGCACGAGCCCGATGACTTCTACTTGTATATATATTTTAGGATCAATTCCTAAGTACTCAAGGTGTATTAAAGATGAATTAGGGTCATAAGGAACCTCTAGTACTAAGTAGAGTTCAAAGATCCTTTATTGATTGTGTTTTCGTATAAGCTCATATAAGGGTCAACTTCAAATGATCATATCTGCTAGAATATAAATAATTAGGTGGACCATGACCTAAATTAAAGGTCTTTGAGTCTTCTTTCCAAACTCCATAAAGTTTGCCTCATTTTGAATTTAGAGTAAAGAGTTATGATCGTTTTACCAGAGACTATCAATGCAGCAATTTAGGGCTTGGGGTGGCGCGCCGGCACTGCACCCAAAATTGACTTCAGTAGTTTGGGCCCAGGCACAGCGCGCCTGTAGTGCGCCTGAACTCATTTTTCAGATTTTTTCTAATAAAGGGCATTCCAGACTTTTTTCCATCTTTTCCAAACTTAACCCAAACCATTTTGGGACTAAAATCCATCCCTTATCTAAGGGTATTTTCTCTTAAACACCTAGAATAATGAGAGAAGAGAATTGGAGAGAAGAAAGAAAGGTAGGGTTCAAGATTTTTAAGTCAGTCCTTCAAGTCTCGACCATCCCTTTGATTTCTAGGTATGTAAGGCTAATCACAATATTAGACTGAGTTCGTCCACGTGCCCTACACCTAATTCTATCAATTATTCAGATGATTCGAGTCTATACTATTATTTTGTATTTTGAATGAGTTACTTCTTCTTTTGAGTTCCGCATATTTATATATTGAGATTATTGTTGTTTTCTATCTTTCAATTAATTAGAATTGTTGTTCATGGTTATTTTCCTATGAACCCTAATTGATTTGATAATCATATCTTGTACATACATATTTTTATTAAAGATGATGGTTTTTATGCATTGATGAAGAGAGTGATTTGAATAAATATTATTTATATATATATATATATATATATATATATTATTGAGTCTAAATGATTATGATGGTAAAACATAATTGATTGAATTCGTGAAAGAGTTTTGATGAGATTTGAATAATTTTGAAGGCATATTTTACTAAAAGAGCTTGATGATTTGAGCGTGAGCATTGATATTAAATGAGTTTGATGGAATTGAACATAGAGTTAAATGAGGATTTTTGGAGCAAGATGTTTTGATGACGATGTAAATGATGTTCATTTTTTAAAGTCCAATGATTGATGAAGAGGTGATGTTGATCATAATGTTCCGAGATGAGTTTGATATTTAAATTAAAAGTCCAATGAGACTAAATGATGATGTTAATATGAGCACATATTTTGGGAGTAGTATTGAGCACTTAGCTGGATAAGAGTTTGATTGACTCAAACCTCACAACTACACAGCCAATGTAGGATAGAGGCTACGCCTCTCTTTTCCCAAAAGAAGACTTGATGATTGGATCCATAGATATTGATGTCCATTATTCTGGCAAGGTATTAGATGGATTTGTTAACAACATCACTTCCTTGTATCATCACTAGCTCATAAGTGATGGTTTTTGGTTAGAGAAACTCCCCAAGAAGTAAAATATTATATTTTTATATACTGAGTTACATTTACTTATTCATATCTCTTAAAGCATTCATTTATATATATTGCATGCTTGATTGAGTTGAGCTATTTTCAAAGTTGAGTCCTACGAGGTGAGTATCTTTGAGTAAGTTTTATTTTAGATATTTTACATACTCGTACATTCTATGTAATGATGTTGATTATCCTGCATCATTTTATAATGCAGACATTGGTATTAGAGATAATCAACAGGTGTATCGTTGAGCATCTACTTCTCTAGTTTTAGTAAGACCTCTTTGCATTCGGAGGAGCTCCTTTCTTTTCGGCCATTCCTTTATTATTTAGTAGTTATTTGAGATAGGCATGGACTTGTTTCGACACTTTCTTATGAGACAGTTAGAGGCTTCATAGACAGAGTAGAATTAATTAAAAGGATTCTTTTAGAGTTTGTTTATAAATAATAATTTTATTATTGGGTTTATGACATTGAGTTACACTATACTTTGAGTATTTTCAATCTATTATCTATTAATTAATAATGATGTTTCTAAATGCCCACTTGAGTTAATTGTTTATTAAGTTGATTCTTCCACTGAGCTATTGAATGAGTGATCAGACCAAGTGGTTCACTTGGGGCCAGCAATGATCTCCAAGTGTCGATTACGCCTAAGGTACCCTCTCGGGGTGTGACAGTTATCCCCCCTAAGTCCTTACCGGCACTTGCGCGTCCAATTAAGTTCTTCATTCATTGCATGCCTCCGGTTAGTTATCTTATCTTTAGCTCAAGCTATTAGATTGATGTTGGTAGCTCCAAATCCCTACTAATGATTTTTTTTCCTGATCTTAACTTCTTTTGTCAAGCAAGTAAGAATACAAGTGAGTTCTTAATGTTTGTAATCATAACAAAAGAAATCTTTATGAAAGATTCTAAATACACAATGATTACACCTTCATGAGAATGTAAATAATCTATAATTATTATCCTTATCTAAGTTCCATAACCCTAATTATGAGTTTAGCTACTCATAACTAGATGCAACTAACAAAAAAAGTAATTTAATCAATTAATGAACATAAATATAAACAAAATGCAAGTAAACATTTGATTAGTGTAGCTCTTGCAAGAATATTTGTTTTTTCTATAATAATCTTTTATGAAAGCAGTAATTAACCCTTAAAGGCTAAGAATGATGAGAACTTTATTCTAATGGTAATACCTAACTTCTAGTAATAATGTGCAACTCTAAAAATATCATCTTAATGACCTATTTATAATAGTAGGGTCAAAATCCTAATCTCAGTTGAACACTGCTTTGACTTGGTGAACTCTGGTCTATCAAATTAGGGGGTCGAGGTATAAGACCCATCAAGAAGGCAGGATGTAATGACCCCGAAGGTTATTTTTGGGAATTCTTAGAAAATAATTATTTTACCCCTCTCGATAGTTGCCTCGAGTTAGGTTTGATCGGTATATGAGGTTAGAATTCAAATCAGATCAAAAAGTGGAGATTTTTGGAAGTTTTGGAGGCTTTTGAGTTGAAATAGTTGAATTTAATCAATATTTGGAGTTTCAAGTCTCGGAATGAAATTATATCAGTTCCATCAGCTTTGAAATATGAGTTTTAGGTTATTAGAACTATTGCTCGGGCTCTGAGGTTTTTAGCTGTATTTTGGAGTTGAAAGCATAAGATAATCGACCAAAGTCAACATTTGTGATAGCAAGCTCGAAATGAAATTTTGACAGCGCTTTTAGCTCCAGAATGTGGTTTTTGGTCTAGATGTACTGTTGGTTTGGGTCCTAAAACTTTTGGTTTGATTTTGATCCATTAGATGAGATGCGGGAAAAGTTAAGGCTAAAGTTTGACTTTAGTCAATGTTTGAGGTTAGAAAGGTCATGTTCGAGTTTTGATGATTCCACTAGGTCCAAAGGGAGATATTTGGCCAAGTTAAGGTTTCGTTCAGTTCTCAAAACTTGTGGATGAGTTTCATGTCATTATTTGAAAATTTAGAGATTCTTAAGTGAAAGTTGACTTTGGTCAACATCGGGTTAACATGACCTTGTTTAGGTATTTTGATAATTTTATTGAGTCCAAAATAATATTTTCAAGCTAGTAACATATTTGATTTGTGCTCGAGAGGTTCCCATGAATTTTGGGTAAACTTTTAATCTTTTTTGATGTTTTACTGTTTTTTCAGCAAATTGTGTCAACTAAGAGGTTCATTATTTGTTTTAAAGATCAAAAAATTATTCTGAAACTTCTAAGATTTGAGCATGAATTATAGGACTGATCAGTAAAGTTTGGTGTATTTTTGCTAAGCCGAGATTGGACTTTTATCGCGAAATATGAAATAATTATTTATCGAGCAAAAATAATATGTGACTGGGCAGAAAACATGAAAATTAGTTTCGATTAAATAAGTAGGTCTGTATAATTATTTTAGACAAATATAAGAAAGAATCAGGCATTTTGCTATAGTATAAGGAGGTTACGATCCTTTTAGAAAAATCAAAGTGGCACTCCATGAGACTACACCTTATGTGTGGTCGAGGCTCGAAAATAATTGTTGGTCCCAAGCAAACTCTTGTCGTGGTTGAATACTAAGTAAAAAAACTTGAATGTGGAAGCTCAAAGAATCAACATTTAAAATACTTTAAGTAAAACTCATGCACTACTGAAATGAACTGAATAAAATATTAAATAATATTTTTAAATATCAAACTATAATAACAGAACTGACTCTCTAACTTTGTCCATAAAGCCTCAAATAACTAAGGATAGGTACCGAGACAAAACGCATGGTTACCTCAAAAGAACTGCTAAATACTGAAAAGCAATAAAGAAGTGGAGTCCTCCGAAAGCAAGGAGGCCTCACCAAATGGCTAATGAAGTGTGATCTCAATGGAACACCTTTTGATGATCCTCAATACTTGTGTATGTATGATAAAATGATGCAGCATCGAAAGAAGTTGGTACATGAAATGTATGGTATGTAATACAACTAAATGAAATAATAATAATTAAACTGAAAGGTAACACTGATAATAGCTTGACTGATATGTAAGGCATGAATGTAAAATAAAACATGTAAAGATTCACAATTAAGACAATGCAATATCTATATATTCTGAAAATAATAACTTTACTTCTTAGGAAGTTTCTCTAACTGACAACCATCACTATGAGTCTCCTAATGATACAACATACTGCTCACATTGCCAGAGCCTTCCAATATCTTGCCAGGGGTAAGGGACGCAACTCAATTTATAGATCCATCTAAAATGTTCTTATCAGGGATTGAGGTGAGGAATCGCCGAACAATTGACACGATCCTATCTACACTTGCGGTGCAGGTTATGGGGTTTGAGTTATCTTGACTTGTACATAAATCAGTGTTCAATACTTTTTCTAATACAATGCAATAATTATCATATAATATATGTGTGATTAAATACTCAAAATACTTCTCTAAACTTGTATAGAACTTAACTAACTGAAACTGTTTTCTGAAACTATTTATGATTTCTTTAAAATCGACCTACTTTTTCTAAACATGGGTGATGTATTTAGAACCCTTTAGTTCCCTTGCAACTCATTCTCAATAATAATGCAAAATACTTGAACCATACACAATGAATAGTAATGCAAAACTTTGAAATTCATAGCTAAATAGGGTTCATGATAGAAATAAACATGAACTATAATCCAAGGGTGATAATTAAATGAAGAAACATACACTCAATGATAATACTTCAAAATTCAATAGAAACATTAAGACCCATCTGAGGATTGAAGAAAACTTAGGTTAAAACCCTAGGTTAATCTCTTACTTACTAAATTTAGATTTAGGGCAGGCAGATGAACTTGGTCCACCACTCTAAGTAGACTTACTGTAAGACCCCAAAAGTTGGAAAGTCAAACAAAAGGAAAAATCTCACAAAAAATACTAGTGCCAAGTTTTAAAAGAATCTTTACTGTCCATACAAAGGTATACAGACTGTAGGGAGTCATCGTGGGAATGAGAAACCCTATAATTACAAAAATTCATACACTGATGACTTGTACGAGGACTTTACAGGCTGTATAATATTCCACGGACCGTAGAAAGGCCTCGTGGAAAGGTCCTAAGAGTCAGAAAAGGATAAGGGTTGAAGGGCTTTTGTACAGGACTACCTATGGTACGTAGTAGTGGTTGTAGAAGGGAGTTCAGAGGGTCAGTTGGTGGATTGTTTAGGATGATAGGGTCCACTGTTCGTAATGTCTTCTAGACCCATAGACCACGCCCATAAGAATTAAGTCCAATTTCAGTAGCTCCTTTTTTGTGACATGCCTTCTACAAATGACCTTTACGGGTCATACAAGGTTATACGGGTCATACAGATGACCCACATCCCAAAAATCCAAGTCAGTTTCTATGGATGGCCTTCTATGGGCCAAACAAATTTCTACTGTCCGTAGAGTTTCTCATAGACCCTGACGGACGAGCAATTATTTCTAGGGGTACTCCAGACTTTTCTCTTTCTTTTAAAAATGAAACTACATTGTTTTGGGACTAATTTTGGATGACCTATAACTACTCAAAACCTTTAAACAAAACCAGATTCCCTCTCATTCACCTAAAATCTATCAAAGGGTTCAAAGTTTCCTCCCAAAGCTTCTTCTTCAAGTTCAAACTTGGGTTCAAAAGTTCAAGTGCTTCTCATTCCATTGTTTCTAGGGCTTTAATTTTTAGATTTGTCAAAATTCACCAATGGATTCCATTCATCCATTGGGTTCCACAAGAACTCAATACTCCCAATTTGTATTCACCTAATTTTGAAGGGTTTCATGTCAATTCTTCATTCGTCCTTCTTAATTGATTTCAAATAATGTTCTTTTACTTGATTATGCACGAATTTACATTACTACATGATTTTAAATTAATTTCACATGGACCCATGCATAATGCTATGATTTTCAATAATAAACTATGAATTTATGATCATGAAGTTATGAATGATTTACGAAAGCTATGAATTATGTTTTCAAGTATGTTTCAAGTATGAATGAATGAATTGTGAAAGTTTTTCTCACAATATGAAGAAATCATAATTTAGATGCTTAGAAAGGTAAGTGTCTATATGAACTATGTTATTATCATGATTTTCAAGGAGCAATTCTTATGATATATTTTATGAATGTAGATTGGTACTTGTTTGCCTTTCCTAATGTTAATGATTTACTTATTCCATTGGGATTAACCAAGCACTGAGAGGACTTTGTGGTGGAGACTTGGTAAAGGAGTCTCTAGTAACAACCTCTAGTTCCATACTATGTTTTTCACGACCCAAACTAGGTCCAAGCCGTGACATGATGATCGGGATGCGAGGGACCCCAACCAAGACATCTTAGCATACATCGCACACATAAGGTAAAGAAACATATTAAAAGTAAGTGAAAGTAATCAACTCAAGGGGATGGGACTAAGGGATAGCAACTCAATATATGACCAATCCCGACTACATCACATATCGTCTAAACATGCCTCTAGTATAGACTTTGACGGGGGATTAGGATAAGCTCCTAGTTCACCCAAAATAATACGAAGAAGTAAAAATAGTTACAACATGAAAAGAAGCCATTGCTCTCGATAAGATGAGGACTCACCAACTACTGATATCTAAACAACTTTAGCCACGAATAGGATGATTGTGAGTTGTATTCCATCCCTATATTATGAGATAATGTAGGAAAAAATATGAGTTAGTACATGGAAGGTACTAAGTACGTGAGATATGCATGAACAAGTAAAGGAACAGAAATAATATGCCATAAGATGCATGTCCAATCATAATGAACATGAGAAAGTCTTTAAAAGCATTTGGAAAATATATGAAACTCATGGTCAATGCATATCATAAAACTTTCATCATATAACTCATAGCTTAACTTCAACTTGTATGGGATAAGACCTTTAACCGACATTTAAGTCCATGTGAACTATAACATGGAATCTGATCGAACCCTTATCAAGAAAGGGGAGGCTACCTTGCCAGGGTATACTCCATTATGGTACTCAATTCACTCAACTGTGCTATATGTGGATCCACTAGCTAGGACATTAAGGAAATCCTATGTAGGCAGCGTAGTTTGGGACTTTAGGTTGCTACTAGGATATTCTTGGGTAACAAATTGTTTTACCGGACTGAACTCCACCTAAAAGTCCTCTCGGTGCTTAGAACCCTAGCTTGAGGAAGAAGAAAAGTCCTTTAGTAGAAAATCATTGATGCCTTAAAGTGATTTTGAAAGAAAGAGAGGGAATGGGGTGAGTTTGAAGGGTTAGGGTAGTTATAGGATGTCAAAGTAGTCAAAAGAATGAAGTAGTTTAAGTGTACATGGATTGGTAAACACCCAAATCACCCTTCATTAAATCTGGCCAGAGTAACCTATGAATCACTTTTTATGGGTCGTATGATTTGTCTTGGTTTGTCATTTCCCTCGTAGAACTCGTGAACCCAAATCACTAGCCACTAGAAATTGCATATTGACCCTATGATTAAAGTCTACAATTTGTCAATGGTCTTACGAGTCATAGAGACGATTCTTCAAACATCCCAATACTTAGCCAAATTCCCAAAACTTAGGACCCATCCAACGAGTGGAGTATAAGGTCCATAAATATTTTTACAGGTCGTAAGACCCTCTCATTCTGCTAACTTTTCCAAATCTCATAATCCAATTTTCTAAAACTCATCTACGAGTCCCTTTTATGGGTTTCTATGGTCCGTAGAACCCCTCATAGAGTGGGATCACACTTGATGAAATTTCATTCTTTAGGACCTTTCCCTACGAGCCTTTCCTACGGCTCGTCAACTCTTCTATGAGTCATCAACTTGACTAGTATCAAAATCCATGATTTTTCTCAAGTGTTGGGCTTTCTACACTGCCTTCTTATGGCCATAGAACTTCCTATGGTCCGTAGGTTGGCTCATAGAAGCCTACAATAGATAATTTCTACAATATTTCCTTTTGCAACTTCCTTTGTTTGGCCTTCAAACTTTCGAGGTCTTACAATATCTCCCCCTTGGGAACATTCCTCCTCGAATGGGACATAACTAGCATGAATAGAGTAGGAAAAGAGACATATCAAAACAACATAAAAGCAAAACGAATCAAAATTCATAAAACACAGAATATTCAAACCCAACCTAAAAGATGACTTTAAAACATATTTCGTGAACATGCATGCATATGAAATCATGGGAATGACTAAAACTCATGAATCGATGGAGTGATCATGAAGGAAATTAATACCTCAACTAGTAATGGGAGGAAAAATATGAGGATAACGTAACATCATATCGGCTTTTGCCTCCCATGTAGTACCTTCAACCTACTGGTTCCTCCATATCACCTTAACGGAAGCTACTTCTTTATTTCTCAATTCTAAACTTACTGGTCTAGAATCTCAACCGAAACTTCCTCATAGGGTAAAATCTCCTTTACTCTAACTCTCTCTAAAGGAAAAATTGATCTTGGATCACCAACACACTTTTTCAATAAAGACACATGAAATACCGGATGCAGCAATGCCAAATTTGAAGGTAAGTCCAACTCATATGCCACTTTGCCAATCCGCCTTAAAATGTGATATGGGTCTACATATCAAGGACTAAGCTTCCCCTTCTTTCCAAAATGCATCACACCCTTTATGGGTGATATTTTCAAGTAAACCCAATCATTAACCTCAAATTCAAGTTCCCATCTCCTCACATCTGAATAGGATTTTTGTCGAATTTGGGCAATCTTTAATCTTTCTCTAATTAGTCTAAACTTCTCCATGGCCTCATGCACCAACTCGGGTCTTACCAAGTCAACTTTACTAACTTCAAATCAACTAATAGGATACCTATATCTACTACCACATAAGGCCTCAAACGAAGCCATTTGGATACTCGAATGGTAGCTATTATTATAGGCAAACTCGATCAATGGAAAGTGATCATCCTAATTACTATTGAAGTCAATTACACAAGCTCTTAACATATTCTCCAAGGTATGAATAGTACGCTTGGCTTGACCATTGGTCTGAGGGTGAAAAGTTATGCTCAACTTCAATTGAGTACCAAGACCCGTTTGAAAGGACATCCAAAACTAAGATGTGAATTGAGTAACTCGATCCAAAATGATAGATAATGGGACTCCATGAGGCTTAACCAAATCGCGAATGTAAAGTATAGCATAATTCTTGGCTGAATAAGAAGTCTTAAAAGGAAGAAAATACACCGACTGTCATTCGGTCAACAACAATCCAAATTGAATCATATTTCCTACGGGTACGAGGTAACCCTATAATAAAGTTCATATTCAAGTCCTCCTACTTCCAAGTAGGAATCTCTATGCCTTGAGTTAAAGCTCACATTTTTTGATACTCAACATTTACTTGTTGATAATTAGGGCATTTGGCCATGAACTCCAGAATATCCTTCTTCATGGCATTTCACTTATACACTTTCCTGA
This sequence comes from Solanum dulcamara, assembly GCF_947179165.1. Lineage (NCBI taxonomy): Eukaryota > Viridiplantae > Streptophyta > Magnoliopsida > Solanales > Solanaceae > Solanum > Solanum dulcamara. The sequence goes on along the minus strand of NC_077244.1, from coordinate 13,295,291 downwards.
AATCTCGATATGTGGAACCCGGATGAATAGAATACCATGAACTATAAGCTTCGAACAGTATCATTTCCCTTAAACCATATACATTGGGAACACACAATCGACCTTGATATCTAAGCACACCATCTCCCCCATGGGAGAAAGACTCAATGTGTTTTTCGAAAACTACTTTCTTCAACTCAACCAAAGTAGGATCACTATCTTAAACATCTACCACAAGAGATGATTCTGAACCATTTTGTACAATAACACAACCATCCTCAAAATCAACCAAGCGAATACCTAAATGAGCTAGCCTATGAACATCACGAACCATCTCCTTCTTTTGATCCTCAACATGGACAACACTATTCATGGACAATGTACTAAGAACATCGACAACCACATTTGCTTTACCCATATGGTACAACACACTCATATCATAGTCTTTCAGCAATTCAAACCATCTCTTTTGTCGAAAGTTCAAGTCCTTTTGGTTGAACACATATTGCAAACTTTTATGGTCGGTGAATACATCAACATGGACACCATAAAGATAGTGTCTCCTAATATTCAAAGAAAACACAATCGCCGCTAACTCTAAGTCATGAGTCAGATAGTTCTTTTCATTCACCTTAAGTTGACTAGAAGCATTGGATATCACCTTACCATTTTCCATCAAAACACAACCAAGAACAACCCTTAAAGCATCACAATATACCACAAACCCATCAGAACCTTTTGATAAAGTCAATACCAGAGTAGATATGAGTCTATCTTTCAACTCTTAGAAGTTTTCTCATATGCCTCGGACCATTGGAATTTCACCTTCTATTGAGTCAAAATAGTCAAGGGTGATACAATGGAGGAGAATTCTTCCACAAACTATCTATAATAATTGGCTTAGCCCAAGAAACTTTTAATATCGAAAGGAGATAAAGGTCTAGGCTAATTCTTAACCGCTTTGGTTTTCTTAGGATCCACCATAATACCTTCACCAGACACAATATGACCAAGGAAAGAAACTGACCAAAACCAAAATTCACACTTGCTAAACTTAGCAAATAACTGATGGTCCTTGAGGACTTGCAACACAATCCTCAAATAATTTACATGCTCCTCTACACTCTGAGAATAGACCAAAATATCATCAATGAACAGAATGACAAACATATTTAAATATTTCCTAAACATCTTATTCATTAAATCCATAAAAATTGTAGGAGTATTCTAGTCCAAAAGACATAACCAAGATTCAAAGTGACCATACCAACTTCTAAAAGTCGTTGTCAGAATGTCACATTCTCTTACTCGGAGTTGATGATAACCCGATTGTAGATCACTTCTTGAAAAGTAACTTGCTTCTTGAAGTTGATCGAACAAGTCGTCAATTCTTGAAATAGGATACTTATTCTTAATAATGAACTTGTTCAATTGTCGGTAGTCAATACACATTAGAAGAGAACCATCCTTCTTTCTAATAAAGAGAACCACAGCACCCCAAGGAGAGATATTCAATCTAATAAAACTCTTATCCAACAAGTCTTTCAACTAATCCATTAAATCCTTAAGTTCCATCGGGGCCAAATGGTAAGGAGGAATAGACATAGGTTGGGTATCGAAAAGAAGATCAATAATGAACTTTATCTCTCTTTCGACAGGTATACCTGAAAGATAATTGGGAAATACATCCGAAAACTCATTAACAATTGAAACTGACTCAAGAGTAGGAGCTTTGGAATTTGTATCTCTAACCTGTACTAGATGATAAATATAACCTTTGGAAATCATTTTCTGATCTTTAAGGCATGAGATGAATTGACCTTTAAACACGAAATTAGTACATTACCATACTGGGAATAGCTCATTAGAAAAATGAAACTTGACCACACAGATTCTATAACATATAGAAACATAACACACATGAAGCCAATCCATTCAGAGGATAACATCAAAATCGGTCATATCAAGCTCTACAAGATCAACTAAGGTGATTTTATAGAAAACACAGATGGACAATTTCTATAGACTCTGTTAGCCAAAACTGAATCACGAATAGGAGTATAGACTGAAAAAAGGCTCTAACAAAATCTCGGGACTAACAAAAAATTTGATAGCAAGATAAGGAATAACAAATGATAGAGTAGCACCCGAATCTAATAATGCATATAAATCAAACTCAAAGACTTTCAACATACCAGTCACAATATTAGGTGAATCCTCTAACTACTGACGAGTCTGTAGGCATAAAACCTATTTTGGCGTTGACCGCCACCCGAAGTAGTATCATGCTAAGCCAAGGCCCCGCTTTCTCGATGACCAAGGGCCTGTAGTACTATAATCCTGAGTCTGGGGTAAACCATCTCCATCTCTAGAAGCACTTGAAGGACAACCCTTTACTAGGTTCCTAGTCTTACCACAACCAAAGCAAGCACCTGAACCTACTAGACATTCTCCTAGATGATTCTTCCCATACTTCATGCATAGGGGAATAGGTTGACCACTCAGAGCTCCTCCTTGAGTCTTAGGGTTAAATACCCTATCTCTGTTAAACTTTGAAGCCGGAGTGTTGAAATAATTTTAGCTAGAGAACTTTGAGCGAAATTGAGAACGGCCATCATTACTCGACTTGCCATGAGAATATTCATCACTATTGGTCCGAGTCCTCTTGGACTCCCTTTTAGACTTCTCTTTCAACTTATACTTCTCAATTTGCTCGACATCTATCATGAGACTTGATATGTCCATCTCATTAATCAACACAATGGTTTTGCACTACTTGACCACCAAGTCTGACACACCTGTGACAAATTTGCTCATATGAGCTCTTGGACCGTTAACCATGAAAGGAGCATATTTTGATAACTTAGTGAATTTCAAAGCATACACTCTTACACTCATACTTCCTTGCCTCAAATTGATGAATTCTTTCAACTTATCTTACCTCAAATCCAATAGAAAGAAACAGTCAAAGAAGGCACTCTTCAACTCTTCCCAATTAACAGGACCCATATCTCTAGCCCTCTCACATTTCCATTGATCAAACCAAACTTGCGCAACTCCGTTGAGTTAATAATCCACCAAGTCCTCCTTTTCCACCAGACCAATGCCCATGATATCCACAATCTTGCTAATACCCTCAATAAACTTTTATGGTTCCTCGATCATCTTCAAACCATGAAATTTAGGAGGGTTCATATGGGTGAAATCACAAACTCGATTAGCCATCGCACCTATATTTGGGTTCACGAGAGCAACAACTTTCTTATTAACTTGTGCGGCTACCGCTGGGGTAAGCACTTGAAACACAATCAAATTTTCGCTTAAGAGACTTGTTCAGTCAAATAGTCATTTGGAGCTTGTTGCTCCTTCTCAACATTCCTTCTCACGATAGCTCTTCATGGAGGCATGATTCTATAATTGCAAAGAGAAAGCGTTAGAGGGAAAACCCTTAGAGTTCAAATTTATCGCATGACATAAGAATGATGAAATAAGTAAAGTTTCCTAAACATCTTATAGCCTCCTATTTATTAATGTGACGCACACGACATGTGTATCTAGGGAATAGTTTTTTCAAAGCGAATTCTCCCTAGATAAATCTATTCAATTAAATTATGAATTTATTTCTAATATATGATATATTAATTGTGCTAAATTGTGCTTTTTCAATCTATTTTTACTAAGTAAGTCCAATAGATTTAAAACTTTTTTTGCTAAATCAATTACGAAATATTTTTCTAAAATGCCCAATATCTGTTTTATATCTTCGCTACGAAAATGTTCAATTTTCATAAGATTTTCTTGGCTGTTATTCAAAAGGTCCAATAATGTATATATATTGGATATTTTGAGGCAATTATAGATCTTGGAAGACAATTCTAAATAGGATTGGGAAGTAATACCACTCCTAGACCCCCTAATATAAGACCCGATCCTAGAAAGACTAAAAGAAAATTATGATTTAGAAGATTTTTTGTTGGTATATTCTTTTTATTATTATTTAATAATAGTATTGGGATTCGAATCCAGGTGGAAGGGTTTTTCTTGGTTGAATACACAAAAAGAAGACTCCCTTTTTTTGTTGTGCTTCGCTAGGTCGAGGTAAGTAAGGTATACGAAGGAAAAGCCTATTTGACAATGAAAGTTACCAAAGATATTCGTTTTTTTCAAAAAACTTTAGTTTGTACACAAATACAGCAGGCCCTTCCTAAATGATGCGGTATGTTAGACTCCCTAGGACACATTAAAAATTGTGCTCTGATACCAAGTTTGTCATGATTCAAGCTAGGCGCTATACATAACATGGTGATTAGGATCTCGAGAGACCCCAACCAAGTCTCTTAGGATATCATGTACGAGCATACATAAGGTAAATGAAAATAAAGAACTAAAACATGAAGGGGAATATAAGTCTCAACATGAAATGTCTTGAAACAAAGAGAAATCAAACTCAAGTCCGAATGAACATGACAACATAGACATAGAAAAATCTAACATACCTCCACTAGTCTAGATGAGGAATATTACAAGATCCTAGCTCACCAACATAAGAAATAAAAGTCATAAGGAACAAAATAAAGCATAAATGTCGCTTCCTCAAAACATGAAGACTTACCAATAATAAGAAGTAGTAACTCAAGCTCTAGCCATAAGGGAGATGTGTGTGATGATCGTCGGACCCTACATTCTGATATAATGTAGGCAAAAGGTATGCATTAGTACAAGGAATGCACTAAGTATGTGAGAAGTATGTATGAACAATCATAATTGAACATAGTCAATATGAACATGTGATACACGACCAATAGCTAGAAAACATGAATAAAACTTGAAAACACTTGAGAACATTTAATATGGCCGATGCATCATACAAATTATCATAAGAGCTTATAACATAAAATATACATATGTGGGATATTAACCTTAACCGACATGTAAGACCATTTGAGCTATAACATGGAATCTAATGTAACTCCTACGCCGAGAAGAGAGATGCTACTTGCCAAGGTAGAGTCCATATCAAAAACATAACATGAGTTATATGTGGATCCACAAGCTAAGTCATAAAGGCACCTATAGTGGCTCATAATTTTGGAACTAATTGCTACTAGGTCTCCCTTGTAGATCCCCATAACAAAGTTAGTTCAATACTAATTTAATCCTAATGGAATACATAAAACATGGTCATTTGGAAAGGTAAATCAACCAATCCAATCATCATAAAAATACATCATAAGAATAGCTCTTTGAAAACCATGATCATAACTTGAAAATTATGGATACTTACCTTTCTAAGCATCCAAATCATGGTATCTTGCACATTATGAGAACACCTTTCAAAATTCATAATTTTGTACTTAAAAACATACTTGAATCATAATACATAACTTTCATATATCCTTGATCATAAATTTATGGTGTAAAACTTGAAATTCATAGCATAATTCTTGTGTCCTTGAAAAACATGTAGTTAAACTTAAATCATGCATGAATAGACTGTTTGAATCAAGTAAAACTATAATTGAATTGACCCGATGTAATTTGATCAAAACTCTAGAATTTAGAGAATTGAAATTGATAGAAAATAGAGAAATCTTTGGTACTCCATGGATGGAAAGGATCCATGGATGAATTCTCAATTACCTTGATGAAGTTTAAACTTGGAATCTTGAAGAAGAAGCTTAAACCTTATAACCCTAGCTTGAGGAAGAAGAAAAGTCCTTAGGAAGAGAAACCTTGATGCCTTAGATTGATTTTGTGAGAATGAGAGGGAATGGGATGAGTTTGAAGGGTTAGGGTAGTCATAGGATGTCAAATTAATCCCAACACGATGTGTTTAAGTGTATATAGGTTGGGAAATACAAAATACACCTCATTAAATCTGGCTGAAGTGACCTATGGATCACTTCCTACGGGTTGTAGGATTTGTTACGGTCCATCATTTCCCATCTTAGAACTTGTGTACCCAAATCACTATCCAGTGGAAATTGCATATTAACCCTATCATCAGAATCTACAGTTTGTCACAAGTCTTATGGGTCGTAAAGATAATTAATCAAACACCCCAGCACCTAGCCAAATTCCCAAAACTTAGGACCTATTCGATGAGTAGAGTCTATGATCCATAAATGTTTCTACGGGTCGTAAGACCATCTCTTCCTACTAATTTTTCCAAATCTCAGAATCCAACTTTGTGAATCTCATCTACGGGTCCCTCCTATGGGTCGTAAAAACTCCTACGGTCTGTAGCAACCCCTGGTAGAGTGGTTTCACATTTAGTGAAATTTCATTCTTTAGGACCTTTCCCTACGAGCCTTTCCTATGGCTCGTCAACTCTTCTACTAGTCATCAACTTGACTCATCTTAGAACCCAAGATTTTTCCTATGTGTTGGGCTTTCTACGACTGCATTCCTATGGCCTGTAGAACTTCTTACGGTTTATAGGTCGGCTGGTACAACACTACACCAGATAATTTTTGCAACTTTTCCTGTTGCAACTTTCTTGGTTTGGCCTTCCAACTTCTAGGGTCATACAGATCTTGTTCTATGCCCCATCTAAAGATAGTAGAGGCATGTCTAGACTTTATGAGTATGGTTAGTTTGTTAACTATTAGTGTTGAATTCTCTTATACCGAGATTCTATGTTTTTGTCACGACCCGGCCTAGTGCCTAGTTTTAACACAAGGATATAAACCTCAAAGGGCTGCAATCAAACCTCTTGTCATATTGTAAATCATACATAAGGTAAAGTAAATGCGGAAACATCATCATAAGAGAGTCTAAACCATGAATCATAAACGTAGAATGTAACTTGACGACATAGACTCAACATTTATCAAACTAAATGCCTCTACTCATAAACATGGACAGGGGGATAAGACATGTACCTAGCTCACCCTCAAAATGAAACATAACCAAGTCTTTGGAAACAATGAATTAACAACCCATAACTAGCCCTCGATAGATAAGGGCTAACCACTACTTCATCAGAATGGGAAAGCTCAACTAGCCACGTGGATGGATATGATCCTCAACCTCAACCCTTACATTATGAGACAATGTAGGCAACAATATGCATACATTTGAATGTACTAAGTATGTGGGCATGACATGCAACATAAATTATAAGGTGCAATGATCAAGAATATATATGATAAAAAGGTTAAGTAAAGTCATGAGGAAAGTCATAATGATCAAAGAATTTTGAAGACGTAATTGAAGATCATAAAATAACATAATACTCCTTATGCATATGTGGGATAGAAACCATAACCGACAATAATATCATGCGAGCTATAATATGGAATTCTGTTGTCTACCCATACAATGAAGAAAAGGGGAATCTACTTGCCAAGGTAGATTCTACCCTACTAGGTGGGTCATGAACATATACTATATGTGGATCCACTAGCTAAGACATAGGATAACCTACGGTGTCACGTAGTTTATGGGACATGAGGCTACTACTAAGGGTTTTGGTAGGCCCCTCACCTCAAGTCCACTCAGTGCTAAGTCAAATCCCACGGAATACGTATCATGACATATTAATCATAGTTAACCTATCATAAACATGATCATAGATTTGAAATTTATAGAGTAGTTTATTTCATAACATAAGTGAAATGTGAGTATTGTCCTTCCACATTACAATTCGTGCATACATGATTCCTATCATTAGGCCTTATATCACCCACATAGGGCCCTAAGTCATCTTTTCCATGATTTGCATAAAAATCATAACTTGAAACATGCTTATAATCTATGATCATAATTCATAATTGAATTTAGAGTAAAAACTCATTTACAAAATCATTTTGATTGAAACCCATAAGTATACCTTGAAACATAGGACTCTATGGTCAAAATTCATGAAAATTCATCATAGAAAATAGCTTCATGCTTGGGCTTTTATAATTTAGCTTGAAATCATGTAATTTACGTAAAAACATACTCATAATAATCATACATAATGATTAAATGCAAAATTGAATTAGCCCAACATCATACATCAAAATTGAAGTTTAAAAGTAATGGGATTTCATGAGATTGTTGAATTAAACCTTGGACTCCATGAGTGGAAGGGACTCATGAATCAATCCACATATACCTTGATTGAAATTAGAATTGAATTTGAGAAAAGAGACTTGATCTTGAAGAAACCCTAATCAACGCTCGAAGAACTCCTGAGGAACCTTGGAAGAGAAATCTAAAATTTGTTTGGATATTAATGAGGGAAAATAAAGAGTTTAGGAGTATTTAGGATACAATTCGTAATGAATCTAGTCCTTAAAAACGTCCACATACATTATTAGAATGTAGGGAAAATACCAAACTATCCCTCATTAAAATTCCAAGTCGGGCACTTCTACGATAAGAGTATACGGGTCGTAGACACAGTGATGAGTCATCATTACAACTCATCTTGCAGGTCCAAGAAAGACCTGAAAATCGAGTCTCTATACTTTTTTATGATTCATCTTTACGACTCGTCATTGGGTTTACGAGTCGTCGAAGTGATCCATCCTACAGGTCTGAAAAACCTTCAAGCTGAGGAGTCTCTAAAGTTTACATATGACTCATTTCTATGATTCATAAGCTTCTCTACGACTCATCATATTGAGTCGTAGACAAAGTCCCGAGGGTGACCTCTATGGGTCATCTTACCTTGCCACGATGACTCATTTCTATGAGTCGTCGTTTCTTCTATGGGTCATCAATGTACTCGTCAACCCAACTCCTGCCTTAGCCAAATTTCCAACTTCTTACTTTACCTCTACGAGTCATGTTTACGACCCTAACAACATCTACGAGTCATAGATTGACTCGTGGACTTGGGCATTTTCAATTCCTTTGAAAAAATTTCTTTCGTTCAACTTTCCATTTCACGAGGTCTTATAGTTTCGAGACTATCTTCCGCATGTATGATTTTATTTTTTTATTTCTTATTACCTTATGTATACTATACTAAGAGTCTTGTTTGTTGTCTCTCGAGATCCTAAGCGTCATGTCACATTTAGGGCCTACCTTGGGTCATGAGAAATTCGGTATCAAAGTAGAAGGTTCAAGTGTCGTAGGGTGTTTGACATGCCGCATCAAGTAGAGTATTATTCAAACCATAAAAATCAAAGAAAATGACCTTATAATAAATTATGTAAGCCAAATCGGCAACCTGGAGGTCTCCTCGCCGACCTATTCGACGAATCGCCAAAAGGGCGATTTAGATCGATAAAATATTTAGAGTTTGAAGGTGTTTAGATCCATTCGGTGAGCTAATTCAGCATTTCGCCGAAGCATTTGGTATGTCGCCGAAGCATTTGGCAGGTGAGCTCTTCGAATTGTCCAGTCCAGACAAGCTTCAATAAAACAAGCATAACTTTCTACTCCAAACTCTAAATGATGAAAATTTGGCGGCGTTGGAAATAATACTCATAGGCCTTTAATTTGGAAGGTCATGGGCTACCTAAATCTTTATATACTGAGAGATATTATCATTTTAAATTGACTCTTATATGAGCTAATGTGAAAACTTAGCCGATAGAAATTCTTTGAATTTGGCTTGGCATTTGAGGTTCCTTATGAACCTAAACCACATTCAATACACTTCAAATACTTAGAAAAGGACCTTAAAATATATGAACAACTTAGAAGTCATCGGGTTCATTCCTATATGCATATGGAGGATGGTTTTGATCTTTATTTAGAAGTTGCAGAGAGTTACAATTATATCATTCTCTATCGTTACATAATGACACATTTCAATAATTTGAATAATAAACCTACAAAAAACATGTATGAGGTCAGTATATCAATTCATTATGAATAATGAGAATAGCCACATTGGAAGAAACATATCATATAAATGGATTTGGCCGGTAAAATTTCCTAATAAGATTAGATACTTCCTCTTGCTTTGTACACATGATAGACTATCAATATGTGACTACCTCTATCATGTAGGTATCAAAGTTGAAAAAACTTGTTATTTCTGTAAAGAACCAGTAACTTTAAGGCACATCTTTATTAACTATCCTAATGAGCGAAGATTCTGGGATGATCTGGGCTTTAATCATCTCATTTGTAGGATCATCACCAACCAAAAGACTAAATGGCTAGATTCCTTAAAAAAAACAAAAGCCTAATTATAAACAAATATCTCCAATGGGATCAAGCCCTTCCTTTCTACTTGTGGAACATTTGGTTAGTCAGAAATGACAACTACCACAATTAAAAAGGATGGAAATTAACTCCAAAACTCGATACACTCATGCGATGGAATACTTTAGTTTAACGAACAAACGCACTATATCACCTAAGACAGTAAAAACATATGTGAAATGGAAACCATCTAACATGAAATTTAAACTCAATATTGATGGTCCAGTGGATGGAAATATAGAAAAAGAGATATAGGAGAAGTGATTAGAAATAAAGATGGGAACTGGATAGTGGGACTTATGGGGAACCTATTCTCAACAACTAATGTCATGGCTGAATTAAAAGCTCTAGTGAAAAGCCTAAAGCTAGTTATTACACATGACCTAAGACCCCTAGAAATCTCTATAGATTGTGTAGAAATCATTCGATACTTAAAAGATGACCACTCATCTTACACTAACATTTTATCTGATTGCAGGGATCTAATCTGGCTATTGGGGAATCCTCTGGTGCAACATAGCTATCACGAAGAGAACAAATGGTAGATATTCTAGGTAAGGAGCGTACTAAGTTAGATACAGCAAACTCCTTTCTGTTATGGGTAGTTCCTCCTTTGTTTGCAGTAGGAAAGATGGAAATAGACAAAGTTGGAACTATTTGCTAGGCATATAAATCCTAAGGAGTCGTTTGATGTGATGGATAAGGAAAAATAATTCTGAGATAAGTTTTTATCACTCCTCAATACTTTGTTTGGTTATAAAATATGGGATAACTTATCCCAAAATTAATATTTATGATTAAGATAAGTTATCCATACTTGTGGGTAGAATAGTAACACCGAGATGACTTATCTCAAGATAAAAATATAAAACAACAAAAGTATACGCCGCCCCCTCCCCTTTCCTTAAATCCTCTTTTATACATCACTTTTAAATCCATGTATATTGAAATAATATTTAATACTATTCACAACCTTCACTACTCGTTATTTTTATAATAATAACTTTTTCATTAAAAAATTATACTATATAAAATATAATTTTTATTTATAAATATATCATACGTTGAATTTATTTGACTAATTCTTATGTTTATTTATATTTTGATTTCTCTTAAAATGTTGACTAAACTGTTGAATTACATATTTTTAATTAAATAGTCTTTTAATCACTTGAAAAATTATATTTTACATATCAATTAAAATGAAGATAACTTTAATATTTTTCAATATATGAGTGATATGTGCTTAAATGGAGTATCATCAACAATAAAATCTTGTCACGGCCCAACCCACCGAACTGTACAGGCGCCTACTATACCACCTAGATAGGAGAACCCTTACCACCCATTTTGAAAACAGGTAATGTGGGATAAACAGAAACAAAATTCACTATTTAAAACTATAAAGAAGGTCTCAACCTTGATTTATATAGAACACCTTTTACAAGTTGACCAAAAACTTCTTTTAAAGCACTAATAAAACCCTTCCAAGAAACAAGTCTAAATGGGAACAAGAGCTACTAAGAGAGTACAATATACAACAAAATATGACACGGCTCCCACCATGAGGAAGGAAGGAGTAGAAGCTGCCCGAGATAATCGTCGTCTTCTCCTATGAAATATGACTGATCCTACAATCAGACTATGTCAAGTGGTATAGCAAGAGTAGTATTAGTACACATAACACGTAATAGTAGTCATCATCGGTCAATCCGATACCCACCACATAATATAAAGTAATCAACCAGAAGAAGACATGCCATACAAAAATACACCACCCCCAACTATCCTAGTCACCACCAGTACACTTCGATTCCTGCCCTACCCTATTCCGCAGCAAACTCTACCATTTATCATTCCACTCCCTTAACCTATTGACGCTTCCAAGGCTTAACACTTTTATTGGATCATAGCTCAGATCTTCTATCACATAAAGAAGTCCCTGAGTCCAGGTCCCCACCAACTTTATCTAGCAAGTCTACTACTTTTCCTCATGCTCTCACGAGTACCCTAGCCCTTGACTATCTAGTAAAACACAGGTGGACTCATCACGTATTAGCAGACACTACATTACCCAATCATGAATATAGACCACTAGGACTTCCCGTCCCTACTATCATTTCATTATACATACATGAGCATGATCAATCATAATATAACAATGTTAATTAATGGTCCTCTCATAGAACCCACACTCAAACTATTAGTATACGGGTATGGTATTCGATCCCAAACATAATTAGTGTACCAGTGTGGATCCCGATCCAATTGTGCCGGTGTGGCATCCATTTTAATTGTACCACTGTGGTAACCAATCTAGTTGTGCTGGTGTGGCACCCGATCCACAGGAATCACAACTCATAATGTAACAACCAAATTTGAGATCACAAGTAAATCAGACAGGTTCATTGCATGAGATTAACAACATGAAATTGTTCATATTCAACTGTTATTCCCTTAGTAAATGTTACACAAGTAATTCATATAGGCAGACATATATATATATATATATATATATATATATATATATATATATATATATATATATATATATATAGCCATAGATCAGTAATGGACCCCCTTGTAAACACGCCCTTGTTCTCAGGAATTACCAACCATCTCAATAGGAGTTATCTCGATTATCAATCAAGAACTAAACACCTACTTCTAGTCACACACAAGTCATAACCCGCATAATACACACCTGCCCAAAATAACAATAACAACACATCTAGCCATCCAGACTCCATGCCCGAAGGCCTAGACATAAAATCTCCCATCAATCTATGATATATTATGCAATGAGAACAGGTCTATAACAACTCAGTTAAGAAAACCTAACCTACTTGGATGCCAAGCAACTGCTGAAGGACACCAGCACAATTTATGACTTTCGAGAGGCAAAAAGACAAAGGCAGACCTGAAATTTATGAGTAAGAGCCCTCCTTAGACTAAGATCCCTTCACTCCCATATTCGTAATCCTAGATCATCTTTTTAGGGTTTTAGAGTGACTCCTATCTATTTTATCACTTAAGGAGAGAAGGAGAATAAATGTGTTTTGTAAAAGAAGAACACACAATGAAGAAGAAGAAGAAATGAACAAGAAAAAGAAGAAGAAATGAAGAAGAAGAAGAAAAAGAAGAAATGAAGAAGAACAACAACAACAAAAAATATTTTTTAAGAAAAAAAACGTTTTTCACGCGCTTAAAATAGGTGTAGCACACGCAATGTGCCAATGAACAAAACCTAGTTGAGGTGTCTAAGTGAAAGTTGGTGTCAATTTTAGGGGGCCACCGATGGATTTTGCCTAAGTCCTTTTCATAATACATCGCTAGTTGATACAAACCAAACACAAAATATAAATAATTACCAAAAAAATCAAAATAAATTATAATTAAATTTTTTCACTATTGAATTTAAGTAAAATCCTCATCATTTAATCTCATTTGGAATCAATATTATTTTTCACAATACAGTGAGTTGGGTCTATTCAGTTGCAAAATTCAATCGACGGCTATCTGTAGGTAGATCGGAGTACAACTTTTCCGATCAGAATATGGAGGCGGCTCCCTCCAATCCCACTCATCATATCATCTCCACCGCAAACTCCGCCCCTTCCGCCGCAATTAGTATGAACGCCTCCGTCGCGAGCCACCGTAATCCGCTAAGAGTTGACTGGCCGACGGTAGACGGACCACTGGGTCTCATGGAGCAGGAATCCATCGATCAGGCGCGTAGATTCTTCAAGTTTGGATTTTTACTCCTCCCTTGGCTTTGGGCTGTCAATTGCTTATACTTTTGGCCAGTTCTTCGTCGTCCTAGCTCCTATTATCACCGAGATCTCCGCCGATGTAGGTCCTTTATACTTTTTGTTACAACTGCTATAGAATTGAGATCCATTTCGTTATTTATTTATTTATTTATTTGGAGAAACCCATCTTAGTAACACCGATGTTGACTCGCTTTTTCCAGCTGATTGAGTTCGTGAATTATACTTGCCCTGTTACGAAAAGAATTGAAGGGTTCTGAGTATAAGGGCAAACTCATCTAGTTGTGTGAAATAGGACATGATTTCTTAAATGTTTTACATATTCAAAGAATACTTATAACTACACTAACTTTCAGATTCCCGTGTAATACTTTCCTTAGTATTTGTCATGCCTTCTTCACTTTCGTATTTTCTTTTTCCAAAACTGCTTTGAAATACTTTCTTCTTGTTGTTCTTTATCTGAGTCAGAGGGTCACACTAGGTTTTTTGTTGTTGCACTTAACCTACATTAAATTCAAAATTCATAGGTAAACAAAAAAACTTAAAACAATGTAGTTAGAAATAAATATTGTTTGACTATCCAAGTAAATGCTGCCAAATTAATTTGGGGGTGGGGAGTGGGGGGATGTGAACTTATGTGCTTTTACTGTTTTGATGAGTGTGTACTATTTGCTTTTGGGTTGTGGGGGTGTAATTTGGTCAGCTTCGGCATGATGTTACTGAAGGGGAACACATCCTATTTGTTTTGTTTTGTGTTTGGTAAGCTAGAACCAACAGTTGTGTAGATCAGCCATGAGATAGTGAAGATAAACGTTACCATCCATATCCCTCTCAGATCACAATTTGAATCTTTTCATGTTATGTTAATTCTTGCTTCTACTTTTGTGCCGCTGCAAGTTTTGGCCAAGAAGAAATTGTTGTCAAATTTCAAAAGTGCTAAATTAGGAAAGTGTGTGCACTGTTTGGCTAGAAAACAAAATAGAGTTTCTTTCATATCTCATCCTCCTTCCAGAAAGACAAAGTTGCTTGGGAAAATGAGCAAAAAGAGATTTTTGAGAGTGGAATGAAAGGATAAGGGATTTCTATTTCTTTTTCCTTTTCTTTTGTTATAAACATTTAATTAGGAGTTAATTATGAAGAGATGGGGTTGAATTAGAATATTTAAAAGTTTAGGGTAAAAATTAAAAGATCAAAAACTTTTAATAAAACCCTAAATTTCATTCATTTTCTCCATTTTTTTAAACGCTCTGTTCTCCTTTTCCCTCCTCTCTTCTCTTTTCTTTTCTCCATTTTTTTAAACGCTCCTGTTCCTTTTTCCTTTCATTTTCTTCTTTCTTAACTTCTTTGCCTTTTTTCTTCTTCGTTTTTCCCTTTCTTTTCAAACTTTTTGTGTTTTCATCATCTTCTTCTTCGGATGTTGTCATCCTCATTTTTTTCTTCACTCCGATTTGATTGTGAAAATTATAAAAAAAATTGATATGTTGTTTATATAAACAGGAGTTGTTCAAGCAACCAAGAGATGTTGTTTAAACTATCCTAAGTTGTTTAGTTCAAACAACAGAAGTTGTTTAAACAACCAAAAATTATTTAAACAACCAAAAGTTGTTTAGTTTAAACAACCAGAAGATATTTAAACAACCCTAAGTAAATATCAACTAGTTGTTTGGAAAGATATAAAAATATTTGCTAATTGTTTTGGAGACCGAGGTATGAAAACATTTGTTAGTTGTTTAGATAAATGTTTAAACATCTGCCAGTTGTTTGAAGGTGATGATGACGTGAAGGAGGGGAGGTTGGGGGAGGATGGGGCTGAGAGGTGGATGAGGGGCAGGAAAAAAAAAGAGGGGGTCTTTTGTAAATTAAAAAAACTTGTGGGTTCTTAAAATATGTGTCATTATCACTAATTAAAAAAGAGTCCCTTTTACTTCATTTTCAAGACTTGTGTCCTATTTTTTTAATTTACACTCTCAAAAGTTTCTTTTAATTCAATCCCCCAAGTTGCTTGAGTTAGTGGGTTCTGATTTATGTGGTCTAATGAAGATAAGAACGTTGGGTGGTGCACTTCACTTTGCTACTTTTATTGATGATTGCTCAAGGAAACTTTGCTGTGAATTGATGTAATTATATGATGTAATTACAAGCTGATTATTTTTTAATTTCTTTCTTTTATTTTTATTTTTATTTTTTTCATTTTAATTTTATTTTTTATTAATATTTTTTAAATTCTTATTATTTTTATTATTCTAATATTTTTTAAAAATATTTATTTTTTTATTATTTAAATTTCATTTCCTTCTCATTCTCAACATTTATTTCATGTGATTCCATGCAATTTTTCGTATTAATTTTTTTATTCTATGTTTGTTATTTTCATTAGCATAATTTTGCTAGTATTCGAATTTTTAAATTAAAGTAGAAGTCATTGTTGAATAAAGTTGCAAATTTAAGTTTTCTTTTCTTTTTAAATCATATTTATATACATTATGTTGAAACTTGACATAAGAGTAGTATTGTGTTTAAAATTGTATTTTGAATTTAAAACTTATTTTTTTATAATATTAGTAAGAATGTATGTTTATTAATTAATATATTTTCAAAAGACAATATATATCTAAAATATTTGTCTAATATAAATTTTAAGTTTAGATAATTAACTTTTATTTTTAAAATTTAATATAACCTTGTAATTACACTTGTGCAAACAAACAGGTCATCGTAATTACTAGGTTGTGTAATTACTATGCTGGTCATTACACCAATTCCAATTACCAGGTGGCTTTCCAAACAGACCCTAAGTCCTTTCTAGCTAAGTCTCTTATGTCATAAAGTTGAAGAGCTATCACTCTCAACTACATTCACCATATCAGTCGTAGTCCAGTACTGACCACAAGCCAAAATCAAGGGACCCTTAGTGAATTTCCACCACAAATATATATAATCGATCCAAAGCTTTGTTACAAATTGTTGGTGTTTGGAAAGGTGTGGTTCATGCAGCGGAATAAAAGCAAACAGGAACTAAATCCTCTCCTTGTACTTTTGAGAACAAAGAGGGAAATTTTAATGTGGAAAAACCTATACAATGTGAAGAGTAAAAACCACGGGAGCAAAACTCCACTATATTGATGAGAGAGTTACAAAAGTTCTCCAAAATGGCAACAACATCAATGCCAAATACGGAGCAATAATAGCAACAGGAATAACAACCAAACAAGAGAAGTTTGGAAGAAAAAACACCAAAGATTAGCTACTGTTCACGGCTAATAATCTAGAGCTACATGACACCAAATCTTGCTCTATTAGTTTCTAATAAAAGACCAAGTTGGCTACCTTGTTACTACTTCACCCCAGTCAAAGACCCCACCGTGGTATGCGTCAATAAGACTACCAAGGGCCTTTGTAGCACTAGTATGCCACAGAAGTCATGGGTGATCATTGGTCCAATTATTTGGGCGAAACCAATTCCCAGGGTGTGACGGGTGGTGTGTACAGGGCCCGGGTACATATTCACCGTGGCATGATGATCCGCGATTACTAGTGATTCCAACTTCATGTTCCCGAGTTGCAGAAATTTCAGCTTAATCTGATAAGAAACAAAGCGGCCAAAAGAAGCTGGCTGGTCGTAGGTATTCTTTGGTGTGCTTCATCTGAAGAATATGGTCTGCCTATTTATAGAGGTGAATGCCTCTCGTTGATGTCACTGATGACATCCACAATCCCAAAATAATACTTGGCTTCATTAACTTTGCCAAACAAACCTTTGTTTGTCAAAAGTCATGAATTTGGACGGTGACCAACAGCCATTTGCAATCTGCTGCAAAACTTCTACTATGAGTGTGAGTGGGTTTACATTTTTCTTGCCAACCCTTCACCTACCTCATTTATCTCCAGGAGGAGGGACTCGACGTTTCATCTTGAGATACCTCTGAGCCCATATAATCATGATTTGAGTCCCATCATTGAACACCGAGAAATAGTCCATCAATCAAGCATATGCTTATGCACATAAATGAACAAAGTTAAATGGAGATTTTAGCATCCTGTGTGCAAAAGCACTGTCCTATATAATTCAAATGCTGTGCTTTAACTGTAGAAAAGACCATATGGCTGCTTGCTTGTTTTCCATAAGCCCCCCCTCCCCCCCCCCCCCCCGCCAAATCAAGGGAAAGAACCTTAAAGGGGTCTTTCTTTCACCTCTCTCTAGTCACAACGGAGGCCCATTTCAAGTGGAATTGAATGTTGAGGTTTGCATGCTTCCTCTATGCTGGAGAAACTCCTATGCTTCCGTTTGTCTTGATTGTCTTCATGGCTAAATACGTCGAGCTTTTTCTTTGTTCACTCTGACCGGGAAAAAAAACACTTTCTCCTTGTCTCATTTCCATCCAATTCTCTCTCTCTCTCTCTCTCTCTATATATATATATATATATATATATAAAGCTCACCACAAGTGTCTGGTGTTGCGCAAGTGAGCAATATTTTAACCATAATTAGTCCTAGTTCTAACACCTAATAATGGTCAAGGACTTTCTGGCAATTCATCAATTGTTAGAGAATATACAACAACAACCCAGTGAAATCCCACACCGTGGGGCTGTTAGAGAATATGTAAATGTGTGTGTGTGTGTGTGTGAGTGAATTAGTTTCATCACATGCTTGGGCGACTCCGATAACTCTTATATAGCTATCTCTACTTAAGTCTACTGGGCATCTTACAATCTCTATTGTTTAGGTTTTAGAATGTTTTGAGTTATATAAGTTGGGTTAATTTCATGGTGTCTGCTGACTGCTGTTATGAGAGCAATTGGTTTCATGGTGTTTACTGTTATGAGTTTCTCTAATATTAAGTTTTGAAAACTATGATTTGTAGATGTTGTCAGGTCAGCAATTGGTTTCACGGTGTTCGCTGTTATCCTCACAAGTTGGGTTGTTACCTTTTCTGTTGGAGGAGAGCGTCTATTTGGTCATGCGCGGAACAAGCTAGTAATGTACAACGTTGCTGAAAAATATGGTTTGACGGGGTGGATCTAGGTACTTGTCGCATTCGTTTGTGGTCAAACATGCCTGCTAGATACAAGATTTGTATATATTCTTCCCTTGAAAAAGACTCTGAGACTGGAATATCTCAGTTAGACAGTTACCATGACACTATTAAGTAGTGAGGAAACCAGAGAAGAGGTGCTCCTTTTAAACTCAATTGTATGGAAAACCCAAAGGTATACATTGCAGGCTGCAGCTTGGAAGTTGTCATATTGCTCTCTCTCTCTCCCCCTCTCTCTCTCTCTCTCTCACACACACAATGATGGAATTGTAGATGGAATTATAATATTGTAGCATTAAGGGAGGATGAGACAGGTGAATCTATGCATAGTTAAGCTACTAAACTAAAAGCTTAAAGCTATTTGATCATAAGCTTAGGATTCATGTACCTGGTTAGAATTAGTCTGTGATAAGCTGTAGTAGTTGTAGAGTTGTACATACTCAAAACTTTTGGGGGTTGCAAGGCAGTCTTTTGAGAGAAGAGGGGGGAAAAAATATAGTTCAAAACTAAAAATTATAATCATGAATGATGAATATATAAATAAAGAAATTGAAAAAGGTTATGATAAAATAAAATATCAATTATTTAGTATTGTCGCTTCTGAAGTGGTGCAGAATTTGAATGACGACATTGAAGCATAAATTAAGCAAGGCAAATTATTCAACACGCTTTGAGCTTTGCTTTAGGGATTAAGCGTGTCTTTATCAACACTACTTTGTATATCTTTTTGTCAGAATTATTTACTATAAAAAGATAGTAGATATTATTTATGTATAGTATATCCTGACACTACTGGAAATTAGTGAAAAAGATAAAACATCAATCTCGAACTAGAAGTAGAGTTTTATAACTTGTGTATTTTCAAATTCACAAACAAGTCAAATTATGAAAATAAGTTGATTTATCCAAAATTGTGTATGCTATTGAGTTGAGTGATATGTTGCGGGCAAAATTCAGTTTTCTCTCATAGTCGTGGTAAGGGGTATTTACGATTTTGTTAAAAATCCATCTAAATCAAAAATCAAACTAGATCGATTAATTAAATTTATTTTTATTTGGTTTTAGTTTGAATTAAGTTTTAAAAAACTAATAATATTTGATTTGATTTTATTGAAAACAAACCGATGAAATTCTGAACCACGTCAATAAGTTATGTACACAAATTTTATGATCCTATGTATACAATGTATTATTTTCTATAAATAATTTTAAATACTTTGTATATTTTTTCACAAAAAATTTGTTTATCTCTAATAGGTTAATTAACTTTACACCTCAAACTCATTTATTAAAAGAAAGTCATGAATTTAAACTCATTTATTCAAAGAAAAAACTATTGAGATTTACCATTATAACATTTTTGTATTATTTTATCAACTTTATTCGCTTGATTAAAACTTATAGATATTAAGAAACTTTCGAGAAAATTATAGCCACCATAATAAAAGGTTAATAATAGATAATAAATTGAAAAATTTTTGTTCTAATTGTAGGGGAAAAAATAAAAGAGAGAAACATCATTATTATTCTTAAAAAAAAAATCAAGACAACCAAACTGATGGATGTGAATTATATTTGATTTAATTTTTAATAATTAAAAAATTAAATTGATTTGATTTTGATTTTACCCCAAATCGATCCCAACTGAATTATGAACACTCCTAGTCATGGGTTGATCTACAAGAGTATTCAATATTTTAACTTGAAATATGTATGTCTGTGAACAAATATTTAATATCATGTGAATATAATAGGTTCGGAGTTCGGGGAGTCCGTTGCATTTTGTACTCTTGTATTTTATTTTTGTAATTTGCACTCTATTTTATTATTTTTAATGATTTAATACGTAAACTTTTTTAAAAGAAAATTGCAAAATCACCATGTTTATAACGTTTTCAAGAGGGTAAAATGAAAATATAAATAATATATTATTTTTTCTTAAATTATTTATTTTAATATAGGAGGCTAGATGAACTAAAAACATTCCCCGTCATCTTCTCTTACATCGTCAAAGAAAGCAGTCGTTCATATTTTGCTACTATACACCTTAGTTCCTTAGAAGAATAATCTTTAAGTTTTTTTGTTTTTTTTTTTGAATATAGAGAAAGGTTATCTCTTCTTCATCTTCATCATCTGATTTGGCCATGAGTGAATACATGGACTCAAACTTTGAGGATCTTTCATTAGGGCATTATTAGCATGGAAGTATCTTCTTGATCATCTCCCTCATTACATTATATTCTATGGAAGTATCTCCCCAGGCAGTTAGAGTTTGCTTCACAATATTGTCGGCAACATCTCTTCTTTTGAAACTGTCGAGGACCTTAGTTCCTCTTCCGTCCATGACTATTTTTAATGTACTCCTTGTAATCAAGCTTACGAAGAGGATATTATTTAACAAAATAATCAAATTTTGTTCTTCGAGATTTGTTGGATCATCCATTTGAAAAAGATTCTTTCTGGATGTTAATCTTTTACAAGAAAAACCTGCTCATATATTAATTATTGGCTTGTATGAGTCCACTACGAGTCAAGGGATTAAGTCCTCATTCATCAGCTAAGGACAAACAACACCAGGAGTCAAGAGAAGAGACCGGGTCTTGACTGAAAGCGAAAAACAGAAAGACAACAATCTACACAAAAAGAAAGTTCAATACATACTATGTTTACATGAAAACTTTCTTGCTCAATAAAGGAAAAAATCACTACCCTACCTCGTAGAATTTCATCAATAACTTAACTAAACACAAGCTAGATTTTATATTACAAACACTAAATTAAATTCATAATTTCTTCCCCTGGTAATAACTCTATTACGAATTAACTAAGTAATAATTTTATTCCACTACACCAACTCTAGTTGATATAGATTTCAACTAAACAGTAACTTTATTTTCCACTACATCATAACGGCTAACTCTTGCCAACAACTCAAATATATAAGATAAGAAGATAAAATATCTACACAAGCTTCTCACAAGGAGTAAGCTTACAATGTTAGAGCAATAAACAAGACTCAACAATCCAGAACATAAGATAAAATCAGTTGTAAAGAACAAATTCTTCAATTTTTGGAACTTTGTCTTGTCGGAGCACTTTGATAGCTTTGAAGAAAGAATATGAATATTTTAATTATGCAAAATTCAAGTCCTTATCACTTGGTTTGTTGAATATGTATAGAGGATGAGAGAAGTGAAAACTTTGATCATTTCACAAGAGAGAAAGACCATTACAGCTTTTTTGCAGTGATGCATTTTTTGCAACAGTGATAACAACTTTACAACTATGGAAAGCTGTAAGCAGTGGTGGATCCAGAAATTTTATATCATAGGTGCTCAACTATTTTCAGCTAGGAATGGGTGCTCAATTAATATATTTCAATGAATTACTAAATTTTGTACATAAATAATAATGTTTCTCACAAAAGGCATTGGGTGCTTAAGCACCCATAATACATAACATAGGTCCGCCACTAGCTGTGAGAGTAGACTCATATCGTCCTACTGTGTACTGAACCCTCATTAGTTTCCCTATGCAATAAGATCATTCCGAGTGACAATTCCTCATGAATGAGTATTCTCCCTTGTCTGAGAATTTTAGTCACACAACAATCGACCTCTGATTCCTCGATAAGTGTTAACCATATGCAAGCTACCATGGTTAATAATTTGTTAGAAGTTAGTTGAAGTTTGTTAGAAGTTAGTTGAAGTTTGTTAGATGTTAGTTGTAGGTTGATAGTGACTTGTAACTAACTACTCAAACTCTATAAATGCAACTCACTCACACCACATGAATGATGAGTGTGTGTATGCACAATGTGACTATTGAGAGCAATGTGATCTTCTCTCTTTTTCTCTTATTCTCTGCAACATCTCCTCTGCTTCTTCTTCGTCTGCTGCATCTGCAGCTTCTCATCTTCGTCTTCCATCTTTTCTTCTCGTCTAACTCGTCTTGATTCATATAGTCGTCTAACAAGACTCCATCACTGAAGTTATCATGGTATCAGAGCATTTGGTAAGATCCTAGAACTGGAACAAGCAGTTAAGTACTGGAAAAAAAACGAGAAGTGCAGGTGCTCATCTCTGAAAGGTGTTTGAGTCGCAGTCAATTTCAGCATTCTCAGTTTTGAAGCAAGTTCAACGGTGAATCTAGGTGAAGCTGCAACTGGAACACTAGGTGCTGAGAACTTAAACTCAAACACAGCAGCATCTGAGCTGGTAATACCAAATATTGACCACAATCATCCTCTCTTCTTGCATCAAAATGATACTCCATGTAGCTCATTAATTTCTCTTCAACTAGTTGGTTCAGAGAACTACGTGATCTGGAGTAGATCAATGAGAATTGGATTAATAGGCAAGAGTAAACTTGGATTCATTGATGGTAGATATCCTAAGTCTAAGTTTGGACCTGAGTTTTCTGATGCTTGGGAGAAGTGTAATGTTGTAATCCTCTTTTGGATTATGAATGCAGTTCGACCAGGATTGCTGGGGACTGTGGTGTATGGAGGAGATGCACACAAGGTTTGGTGTGATCTAAAGGAAAGGTTCAACAAGATAAATGGAGCTCATGTGTATCAACTCCATAAAGAAATTCATGGTCTAAGTCAGGGAACCATGTCAGTTTCATATTATTATACAAAACTCAAAGGCTTGTGGAATGAATATGATTCAATTATGCCTTGTCCAAGTTGTTCATATCCTGAGTCTAAGAAGTTTCAAGATCATTATGAGTATCAAAGGTTACTAGAGTTCCTAATGGGACTAAATGAAACCTACTCTGCAGTTAGAGGACAGATTTTGATGCAGTCTCCAACTCCAAATTTGAACAAAGCCTTTTCCCTTGTCATGGATCATGAAAGTCAAAGGAACATAGCACACACTAACTATGAATCATGCCATCCTAAACTGATGGAAAGTACTGCATTGTTTAGCCAAAAAGGGAGTGGTCCTAGTATTGGTAATGGGAATTCTGGTCATCAACCTAGTGGAGGTAGTGGTAATCCAATTAGAAGTCACTATGAAGCTCAGTTCAATCCTCAGAAACCACAAAAGTCTGTTATCACCTGTGAGGTGTGTGGCTACAGAGGTCACACTAAGGAGCAATGTTTCAAGGTCAAAGGATATCCAGTTGGCTGGAGATCCAAGAAGAAAACTGGTAGTTCTACACCTAGCTCTAGTTCCTTTGCTAACTAAGTTACAGTTGCTCAAAGTGCAGGCTTATCACACAATGAAGAACCTAGTGCAGCATACAAGTCACCTGCAGCTTTCTTCACAAAAGAACAATATCAGCAAATAATGCAGTTACTAACCAAAGGCAGTGACATTGGTGGAGAGCATTTAGCCAAATCAACCACAGTAGGTAGATTTTTATCAACACTGGTGTCCAAATATGTGAATAAGGAGTGGATAGTTGACACAGGAGCTACTAACCATATGACATCTCAGTTGTCATCACTAGATAAATGTACCTCAGTGTCTAAGCCTAAAAGAAGGCATGTACTACTACCAACAGGAAATGTTGCATTAGTGTCTCATGTTGGAAGCACAAAAGTCTTTGGAGATCAAGTTATTGACAATGTTCTCTTTATTCCTGATTTCAAATGCAACCTCTTATTTGTGTCTCAACTAACTAAGGAGCTTCAATGTATGGCAGCCTTTTTTCCTGATTTTTGTATCTTTCAGGATCTCTACAGTGGACAGGTCAAGGGGATTGGTAGAGAAGATGAAGGACTCTACATCTTCAAGGAAGGCTTCCACCATACTGATCCTACTCAGAGGAGATGCAATACTTTTACTGCTCAAGCTTCTTCTACTAGTGTTGTATATGGTAGTAGTTCTGATTCCAGTATATTGTGGCATAGCAGGTTAGGACATGCTCCTATTGATGTAATAAGAAGGTCCTCTAGTCTTGCAGGAGTAGATATCTCTAATAGCTCACCTTGTACAGTGTATCCATTAGCAAAACAAACAAAAGTTCCTTTTCCTGTAAGCAATCACACTTCAAAGGCACTCTTTGACTTGGTGCATTGTGATGTCTGGGGACCATATAGAGTACCTACTCATAATGGAATGAAATACTTTGTTACTGTAGTTGATGACTACTCCAGATTCACTTGGCTATTTCTTCTCACAGCTAAATCTGATACTATAATTGTGATGAGACATGTTTTTGCTCAAATCCATAATTTGTTTTCAACTTGTGTCAAAGTGCTTAGAACTGATAATGGGACTGAATTCATGAGCACAGCCTTTCAGTCCATGCTGTCAACTCTGGGAATATGTCATCAAACCACATGTGTATACACTCCTCAGCAAAATGGTGTGGTAGAAAGGAAGCACAAAACTATCTTAAACATGGCAAGAGCCTTGAGGTTCCCGGCATCAGTACCCTTGCAGTTTTGGGGAGAATTTGTTACCACAGTGTCTATATCCTTAATATACTTCCATCTAAACTTTTGTCTTATAAGTCTCCCTTTGAGATACTGTATCAACATCCTCCATCCCTCTCTCATATCAAAATTTTTGGTTGCCTATGTTATGCTACTTGTCCAGCCATCACAGATAAGTTCTCTCCTAGAGCCATACCTGTTGTGCATATGGGATACTCTTTGTCTCGAAAGGGGTACCTCCTATATGATCTGCATACTAAGTCCTTGTTTGTGAACAGGCATGTTGTGTTTAAAGAAGGCATGTTCCCTTTTAGAGACTTTCAAACCTCATCCAATCCCATCTTTCCTGTCTTAACTCTAGTACAACCTGATAATGATCATCCCCCTACTAGCCTGTCACCTGTTGTTCCTCCTCAAGACTCTCAGCTATCACTTACTCCTGAAGACCATTCTCCACTTCCATCTCCTACAGCAGTTCCTACCAGAAAGTCCTCCAGATCAACCAAACCTCCTATCTGGCTTCAGGATTTTGTTACTCAATCCAAAAGTCACTCTTGTCTTTTTCCAGTTTCTGACTTTGTTAGCTACAAACACTTGTCTCCTTCTTACATCTCCTGCATCAAGACATTCTCATCTATCTCAGAGCCCTCTTCTTATCATGAAGCTGCTCTTGACCCTCAGTGGATCCATGCAATGCAGCAGGAAATAGATGCCTTGATGGACAACAAAACTTGGAGTCTGGTAGATCTTCCTCCTGGTAAGAAGCCTATTGGTTGCAGATGGATCTACAAAGTAAAATACAAATCTACAGGTGAAGTGGAGAGGTATAAGGCCAGGCTAGTTGCTAAGGGTTATAGCCAACAGAAGGGGCTCGATTATGGGGAAACTTTTAGCCCTGTGGCCAAAATGGTTACTGTGAGATCCATCATAGCACTTGCTGCTTCAAAGGGTTGGCTCATCCATCAGATGGATGTTCACAATGCCTTCCTTAATGGTGATCTGTTAGAGGATGTCTACATGACCATTCCTCCTTGGTTTGCTAGACAGGGGGAGAACACTAAAGTCTGCAAACTCCACAAGTCTCTATATGGTCTCAAACAAGCACCAAGGCAGTGGAACTTCAAGCTAACACAGTCTTTGCTTCAGCTGGGATTTCATCAAAGTCACTATGATTACTCACTCTTCACTAGACATGATAAACATGATATACTCATTGTGTTGGTATATGTAGATGATCTTTTGATCACTGGTAGTAACCAGGATATCATCAGAGACACCATAAAAGATCTATAGAAGGAGTTCAAGATGAAGGATCTAGGAGAGCTCAAATTCTTCCTAGGGATTGAATGTGCCAGATCAAGCAAAGGGATCCACATATCTCAAAGGAAATATGCTCTTGAACTAATAGCTGAGTGTGGTCTAGGGGGAGCTAAACCTGCAGCAACTCCCCTGGAACAAAATTAGAAGCTCACATCTGCACAACATGATGAGTGTGTTGAAGGTACGGGTAATGAGGGACATGAAGATCACAAACTGCAGGATCCCAGTAGGTACCAAATACTGGTAGAAAGACTTCTATATCTGACCATGACTAGACCTGACTTAACTTCTCAATTCAGGTTCTGAGTCAGTTCATGCACTGCCCCAAAGAGTCTCACATGGAAGCTGCATTGAGAGTGGTTAGGTACATAAAAGAAGCCCCTGGTCTTGGACTACTAATGTCAGTAGAAGACACCAACAAGCTTCTAGCCTACTGTGACTCAGATTGGGGAAGCTGCCTGGAAACAAGAAGGTCTGTAACTGGCTACTTGGTCAAGCTTGGTGGAGCCTTGATATCTTGGAAATCTAAGAAACAGGAGATTGTATCCAGAAGCTCAGCTGAAGCTGAGTTTAGGACATGGCTCACTGTGCTGCTGAAGTTACATGGCTTGTAGGGCTATTTGAAGAACTTGGCATACACATTGAGCTTCCTATAACCATGGTGTGTGACAGCAAAGCAGCTATTCAGATTGCTGCTAATTCTATCTTCCATGAAACAACCAAACACATAGACATCGATTGTCACTTTGTAAGAGAAAAGATCAACCAAGGAATGCTGAAAACAGAATTCTCACACACCAAGGATCAACTAGCTGACTTGCTCACAAAGAGTCTTGGCAAGGGACAATATCAGCTGCTGGTGAATGAGCTTGGAGTCATGAACTTGTTCAAATCATGAGCTTGAGGGGGAGTGTTAACCATATGCAAGCTACCATGGTTAATAATTTGTTAGAAGTTAGTTGAAGTTTGTTAGATGTTAGTTGTAGGTTGATAGTGACTTGTAACTAACTACTCAAACTCTATAAATGCAACTCACTCACACCACATGAATGATGAGTGTGTGTATGCACAATGTGACTATTGAGAGCAATGTGATCTTCTCTCCTTTTCTCTTCTTCTCGGCAACATCTCCTCTGCTTCTTCTTCGTCTGCTGCATCTGCAGCTTCTCATCTTCGTCTTCCATCTTTTCTTCTCGTCTAACTCGTCTTGATTCATATAGTCGTCTAACAAGACTCCATCACTGAAGTTATCAATAAGTTTGTAAAATCATCAAAATAAAGTATAGTATCGTAGTAACTATGCATTATAGATTTTTCTTTTTTGATAATGACAAACACATGAAGCAAGTTCCTCTTGAGAACCAAATTCTCATTCAGTTGACTCTAAGAATTGGATCAAGTTCTTTAGGTAGCATATTTGATTCCTCAATAAATTTGTCAAATCATCAAAATAAGGCATGGCACTATAACATTTGTGCGTCATCACATACATTCATCGATATAGTGTAAATATTGCGTGCAAGTAAATACTTACTTGATAATCTGATATTGAAGGTCTCCATTTACATCTGCCATGAGATCTTAATATAGTTTGGGTATCTTAAGAATTTTTTGTTAATTGTTTTTACCTTTTACTTCATTGAACATGTTTAGGTTGTAGTAGGATTTCAATAATGTCAGTTTATTTTAGTAGTGGAAAATTCTATGTATTTATAGGGGTGTGCATCGATCAGTTCATTACAATTTTATGTATTATCAGTTCGGTTAATTAATTTCGATTTGTAAATACTCTAAATCGATAACCAAACAAATAAGATATTCATTATCGATTTTCGATTAATCAATTTTGATCCTTAATGATTTAATTTTCAATTTAATTGATAAGAAAATACTCATATAATATACATGATTTTCATAAAATAAAAATAATAGCAATAATAAAAGTGCAACACAAATTTTTATATTGATCACTTTTTGTTTAACATAAAAATTAGAAAATGTCCATATCATTCCCTCAAAAAGGTAATAGTTCTTCATTTATATTAAATCTGAAGTCTAAACCCATAATTTTAGTGCTACCGCATGCGCGCATATATATATATATAAATGTTAAATGAATTTTTTGTCAAATTAAATATAGACTAATTCTAAAGAAAAAAAAGTGGTTAGAGACACGTGCTCCCAAACTAACTTCATGGCATGGCATGACACTAAGATTCATAACAACACAAGATATAACTGAAAAATGGAATAAATCTAAAGTAGGCTAATATAGCATGATAGAGAATCTGATACAAAGACATAAGCAGAAATCTAAATTAACTGTCTAAGAGCCTCTACTACATAAGTGAGTTGTTAGGATATGTCCCTAGCTAACTCTAAAATTTGAAACTGAAATAAAAGTACTGAAATAGAAAGATAACATCGTTCTCGAAACATGAGGATTCACCAACTAGCTCAACTGTTGATAGCAACCTGTACTAACCGCGGACCTAATGATATGCATCAGAACCTATATTATGAAACAATATAGGCAAAAAAGTATGTGATCAGTACTTAGAATGTACTGAGTATGGAGAACATGCATAAACATAATATCTGAACATGAGAAATCTGTAAAGACATGCTAATGTAATGACCAAGTAAACATAAAAAGAAAACTTATGATCTGATCTGAAATTATAGTACAAAGTCATGCAAGATCTGAAAATCATAGCATATATGGGAGATATCGTTAATTGACATAAACCATGTGTTATGTCGGAAAAAGAAGGTTTGAAATTAATTTCAATTTTTAGAGAAAAAATCAATTTTAAAAAAAGAGTCACCGCTTAATTTTTAAAAAAAAATTAAGAAAAATTTAATTTAAAAGACTTAAATAGAAACAAGTCTTAAAAATTTAGAGAAAATGGTGCGAGGTTCATATAACTATTTTAAGAAGGTTTTAGCACTTAAAATAGCCGCTAACATACAGTTATCCAACGATATAAATCATTTGGCTATTTAGAAAAATATTTAAGGAAAAGCAATTTAAACTCATTTATAAGAATATCAATTTGAAACATTCAAAAGTGATTTGAAAGAAGATTCTATTTGTCAAAATGTCTAAGTAAAAAAAGACACTTGGACAAAATCATTTTTTTAAGAGTAAATTAAAAGAAAAAATAATTTCTCTTTTAGGGGAATTTAATAAATTAAACCAAGGTAAAACTAACATCTAAGCAATTACAATCAAACATGAGTAAATTAAATTATTACAACCCAAATCGAATAAAAATGAATAAGATAATGAAAATCTGAAAATCTGATCCAACACTTAGTTTCTATACGCCTGGAGTAAATAGTTGGGTCACCTGCATTTAAGGCTTTAGGCTCAATTCTCTATATAACAACTGTATATACACTGATAGTGTATACAATACAAATTCCCAGTATATCAGATCGTGTATTGGACGTACACGGTCCAATTTTCAACATCCGACACTTGTAATTTCAGTTATCAGGATCTGTACACCAACTTCCGTTGGCGAGGTTGACTCGAAGGAAAGGAGATTTGGGCCTCCTTGGCCCAAAAACCAGAAATGCAAAGGAGGGAGAGGAGAGTCTTGTTGGACTCATTCAGATGATGCATACAATGAAAAAAAGAAAAAGACTAGCAACATGAAATTTTAATCAAATCTATAACTAATGAATTAATCATGATTTGAACCAATCAAGTCATAACAAAATGCATACAATTTCGCATGTGCTTTTTTTTAAAAAAAAACAAGAAAAAGAAACAAGATGAATTTTTTCACTATACATTTACTACAGATATAAAGAGATTAGACAAATCCATGACCATATCTATCAAACCAAACACCTCATAAAGCAAAGCTTGGAATTTAACCAATTGTAATGGCAGGGAATAATAACACCATGTGCAGCTCATTTTGAATTAAAATAAATTTGAAGCCAAAATAATATTCTAAGAGATAACACTTCAAACAACAAACCAACAGATTTACATACTCAAATTATAATGAACTTCTCCTTGGTATAAAACAGCCCATTTAAAATTTGTGCAATCGGAAAAGATTTGTTTAGTAATGTCGGCTAAGGCAGTAGCAACGCCTCAATAACCAAATGTCATTATAGAATACTTTGGAATAAAAAAAAATAAAAAAATAGTGAACAAACTGGATAGTATAGATGCTTTTTCTTACTATCAATAATTAAAACCTAACCACATATTTAATAAAACCAATTTAGAACTAAGTTCGTATTCTAATAGAGGAGCTAATAAGATTTAATAACAATCCAATCTAAATACAAGACCTATAACACTTAATTTGCACATCACTGAAAATTAATTAAGCATAAACTTACTGTTCTATTTCAATACACAGAAAACAAAGGACCACACATGATATAACCAAGCCGTTGATTGTAACCTTCAAACTTATATCAAGAATACATCAAACAGACCAGGTTACTGTCAATACTAACAAATTTTAACAACTTTAAGCAACTAAAACATGCTTTCTTTGATTCAAAATAGAGATAATTCCAACTAAGATCAAGCATGGGGTGGGAAAGAGCAGTTGTGAATCAACTTGTACCTACAAAACATGCTTTACACCTTAACAACTGAAACATAACCATTTGAACCAAAACATCCATTCAGAAAAAAAAATACACAAAAAGGGTCGAAAACTTCATTCAACTAACAAACATAATATCAACTAAAACGAGTTAAGATCAAAGAAAAATTTTACCTTTTCGGGAGCAACGAACTTGGAACGAGACGAGCTGAAGAAAGCCAATATACGAATAGAACCTCACCGAAAAATCGAGACCAAATAGAAACTTCATATTCGAGGTCCTTTTCTAGCAGGACACGCTGTTTCTTGATAGAAAATTTTTTTTGGTAATCCAGAGATCTTTTCTTGCTTTTCAAAGTGAAAAATATATGTGTATTTTCAGAACCTATCCTCTAACTATTTTCCGTCCCCCTAAAACAAAGACTGAAGGAGGTATATATAGAAGGGAAATTAGAACAGATTGGGGGAAAATTCAATATTTGAAATTCAAATTTTCTTGAAGGGATAAGGAATATGCCCAATTAGTAAAAATCATTCACTTGCTCAACGGATTTGGATGATTTCCAAGTAAGGTGGACAGTAAAGATCGATATAAAAATAGATCCATGTATAATCTTTGAATGAATAATTTTAGAAAATAATGGAATTTTCATATTACTCGAGTATTTCTGCTTTTTAATATTTGGAAAAAAGTTTTTGGCGAATCGAATTTTTTAATATTATTTGTTTTATTAGGCCTAATGTCTATTTCTGGAGTTACTTTCTTTTTTTCTTTTGTAATTTTTTCTATTTCATTTTTTATTGTACTTGTTTTATTAGTCAAATCCTTCATTTTTGTTTCTATCACTGAAGAATTTGGCCAATTTCCAGATTGAATTTGACTAAATGATTCGTTAATTATTTGATTACTAATTAGATAATCTTTTTCTTTTTTCGTTTCATTCGATTCAGATATTTCTTTGAATACGTATTGAACAATATAATAGAGAAGTAAAGGTTGTAAATACCGGTACCGTACTTCAAGTAGGCGATGGCATTGCTCGTATTCACGGTCTTGATGAAGTAATGGCGGGTGAATTAGTAGAATTTGAAGAGGGTACAATAGGCATTGCTCTCAATTTGGAATCAAATAATGTTGGTGTTGTATTAATGGGCGACGGTTTGTTGATACAAGAAGGAAGTTCTGTAAAAGCAACGGGAAGAATTGCTCAGATACCCGTGAGTGAGGCTTATTTGGGTCGTGTTGTAAATGCCCTGGCTAAACCTATTGATGGTAGAGGTGAAATTTTAGCTTCTGAATTTCGATTAATTGAATCTGTCGCCCCGAATATTATTTCGCGTCGTTCTGTATATGACCCTCTTGAAGCTCTACGTGACGAGATCACCGCGTGCCAAGGATGAATTTTACTGAAACGGCTACGCTTATACGTGTGGAGTGTATATATCCGATGTATTGAAAGTGTACGCGTCTCCGTATGCTGAAGGAGTATATGCCGCGTATGTATGCGTTGTTGTCTGAGGAATAGAGAATTTATATTTATAATTTGGGTCAGGCGGAACCCATCGGCAGCCTCCTAAAGTTGACACGATTTTTCACTTAGGCACCTCAAGTAAATCTTTTATATTTTGAACACCCAAGGTAAGGTCGAACTGTATCATTTTGATACTTTTTGCTGACTTGGCAATTTGTGTGATTTTCACTTCAAATAGGCGCGTGAAGAACCTAAAAAGTCATATTTTTTTTTATTTCCTCCTTCTTCTTCATCTTCTTTCTTCTTCTTCATTCTTTTTTTCCATCTTCTTTATTTAATATTCTACCATTAACGAATCTTTCACAATTATTATCTTGTTCATCAAAAAAAATGAAGACTACCACCATTCTCTAAAAATATGTGGCATTTTCTTTTTGTAACATGTTACTATATCAATGTAATTATAGATCTGACATATTAATCAAAGTTGACAGAAACAAAAGAAAGAAGAAAAAGTTCATCAAGAGAAGAAATAAAATTTGGGTTTCAAATTTTTTTTTACTAATACTTCATTTTTTTTGTCAACGATTATACAAATTTGTTAATCTAATGCTCGGTGCATTTCATTTGCAAAAGTAAAAAGCTACCTTTTTAGTCCATTAATTTTAGATTTTATCCATTCATTTTGTATTTTTTTCATTGCAATTCTTTTGGTTTACAACTATTAGCATTTTGGTCTATAATTAGTGTGTAGCTTCTTGTTCTTGAATTCTATCCATGAACCTTAAATGAATTAAAAAAATAATTAAAAAAAAGGTAAAAAGGTGGAGTGGATGATGGTCACTGTTGATGGAGTTCTAATGGCTATGGCGGGGGAATTCTTGGGGAAGGAGAGGTTGGGTAGGTTGGTGGGGTTAGAAAATAGTTTTTTTCTTTTTTTAATGAAAATTAGTTTTTTCTTTACTTTTTTAAATAATTTATTTTTAATTATTATTTTATACACAAATGCCACATGGCATCTTTTAATTAGTCATCATGCCACATCAGCAAGTGTAATACACACACTTTATAATTTTAGTTGATTGTCAAAAAAATATCAAAATGACACAGCGGGATCTAACATAAGGTGTATAAATTGAATAAAGTGTAGTTGAAGTGTATAAGTGAAAGTTGATGTCAACTTTAAGGAGAATCTATGGGTTAATGGAGTTGGGCTTATAGGACTGTGGGATGGCCATGGAGATTCGGATTGGTTAAATATGTGTTGTTGTAATATGTTGATGTATGCATGTTGTGGGTTGGGAATATGTGGCCATGGGATTATACTTGGGTCGGTTAGTGTATAGGTGATGGCAATATGAATTTCGATTATAACCAATTGAATTAATAAATTAGCTATATTAAATTAAGAATTTAGTCAAATTGAATTTAATTAGAGAATTAAGCTAAAATATAAATAGGATGAATTAAAACTAATTAATTAACGGACTTCTTAATTCTAACAAAATTAATTAATTAACTTAAATATAAATTAATTAGTTTGGAAATATAAGCTACTCATTGCAAAATAGTTAATAAAAATTAAAATCTTTTTAAGATCATTTTCGAATATTCATAAAAGCTAGTAATTATAAAAATAATCATATAATTATGATTATATGAATGATTATATAAAAATATATCAATTATCTAAAAATTATAAAAATGACAAATATGAAAATGACTTTAAATGTTTTATATTTCATAAAGGTTAATTATTTAAAATTGTTTGAAATTAAAGAAACTCAATTATTAATTTATGTTGTGGAGATCAAAATTGGGTGTCAACACAATGTGAGCTACAACATGGAGTTCAGTGTAATGCTCCCACATCAAAAAAATATTGCTCATACTTGTTAAGGTATGGACCATGATATCTGAGCTAAGGTGGATCCACTAGCTAATGTCTATCTGAGACAAATTCTACGGTGACACGTAATTCTGGAATTTAAGGATTGCTACTAAAGGTCCACAGACACGAAACGGAACCTTCATCCCAAAAGTCCACTAGATGTTAAGTATACTCTCAACAAAAACATGCATAAACTGATATAGAAGCCATTTGGATTGGCTTATAAGCTGTTTTCAGCTTTTTTGAGTGTTTAGCTAGCCAACTTAAAATCATTTTGTGTTTAAAATAAGTCTCAATAAATAGTTGAGTTTATTTGGATGGACTTATTTTAAGCAGTTTATAAGTTGAAAACGGCTTATAAGTCAAAAAAAGTTGGCTTGCAGCTACTTTTTTTTAAACTTATACGCAGTTTAAAAATAAGTCAATCCAAACATGCTAACAGTAATAATCTAATGAGATTGTATTTCTGATAATCTGATAAATATATAGAGTAGCTCCTAAATCATGATTTAAATTTAGTAATAACTAAAGATACTTTAATCGAAAGCATCAAAATCATGATAGCTGAATATAATCTAAAAATGCTTTTTCTAAAAACATCTAAATCATGATAATCATATAAATTGATTGATACTTTATCTGAATGCATCATTAATTCAAGAAAATCTTAGTTCATAAATCTTGCATGTGAAACAAGCATAATTGCGATCATGAAAATACTTGCATGTCATGGGTTCATGAAAATATCATTGAAATCATGTAATTAAGATCAATTCATGCACAGTAAAATTATTCATGAAGAAGAAATCGAAATCCAATAAGAACTCATAAGGAAATCATGGAAACTTATAATTTAGAACTCACGGCTTGAAGAAATTAGGGCTTCTTTGGGAATCAATGGGTGAAGAGAGACTCACTGATGAAGTTCCCACATACCTGGAGTAGAAAACTTGGACCAATTCCTCCAATGGAAGCTTTATGACTTAAGCCCTAATTCTTGCCTTGGGAAGAAACTAGGAAGAGATGAAATCTATTTTGAGATGGAATTTGAGAGAATGAAAGGTTAGGCTGATAGGAATCCCTAAATCCCACTTAAAATAACCCAAAACGACATAGCATAGGGGTTTAAAAGAATGGGAAAAGACTAAAAGACCCTTGATTAAAATCTACCGGATAGATTCTACGAGTGCCTTATATGGACCATACAAACATCTATGGACCGTGAAAGGATCCATAGAAATCAGAGGCAAATTCTGGACTTTTTGATGTTCAACTCTACAGACTCTTCTACGATTCATAAGAACTTATACAATTGGTACAAGTGCCCATAAAAGTCAGAGGAGCCTAAATTTCTAAGGTCTCATTGTACAGACGGATCTACGGTCCATAAAAAGTTCTACGATTCATACTGACCATCCATACAAGTCAAGGAAGTTCTAAGTTTCAAGACTTGGTATTTACTAGACCATACACGACCCGCAAATCCAAGCACTACCTATAAACACATTTCGTCCCGTTCAAGATTTGTTTTTCAAGTTTTTGAAGTTTGGTCTACGATTGGGTCTACGATCCGTTGAACTCTTTACGGACCGTAAATCCTACCATAACCCTGATCCTGAAAATTTCATTTCTGAAGACCACTTCAAGGGTGGCATCTACGGCTCGTGCAACCTTGTCCGGTCCGTGAATGTCTCTCATAAATGTCAAAAATTATAGACTTAAAGTAACTTTCTACACTTTTCAACTTTATCTGAGTTAGGCACTTTTGGGATATTACATTAAAAATATGAATTCACCTTTAACTTTACTATTAAATAAGAAATGCAATTCACAATATCAAAATTAAGTGAATGCATACAATTTATTGTGATTATCTCTATCAAGGTTGTATATGTTGGTATAATCATTAAAGCTAATGAATACATGTGATGTAAGATGACAACAAATGATAGAACGAATGAATACAACTGAAACTAGAGCAAATAAACACAATCCCTTATATTTTTGTCGTTTGTATCCTTGTATACACCAATAAATCTTTTGAAACATGATATTTGGATGATTTGTTGAGTTTGCCTTTTAGAAATTATTTCGCACATTTTAAACCTTTCAATGAGGACGGTGTTGTTGATATAACCTAAATGTGCGTATGAATACAATCGACTGACACCTCAAAAAGTTTTTTTTTTGCTTGACACCTTTGCTCAAATAATAAATTCTATGGAAAATAGTCAAAAATATGCTTAAATTATGTGAAATTAAATAAAAATGCCATGAGTTAATAGTTTGGTTCAAAAAATACTCCTACCATCTATAAATTGTTCCAAAAATACCCATCTTGTTAATAATTTGCTGAAAATACCCTTATTGTTACTTAATTAGTCAAAATGTCATTTTTCTAAAATTACGCAAAATGCCAAACATTTAATGGTTATTATGTTAGGCTATAACTTTGGTTAATTATTAAACATGTCTACAGTTTAATTAGTTTTGCTATTTAATTCGGGACCACTAACTGATTTGTATAAATCCTAAATTTATATAATTCGATTTCTAATTGTATAAATTTAGAATTTGTATATGTTTACCCTAGATGTTTATATATGATTTGTTGATACATTTGATTTGTATAAGTTATGAAAAATTTATAACTGCATGAATTTAGATTTTGTATATAATTATCCTGTTTGTATATGATTTGTTGATACATTTGACTTGTATATATTTTTAAGAAATTCTTAAATGTATAAATACTGAATTTATATATATACTTACTCTGTTTGTATATTGACAAGCGAAATATACAAACCGAAGTTCTGAAAAATTTCTAAATGTAGAAATACATAATTTTATATACTTACCCTATTTGTATATTGGCAAGCAAAATATACAAACGAAAATACCATAGCAAACAAAACTATAACTATGAAGCATAATTATGCAAACTGTAGCTAAGAAGCTTAATTAAGATACTTATAGTAGTTATTTGTGAATTTTTTCCATAAATATATTAGTATTTTTTCATTTAAATATATTTTATTCCTAAAAATATACTGTTAAAGAATCCAATTCTTGTTTTTTTCTTTCAAAATCACTTTATTTAATAAATAAGTAGGAAATAGTTTTTTTTCTTAATTTTATTTTAACAATTTAAATAGAATAACTTCATGTATTTTTTTAGCTAATAATGTAAGCCATATATATAAGAACATAGTAACCATCATTAATTTTTACTTAGATAACGATTAAAAAATTCCAAATAAAAAAAATTGTGTAATTTTTATCGAATTGAAGTAGGACAAATATATTTTTAATTAAAAAAGTTATCATTAGATAAAATGTGTTTTTCTTTAAAAAAATATATTTGTTTGAAAATGGGGCAATTTTAAACTATTAAATAACAATAAAAATATTTTAAAACCAATCTATTAATTAATCAAAGATATTTTAATTCAATTTCACGTCATTTAATTTTTTTTTGAAATTTTTACATAAATGAACTCTTTTAGATTAATAATTACTCTTTTTTAGGGTATTTTTTTTTATCACGTCTACATTATATTTATCTTAATTAATAACTAAAATCACCCATTACCCCTCTCCCCCCCCCCCCACCATCTTCTTGAGTGTTTCTTCTTCTTTTTTTCTATCTATTTCTCTCTTTCTCTTTCTCCCTTTTTTTAAAAATAATAATTAATTATTCTAATTTAAAACTAATTTAACTAGTATCGAAATGTTTGAAATTCACATATAATACTTATAATATATTTATATTAAAAATATTTTAATTATATATTCACTATATTTATCGAAAGATGGCTATAATATGTATCATAAATTGATTTCAAAATATATTATAATTATTGTTTATTTTTTTCTCTTATAAAAACTGCTCTAATATATTATTGTATTATAAATATTTTAGTTATATATTCATCACGTGCATTGAAATATACCTATAATATATTGAATTCAAAATCTAGTATTATTGTTTTATTTTTTTTCTCTTATTAACGAAATATATTATTGTATTAAAAATATTTTAGTTATATATTCATCACGTATATTGAAACATGCATATAATATATTGAATTCAAAATCTATAATAATAATTTTTTATTTTTTCTCTTATTAACGGAATATATTAGTGTATTAAAAGTATTTTAGTTACATATTCATCATGTGCATTGAAACGTCTCTATAATATGTATAATATATTGAATTCAAAATATATTACAATTAAAATTCAATATTATACATTGTTATGAATTTAATTGTTGTTATTTCAACAAATATAATATATTTTTAACAACGTAAATTAATTTGAATAGTACTAAAATATTTGAAATTCACACATAATACTTATAATACATTTATATTAAAAATATTTTAGTTATATATTCACCATGTGTATTGAAACATGCGTATAATATGTATAATATATTGAATTCAAAATGTATTACACTTGTCGTTTATATTTATTTCTTTTATTTTGTTAGAAATGCATTATAATTTCTTGTGCTCGAATTTCTGTTATTATATAATACTTTTTATATTTCGATTATTCTATTTTTATTTGTGATGCTTTAGTTATTTGTTATCTCATAGAGCTTTGATTTTCTTAACCTTATCTGATCAATTTTTATGCTTTTATTGAGCTGAGGGTTTCCTGAAAACAGCCGTCCTATCTTGGTAGAAGTAAGGTCTACGTACACTCTACCCTCCCAGACCCACATTGTGGAATTTCACTGGGTTGTTGTTGTTGTTGTTAGAAATGCATATATATGTATTTATATTTAAAAAATTATTTAATTTAAAAAGTAGTAAAAATATCATTTCTATGATATCTAATTCAAAATAAAGTTTTAAATTAGAATAATTAATTATTATTTTTAAAAGAGAGAGAAAGAGAAAGAGGAAAAAATGGACAAAAAGAGAAGAGAAGGAGAGAAAGAGGAAGAAAGAGAAAGAGATAAAGGAAAGGAAAAAACGGAAGAGAGAGAAAGGAAAAATATTCTTGGTACTTTTACTTTTTTAGTAATGAAATTTTTGATAAAAGTAAAAATTTATAATTAGTGTTATATACTATATTATTTAAGTAAATGTACCAATTTTTAAAAGACTTTTCCTAAGATATTTTTTGAATTTTTACATAAATGTACTCTTTTGGATTAATAATTATCTTTTTTAGGGTACTTTTTTTTATTATAGTCTATAGCATATTTATCTTAATTAATAACTAAAATCACCCATTATCCCCTTTCTCTCTCTCCTGCGTTGTCTCCCTTCTTTTCTCTTTTTTTCTTTCCATCTTTCTCTTTCTTTCTCACATGCGATATCTCCCTTCTTCCCTTTTTTTTTTCCATTTTTCTCTTTCTCTTTCTCCCTCTTTTTTAAAAAATAATTAATTATCCTAATTTAAAACTAATTTAAATAGTATTAAAAAATTTTAAATTCACATATAATACTTATAATACATTTTTATTAAAAATATTTTAATTATATATACACCATATTTTAATTATAATATATTAAATTCAAAATCTATTATAATTATTTTTTATTTTTTTCTCTTATTAACAGAATATATTATTGTATTAAAAATATTTTAGTTATGTATTTACCACGTGCATTGAAACATGTCTATAATATGTATAATATATTTAAATTCAAAATGTATTACAATTATCGTTTATATTTATTTCTTTTATTGAGTTAGAAAATGCATATATATATATATTTTATTTTTTTTACATAAAAATTTATTTAATTTAAGAGATAGTAAAATTATTATTTTAATAATATTTAATTCAAAATTATGTTTTAAATTAAAATAATCAATTAATATTTAAAAAAAAGAAAAAGAAAGAGAAAAAACGAATCAAAAAAGAAAAAAGAGAAGAAGGAGAGGGAGGGGAAGAAAGAGAAAGGTGAGAGGAGAAGAAAGACAAAGAGAGCGGGGAAAAACGTACAGAAAGAATAAAAGAAGAAAGAGAGAGAGAAAGGAAGGAAGATAAAAGAGAGGAGAAGAAACAGAAAAATACTAAAAGTAAAAATACTTTTTTTTTCTCTTTCCGAATGTGCAAAAGTGCAGGGTATAACATAAAATATGTACTAAAATTTGTAATCAATCCTATATAATATATTATTTAAATAGTTGATCGATATTTTTCATCTTTCAACATAGGAAGCAAGGACACTATGTTGGGGCATTGAATTAAAAGAGACTTTTGAGAGTGCAAATAAAAAAAACAGGACACAAGTTTTGAAGATGAAGTAAAAGAGACTCCTTTTTAATTAGTGATAATGACACATATTTTAAGAATCCACAAGTTTTTTTAATTTACAAAAGACTCCCTCTCTTTTTTTTCCTGCCCCTCATCCACCCCTCAGCCCCATCCTCCCCAACCCCCCCTCGTTCATGTCATCATCACCTCCAAACAACTGGCAGATGTTTAAACATTTGTCTAAACAACTAACAAATATTTTCATATATCGGTCTTTAAAATAATTAGCAAATATTTTCATATCTCTCCAAACAACTAGCTGATATTTAAAATATTCTCATTGTTTTAACTAAAGAATCATCAAAAACACCTAAACAACTTAGGGTTGTTTAAATATCTTCTAGTTGTTTGAACTAAACAATTTAGGGTAATTTAAACAACATCTCTTGGTTGCTTGAACAACTCCTGTTTATATAAATAACATATCAATTTTTTTTATAATTTTCACAATCAAATCAGAGTAAAGAAAAAAATAAAAATGAGAACATCCTCCTCCGAAGAAGATGAGAACACAAAAAAATTGAAAAGAAAGAAGAAAATGAAGAAGAAAGAAGGCAAAAAAGTTGTAGAAGAAGATGAAAGGAAAAAGGAACAAGGGCGTTTAAAAAAATGGAGAAAAGAAAAGAGAAGAGAAGAGGGAAAAAAAAATCAAAGCGTTTAAAAAAATGAAGAAAATAAATAGAATTTTAGGTTTTATTATTATTTTTTTATCCTAAACTTTTAAATATTCTAATTCAACCCCATCTTTTCATAACTAACCCCTAATTAAATATTTATAATAAATAAATAAATAAATAGAAATCCCTATCACTTCTGACCAAAAAAGCCCTTATTATTATAACGCCTCCGCCGCGGACCTCCGTTGCAAACGGCGGCAACCATTTCACCAACGCCGAAGAATCCAGTGAGTAAGATAACTTTCAAGTTTACAGAAATGCCGAGGAGGAGTAACGGAAATTCCGACAGTCACGACGGAGACGAGCCGGAGATTTTCGTCGTTCCATCATCCAGTGCCGAATCACAAGACGCCGATGAAACCGAGGAAGAAAGCGACGGCGTACAGAATCTTCACAAGGAATATGTAAGCGATACGGATGAAGAAGAAGAGGAGGAGGAAGAAAAAGCCGAGCGGAGCAAAGTCGTTAATACTAATAGCCGGGGCAAGAAGGAGGATTTAGAAGTACAGAAGAAGGTTTATAGAAGAAAGGGGAAGAAAGAAGATGAAAATGAAGCGAAAAAGGGGAAGAAAATAGTGGATAGTAGTGGGCAGAGCGAGAGTGAAAACCTGAAAATATATACGAGAAAGAAGAAGATCAAAAATGGCGAGGAAAGAGAAGAGGAGGCTGAAGAAAAGGAGCAAATTGTGGCTGCAAAAATGGCTAAAAGCAAAAAGGATTATAGGGAGAGAAGTACGAAGGATAAGAATGAAAAGGGTAAGAAGGAAGATAAAATGAAAGAAGGTAAAACGGCAATGAACAATGGAGATTCTAGTCGTGGAGGCAAAAGTGAAAAGAAGAGCAAGAAGGATGAGAGGAGGGAAGTGAACGGAGAAACAAAACTAGCAAAAAAGGGAAAAAGCAATGGAGGTTCTGGTCA
The DNA here is from genome assembly GCF_947179165.1 of Solanum dulcamara. Lineage (NCBI taxonomy): Eukaryota > Viridiplantae > Streptophyta > Magnoliopsida > Solanales > Solanaceae > Solanum > Solanum dulcamara. The sequence goes on along the minus strand of NC_077244.1, from coordinate 13,252,814 downwards.
TGGAGGTGAAACTAAGAAGGAAGAGAACAACAAGAAGAAAAGGGCAGAAGAAGGAGAAACAGAAGGACAATCAGCAAAAAAAGCCAAGAGCAATGGTGATTTGAGTCAGTTGAAAAAAGAAGAGAAAAAGATGAAGACGACACAAAATAAGAAGGAAGGAGATGAAGAGGCTGAAGAAAAGCTCGTGAAAAAATCAAGTAGTAATGGAGTTGCAAGTCCAGCTACAAAGGAGAAGATGAAAAAGGAGAAGGGAAAGGAGGGTAAAACAAGTAATGGGAAGGTAAAAGATGACACAAGGAGCAATGGTACCACCAAAAAGAATGAGGAGAAGAAATTGAAGGCAAAGAAGAAAAGGGAGGATGATGAAGAGGAGGAAGATGAGAAGAGTGAGAGTGCTCTTTACCAATTTCCCCATAATCGAATCCATCGGATAATAAAAAATGAAAGTGCTGATATTAGGATGTCGCAAGAAGCAATCTTTGTTGTTAACAAAGCTACGGTATGGCTCTATAATCCATATTCAATTGTTCAATATTTGACTGTGGTACTTGTTATTTTCATTGTCTTATGTACTTTGATGTTATAAAAGATTTCCTGATAAGGCATTTCTCATATTTATCCTTTCAAAATTTTCATTCTTTGACTTCGAGGACTTCTATTCAAGAAGTGACCAATTAACACAAATACAGTCTAAAACCTCCATTACTCACTGATTTTGGAGATTGTTGAACTTCTTTTAGTGTTATGTGGACTATGGTGATTGCTGCTGGAGGCATATAGATATACACAATATCTCAAGTAAATAAAGGTGAAGTAAGATTTGACAAGATCATTTAGTGTAAATGCTGACATTTAGATATATAAGTTAAATCTTACATGAGAATGACTAATAGATGGAGATATAACACATAAATCAAAAGAACGTGGATGAAATGAAAAGTAGTCCGAGTGTGCTATGTGATGAGTAGATAAGAAATGTGGTAACACATTGAATCTTGGGTCGTTAAAGACCAATCTATTCACTAGATGAATGGTGTAGAAATGCAGATATTAAGATGAATGTTATGTAGAATACAGAAAATTAGAGGTGATAACATCCAACAGAGGATGCAAATAACAAAAATAGAGGATAAAATGAGAGAAGTTCACCTTGATAGTTTTACCAGTCTTACATTAACCAAAAAGAACCATGTCTTACTCTTACATAAGCCTGTATATGCACCGACTCATAGGTGTGATAATATGATGACTGAAGAAGATAACAGACACTAAGTAGACCTACAATATCTCGCATAAATATTGACTTGGCTAAGAAAAGACACAATGAAAGCAATTCATATAGGTGATACCAATTAGTTGGGATTAACGGCTAGTTGTCTTACACTTATAATAAGTTTGGTTTTCATAGGGAGTCCTTTTGTCCTGCCAGAGACTTATGCCCGTATTACTGATAAGTGTGTGGTTTAGAGAACTTCTAGTTCTAGAGAACTCCTTATTTGCCCTTAATCAGCATTTTGAATAGAAGTATAGAACAAAATTTATTTTATGGGATTCATGAATCCGACCTCAGTTAATTTGAGGTTGAGGCATAGCTGTTGATTGAATTATAGGAGATTGAAGTGCGAAATTTGGTCTAGGCTGTAAAACATACATGATTTGGCCTAATATCACAAATGGAACTCTCTTCTTCTTTTTTTCTTTGAGAAACTAATGGAACTCTGTTTTTTTTACAAGAATAATATCAGAAATATAACTAGGAACTTATTGAAGCCACAACAAGTAATATGTAACATAGCTGTGAATATTATTGACATCCTTAAGCTAAAGATGATCCGTATAAATACCATATTCTTAGCTGGCCTAAACCAATCCATGCCTTACTTCCTCTAGCATCTAATTGTGTTGGTGAAATATTCATGTCTGTCATGCATTGAGGAGTAAGACCAGGGTTCATGGAATTCCTTGTTTCAAAGTCCATTGAATTGGGTAGATGCTTCATATATTTGGAAAATGTAAATATAGTGTCATTTATTGGACTAGAAAACATCTAAGACCTTGTTGTAGTTGATGCATTCTGATTTTTTTAATTGTGTCCATGTTGCTTTTCTCTGGTAATATAGTTGCACCAAAGTAGTTAATTATTGCAGTCCAGATTTATCTCATTTTCTCTTTACAACATTTTATTTTATAAGCAGAAAATATTTGGAAATGCTTTTGTTGAGCATTGAGGTGTAGGTTCTTTACTTTGAAATTGTAGTAGCATTGTGTTGTCCAATATATGATCAGGAGAAGATTACCCTTCAAAAGTGTAAGATCCTTTTCTGGTGAATTGTTTGCTTCGAAACGGTTTCATTGTTCCTTCCTCTTTTCTCTCATATTTTCTGTAGCCTTGGTTGTTTCACTGTAAATTTTCTTTTGTTTTTATGTTATTGGTTCTCCTTCCCCCTTCCAGCATCTTGTTCTTCTTTTGTCATCGGGTTTCAGTTTGAAGTGTACTTTAGATTAAGAACAAGCTGCGTATTTGGATTTGTGTTCTCAGCCTATTTGTCTAAGTTGTCTTCTTGGGTTGTGTTATAAGGAGAACAAAGGCAAATAAGAAAAGAAAAAGGATAAAGGATTTGCTTTTGAGTTTATTAATTTCAAAGCTTGTGCAACAACAACAACAACATACCGGTGTGATCCCACAAGTGGGGTGCATGTAGACCTTTCCCCTACCTTTGTGTGGTAGAGACTCTTTCCAATAGACTATTTCAAAGCTTGTGGAAGTTACTAATTTTGTAACAGTAGTAGTAGTATTAGATTTCTTCTGCATGTTAACTTGCTACACGTATTTACTATGTCTTACAGAAATTTGGTTGCTCCATGCAGGAGAAATTTCTTGAAGGATTTTGCAGGGAGGCTTATGCTTGTTCTTTTCTGGATCGCAATAATTATATTGGATACAACCATCTGTGTGAGTATTTCTCAGTCCATCACTTGTAAAGCTAGTTCAACGTGACTTCCTGGTGTAATAGCTAGACTTTTTGATGTTACATTTTACATGAGTAGTGTTTGAGCACGCGCAACATGCGTGTATGCCATTTCAGTGGGAACAAACTGTTAAAAAATTACATAACTAATATTCAACAAATATGTTTGAATTATAAAATAAAAATTGATTTTTCCCACAATTTTTTGAAAATGAAAATTTTTGATCTGGTTATAATTAACTTAATAAAGAAAAAATATCACGCCCACAATAATATCCATCTTTTGTGGTAAATAATAATGAAAAAGTGGAGGAAAAAAACTAATGGTGTACATACTCAATACACATTGGCATGTCAACCAAGTTTAACCGTATTTGGCTAAGAGTTACAGGGAAAATCTTAATAAGGTGAAGTTAGTGGTGCAAAATAATGTTGGTAGATAGAGAGAATAATGTGATGGAATTTACCAATTTTTTTTTTGAAAAGAGAATAATGTAATGAAATCAATGTTAGAAAAAGAACACTTACGTGTATGTGTTGGATTCTCACTCCAAGATCATACCATGAACATACAAACATTTTTTTTAAGACAAAGAATGTCCTTTGAAAAATATGAAAAAATAAATGTAAAGAGAACCTACCGAGTGAAAACGATACCGGATATTTGCAACCAACAAAGTATACAAGCATGATCATTGTTGATACTTCAGGATTAATAACGGGGAAAAAAATTAAGCTTGAACAACATTTCATCAACTTGTTCTTTTAGTTGGGACTTGGTAGATGAAAACTTTGTAATTTATCCTAACCAAATTAAGTTTCATGAATTTGATTGGGAATACAAAAAGATGTCATAAATTTTAGAGGATATCAAATATATTGTACTTGTACATTGTGTTTTATATATTAGTATGAGTAGTAGAAAAGATTCATAGGATGGAACTTAAAGATCAAGTGTCCTTTGCACTCCTATTTCCCCACGTTTTCTAACGGTTAAGAGAGATCTGATTCACTTATTTTTCTTTAATCCATTTTTATGCATCACTTGATGCATATCTAAAAATTAAAATTGACAATTCCAATAATTTGATTAGACGTGTAGCATATTGTCACGACCCAAACTACCACCCAACAATCCCATTATTCGTCGGGAGAACCAAACAACAGAAATGAACAACTAACATAACCCAAAAAGAATGATGAACTCTAAAACGTCCATATCATAGATTACAAATTCAATGGAAATAATGAAAGGAAATATTTCAACAAACCCAACTATAGCCAAAATAAACTAAGCACTATAGCCAAAGTAAACTAAGTCCAGAGAATCTATAAGAATCAACACAAGTATATGATTTCGAGTATGCAGACCCCACTAAAATAAGGAAATAGAAAGATAGATAGATAGGTGGCTTCCATGGATCTAGTGGATGGCTCACCTCAAAGCTTGTAAAGACTTGGTGTCAGGCGACTCACTCCTCAACTGAAGCGTTAGCTAAACACACACACATATACAATATGCCAAGGAGAAATAGTATACAAAGTGTAGAAGAGGGATGCTAGTCATATCAAGAAAGATGAGATGCAAGCTAACGTAGTACAACAATACACACCAATAAAACCTCAGAATTGCGGAGGGTAGTCTGGACCAACTGTCTTACCATACACAACTACAGAACCTCTGAACTGCAGAGGGGAACTCTAGCCCAACCTTCTTACCACACAACAACAAAACCTCAAAACTATAACTCCACCCTCTGCCGAGCTCTACCCTACCTGCATTTCCTTGTGTTTTGAAGAGGAAAAAAACTGGTCCAACTGTCTTACCATACACAACAACGAACTCTCGGAACCGCGGAGGGTAACCATGGCCCAACCGTCTTACCATTCCGGCTGTGGAGGGTGGCTTTGGCCCAACATCTTACGCGGAGTCTCTTCGAGATGTGGAGGGTGACTCTGGCTTAACTATCTTATATACACCCGAGGACAACATGTGAAATCTAGTAAATACATCAGTCATAAGGCTAAATAGCCATAAACAACCATACAATATGAGTAATATTTAAATCACAATGTATCCCTAAGATATCACAGCCAAATCTCAGAAGCATAAAGGAATCACGATACCAACAAGTCTGCCGGGCACATACTCGCTCCATACATGTGTTAAGACCCTTTTTTTTTAATTTGTAACTGGTAACTTCATATATTCCTCAAAAGACAGTTTTAGTACTGGTCAATGTTTACAACATGTACTTCAAGTCCTACTATCTTTTACTAAATTGAGTCTAGTACATCAATTATGGAGATAGTATCATTTGAGGGTAACTGATTACACCAAAAACATAGTAGCATAAGACAATTTAGTTTGACTTTTTGCATACTATTCTCTATACTATCAAAAGCTATAGAGTTCCCTTCCTTCCATATTGTCTACCATATACTAGCTGGGACAATTCTTCATCTGTCTCTGTTCTTGGATTGCTTTCCTGCTTCCTTCCAACTTTGGATTGCTTTTGTGATCTTGGCAGGCATGGTCCATGACATACCCTTAAGATTCAGGAATAATCTCCATGGCCAGCGATCTTGCAATGTAGAAAGAGATGGTTAACTGCCTCAGCAGTTTCCCCACTAAAGAAACATCTAGAATATAATGGTATCCCCCTCCTTTTTAAGTTGTCTTGAGTCAGTACTACTTCTTTGCTTAGCAACTAGACAAAACATGCCACTTTGAGTGGGATTTTTGACTTCCAGATTCCTCTCCATGGCCAGTGACTTTGAGGCTGATTGGTGTGGTTCATCCAGTTGTATGCTCAACCCACCTTAAAAACCACCCTTCCGATTACCTTTCCACCACAAAATGTCTTGACCCCCTTCTAGTCCATTAGATTGCCCAATGGTGTTAAAAAATCTGCTACACTTTGAATCTCCCAATCATTTAATTGTCTTCTAAAAATGAAGTTCCACCCTTGAGGAGTCCAGTGATCTACTATGGTCTTCCGTTGGTGAGATTCTAGAGAATATATATCAGGATACAAGACCTCTAGCCTATCCGCCTCATGGCAAACATCCTTCCAAAATTCTGTTTTCTCTACATTCCCCACTTTGATGTTTGTGTTAGCCTTAAACTCACACCACAAAGATCTAATGGATCTCCATACACTGACCTCATATGGTGTAGTTACCTCTTTGGTCATCCAGTTGTCTTCCTCTACATTTTTGCCTTAATGACTTCCTTCTAGTAGGACTGTTCTTCATTATTTAACTTCCACAACCATTTCATCCTAAGGGCTTTTCTATGATTCATCAAGTTCTTTATTCCTAGACCTCCATGCTTCTTTCCCACTATCACATCCTATTTAACCAAGTTGTAGCCTTTTCTCTCACTGTTTCCTTGCGAGAGAAATTTGCTTTTGATTTTATCCAACCTAATGATTACACTTTTGGGAATTGGGAATACTGATATCATATAGGTTGGTAGTGAATCAAGAACAGAATAAATCAAGGTCAACCTGCCAACCCTAGAAAGATATTGTGATTTCCATCTTGATAACTTCATTTCACATTTCTCAACCGCATTGTTCCAGATTTCATTTGACTGAGATTTGGCCCCCAAAGGCATCCCAAGATATGATGTAGGCAATGCTTCAATTTCCCCTCCCAGAACAACATATAAGGCTTCCATGTTGTGTACTTCATTAATTGGATAAATGTGGCTTTTCCTCCCATTAATGTGTAGACCAGAGAACCCTTCAGACAACACTAGGATCACCCTTAGCATCCTTAGTTGGCTTTCATCGGCATCACATAATATCAAGGTATCATCAGCATGTTGTAGATGGGTAAGTTCCATACTCTCTACTTCAGGTCTGCTGGGTTCAAAACCTCTAAGCCATCCCCTCACTTTAGCTGATTTGATCATATTGTTCAACCCTTCCATAGCAAGTAGGAAAAGGAAAGGAGACAATGGGGCCTTAGTCCCCTCTCCGCACTAAAGAAACCAACAGGGGATCCATTTATAAGTACTGAGAATCTCACAGTGGTGATACATTGTTTGATCCACTGGATCCACTTCATCCCAAATCCCATTCTCCCCATTGTGGTCAAAAGATACTCCCAATTAACATGGTTATAGGCTTTTTCCATGTCTAGCTTACAAAGTATTCCAAGTTTCTTTTGCTTTTGTCTGGAATCCACTACCTCATTAGCTATCAGCACTGCATCCATGATTTGTCTTCCTTGGATAAAATTCATTTGCCGGGAATCCACAAGTTTAGCCATTACCCCTTTCATTCTCTCTGTCAGAACTTTAGCAAAAAGCTTGTAGATGCTGCCTATTAAGCTGATAGGTCTGAAATCTCTCAGTTCCTTGGCACCCTTCTTCTTTGGGATAAGAGTAATAAATGTTGCATTCAAACTTCTTTTAAACACTTCCTGCTCATAGAAGTTTTGGAAAGCTTTCATGATGTCTTCCTTTACCACCTCCCAGCATTTTAAGAAGAAACCCATGGTGAATCTATCAGGCTCGGGTGCTTTATCAATTGCACGCATTTTCAGACATTTTAGAACTTCACTCTCCTCAAAGTTCCTTTGCAAGTTCTCCTTTTCCTCCTTTGTTAACTCGGGGCAATTAGCATCAGTATAGGCAGGTCTCTAGTCAGTAGTCTCAGTATATAGCTTCTTGTAGAAATCTACTATTTTCCCTTCAATTTTGGCAGGATCTTGGGTTAGTTCTCCTTGGATTACTATTTGATTAATGTTGTTGTACCTCTTGTGTGCGTTGTCCATTTTTGTGGAAGAACTTAGTGTTCCTGTCCCCCTCCTTTAACCGTAGTGATCTTGATTTTTGTCTCCATGAGATTTCTTCATATTTGAGCAATTTCTCGAACTCCAGTAATCTAGAATTCTTCCTTGTCACCTCATCCTCTGGTAATGCTCTACCCTTACTAACTTCTTCATAAACAACCAGTTCTTTGAGCAAGTTCATCCTTTTAGCTCCCAGGTTCCCTTGATCACTCCTGCTCCAAACCTTAAGCTTTCCTTTTAGTGCCTTCAGTTTTGAAGCAAGTATGAGATCCGGTCTCCCAGAGAAGCTGAAAGTGTCCCACCATTCCTTGATTTTATTTGTGAACCCTTCTGTGTCTAACCACCAGTTTTCAAACTCGAAATAATTTTTGTTTTGGTTCCACACTCCTCCCAGAAATGCAATAGGAGTGCGGTTTGATCCAAGCCTTTGTAAAGCAATCTGTTTGATGTTGTTGAAGCTATCATCCCATTTTTTTGATATTAGAACCCTGTCAATTCTGGAGGCAATGTCTCGTTGAATGTCAATCAATTTCAGATCTTCTATAAATTTGAAAATTCTCTCATGCCTTTTGTTCTTCTCAAACAGTTTCTCTTTTCTGAGATGAACCTCACCTCTCATGCTTTTTATTCTTCTCAAACAGCCCAAGGTCCTTCTATTAAGCCTCTTATAGCCTCTATTTCCTCCCAGACAAGCCTTCTTTCCACATGACAGTTGGGGGCATAAACCCTTGTAATGTGACAAGTGAAGTTTTGAAGTTGAGCTTCAAATTTGCAAGTTATAGAGTAGATGCCAGTTTCCAAAATATCTCCCTTCTACACTCGGCTGTCCCACAACATTAGAATTCCCCCCTCTAGTCCCACTAGCTTCCAAACAAGCATATTTAACCCATCCCCCTCCCCAAATCTGCCTAACCTCCTCTATCACATCCCCATTTAACTTAGTTTCTTGCAAACAAATGATGTGTGCATTCTCCCCTCTCCTCCCTACCCCAATAATATTTTTGACTAATATTCTCTTACCCTGTTATTCAGTCCCCTTACATTCCATGAAACCAGCTTAAACTTCATCTATCACTGATGAGCAAGTTTTCCCGTACCACTGTTTCCACTATTTTTAAATTTCACACCAAAGCTTACTAAACTTTTTAACTCTTGGGAACCTCTGAATCTTGTTTTCTTGCATACAACCTCTGCCTCCATTCTTCTGGCTTGTCTCGAACTGTCCACTTGAACTAATAACTTTAAGGCCTCCTCTTCATGGCCCTGGAAATCAACACCCAAAACTTTACCTAGTTTGATCAAGTTTTGTTGTACCCAGTTTGAAGTCTCCCTCTCCTTATTCCTTATTACTACTTCTTGTTGTTGAATTTGCAGCTGTTCTGCTTCCTCAATCTCCCAGTCCTTCATGAGAGTGATTGATCCGTTGTCCTCCTTTTCTGAAATCTTCCACCTTAGTTCATTATCATCTATCTCTATTAATTGGTGTTGAGATTCGATAATTGATTCTCTGATCATGTTTACCATCTCCTCCTCCGCATGGCAATTTGATTCGAGTTCTGCGTGGCTTTTCTTTCTGTATCTTGATCATATTGCAGCTCTAGGAGATCTGGAAAATTACCAATGTTAAGTGGTAGTGGGCTTTTACAAGTTATGTCATTAAAAATGACTTAACTTGAAAAGTCCGGCCCATTCTTATAAAAGAGTTTCCTCTTTCTATTGGGCTGCTGATGGCCCAAAGATGCTCCCTCAATTAAATGAGATGTGTGCCCCACATGTGGCCCCCCTCTCTTCCTTTTAACAGTTGTACCCACTTGTTCCTCAATGCAAAATCTCTAAATTGATTGGATTGTAATTTTCCACAGACTTTACTACTGACTTTACCACCTTCAGACTGCTGTTTGAAGGCATGGACTGGGTATTTCTGTGCTCTATCTTCTCCGGTGACTCTATTTCCTGTTTGTGAAGATAACAACTGTAACTCTACTCTAACTTGGCACTCAACCCATATTGGAAAGTGGAATATTACTCCATTTCTGGAGATCAAATTTTTTTTGGGAATGTTTCTTCCGTCATTTGCAACCAGGATTCTTGCCACTTCATGTGATTTCTGAGTTCTGTTTCCTCCTCTGTGGCCACCCAACCTCCACATAGGTTTCAATTTCTTCAAAATCCTCTCCCCGACCAGAGATGAAGGGGGATTCCGACAATTCTAATCCATGTTTCCATCTTCAGAGATTGTGGAGACAACCCACCATCAGATTCCACCTTTCCAGATTGAATTTGTGATTCTTCCAGTTCCACTGCCCTTGTAGGGTTTCTTCTTCCGAAGTGTTGGCGACCATTTTCTTATCTCAGACAAAGTTAGCTTTTCCTTCACCTGTCCTTCCAGATGACTTACTAGGCATCTTTCTAGAAGCCCATTCTCTTGGTCTTCAGCATGTGTGAGGACTTCGATAATGCTAGCATTGTTCGTAATATCTGCCTCCTTTATAGTCTGTGATTGCCATTTACTATCCTTAACTGCTTTTACACAAGGGTAGTTGGCTTTGGTTACTCTAGGAGGTCCTGACACTTCCATTCTTTTAGAGCATTTAATGAATCTTTCAATTTTAAATGCAATGTCGTGTCATCCCGCATTCACGGCTGAGAACTGAGAAGTCACTTTATTTAGTAACTTGACATGTTTTTGGTTGTTTCAGCTTCAGTTGTTTCCAAACGACCCAGATTTGACTTTCTTTCAGGTATCAATTACGGTTTTTCCAATAACCCATGATGTGGCTCTAAGAAAAAGTATTCTTCTCTTTTCCGCTGATTCATTCTTTGCCTATGATGCTATTTATGCAGATTTTGTTCCCCAGAAAGTAAGAGCTGAAGATGCTTTGGCTGAAATCCCTAAGGCTGAGGAGACATGATCATACTGATCCGGAGTTGATGCCTTGTATAATTAATGTTTTGTTGTTCGTAGACAACCACTTTCTGCACTAGCTAGCTGTTAAGGGCAGTGACAGTTTCCAATTTGCTTCATTTGATTACTGTGTTCGTATCAAGTACAGGATATAACAAGAGGAGGTTAGGGGAAGGGGTAAAAAAAACTGGGTTTAGGGGTGGCGAATGGGCACTTTTGTTCCTAATCAAATTGGTTTCCTATCTGTGCAGCTTATGCCTGCCTGTAAATAAAAATGTATTATCTCCAAACTCTTGAACATTTAGCTCGACTTTGATAGATGTTTACAAGTTCCGATCAGGTATTGTGTATCGTAATATCATTTGTCATGCTCTATTTAATCATACGTAGATGCAGTCAGATCATAATGTCATATTTGTAGGTAAAACCTAATTGTGATGATGTGCCTCTGTTAGGAGACATATCCGAAGCTTAATCTGGTGAACTTATGGAATGAGAAGTGACTTGTTTTCTGTACTCTGCTTTTAAGCTTCAGGGACTATCATAGATACCATTACCTTATGAAAAAGAGAGATTTACAAGAGATGTACATGTTTGACAAGACGTTCTTATTTTGTCTTTTAATTCTAAAGCATAAGTATGTGATGTGTTTTCCTTTAGGCATTGTTGAGTATGTTGGAAGTTTCCAAGAACGATCTCGTTAATGAGTATTTCATGGGTCAGTTCTAGGATTGATGTCAAGATTGAGTGTATTGTTGAGCAATGGGTTGAGGTCCTCACACCTCTCACCTATTAGGGTTTGTTTAGTAGGATGTACAAAAATAGTATTGAAGATGGTGTATTAAAAATGTTGGCATTAGTAATGCTTGTATTAGTTATTGTTTGGTTGGTGTGTTAAAAATAATATGTATTGCATAGCTTTTTTAAAAAATATGTGTTATTTGCGTTATTCATTATTTGCTTTTTCATATCGCTTTGAACTTCTTAGTCTTATCTGACTTTTTTTTATGCTTCTAATGAGTCGAGGGTCTTTCGGAAACAGCCGTCCTACCTTGGTAGGAGTAAGGTCTTCGACCCCACATTGTGGGATTTCATTGGGTTGTTGTTGTATTTGTTTACAAAAATATTTTCCATAAATATGGTGGAAAGGATGTGAAAAAAGGTTTTGAGAGGCAATTATGCCTTTAATCATGCTAATGTATGTATTACAACTATTTACATTATTAATAGTTAGGGCTGTACACGGCAAACCGATAAACCGCACCAAACCGACAAATCGAACCAAATCGGAAAAAAAACCCGACTAGTGGTTTGGTTTGACTTGGTTTGGTGTTTGGAAAAAAAACCCGACCATTATAGGGTTGGTTTGGTTTTAACTAAAAAAAGTCAAACCGAACCCAAACCGACCCGATTATAGATATACTACTTTTAAATTATGTTATAAATGAAAATATTTATTAAAATGTAATTTATAAATATTTTTTAAAAATTTTTCATAATTGTTTTTTATTTCTTACATTTAGATTTGGACTTGAGAAGTCCATCTAAATAATATACAAAAAAAATCATCTTATAAAGTTATATTATAAAGTTAAAACTTCAAACAGTGTTCTGCCTCCATCTTATATGTTGATATTTTGTACTATAACTCTTTTTAAGAAGCACTGCTCTGTGCTTTTTATTAGATACTATGAAAAATCCGAGAAACTCGAAAAAACCCGAAAAACCCGAGAAACCCGAAAAAACCCGAAAAACCCGAGAAAAATTGATATAAAAAAACCCGACTTTTATTGGTTTGGTTTGGTTTATAGATTTAATAACCCGACACAAATGGTTTGGTTTGGTTTGTAAAAAATCCGAATCAACCCGGTCCATGTACACCCCTAATTAATACCATGAATTTTTATGTATTAGTTAAATATACTTAATATTGAATAGAATGTATCACTAATGCAAACATTAGTTGTATATAAGTTGAAAAATGGTACCAAACAAGGTACTAGTTGCAACACCCCCTAAAACATTGTATGTGGTGTTTCAATTCTCAACGAAAATGATACTACTTTTGTATTTTAGGCATAATTTTTCATAGGCTGATTCAAATTAGGTAATTCAAATTTCTGAATAACCCCAACATCATTACCTACAACTTTCATGAAGACCATATCTTCAGATTCGGAGGCTAAGTAGGTCAAATAAATTAATTTTTGCAAGACATAGTGCTGTGATGACATTGAGTATTTCTAGAAGAAAAATCATATCTCACTGTAGGATACTCCAAATCAGTTGATTCTTGAATGACATGAAAGTAGACTTTTAGAGCTACAATTTATATGAGACACCAAATCCTAATAAAGACGTTATCTTGTTCAAACGCAGCTCCAAAAAAAGGTATTCCGTTAAAAGAAGGTACATCTCACCAACCATGGAAAGATTTAGATTCATTTGATATCATCTATGACATTAATAGTCCTTCATTTGACATCACTCATGACATCACAATCCTCCATTGAATTTTCAAGATCATCCTTTGTAATTATTTTTATTTATTGTGAGGTCCCTCCTCCACACCTATAAATACCCACCTTATTTCCTCATTTTATTTATCAAGTTTTCTCCAACAACTCTTCTCTCTATACACTTCTTCACTCATTCTCAAATATAGTTTTAGTTTTTAGTAGTGTAGAAATATTATTCTGGTGACTCTAATACTCTGGGTAATACACAAAACGCTCAGGCGAGGAGAAAAGGCTATGGGTTCAAGAGTGTTAATTGAGTTCTTCAATTCAGAGTAAAACTTTGAATTTCAGGTATGTAAGACTATTCATAGCATTGGATTGAGTTCGTCCATGTGACCAATATTTAAATTCATCGTAATTGAGTTATAGTTGAGTTTTACAAAATTCTTGAATTCTAAATGAGTTAATTCTTCTTCCATTGAGTTAGATATATTTATGCATTGAAATTATTATTATTTTTATTCTATCATATTATTGAAATTTTTGTTCGTGGCTATTTTTCCATGAACCCTAATTGATTTGATGTTCATGAATATTTTTACGCGTGTTTTGAGTAAATATGTTGGCTTTTAATAATCATTGACAAAAAGAGTGATTTTAATTAATACTATATATGTATTTTATTGAGTTTTGAAAGAGAAAAATAATTGAATTTAAATGAATTTGATTCTTTGGATTAAATGATGTTTTGAGCAAGATGTTTTGATGAGATGTAAATGATATCTTGAAGTGTAATGATTGATGAAAGAGGTAATGACATGAGTTTGATGTTTTAAATAAAAGTTCAATAAGACTAGATGATAAGGTTAATATGAGCACATATTTTGAGAGTAGTATTGAGCACCGAGTTGAGTAAGAATTTAATTGACTCAAACCTCAGAACTACGTAGCCAGCGTAGGATGGAGGTTATGCATCTTAAGTCCCAAAAAGAGGACTTTGATGATTGGATCCAAGATAGTGATGTCCTTTATCCTGGCAATGTATTTGATGGATGTGGCAACAACATCGCTTCGTTGTATCATCACTAGCTCATAAGTGATGGGTGTCGGTTAGGGAAACTCCCAACTGAGTAATCATTGCTTATTATTATTTTTAAACTTGCATCACATATTGATGTTAAGATGATGTTGAGTTCTGAGCTTAGTCTTTCTGAGAGGAGTTTCTTGATATCTGTCCTTACTTTTCTGCCATTTTATACACTCGTACATTCCATGACCTGACGTCATTCAACCTGCATCATTTTATGATGCAGATACAGGTGTTAGAGATCCTCAATAAGCGCATCGTTGAAGATCATTACTTTCCATCTATTTGGTGAGTCCTTCTTGTATTCGGAGTAACTCTTTATCCTTTTATATTGTTGAGTATTATGTTTCTTTTGAGGTAGCCATGGACATGTCATTGGCACCGTCTGATAGTGTTAGAGGCTTCGTAGACAGGGTTTGATCATGTAATTGGAGTAGTTCTCCTTTGAAATTACTTCTAAGGATTATTTCTTTCCTTTGATGTTGATGATGGCGAACCCACATAAGTATTCTTATTTTCACTTAAGTCTTCCGCTGATGAATGAATGAGTGATGAGACCAAGTGGTTCTCTCGGAGGCCAGAGATGGTTTTTGAGTGACGACCACGCCTAGGATACCCTCTCGGAGCGTGACACTAGTAATACACAAAGCTAATGCGTACATTAATTTTTTTAATGGAAAAGGATCAAAACTATCCTTAAACTATTTGAAATAGAGCAAATTCTTTGTTTATTTTTTTATCTCAAAACTATCCATCCTGTCTAATTATTGAATCATTTCTATATAGAATTGAACACAACATAAAGCTCAGTAATTGAAAAGAAAAATAACAAAAAAGAAAGGAAGAGAAGAGAAACAATAAAACTGTTTGCAGAGAAATGGTTAGATACTTTAGTTACTATACTTAGTGGCCTTATATAGGTTTTGCATATTTTAAGGAATATAATCCCACTAAACAACTAACATAATTTCACTAAACCAATTTTCCAAATTCTAAGAAAAGAAATCTGCAATACTACAAATCAGGGAAAGCATCTCGTGCTAAAAAAATAACAAAATAACAACTAACAACTAGAAAATAGCTACTGCCAAGACTTTGTCTGTAACACCCCTCAAAATTTCTCCCTAAGATTCGGACCTTTCTTATTTTGGGTAGGTTCGAACTCTATTATTTTGAAGTATGTGCTCGAGTTAAGATGAGTCCCTGAGTAATTGAAGAGTGTTGGAGGTGATGTGGGGTCACAAAGGGCCCCTAGGACCGAGCTAAGTCCAAAAGGTTCGTCGTGGCTAAGTTTAGGATGAGTTCATATAAGAGGTCGACTTCTAACGACTCTATCTTTTGAAAGACGACAATTTGGGTGGCCCACGAACCATCAAATTTAAAGGTCGTCGAGTCTTCTTTCCAACGCCGCCAAGAATGTAATTTTTGAAGTTCGGAGTCAAAAGATATGACAACCCTAAGACGAACTAGCACGACAGAGATTTCAGGCCTGGGGTTCAACTACTGGAAATCTGGGCTTGGCGCCGCAGTGGCGCGACGCGCCACTATCGCGCCAGGAACAAGCCTCAGTAGTTTGGCCCCTGGCGCGGCGCGCCACTACGAGGTGTGTAGGGTTTTCAAGCTAATTTCCAGAACCAAAAAAGATTTGGCCTTGGCGCTGTAAGGGCGCGACGTGCCACTATCGTGCCAAGAATGTGCCTCAGTAGTTTGGTCCTTGGCGCGGCGCGCCACTAACCGATGTGCAGGTTTTTAGGCGAAATCGACCTGGCACTGCAATGGCGCGATGCGTCACTATCGCGCCAGGAGCGTTTTAGCCTATTTTTCAGAACATTTGAGGAGGGACAATTTGGGAATTGTCCCAAATTATATATGTATCATCCTTAAGCCTTTTGGGAACATATTTTCAGCCCCCTCTCTCTCTCTAAAAGCCCTAGGAGCCCCCCCTCTCTCTCTCTCTCTCTCTCTCTTCTTCTTCTCCATCTTCAACAAAGAATTATTCCAAGAGCTTCAAGATTCGAGTTCTCCATTGAAGACCCAACAACAAGGTTTTCTTCAAGTCTTCACTAAGGTATGTAAGGCTATCCAAAACATGGATTGAGTCCACCCATGTGCCCTACTCTTGCTTTGAGGTTAGATGTCCATGAAAATGGAGTTTCTTGGTATGGTTTATGTTTGAATGAGTTTTGTCCCCTATTTATTTGATTATATATGTGTTGATGTTGTTGAGCTA
This sequence comes from Solanum dulcamara, assembly GCF_947179165.1. Lineage (NCBI taxonomy): Eukaryota > Viridiplantae > Streptophyta > Magnoliopsida > Solanales > Solanaceae > Solanum > Solanum dulcamara. The sequence goes on along the minus strand of NC_077244.1, from coordinate 13,236,358 downwards.
AGAAGTTCCTAAAAGAGCCTTTATGTGAGTATGAGTTGATGAAGATGAGTTGTTAAATATGCTTTATTGATCTTCTTAATTATGTAGATTATGCTAAAGGATGTCATTTTTCTTAAAAATGTTGCTTATTTTGAAGTGTTGATTTTAAAGCCTTGAAGTTGTGATGAGCCTCAAAGATTAATTAAATGGATGGAGGAAATGATTGGTTATGTTTATATAGTACTATAAATGTACATTTAAATTACTTTGAAAAATGTGATTGAGATTGATCGGATAGTATGATTGAGAGAGATTTGATTGTGACAGAGTGATGAGTTGACAAGGTTGTAATGAGACTTGTCGATATGATTTGATTGAGTTGATTGAATGGAGTTTTATGAGCATTGAGTCTTGGGAGGAGTATCGAGCACCGAATTGGGTAAGAGTATAGTCCATACTCGAACCCAATAACTACGTCACCAAACGTAGGAGGGGATTGAACCGTTAAAGTCGGATGCTTCCCCAATTTTTTTGTCCTGACATTATAGGACTTGGTTGGATTGGATCCATGATTGGTTGATTCATTCATACCCTGGCAAAGTATGAACGGACGCGGCAACAACGTCGGTTTGTTGTACTTTCACTGGCTCATAAGTGATGGTTGTCGGATAAGAGAAACTCCCAAATAGGTCTTGATAGTACTCTGAGTCAGATTGAGTTGAATTGTATGTGATTGGTCCCGTCTAAATCATATTCTTGTTTAGACTTAGGACACTTGATTGAGTTGTTATTTCTCTTGAGTTGAGATTCCGAGTTGATTTGATTCTTCCTTGATGTTCGTTTCATTCAGCCATTTTACATACTCGTACATTCCATGTACTGACGCCATTTGGCCTTCATCGTTTCATGATGCAGAGATAGGTACCAGAGATCATCAACCGGCGCTCCGTTGAAGATCCACATACACTCCCAGCTAGTTGGTGAGTCCTCCTAGTTTCCGGAGGATGTTGAGCTTTCTTGTATAGTTTTGTTGTCGTTTCCTTTATTTTGGATTGTTGGTAGCCATGGGCTTGTCATTGGCTCCTTCTAGACTTTGATAGAGGCTTCATAGACTAGAGTGTGGGAAGGTTGGACTGCTATTTTGAGAAGTCTTATTATAATCGTTTTGATGAGTTGTTAGTGCTTGGCCCTCGGCCCTTATATTATGAATAGTGTGTCTATGATTGAGTCTTCCTCTGAGTGAATGTGAATGAATGATAGTGTGACTGAATCAGGTGGTTCGCTTGAAGGCCAGAAATGGCTTTCGAGTGCCGGTCGCGCCTAGGGTACCCTCCCGGGGCGTGACATTGTCAAACTAGAAAAATCAGATGATGTTGCACGACTTTAACACCTCTCGACATCAGCTCTCGTCTTAGCTATGCCTAGTTGATGACAGAAACTTTCAAATTTATTTACACTTAACCTTTTGTGAACAAATCTCCTATTTGTTTTTCTGTATTAATGCTCTAAGTCAATCTCTCTTTGTAACACCTTTTTTTTAATGAAATGATAATGTATTTTCACATGTTTCGTCCTTGAATGAAAAATAGGATTTTTAACAAAATTGATCGCTGACTGATTTTCACAGTACAAAAACTGTACAGCCAACTAGTTACTGCAAATCCTTCATCAACCACATAAGCCATATGTTTTCTTGATACATTATCTTATATCTTAAATCTTTTCATTCGCGTGTACACGTCTTGGCATTTGGTTAAATTAGAGTTGCAATTAATTTGCACTTCAATATTTCGAAAGAAACAAGTCTCTGAAATACTTTTGATGGTGAAGAAAATTTTCTCCTTGAGTACGATCAACTTTCAGTCCAAGAAAATAATTAAATTTTCTAAGTTCTTTCATAAGAAATAGGACAAATAAATTTTTCTTCCTTTGAAAATTTTCTTCTTCATTATCACTAGTTATAATCAAATTGTCGACATATACTAGGACTATATCTAGCTTCCCTCCATAAAATTTGACAAACAAACTTGAATCTGCAGATATAATTAAATAATTATTTTGAATTAAAAATTTAGCAATTTTATCGTACGAAGTCCTTGATGATTGCTTTAATCCATACACCTTCCGCAACTTGCAAACATATTCAGGGTGTTCTTGATTATAAAAATTCACTGGTTGAGCCATGTAAATCTCTTGATCCGACTCCCCATATAAAGATATATTTAACATTCATCTGCCACAAATTTTAATCTTTCCTAGCAGCAAGTGCAAGTAAGACTCGCACAATTGTTAACTTTGCCATTGAACTGAAAATTTTATCATAATCTAAATCATATTCTTGAGTAGATTTTTGAGCTACCAAACGATCTTTATTCCTCTCGATCAATTCATGTGTGTAATATTTTATTTTATAAAGGTATATGCATAATATAGGTTTTACATTTTTTGGTTTCAGCACAAATTCTCAAGTTTGATTATGTTTTAATGCGGTAATATTCTGAAAGAGTCAACAAATGCTGCCTCAAAGAATGCTGACTCCCTTTTTGAAAAGTAAAAAAAAACGCATAGAAGAAAAATGCAAGGTTGGCAGAAAAGAGGAAAAAATGAGTTCCTCTTTTGACAATATTGCAACGTGTAAAATTTTTACGCATTTTTGGTTCCTATAAATAGAGGGCCTCTTGCCCTCATTTAAATCATTCAGAAAAAGTGAGAGTAAAAATACAAAGTGTCATGACCCAAATACGGGCGTGATGACACTCATCTCTACCCACCGAGATAAGTCAGCCTAATATCCAACGGAAAGTAGATGCGGAAGAAAAAGACATAAATCAAATTTAACTTAACCGAAAATACCTAAAACAACCTCAAAATCCCCCAACATTGGTTATCACGTGTACAAGCCACTAATACATTACTGAAGTACAAAAGAAAATATAGTCACAATGTCTTTGTCTTTAGAATAAGACTAAAACATAATAAAAGAGTAAGAGGTGTCCGCTAGATGGATGTAACAACTACCTCAACACTCTGAATGATAGCCTCGAATGTAGTAGAAAATAGTAGGAGATCAAGTAGGTCCGGGCTCACAACCTACACAAGTGTAGAAGCAAGGGGTGAGTACCAAACAACACGGTACTCAGCAAGTGGACAACTAAAACTAAGCAAAGCTCAATAGATACAAGTACTCTTGTACTCCCAACCGAACCTTCTTAACTACAACCTGCATAAAACCAACCCAACTCTACATTTGTACAATAATAACAGTTTTACAGTCCACGAATACTCATCAATAGTCTCTTCAATGAATCATATCAAGTCAAGTTCAGCATATACAGAGCAATAAATGGCAAACACGAATTTCACAAATATCAACAAATGCAATGCAATGTAATGAGATGATACATGTCTGTCCTATCAGTACACATGCGCTGAATAACAGTTCGGAACCCATGGGGAATATCTTTGTCCATGTAACCTGCCATGGAGCGTGTGACCCGTCCCCTCAATATATATATCCTGCCACGGAGCATGTGGCCTGACCCCTTTATTTCATAATACCTACCACGGAGCGTGTGGCCCGACCCCTTTGTTTCATATCACTTTCAGTCTCAACACAATATGTCAGAACCAATGCAATCAATTCATGTTCATATAATTTACGATAATAACATGACAACAACAATAATTTTTTCTATCTCACATCAACATAGTCATTTCACATGTCCAAAATAAACCCACAATCACAACATATCAATTCCACCAATACATGTCATTAGATCACCATTTTATACCCATCATCTCCATTTTTAAGGCCAATCATACAGTCAATAACCCAGTCCAATTCTCATTACTCCCCAATACACATAACACGAAAATACAAGCATCTACAAGCTTAAACTGAGGTTTAAAAATTCACTTGCCTTAATTAATCAAGCAATCACTCCGGGATTTGAGCCTTCCCTTTTCGTTGGGCCTCCCAATCAATGTAATCTAGTCAAATAAATAATCACAATAAGATTTCGAAACTAATAACACCCATGTCTATCCTAGACCCAAAAACTCATACAAATCTATAATCAAGTTCTCAAATCTTGATGCCAATTAATAAACCAAATCTTATATTTTCTAAATTTCAAGCCTAGGATTAACTCTCAATTTCCCCAATATCATAAATTTAATGGGATTTATATAACATAATATGCCTAACATTTAATTACCTATCTCAATATATCAAAACTTAATTATAATATGATAATTAACTGAAAATAATTTTCAATTGGTACAAAACAGTACCTAACCTAACTGTGCAGAAACGTAAAACTAATGCAAACTAATGTATAACCTTACACCTAATCATGACTACTGAATGATTGGCCATAGTTATTTTTCAATGATTGCACATATATGCATAATCGTAACTATTTTATAGCCAAATCCAAGCCATTACAACTCGTTTTAATCAACACCAAATTTGATCAAGTGATACACTAATATATATATATATATCCTAGCAATTAATATGAAGAACAAGACTGAAGTTTGCCATTACCTGAAGTAGTTTCGATCGTTTTCCTCCGCGTCGCAGGTAAGCTTTCTCGTTCTCTCTTGTTTTTTTTTCTAATCAATTAGGTACTAAAGTAACAAACCCTACTAACCTATTTTAATAAATATTAAAAAAGTGGTATTAAATAAGTTAACACTTTAGCCCATCAATTAAATTAATTCATCTAAAATTATCCGTCAATTAATTAATTGTAGTTACCGAATTGTCCAAATTTCTAATTTAAATTTACGGAGAGAGTATTTTATGGAAGAGAGATGACTCATTCTCAAAATGACCAAATGGGTCATTACACAAAGAGAGTTATACACCAAGATAAATATTGTAGTCTTGAGTGTCCTCTTTAGTAGTTGTTCCTTTTACAAGAGAGAAGTGTTAATTGTTGTTTTCTCCTTATATTTGAGAGCAATGTACTCCCATATTATCATACTAAAATCCTTCTACCCCGTGAGTTTTTCCCCTCTATCTATTTGAGTGGTTTCCACGTAAAATTTTCGTATCCAATTTATTTTTATTATTTATTATCATATCAAACTTTAGTTGTGGTGCTTCCTCCCCCCAATAGTGGTATCAGAACCCTCGATTATTCTATCTATTTTATGCGAAGGTACTATATGTGAATAGTAAAATTCAACAAAAAGTACTATTCACGTAAATAGTAAATTTTGATGACGGTACAGTTTGTCACGATTGTTCGCAAAAATATTCAGAAATGATCTAGAAGGGTATGAAGCAAATAAAAATGTCGAGTACAACAAAGTTTGATGTTGAAAAATTCAATGGGACTAATTTCTCATTGTGGAAAATGAAAATAAAAGCGATATTGAGAAAGGACAATTGCTTAGCTGCAATTGAAGGCAGACCCACAAACTTCACTGATGATAGCAAGTGGAAGACATAGACAACAATGCAGTTGCTGATCTACACTTGGCACTAGCTGATCAAGTGTTGTCTAGTGTGGCTAAAAAACGGACTACGAAGGAAATATGGAATACTCTTACGGGATTGTATGAGGCCAAGTCTTTGCATAATAAAATCTTCTTGAAAACAAGATTGTATACTCTTCGAATGGCAAAATTCATGTCGATTACTGAACACATCAATACTTTGAATACTCTATTTTCGCAACTTACAACAATGAGTTTCAAAATAGAGGGACTGAACGTGCAAAGCTTCTATTTCAAAGTCTGCCTGACTCGTATGATCAACTCATGATCAACCTGATGAACAATACAGACAGTCTAGTTTTTGATGAAATTGCAGCCGTTGTCTTAGAAGAAGAAAATTGGCACAAAAATAAAGAAGATAGCCAAGCAAGTTCGCAGCAAGCTAAAGCTTTGATGATCATGAGAGGAAGACCAACGGAACGTGGCCCCAGTGGGAGTCACAATCATGGTAGATCTCAATCAAGAAGTAAGAAGAATATCAAGTGCTACAATTGTGGCAAGAAAGGGCACTTCAAGAAAGATTATCGGTTCAAAAAAAAGAGTGAACACCCTGAGCCATCAAATGTTCAAGGGAATATTGCATGTACCTCGGATGATGGCGATATTTTATGTAGTGAAGCAATAGCAAATAATGAAAGGAGAAAACGTTTCACTGATGTTTGGATCATGGACACAGGAGAAACATGACACATGACTTCTCGGAGAGAATGGTTCCATCAATACAATCCTATCTTAGAAGGATCTGTGTTCATGGAAGACGATCATGCTTTGGATGTTATTGATATTGGGTCCATCAAAATAAAAATATATGATGGCACGATACGCACCATCCAGAAGGTACAACATGTAAAAGACTTGAGGAAGAATCTATTGTCTTTGGGACAATTAGATAATAATGGATGTTTATATAAGACTCATGATGGAGTCATGAAAATATTCAAAGGAGCGCTTGTAGTGATAAAAGCGGAAAAACTTGCTGCAAATCTATATGTGCTTAAAGGTGAAACACACCAAGAAGGAGAAACATCAACCGCGTCAGCAAGTTCATTTGAAGAATCAACGATGATATGGTATCGTAAACTTGGCCATATGTCGGAATGAGGTTTGAAGATTCTTGCTGAGCAAAAGCTTCTTCTAGGGCTCAAAAAGGTTTCACTACCCTTTTGTGAGCATTATGTTACCAGTAAGCAAAATAGACTGAAGTTTAGCAGTTTTTCTGCTAAAAGCAAGGAAATATTAGATCTGGTCCACTCTGATTTTTGGCAAGCACTGGTGGAGTCCCTAGGAGGAGCGAAATATTTTGTGTCATTTATCGACAATTACTCCAGGAGAAGTTGAGTGTATCCAATCAAGAGAAAGACAAATGTTTTTCTGATTTTCAAAGAATTCAAAGCGCGGGTGGAACTTAAATCTGAGAAAATGATCAAGTGTTTGAGGACAGATAATAAAGGAGAATACACTGGTGATGAATTTGATAACTTCTGTAAATAAGAAGGTATTAAACGACAGTTCACTGTGGTATATACTCCACAACAAAATGGAGTAGCAGAGCGGATGAACAGAACCTTGGCAACTACAAGGTTGGAAAAACCATTCTGGACAGAATCAGTCAAAACCGTATGTTATGTGATTAACCGATCACCATCAACCACAATTGATCTGAAAACGCCAATGGAGATATGGACAGAAAAACCACCTGATTATTCTCGCATACATATATTCGGAAGTCCTGCTTATGTTATGTACAACACCCAAGAAAAATTGAGGTTGGATCCAAAATCCAGGAAATGCATTTTTTAGGATATGCTGATGGAGTCAAGGGGTATCGCTTGTGGGATCCCACTGCCCGCAAGGTGGTAATCAATAGAGATGTTGTATTTAACAAGATACAAGCAAAAGAAGGTAGCACTTCAAAAGAAAAATCAGAGACTACTACAGTTGAAGTTGAAGAAATAAAAGAAGGTCCAATTTCTTCTAAAGCAGCACCAGAGCACGAAGAACAAGAGCAAGCTGAAATCGAAACTCTACAAGTTCGACGGTCAACTAGGGAGAGAAGAGAACCAACTTGACACTCAAATTATTCCATGGAGGACAATGTTGCATACTGTCTATTAACAGAAGATGGAGAGCCTTTAATTTTTCACGAGGCTATGAAAGACCAAGAATCATCTCTGTGGATGAAAGCAATGCAAGAAGAAATTAAATCTCTTCATAAAAATAAAACATGGGATCTTTTTCAATTACCACAAGGAAGGAAGGCCATTGGAAACAAATGGGTCTACAAGATCAAACACAATGGTAATGATCAAGTGGAGAAGTATCGTGCAAGATTGGTAGTGAAAAGATTCGCTCAGAAAGAAGGTAGACTTCAATGAGATATTTTCTCTGGTGGTTCGACTCACAATAATTCGAGTGGTCCTGGCGATGTGTGCTACATTTGACTTGTACTAGGAGCAGTTAGATGTCAAAACTACATTTCTTCATGGAGAACTTGAAGAAGAAATTTACATACTCCAACCATAAGGTTTTGAAGAACAGGAAAAAGAGAACTTGGTTTGCAGGTTGAACAATTCTCTATATGGTCTCAAACAGGCGCCGAGATTTTAGTAAAAGAGATTTGATTCCTTCATTATAAGCCTTGGATACAACAGACATAGTTCAGATCCTTGTGTTTATTACAAGAGATTTGGCGATGAAGATTTTGTTATTTTACTGTTGTATGTTGATGACATGTTGGTAACAGGCCCCAACAAAGATAGTCTTACAAATTTAAAGGAACAGTTGGCTAGGGAGTTTGAAATGAAGGACTTGGTACCAGCAAACAAAATTCTAGGGATGCAAATTTACCGAGACAGAAATAATAGGAAGATTTGGCTTTCTCAAAAGAATTACTTGAAGAAAATCTTGAGACGCTTCAAGATGCAAGATTGTAAGTCAATTTCTACCCCACTTCCTATTAATTTTAAGTTATCCTCAAGTATGAGTCCTAGCAATGAAGCAGAGAGGATGGAGATGTCTCGAGTACCGTATGCATCAGTAGTGGAAAGTTTAATGTTCGCCATGGTATGTACAAGATCTAATATTGCACAAGCAGTGGGAGTGATCAGTCGATACATGACTAATCCTGGTAGAGAGCATTGAAATACTGTTAAGAGAATGCTGAGATACATCAAGGGTACCTCAGATGTTGCAATGTGTTATGGAGGATCAGACTTTACTGTTAAAGGTTATGTTGATTCAGATTATGCAGGTGATCTTGATAAAAGTAAGTCCACCACATGTTATGTGTTTACTCTTGCTGGAGGAGCTGTAAGCTGTGTTTCAAAACTGCAATCTATCGTGGCTACATCTACGACTGAAGCAGAATATGTTGCAGCTACACAAGCGAGCAAAGAGGCAATATGGATGCAGATGTTACTAGAGGAGCTCGGGCACAAACAAGAGAAGGTTGCTCTGTTTTGTGACAGTCAGAGCGCTTTGCATCTTGCAAAGAATCCAGCATTTCATTCAAGGACAAAGCACATACGAGTTCAGTATCACTTTGTTCGTGAGAAGGTGGAAGAAGGCAGTGTGGACATTTAGAAAATTCACACCAATGACAACCTACCAGATATGTTTATAAAGCCGATCAACAGTAATAAGTTCATATGGTGTCGATCTTCTATTGGCCTAGCAGAAACGTAACATTGCAGTAATTGAGTAGAAAGAATGGTGTGAAGACTTAGAATGAAAGAGTCAACAAATGCTGCCTCAAAGAATGCTGACTCCCTTTTTGAAAAGTAAAAAAAAATGCGTAGAAGAAAAATGCAAGGTTGGCAGAAAAGAGGAAAAAATGCGTTCCTCTTTTGACAATATTGCAGCGCGTAAAATTTTTACGCGTTTTTGGTTCCTATAAATAGAGGGCCTCTTGCCCTCATTTAAATCATTCAGAAAAAGTGAGAGTAAAAATACAAAGAGAGTTATATACCAAGATAAATATTGTAGTCTTGAGTGTCCTCTTTATTAGTTGTTCCTTTTACAACAGAGAAGTGTTAGTTGTTGTTTTCTCCTTGTATTTGAGAGCAGTGTACTCCCATATTATCATACTAAAATCCTTTTACTCCGTGGTTTTTTCCTCTATCTGTTTGAGTGGTTTCCACGTAAAATTCTCGTGTCCAATTTATTTTCATTATTTATTATCATATCAAACTTTAATTGTGGTGCTTCCTTCCCCCAACACCTTCGTCTCACGCTAAGTTTTGAGCTGCTTCTTCAAATCTTTTAGGTTTTTTTCCAGATTCATTTTTTACAGTTATTGCATTGGCATAATTAAATTTTTTCTCCGAATCCGTTTTGACTTTCTCGTCTGAGATTCTGGAGTAGCTGGTACTTCTTCTTTCATTTGTTTCACTGCCATGGTGGTTGGTGAACAACTAATTCTTCAAAATTATGCATTGTACCTTTTTCAATATTTACGTCTTCATTTGATCAAAAATAAATAATTTGTAATTTATTTCTCAGATCACTATCATGAAGAGGTATATGTCGTGATGTATAACACCTTCAAATTGTAGGGTCATAATTTTTTCACCTTTTTTTTTTTTAATTATCATAGCCTACAAAAATACATTTAACAATTTTTTTTTGTTCATTTTTCAACGTAACTATCAAGTATAAAAATATTGCATACACATTCAAATACTCGCAAATAACTAACATTAACTTTCATATTTCATAACTTATCTGAAAGAAAACTTAATCTTTATGGAGGAAGTCTGTTGATGACAAGAGCTACAGTCTTCACTGCTTCTGCTCAAAATTTTCCTGGAACGTTCTTGGCATGTAACATAGTGCGACATATTTATGCTGAATGCTTTTTCTTCCTCTCTGTGATGTTATTTTGCTGTGGAGTGTATGCGGATGTATATTATAAAAATTTTGTATTTTTTTAGATACAGAGAGAATTTAATTAACTTGTATTCCCTTTCTTTATCGGTTCTTAAACAACATATTTTCTTGCCCACTTCTCCTTCAACTATTTCTTTAAATTCTTTAAAATTAGAAAAAAAATTATATTTTTCTTTCATAAAGAAAACTCAAATATATCTAGAGAAATCATCGATAAAGATCACTATATACTTCATTCTGCCAATTGATGATTGCTTGACCGGTCCAAACACATTAGAATAAACTAAATTATAGTGGTTCATCAACTTTAAATTAGGACTCTTCAAACGACAACCGATGAGCTTTACCATATTGACATTCTGAATAAATGACATCTGTTTTTACTTATGTTGAAGAAGACCCTTGATCATTGACTTCTTCATCATCACACTTAGCTCACGTGACCTAATCTCATATGCCACAAAACCAATAGTTTCATTATTTTTTTTGTCTTTTCTACATATGCACACTCTGCAGACACTGACTTTAATCTATGTCCCTTCATAATTGAATTTTTTATGTTCTTGAGATCCTGATATATCTTTACATCACCAGTGTCAAATAAAACATAGTTTTAAGATGTTGTTAATCATGATATTGAAAGCAAGTTATTTCTCAGATGCGGAACATGATTGACATTTTGAATGACCCCTTGTTGAAGAGAAATTGTCGTCTTACCAATATAGGTTATTGATAACCTTGAATTATTGGCTATCACCATTAAACGATTATCCTTGTACACTAATGAATTCTGCAATTTTTTTATCACCTATCATATAATTTACACAATCTGAATCAACGATTCAAATTCTCATGAATTGATTAGTTATTGTCATTGTAAGTGTTAAATTATCCTTTTCTAGCGAAAAATCCTTTAGCATTCCAAACATCTTCACTTTTCTCGTTTGAATGTGTGGTAGCCACATTACTTTTCATGTACTGTTGCTTAAACTAACCGTCCTTATCCATATGAACCTTCTTCCCAAAATTATGAAACTTTTCTTCAAATCTTTTATCATTCCTATGATTCTTTGAAACTCTTCTTGGAATGTTTTTTTATCTCCAAAAATATATTTTTTAGATTGACTAATACTATGAGCTTGAGGTTCTTGCATTTGTTGGTGTAGAGTGCTTCTTCCTCATTTTTCACCGAGCGTCCTGCCATTTGCTTCGTCATGACTTCTTGTCCATTAAGTTTGATTTCCAAATGATTTGCCATTCCTGCACAACAACAAGGAAATCTCTGTATGCAGATTCAAATTATGGATAATAATTCTTTTTTCCTGATTTTCTTAATTGGCACTATTGAATTCAAATCTAAAATTTTACAGCATATTTTGTTGAGTTTATGGAAGTACTAAGCAATTGTCATATCACATTGCTTTGTTGATAATAATCCGTTCTCCAAAAGCTACAATGCATCGTTCTTCTTTGAGAAAAGAACACCAAGTGTGTTCCATGCTTTTTTTTTTGGGAATTTTAGCATCATGGACATACTCCAACACATCTTTGTCGATTGTCGTTTTGAGAGCAAATATTATTTTAACTTCTTAAATTTTCACTTTGGCAACATTTTATTTGCACCATCTACATTTGATTGTGCAACTTCATTTCCGTTCAAATTTTTTGAAAGATCTCGATCTTACATATTGGACACTATACAAGTTGTATAGCCGGACTTTCTTAAAGAGGAACATCATGTAAATACTATGGAATAAAGTTTGATGTATTATAATTTTGATTATTGAGCTTTTTGATTCTGCCAACTACGTGAAGATCATTAATTGCGTTGGTTCTGATACCAAATATAAAATTTAACATTACAGAAAGCGAAAAGAAAAATGACATAAAAGAAAGGAGGAGAAGAGACTATGAAACTGAATGCAAAGAAAATAGCTAAATACTTTATTTACTACGCTTAGTCGCCTTATATAGACTTACATGTAAACTCTTGAAAAAGAAATCTGCAATACGACAAACTAGGAAAGCATCATGTGCTAATAAAATAATACAGTGACAATTAACAAGTAGAAAATAACTATTGCTAATACATAGTCAAATTAAAAAAATAACAATATTGCACGATTTTAACATTCTAGCTTCTAACGGACTACACTACTCCATATGTGGCAGCGACGTGTAAATAATAGTTCCACATGGACACCTTAGCACACTAATATAACTAGCATGTCCATCCATTAATAGACTCAACATCTCCTAATAACCCTGATTTTATTATTACTTTCTTTCTTAAAAATGTTTTTTTTTTTAATTATAAAATCTAAAATCAACTTTCTTTTCCACTAGAATTTCATAGTAACATCAAATTTGGCTATCTATGGTGTTCCTTTTTAGGTTAATAAATTATTTTTCCTATTCTATTATGTTACGATTTTATGCTTTTACGATTTCAAAGTAACACAATTAGAATTTACGATTTGTATTATCTTCTGTTATAATAGATTTAGTAAATAATTATTTATTTATTTGAGTTCAAATAGTAGTGTTCATGTGATTTGGAGTTTAATTGATTTGCGCATTGGGATAAGTTAAAATTTTGTGATTTTTTGAAAATCTATTTTATATATGGTGGTCCTTTTTTGTTATGTTAAATTTAGATAATAATTGTATATTTATTTGAGTTAAAATAGTAGTATTCATGTGGTTTCGTATTTTGTTCATTTGTGTATAAGGTGAGTTAGGACTTTGTAATTTTTTAAAAAGTTATGTTGTATATCCTGGTCCAAATTTATTAATTTGTGGTATGTGTTGACATTTATTTTGGGCACATATGATTAATGAGTTATCTGATAAGGATTTGTTTATATGTGAATATGTATTGTATTATCTGAATTTGATGTGTGTGGCCAAGTGTCCCTTTTTCATTATTTATTATGGTTTGCTAGTTGAGAAGTTGTTTTCCTCTATTTTTATGATGTAGTAAATAGGTGGCCCTTTTTATGTTTTTGTTTTCTTTTAGTATAGATTTTCTAAAGGGCATATGTTATTGATCCGAGGCCCTTTATTCTACTCTTTTTTCAGACAAGTCAATTTGAAATATCTTTATGTTGACTTTATGTTGCATTATTGAGATAAATAGATTAGAAATCCCAAATAATATATGAAAAAATTATGTTGCTAATTAGAAAGACATTGAATCAGATCTCATAGACTATTATAAGATAGATGAAAAGTACACAAAAACGTAGAATTTATGGCTGTGAAACAACTACTTGTGACAGGACCTTCTGAAAAACTGTACTTGATTGGAGGATTTGAAGGTATTAGGGCACTCCAATTCTTATTAAATGGATAGTTCAAAGTGGTTCATTTCTATGTTGTTGATGATTTTGAAGAAACTGTTTCTACTCCAAATACTATTCACCATAGTGAAACATACTTAATTGAGTGTGACTATAAAACTGATTCTGAATCACAATGTGATTCTAGTAATAATGATAAGTCAGATGATGAGAAGTATAACTTTGAGGAGTTAGAGCTCATTAAGATGCAAAAGACTAGGAAAGTTAATGAGAAGGTCAGTCATTACAAAAAAATTCATCCTTCATGACCTTCGAGGACATGAATGAGGTAAAAATAATTAAATTTATATTCCCTTACAAATTCCAATTCTCTAATAATGGATAAAAGTGTTAAATAAAGACTGAGGTATAGATGCATGATTGATTGTCCATTTGTCTTTTTATCTCACAAGATGATAGGGGTCCAAATTTGAATGTTAAAATATTGAAGACAAATCACAATTATGATTCATGAAAGTACATTTAAATTTTTTTAGAGCCTGCACGACTACTTAGCACAGTATTTTCAAGAGTAAAGTGCAAAATAATCTCAAGTACAAGTTTAAGTATATAAGACAAGACTTGAAGGGTCAACTTGATGCTAATTCCTCAAAGTTGAAAAGGGTCAAAAGGATGACCCTTAAAAAAATGCAAGGTAGTTTCTTAGATGATTACAACAAACTAGAGACTTATGTAAATTAGATTAGGCTGAGCAATTCTGATAGTGATAGTATGATCAATTTATCAAAGAATAAAATGGAATAAGGTAAATTTTCTTCTTAGAATGTACATCTGCTTCAATGAATTGGGATGAAAAGAAGGGTTACGACCCTTTATTAGACTAAATGGGTCCTTTGTGAAAGGTCAATGCGAGGGATAACCATGGATGGATATGACACAAGATTGCCAGATTTCCTTCTATCCATTGGCATGGAATGTAGTGGATAAGGAGGACAACCATGACATGAAAAGAAGTTGAAGAAATCATGTCCATGTCCTGATTGTCTCCTTATCTACTACATCCCTTGTTAGTAGGTAGAAGAAATTCTGACAATCTTTTGCCATATCCATCAATAGTTGTCCCTTGTATTGAAACTTTAAGAAGGATCGTCTAATCCAATAAAGGATCTTAACCCTTCTTTTCATCCAAACTCTTGGATCCTGAAATCAAGAAAATGAACAAGTTGACTAAGAAGGAGGAGGATTGTAATACCCCTATTCTTGAGAAATTGCTTTTCTATTAGAAATGACCATTTTTCGTAGCATTTTCATACTTTATTTGTGATATGGGGATGGCTGGCATAATTCTCGATACAATCGGGTGGAATTTTGGCTATTTGAGGCATTGAGTGAGAAGTTTCATTAAACGGGCTGACTTTGGTTAATATATTGAAATCTGAGCATCGGATGAGAATTCCATCAATTCTGTTGCGTTTAGAACATCGAATTTGGTCTAATTGAGTGTTGACTTAGATTTTCGGTCTCACACCCCGAGAGGGTACTCTAGGCATGGGCGACGCTCGGAGACCATTGCTGGCCCCAGCGAAGCACTTGGTCTGATCACTCATTCAATCACTCAGCGAAAGACTCAACTCGATAGAAAATTAACTCAAGTGGGCATTTAGAAAATGTCAACATCAATAAATTAATAATCAATTAAAAATACTCAAAGTATAATTTAATTTAAATTCATAAACTCAATAATGAAATTATGGTTTAAAAATAAATTCTGAAAGAATCCTTCTGTAACACCCCCAAAAAATTTTCCCCTACGATTCGGGCCTTTCTTGTACACGTGTGGGGCCCATCGTATTTATTTCAAAGTATGTGCTTGAGTTAAGATGAGTCCCTGAGAAATTAAAGAGTGTTGGAGGTGATGTGGGGTCATTGAGGACCCCTAGGATCGAGCTAAGTCCAAAAGATCCATCGTGGCTAAGTTTAGGCTGAGTTCGTATAAGGGTCAACTTTTAACGACCCTATCTTTTGAAGGACGTCAATCTGGGTGGCCCAAAACCTATCAAATTAAAGGTCGTCGAGTCTTCTTTCCAACGCCACCAAGAACGTAAATTTTGGAGTTCGGAGTCAAAAGATATGACGATCCTAAGATGAACTAGCACGACAGGAATTTCATTGTTGGCCTGGGTTGCAACTGCTGGGGAAATGACCTTGGCGCTGTAAGGGCGCGAAGCGCCACTATCACGCCAGAAACATGCCTCAGTAGTTTGGTCTCTGGCGCGGCGTGCCACTACGAGGTGTGCAGGTTTTAGGCATATTCAGCCTGGCGCTGCAATGGCGCGACGCGCCACTATCGCGCCAGGTGCATTTTTAGCCTATTTTCAGAACTTTTGAGGAGGGGCAATTTGGGAACTTACCCAAATTATATATGTATTTCCTTTGGTCTTTTGGGAACACATTTCTCAGCCTCACTCTCTCTCTAAAAAAGCCCTAGGAGCTTCTCTCTCTCTCTTCTCTTCTTCTTCCCCATTTCCAACAAGAAGAGTTCCAAGAGCTTCAAGATTTGAGTCCTCCATTGAAAACCCAACACCAAGGTTTTCTTCAAGCCTTCCCTAAGGTATGTAAGGCTATCTAAAACATGGGTTGAGTCCACCCATGTGCCCTATTCTTGCTTTGAGGTTTGATGTTCATGAAAATAGAGTTTCTTGGTATGGTTTATGCTTGTATGAACTTTGTCTCCTATTTATTTGATGCTACATGTGTTGATGTTGTTGAGCTAAGAAGCCCCTAAAGTCCTTCATGTTAGTATGAGTTGATGGAGATGACTTGTTGTTACGTCTTGTTGATCTCTTTAGTCATGTGATTATGTTGCTTAAACCAATTTCCTTAAATGTGCTATTCTATTTGAATGGTTGAGTTGAAGTCATAGAGTTGTGCCGAATCTTGAGAAGATGTCATAAATGTTTATGTGAATGAGGCTTGATTGAGTTGATTTGGGGATGGAATTGACGAGCGGACAAAGTCCTAAATGAGACTTGCCATTATGACTTAATTGAGTTGAAATGAGAACCGAGTTGATGAGGTGGCAATGTACCACATGAAACTAGCCGTGAGGGCTTGTTTGAGATGATTTGAGGGAGTCTTATGAGCATAGAGTCATGGGAGGAGTATCGAGCACCGAAGCGGGTAAGAGTATAGTCCATACTTGAACCCCAGAACTCGAACCCCAGAAACTATGCCGCCAACGTAGGTAGGGATGGAACCATTAAAGTCGGATGCTTCCCATGGGATTTGAACCGTTAAAGTCGGATGTTTCCCATTTTATTGTCCTAAAATGATAGGACTTGACTAATTGATGGTAGCCATGATTAGGGAGGCGTTCATACCCTAGCAAGGTATGGACGGATGTGGCAGCAACGTCTGATTGTTGTACTATCACCGGCTCATAGGTGATGGTTGTCGGTTAAGAGAAACTCCTATTTAGGCCTTGATAGTGCTCCGAGTCAGTTGAGTTAAGAGGCTTATGAGTTAGTCCTGTCTAAACTATTCTTGTTAGACTTAGGACACTTGAGTGAGTTGTCATGTATGTATGAGTTGAGACCTTGAGTTGATGTTGATGTTTCCTTGATGTTTATTTTATCCGGCCATTTTACATACTCGTGCATTCCATGTACTGACGCCATTTGGCCTGCATCATTTTATGATGTAGAGACAGATACTAGAGATCATCAACCGTCGCTCCGTTGAAGATCTACATACGCTCCCAGCTAGTTGGTGAGTCCTCCTAGTTCCCGAAGGTTATTGAGTCTCCTTGTATAGTTTTGTTATCATTTCCTTTATTTTGATTATTGGTAGCCATGAACTTGTCATTGACACCTCTTGGACTTAGATAGAGGCTTCATAGACTGGAGTGTGGGGAGGTTGAACGGTTATTTTTTAGAAGTCTTATTTTATGTGTTTATTGAGTTTATAAATGTTTGGCCTTCGGCCCTCATATTGTGAATAACATTTTATTAATTAAGTTTTCGCTAAGAGAATGTGATTGAATGAAGGTGTGACTAGACCAGGTGATTCGCTCGGAGGTTAGAGATGGCCTTTGAGTGCCAGTTACGTCTAGGGTACCCTCCCGGAGCGTGACAAACATGGTATCAGAGCACAGAGTTCAAGTGTCCTGGGGAGTCTATGAAGCCGTGTCTAGTAGAGTCTTGCTTATGGGTGTGTTGTGCACCATGCTTATAAGCAGGAGGCTATAGGACATTAGGAATTATTTCACTTCTTTCATACTCTGACTTCGTGCGATAGAGTTAAAACTCTATAAGACTCCTTTCTAATTCGTGCGTTTGTACGTTACAGATAATGCCTCCTAAACGTACGGCTAGCCAGAGAAACATTGACAACGCCGAGATGCCCCTGTCCGAGGCACACCCGGCAAGGGCTAAAGGCCGACCTGCGAGATACTCGGAGGCACCCCAAGTTCCAGCTACTCCACCTGCACCCACATCAGAGGCAGAATTTTGAGGGGAAATTGTAATGCTCACGCAACTAATGGCTGCCCGAAATGGTAACCAGAGTTCGCCGACTCTCAGCTCTAGTTCCCAGGAGCCATCTGCTGCCACTAGAATTAGAGACTTTCTGAGGATGAATCCGCTGGCATTCACGGGTTCTAAGGTGGATGAAGATCCCCAAAACTTTATTGATGAGATGTGAAAAATTCTAAAAGCTATGCATGCTACGAAGATTGAGGGGGTTGAGTTGGTGTCTTATCAACTCAAAGATGTGGCAAACATTTGGTATAACCAATGGGAACAGGGTTGGGGCGAGGATGCCGAACCTTCTAGGTAGGATGAATTTGAGGGAGCCTTTCTTGACCACTTCTTTCCCCGAGAATTGAGGGAAGCGAAAGTGGAGGAATTTGTGAATTTGAAGCAGGAGGGTATGACTGTTAAGGAGTACGACCTAAAGTTCATCCAACTGTCCAGGTATGCTCCCGAAATGACCCCAGATATGAGGTCAAAGATGAGGAAGTTTGTCTTCGGTTTGGGGAGGCATGTGAAGAAGGAGTGCAAGGCAGCATTATTGATCTCGGATATGGATCTTTCTAGATTAATGGTGTATGCTTAACAAGTAGAGGAGGAGAAAAGAAAAGACAGAGAAGAGCACCTGAGCAAGAAGGCAAAATCAGCGGGCCATGAGAATGAACAGAGGCAAAACAAGGGCAACAGGTCCTTCTTCCAAAAGAGGCCTCCCATTTATGCCTCATCTACCGCAAGTGCACCTATGCCGCAGAACAGGTATGACCGGCAAGGACAGATTCGCTAGAATTTCAGCCCCCAGGGTTCTCAATCCTAGGCCAGTGTAAGTCAAGGTGCGAGAAGGAGGCCACCATGCAGTAAGTGTGGTGGGCTCCACTTGGGAGAATGCAGAGCAGGAAGGGTTGGTTGTTATAAATGCGGCCAAATGGTCCACTTTTAGAGGGAGTGTCCAGCAGGGGGAAACAGAGCCCAATTCTCCACCACCGCACCGCCAGCTAGGGGTAATCAGAGGGGCACTACTTCAGGTATGAGTGGAGGTACAAACCGCCTATATGCCATGGGCAGTCGCCAAGATCAGGAGAACTCTCCAAACGTCGTGATGGATATGATTCGAGTCTCTTCTTTTGATTGTTATGTATTGATGGATCCGAGTGCCACCCTATCTTTTGTGACTCTTTACGTGGCTAGTAAATTCAATAAAATTCCTGAATGTCTTCTTAAGCCTTTTTGTGTGGCCACTCCTGTCGGTGATTCTGTCTTAGCTGAGAGAAGCTATAGAGATTGCACTATGTCAATTCATCACAGGAATACCTTGGCTGACTTGGTTGAGTTAGACATGGTTGATTTTGACGTGATCCTTGGCATGGACTGGCTTTATGTCTGCTATGCCTCTATTGATTATAGAACTCAGATTGTCACATTCCAATTCCCAAACAAAGCTGTTATAGAGTGGAGGGGCAGTCCTGTTATGTCTAAGGGTAAGTTTATTTCTTACCTTAGGTACAGAAAGCTAATCTCAAAAGGGTGTATCTATCACATTGTCCAAGTGAAAGATAACAGCATTGAGTCTCCATCCCTTGAGTCGGTTCCGATTGTCAATGAGTTTCCGGATGTCTTCCCTGAAGATCTGCCTGGAGTCCCTCCTGATAGGGAGATTGACTTTGGGATTGATATTCTTCCTGATACCCAGCCTATCTCAATCCCTTCATATAGAATGGCTCCAACCGAGTTGAAAGAGTTGAAGGAACAGTTGAAGGACTTGTTGGATAAGGGATTCATTAGGCCGAGCGTCTCACCATGGGGTGCTCCGGTCCTATTTGTTCGAAAGAAGGATGGGTCCCTTAGAATGTGTATCGACTACAGGCAGCTGAATAAGGTCACTATAAAGAATAAATACCCTCTCCCCAAAATAGATGATTTATTTGACCAACTTCAGGGTGCCACGTGTTTTTCAAAGATAGATTTGAGATCCGGCTACCATCAGTTGAAGGTGAGGGAATGTGATATTCCGAAGACTGCTTTTCGGACTCGTTATGGCCACTTCGAATTTTTGGTCATGTTCTTCGGGTTGACTAATGCCCCCGCAGCTTTCATAGATCTCATGAACCGAGTGTTTAAACCATATCTCGATATGTTTGTGATTGTATTCATAGATGATATTCTGGTGTACTCTAAGAATGAAGAGGAGCACGCCCATCATCTTAGAGTCGTCTTGCAAACTTTGAGGGACCAGATATTGTTTGCAAAGTTCCCTAAATGTGAATTTTGGCTTGCATCAGTGGCCTTCTTAGGCCATATTATATCTGGAGATGGTATTCAGGTTGATGCTCAGAAGATTGAGGCAGTAAAGAATTGGCCCAGACCCACATCCCCGACAGAGATAAGGAGCTTCTTGGGTTTGGATGGCTATTATCGAAGGTTTGTAGAGGGATTCTCATCCATATCATCACCATTGACTAAGCTGACTCAAAACAAGGCTAAGTTCCAATGGTCCGATGCTTGTGAGGAGAGTTTCCAGAAATTGAAGGCCAAACTAACCACTGCTCCTGTTCTAACTTTGCCCGATGGAATAGAGGGCTTTGTGGTCTATTGTGATGTGTCTAGAATCGGGTTGGGTTGTGTACTGATGCAGAAGGGAAAGGTGATAGCCTATGCTTCGAGACAACTTAAGGTTCATGAGAAGAATTACCCAACTCATGACCTTGAGCTGGCAGCTATGGTATTCACGCTTAAAATCTGGCGCCACTACTTGTATGGATTACATGTCCACCTATTCAGCGATCACAAAAGCCTGGAATATGTCTCTAGCCAGAGGGAACTCAACCTGAGGCAAAGGAGATGGCTTGAGCTACTCAAGGACTACGACATGATCATCCTTTACCATCTAGGTAAAGCTAATGTTGTTGCTGATGCTCTTAGAAGGTTATCCATGGGTAGCACTGCCTATGTGGAAAAGGGAAGGAGGGAATTGGCGAAGGAGGTACATCGATTAGCCCGATTGGGAGTTCGACTCAAAGAGAATAATGAAGGTGGGGTAAACGTTTGAGATGGGGCTACGTCCTCACTTGTAGCAGAAGTAAAGGAGAAACAAGATCAGGACCCTGTCCTCCTTCGGTTGAAGGAAGTGGTTCGTAAACAAGGGGTGATGGTTTTCACCAAAGGGGGAGATGGTGTGTTGAGGTACCAAGGTAGATTGTGTATACCTGATGTCGATGACGTTCGAGGGAGAATTATGGCTGAAGCGCATAGTTCCAGGTACTCTATTCATCCAGGCTCTACAAAAATATATCATGACTTGAGGGAAATCTATTGGTGGAGTGGGATGAAGAGGGATATTGCGGAATTTGTTTCCAAGTGCCCGAATTGCCAACAGGTGAAGGTTGAGCATCAAAGGCTATGTAGTTTATCCCAAACCATAGAAATTCCAGAATGGAAGTGGCAGATGATCAACATGGACTTTATTACAGGTTTGCTGAAGTCCCGAAAGCAACATGATTCCATTTGGGTGATTGTGGATAGAATAACGAAATCAGCTCACTTCTTGGCGGTTAAGACTACTAATACCGTAGAAGATTATGCAAAGTTGTATATACAGGAGATCCTCAGATTGCATGGGGTCCCATTGTCTATCATCTCAGACAGAGGAGCTCAATTCACTTCCCAATTTTGGAAATCCTTTCAGAAGGGATTAGGTTCGAGGGTTAACTTGAGTACAGCCTTCCATCCCCAGACAGATGGCCAAGCAGAGTTCACCATTTAGACATTGGAAGGTATGTTGAGGGCATGTGTGCTTGACTTCAAGGGGAATTGGTACGATAACTTACCTCTCATAGAATTTGCATATAACAATAGCTATCATGCAAGCATTCAAATGGCTCCTTATGAAGCTTTGTATGGGAAGAGGTGTAGATCGCCCATTGGGTGGTTTGAAGTTGGTGAAGCTGAGCTAATTGGACCCGATTTTGTCTACCAAGCCATGGAGAAGGTGCGAGTCATTCGAGAGAGGCTAAAGACAGCCCAAAGCCGCCAGAAGTCTTACACCGATGTGAGGAGGAGAGACTTAGAGTTTGAGGTGGATGATTGGGTGTATTTAAAAGTGTCACCCATGAAGGGTGTCATGAGGTTTGGAAAGAAGGGGAAGCTTAGTCCTCGATATATTGGTCCTTACCAGATCTTGAGGCGGATTGGGAGTGTTGTTTATGAGTTGGAGTTGCCTTCAGATCAGGCCTCTATTCATCCGGTATTCCACGTTTCGATGTTCAAAAAGTGCTTAGGCGATCCCTCATTGGTAGTCCCTATTGATAACATTGGGATTAAGAATAGCTTGTCATATGAAGAGGTTTCGGTCCAAATTCTTGATCGCCAAGTTCGCAAGCTGAGGAACAAAGAAGTCACCTCAGTCAAAGTCCTGTGGAGAAACCAATTTGTTAAGGAAGCTACCTGGGAAGCGGAGGAAGCCATGAAATATAAATATCCACATCTATTCGTGCCTACTGAGGAGAATGTTGAAGGTAATGACCATTTCCTTGACTTGAATTCATTTGTGCCTTTTTGAGTTTTGATTAATATTTGTTTGAGAATGTAATTGGTTGAATGACTGAGTTTTGATTGTGATTTGCACCTCGAGTCAATTCTTGATTTCTCGTCATTCGAGGATGAATGATTCCAAGGGGGAGATAATGTAACACCCCTAAAAAATTTTCCCCTAAGATTCGGGCCTTCCTTGTACATGTGTGGGGCCCATCGTATTTATTTCAAAGTATGTGCTTGAGTTAAAATGAGTCCCTGAGAAATTAAAGAGTGTTGGAGGTGATGTGGGGTCATTGAGGACCCCTAGGACTGAGCTAAGTCAAAAAGATCCATCGTGGCTAAGTTTAGGCTGAGTTCGTATAAGGGTCGACTTTTAACGACCCTATCTTTTGAAGGACGTCAATCTGGGTGGCCCACAACCTATCAAATTAAAGGTCATCGAGTCTTCTTTCCAATGCCACCAATAACATAAATTTTGGAGTTCAGAGTCAAAAGATATGACGATCCTAAGATGAACTAGCACGGCAGGAATTTCATTGTTGGCCTGGGTTGCAACTACTAGGGAAATGGCCTTGGCGCTGTAAGGGCGCGACGCGCCACTATCGCGCCAGAAACATGCCTCAGTAGTTTGGTCTCTGGCGTGGCACGCCACTACGAGGTGTGCAGGTTTTAGGCGTATTCAGCCTGACGCTGCAATGGCGCGATGCACCACTATCGCGCCAGGTGCATTTTTAGCCTATTTTCAGACCTTTTGAGGAGGGGCAATTTGGGAACTTACCCAAATTATATATGTATTGCCTTTGGTCTTTTGGGAACACATTTCTCAGCCTCACTCTCTCTCTAAAAAAGCCCTAGGAGCTTCTCTCTCTCTCTTTTCTTCTTCTTCCCCATTTCCAACAAGAAGAGTTCCAAGAGCTTCAAGATTTGAGTCCTCCATTGAAGACCCAACACCAAGGTTTTCTTCAAGCCTTCCCTAAGGTATGTAAGGCTATCTAAAACATGGGTTGAGTCCACCCATGTGCCCTATTCTTGCTTTGAGGTTTGATGTTCATGAAAATAGAGTTTCTTGGTATGGTTTATGCTTGTATGAACTTTGTCTCCTATTTATTTGATGCTACATGTGTTGATGTTGTTGAGCTAAGAAGCCCCTAAAGTCCTTCATGTTAGTATGAGTTGATGGAGATGACTTGTTGTTACGTCTTGTTGATCTCTTTAGTCATGTGATTATGTTGCTTAAGCTAATTTCCTTAAATGTGCTATTCTACTTGAATGGTTGAGTTGAAGTCATAGAGTTGTGCCGAATCTTGAGAAGATGTCATAAATGTTTATGTGAATGAGGCTTGATTGAGTTGATTTGAGGATGGAATTGACGAGTGGACAAAGTCCTAAATGAGAGTTGCCATTATGACTTAATTGAGTTGAAATGAGAACCGAGTTGATGAGGTGGCAATGTACCACATGAAACTAGCCGTGAGGGCTTGTTTGAGATGATTTGAGAGAGTCTTATGAGCATAGATTCATGGGAGGAGTATCGAGCACCGAAGTGGGTAAGAGTATAGTCCATACTTGAACCCCAGAACTCGAACCCCAGAAATTACGCTGCCAACGTAGGTAGGGATGGAACCGTTAAAGTCGGATGCTTCCCATGGGATCGAACCGTTAAAGTCGGATGTTTCCCATTTTATTGTCTTGAAATGATAGGACTTGACTAATCGATGGTAGCCATGATTAGGGAGGCGTTCATACCCTGGCAAGGTATGGATGGACGTGGCAACAACGTCTAATTATTGTACTATCACCGACTCATAGGTGATGGTTGTCGGTTAAGAGAAACTCCCATTTAGGCCTTGATAGTGCTCCGAGTCAGTTGAGTTAAGAGGCTTATGAGTTAGTCCTGTCTAAACTATTCTTGTTAGACTTAGGACACTTGAGTGAGTTGTCATGTATGTATGAGTTGAGACCTTGAGTTGATGTTGATGTTTCCTTGATGTTTATTTCATCTGGCCATTTTACATACTCGTACATTCCATGTACTGATGCCATTTGGCCTACATCATTTTATGATGTAGAGACAGGTACTAGAGATCATCAACCGGCACTCCGTTGAAGATCCACATACGCTCCCAGCTAGTTGGTGAGTCCTCCTAGTTCCCGGAGGATATTGAGTCTCCTTGTATAGTTTTGTTGTTATTTCCTTTATTTTGATTATTGGTAGCCATGGACTTGTCATTGGCACCTCTTGGACTTAGATAGAGGCTTCATAGACTGGAGTTTGGAGAGGTTGAACAGTTATTTTTGAGGAGTCTTATTTTATGTGTTTGTTGAGTTTATAAATATTTGGCCTTCGACCCTTATATTGTGAATAGTATTTTATTAATTAAGTTTCCGCTAAGAGAATGTGATTGAATGAAGGTGTGACTGGACCAGGTGGTTTGCTCGGAGGTCAGAGATAGCCTTCGAGTGCCGGTTACGTCTAGGGTACTCTCCCGGAGCGTGACAAACATGGTATCAGAGCACAGAGTTCAAGTGTCCTAGGAAGTGTATGAAGCCGTGTCTAGTAGAGTCTTGCTTATGTGTGTGTTGTGCACCACGCTTATAAGCAGGAGGCTATAGGACATTAGGAATTGTTTCACTTCTTTCATACTCTGACTTCGTGCGATAGAGTTAAAACTCTATAAGACTTTTTTCTAAATCGTGCGTTTGTACATTACAGATAATGCCTCCTAAACGTATGGCTAGCCAGAGAAACATTAACAACGCCGAGATGCCCCTGTCCGAGGCACGTCCGACAAGGGCTAGAGGCCGACCTGCGAGATACCCAGAGGCACCCCAAGTGCCAGCTACTCCACCTGCACCCACATCAGAGGCAGAATTTCGAGGGTCAATTGCAATGCTCACGCAACTAATGGCTGCCCGAAATGGTAACCAGAGTTCGCCGACTCTCAGCTCTAGTTCCCAGGAGCCATCTGCTACCACTAAAATTAAAGACTTTCTGAGGATGAATCCGCTGGCATTCACGGGTTCTAAGGTGGATGAAGATCCCCAAAACTTTATTGATGAGATGTGGAAAATTCTAAAAGCTATACATGCTACGGAAATTGAAGGGGTTGAGTTGGTGTCTTATCAACTAAAAGATGTGGCAAACATTTGGTATAACTAATGGGAACAGGGTAGGGGCGAGGATGCCGAACCTTCTAGGTGGGATGAATTTGAGGGAGCCTTTCTTGACCACTTCTTTCCCCGAGAATTGAGGGAAGCGAAAGTGGAGGAATTTGTGAATTTGAAGCAGGAGGGTATGACTGTTAAGGAGTACGGCCTAAAGTTCATCCAACTTTCCAGGTATGCTCCCGAAATGACCCCAGATATGAGGTCAAAGATGAGGAAGTTTGTCTTCGGTTTGGGGAGGCATGTGAAGAAGGAGTGCAAGGCAGCATTGTTGATCTCGGATATGGATCTTTCTAGATTAATGGTGTATGCTTAACAAGTAGAGGAGGAGAAAAGAAAAGACAGAGAAGAGCACCTGAGCAAGAAGGCAAAATCAGCGGGCCATGAGAATGAACAGAGGCAAAACAAGGGCAACAGGTCCTTCTTCCAAAAGAGGCCTCCCATTTATGCCTCATCTACCGCAAGTGCACCTATGCCGCAGAACAGGTATGACCGGCAAGGACAGATTCGCTAGAATTTCAGCCCCCAGGGTTCTCAATCCTAGGCCAGTGTAAGTTAAGGTGCGAGAGGGAGGCCACCATGCAGTAAGTGTGGTAGGCTCCACTTGGGAGAATACAGAGCGGGAAGGGTTGGTAGTTATAAATGCGGCAAAATGGGCCACTTTTAGAGAGAGTGTCCAGCAGGGGGAAATAGAGCCCAGTTCTCCACCACCGCACCGCCAGCTAGGGGTAATCAGAGGGGCGCTACTTCAGGTACGAGTGGAGGTACAAACCGCCTATATTCCATGGGTAGTCGCCAAGATCAGGAGAACTCTCCAAACGTCGTGATGGGTATGATTCGAGTCTCTTCTTTTGATTGTTATGTATTCATGGATATGGGTGCCACCCTATCTTTTGTGACTCCTTATGTGGCTAGTAAATTCAATGAAATTCCTGAACGTCTTCTTGAGCCTTTTTGTGTGGCCACTCCTGTCGGTGATTCTGTCTTAGCTGAGAGAATCTATAGAGATTGCACTGTGTCAATTCATCACAGGGATACCTTGGCAGACTTGGTTGAGTTAGACATGGTTGATTTCGACGTAATCCTTGGCATTGACTGGCTTTATGTCTGCTATGCCTCTATTGATTGTAGAACTCAGATTGTCACATTCCAATTCCCAAACAAAGCTGTTATAGAGTGGAGGGGCAGTCAAGTTATGCCTAAGGGTAAGTTTATTTCTTACCTTAGGTCCAGCAAGCTAATCTCAAAAGGGTGTATCTATCACATTGTCCGAGTGAAAGATAACAGCATTGAGTCTCCATCCCTTGAGTCGGTTCCGATTGTCAATGAGTTTCCGGATGTCTTCCTTGAAGATGTGCCTGGAGTCCCTCCTGATAGGGAGATTGACTTTGGGATTGATATTCTTCCTGATACCTAGCCTATCTTAATCCCTCCATATAGAATGGCTCCAGCCGAGTTGAAAGAGTTGAAGGAACAGTTGAAGGACTTGTTGGATAAGGGATTCATTAGGCCGAGCGTCTCACCATGGGGTGCTCCGGTCCTATTTGTTCGAAAGAAGGATGGGTACCTTAAAATATGTATCGACTACAGGCAGCTGAATAAGGTCACTATAAAGAATAAGTACCCTCTCCCCAGAATAGATGATTTATTTGACCAACTTCAGGGTGCCACGTGTTTCTCAAAGATAGACTTGAGATCCGGCTACCATCAGTTGAAGGTGAGGGAATATGATATTCCGAAGACTGCTTTTCGGACTCAATATGTCCACTTCAAATTTTTGGTCATGTCCTTCGGGTTGACTAATGCCCCCGCAACTTTCGTGGATTTCATGAACCGAGTGTTTAAACCATATCTCGATATGTTTGTGATTGTATTCATAGATGATATTCTGGTCTACTCTAAGAATGAAGAGGAGCATGCCCATCATCTTAGAGTCGTCTTGCAAAATTTGAGGGACCAGGTATTGTATGCAAAGTTCCCTAAATATGAATTTTGGCTTGCATCAGTGGCCTTCTTAGGCCACATTATATCTGGAGATGGTATTCAGGTTGATGCTCAGAAGATTGAGGCAGTAAAGAATTGGCCCAGACCCACATCCCCGATAGAGATAAGGAGCTTCTTGGGTTTGGATGGCTATTATCGAAGGTTTGTAGAGGGTTTCTCATCCATATCATCACCATTGACTAAGCTGACTCAAAACAAGGCTAAGTTCCAATGGTCCGATGCTTGTGAGGAGAGTTTCCAGAAATTGAAGGCCAAACTAACCACTGCTCCTGTTCTAACTTTCCCCGATGGAACAGAGGGATTTGTGGTCTATTGTGATGCATATAGAATCAGGTTGTGTTGTGTACTGATGCAGAAGGGAAAGGTGATAGCCTTTTCTTCGAGACAACTTAAGGTTCATGAGAAGAATTACCCAACTCATGACCTTGAGCTGGCAGCTGTGGTATTCGCGCTTAAAATCTGGTGCCACTACTTGTATGGAGTGCATGTCAGCGTATTCATCTATCACAAAAGCCTGAAATATGTCTTTAGCCAGAGGGAACTCAACCTGAGGCAAAGAAGATGTCTTGAGCTACTCAAGGACTACGACATGAGTATCCTCTACCATCTAGGTAAAGCTAATGTTGTTGCTGATGCTCTTAGCAGGTTGTCCATGGGTAGCACTGCCCATGCGGCATGCCACTACGAGGTGTGTAGGTTTTAGGCGTATTCAGCCTGGCGCTGCAATGGCGCGATGCGCCACTATCGCGCCAGGTGCATTTTTAGCCTATTTTTAGAACTTTTGAGGAGGGGCAATTTGGGAACTTACCCAAATTATATATGTATTGCCTTTGGTCTTTTGGGAACATATTTCTCAGCCTCACTCTCTCTCTAAAAAAGCCCTAGGAGCTTCTCTCTCTCTCTCTTCTTCTTCTTCTTTCCCATTTCCAACAAGAAGAGTTCCAAGAGCTTCAAGATTTGAGTCCTCCATTGAAGACCCAACACCAAGGTTTTCTTCAAGCCTTCCCTAAGGTATGTAAGGCTATCTAAAACATGGGTTGAGTCCACCCATGTGTCCTATTCTTGCTTTGAGGTTTGATGTTCATGAAAATAGAGTTTCTTGGTATGGTTTATGCTTGTATGAACTTTGTCTCCTATTTATTTGATGCTACATGTGTTGATGTTGTTGAGCTAAGAAGCCCCTAAAGTCCTTCATGTTAGTATGAGTTGATGGAGATGACTTGTTTTTACGTCTTGTTGAACTCTTTAGCCATGTGATTATGTTGCTTAAGCCAATTTCCTTAAATGTGCTATTCTACTTGAATGGTTGAGTTGAAGTCATAGAGTTGTGCCGAATCTTGAGAAGATTTCATAAATGTTTATGTGAATGAGGCTTGATTGAGTTCATTTGAGGATGGAATTGACGAGTGGACAAAGTCCTAAATGAGAGTTGCCATTATGACTTAATTGAGTTGAAATGAGAACCGAGTTGATGAGGTGGCAATGTACCACATGAAACTAGCCGTGAGGGCTTATTTGAGATGATTTGAGAGAGTCTTATGAGCATAGAGTCATGGGAGGAGTATCGAGCACCAAAGCGGGTAAGAGTATAGTCCATACTTGAACCCCAGAACTCGAACCCCAGAAACTACGCCGCCAACGTAGGTAGGGATGGAACTGTTAAAGTCGGATGCTTCCCATGGGATCGAACCGTTAAAGTCGGATGTTTCCCATTTTATTGTCTTGAAATGATAGGACTTGACTAATCGATGGTAGCCATGATTAGGGAGGCGTTCATACCCTGGCAAGGTATGGACGGACGTGGCAACAA
The DNA here is from genome assembly GCF_947179165.1 of Solanum dulcamara. Taxonomy (NCBI): domain Eukaryota; kingdom Viridiplantae; phylum Streptophyta; class Magnoliopsida; order Solanales; family Solanaceae; genus Solanum; species Solanum dulcamara. The sequence goes on along the minus strand of NC_077244.1, from coordinate 13,206,647 downwards.
TGTCTAATTGTTGTACTATCACCGGCTCATAGGTGATGGTTGTCGGTTAAGAGAAACTCCCATTTAGGCCTTGATAGTGCTCCGAGTCAGTTGAGTTAAGAGGCTTATGAGTTAGTCCTGTCTAAACTATTCTTGTTAGACTTAGGACACTTGAGTGAGTTGTCATGTATGTATGAGTTGAGACCTTGAGTTGATGTTGATGTTTCCTTGATGTTTATTTCATCCGGCCATTTTACATACTCGTACATTCCATGTACTGACGCCATTTGGCCTGCATCATTTTATGATGCAGAGACAGGTACTAGAGATCATCAACCGGCGCTCTATTGAAGATCAACATATGCTCCCAACTAGTTGGTGAGTCCTCCTAGTTTCCGGAGGATGTTGAGTCTCCTTGTATAGTTTTGTTGTCATTTCCTTTATTTTGATTATTGGTAGCCATGGACTTGTCATTGGCACCTCTTGGACTTAGATAGAGGCTTCATAGACTGGAGTGTGGGGAGGTTGAACGGTTATTTTTGAGGAGTCTTATTTTATGTGTTTGTTGAGTTTATAAATGTTTGGACTTCGGCCCTCATATTGTGAATAGCATTTTATTAATTAAGTTTCCGCTAAGAGAATGTGATTGAATGAAGGTGTGACTGGACCAGGTGGTTCGCTCGGAGGTCAGAGATGGCCGTCGAGTGCCGGTTATGTCTAGGGTACCCTCCCGGGGCGTGACACCTTCTACTCTATCTATAAAGCCTCTAATTGACTCATAAGAAGGTGCCGAGACAAGTCCATGGCTACCTCAAAGAACTACTAAATAATAAAGAAATGATTGAAAAGAAAGGAAATCTCCGAATGCAAAGAGGTCTCACAAAAACTAGAGAAGAAGATCCTCAACGGTGTGCCTATTGATGATCTGTAGTACCTGTGTCTGCATCATAAAACAGTGCAGGCCAAATGGCGTCAGTACGAGTATATAATATAGCTAAAAGAAAACTTATTCAAAGACACAACTCAACTCAAGGGACTCACTTTGAAATGACTCAACTCAATAAAGCATGAAATAAAATAATACAATGCTTTAAATGACATGCAATAAGAGATGCAACTCAATATATAAAAATATAACATTTTTCTCTTGGAGAGTTTCTCTAACCGACAACCATCACTTATGAGCTAGTGATGATACAACACTTAACAACTGTTGTTGCCACAACCGTCCAATACCTTGCCAGGAAAAAGGACGCTCAAACTCAATGGATCCATAATCAATCAAGCCCATCATTTTGGAACTTAGAGGCATAGCCTCTATCCTAAACTGGCTACGTAGTTTATGGGATCACCCCATATCAGTGCTCAATACTACTCCCAAATTATTTTATTATTCTCATATAGTGAGTAAAATCCTCAATTAACTCATTTTGTCTCTTTCGAACTTTAGCTCAAAACTCAACTCATCGCTTCTCTTTAAAATAGGTATAATATCAACTCAGTGAATGCATTTAAAATAAAAATATAATTTAACTTCTCAACTCAATCTCAAAATAGATATTTTAATGTAATAGTGCTCAACTCATTTATACTTAAAATACTCATGCTCAAGATAATAATTAAGGGATTTCTCAAACTCATGATCAAAATAATAATTAAGAGATTTCTCAAACTCATGCTCAAATTAATAATTAAGAGACTTCTCAAACTCATGCTCAAAATAATAATTAAGAGACTTCTCAAACTCAACTCTTGCTCATACTCTTTCTCAATCAAAGTTGAAAATATTCATTCTTTAAACTCAAAATAATGCATAATTAATTAATAAAAAACGTTCACAAATAATTCTTTAAAAAAACACCATCAATGAATAAAATATAAATATAATCTCAATTAGGGTTCATGTGAATACAAACAAGAATTCAAACTCTCAACAAGACTCAGCTCAAAAAACTCATCAAGGAATATTATAATATGTATACAATAACACAATGAAGTTCATATACAAAACTCAATATGAATTATAAATAATTCAAGAACTCAATTCATGGAACTTTGAAACTCAACTAGAGTTCATGTGAATGAAACCATGAACATAAATCTCAAGAATTGAAGGTGTAGAATCAATATTAATCTCGATGCATGATTATATAAAAATCAGTGAATGAAAAAATTACTCATTCGAAACTCAAGAAACTAGGGCTAAAGCTTAACTTAACTGTTCAACGATAGAATTTAGATGTAGGGTGCGTGGATGAACTCAATTCAATGCTATGATTAGCCTTACATACCAAGAAGATTGATATTACAAGCAAAACTCAAAAAACAATAGCTTTCTTGGAGGAAACACTTGATCTTGGAACCTTGATGGTTGACCTCGAGAAAAGAAACTCTTTATGAAGTTCTTCGATACTTACTATATATATAAAATAATTATTTTAACTATATATAAATAGTGTAATTTTTCGCTGAAGGGAATTCAGATGAACCCTTGACCATAAGGTGGTTCCGCCTTTGCATTTGAGGGAGCCCACCATCATACAAACACCATTTACTTCTAAACACTTACATTAAAATCATGACTCTTGATATGATCGAGTCAAAAAATCTAGGCTTGAATTTTGGGGAAATATTGACGGATAATTTGATTGAAATCAACCCTAAGCAACTGTCGATTTGGGTATATATTTCTGACATTTTCTTTTCAACGGCTGTTATATACTAGTTTAGTGTACGTGCTTTGCACGTGTATCTCACGTCAATTAATAAGTTATATTTAAGATGAAAACAATTATTAGAAATAACAATTGACATTAAAGTAATTGTTATGTCTATCTAAAATGATAAGAATTTCTTATAGGAAGGTTAATAAGTTTTTTAAAAAATGTGAACTTATTTCTTTAATATTTTTAAATATTTTTTATTTATTTTATCATAATTTTAGTGAGATTTATATAAGGTAAAAAGAATATTGATTTTAAAATATTAAATATTAGGAATTTTAATATAGCTCAAACAAGAAAACATTTAAGAAGCAAAATGTTATACCCTGGAATTTTTTAAGTTAAGACCCAAGCCATTCTTCTTATGTGTATAGGACTGAGCGCGAAGACTTCTAATTGTATCTATGTTGTAGGATAAATTTTTAAGTATTTGAAGTGTATTAGAGGTGAATTAGGGTCATAAGGAACCTCTAGTACTAAGTCGAGTTCAAAGATCCTTTACCGATTGAGTTTTCATATAAGATCATATGAGAGTCACTTCAAATGACCATATCTCTTAGAATATTAAGAGTTAGATGGTTCAAAACCTATCAAATTAAAGATGTACGTGTCCTCTTTCCAACTGAGGACCAAGATTTCCTCAGTTGGAGTTTGGAGTAGAAAATTATGGTCATTTTAGTGAAGCATGTACGGACAGGACAATTAGGCGAGCTCACTAGCCAATTCAGCGACTCGTCGAATTGTTCTGCGAGACATCGATTTAGCTCACCGAATGGATCCAAAATCCTCTAAAAACTGTTATTTTAGGCAAGCTAAAGCCCCTTTTGTCCCCTCACCGTGCCACGGAGAGGAGACCTCTAGCTCGCCGATTTGGCCCACGAGACTTATTAAAAGGTCATTTTTTAAATTTTTATGGTTTTTTTACGTTCCTAGAAGGTTATTCTTGAAATTTTACCCTCAATTAACTTTCATAGGTCAACGTTATAGTCTTATAACCTCCCCATTCATTCTAAACCCTCCGACAAATCAAAATTCACATGTTCTAAGTTATTTCAAGAGGAGAAAAATCTAGGGTTCCAAGAGCATTCGTTGAGTTCTTCAAAGTCCTTCAAAAATCTAATTCTTCCAGGTATGTAAGGATAATATAATATTGGACTGAGTTGGTCCACGTTCCCCTTCATCTTTATTGATTCGAGTTGAGTTGAGGTGGAGTTTTCGAGTTCCTTGAATTGAATTCTTGAGTTATCTATTATTTTATTGAGTTCCTTGTACTTATTTAAAATATGTATTGATGTTTTTCATGAGTCGAGTGTTTGATTTGGATGCATGTTCATGTCTTCATTCACATGAACCCTAATTGAGGATTATATTTTGAGCATTGACTGTACAAGAGTTTAAGTTTTCACATAAGTTGATTTTCATTATTTTGAACATGAATATCTTCAGAATAAATGATGGTTTTGAGACAGAGTTTTAATAAGTTGTGATTGATTTTGAAAATATATTTTTCTGAAAGAACTTGATGATTTGAGCATGAGCCAAGCCCGAGTTGAACTGAAAGTCTTTAAGATTTTAACTGTTTTGATGCTAATTTAAATTTGCATTATTTAGAGTCAAGATTGCATGTTTTAAAGAGATTTAAAAGAGTTGAGTATTTAATTTCAATAAGTGGATTGGATTGAGTTTATTTGAAAGAGCATAATGATTGATATGAGATTGAGTTTCGATGATAGTCCAATGAGACTAGTTGAAGGTTTTGATTGAACTGATTGGTTTAAGTTGCATAAGCATATTGAGTTTTGGGAGTAGTATCGAGCAACGAATTGAGTGAGAGTAAAACTCAATAACTACGTAACCAGCGTATGAGAGGATTAAACTATTAAAGTTGGATGTTTCCCTATTTCATTATCGTGAAAAGATAGGACTTGATTGATTGGTGGATCCAAATTGATAGATTCGTCCTTTACCTTGGCAAGTATTGAACGGACGTGGAAATAACGTCGTTTCATTGTACATCACCTACTTATATGTGCCTTAAAATAACACTTAGGTGTGGGACCCATGGACTTTTCATTAAAATGACCTTGTATGAGAATTTCATATGCTCCATTGAGTCTCGAACATTGAATTTGGTGGAGTAGCATATCTCGTTTGCATGCACAGGGTTCCGAACGAATCCCGAGCACCCCATCGGAGACTTTTTGGATTGTGCAAAAAAGAGTGCAACAGTTGCTGGTGCATTCCGGTTTTGTTTATTTTCTCCAACTTTAAAACCCCATAACTTGAGTTCTAGAGCTCCAAATTGGGTGATTCAATGGCAAACTTGTGAGATTTTTTGAGAAAAATGCATTGGGGAGCTCGGAAACTTATTTGGGGAATTCGATTGAGGTAAAATATTGATTCTAGTTGCTGCAATGACCATTTTTGGAGTGAATTTTTGAAGAACTTTGAATTTTTTTTGTCGCTCTATATAAACCCTATTTTGATGATTGAAGGGTCTAAGTTAAAGAGAATTTTGGGGGGAATCCATTGGTGAGCTCAGAAAACTTGACGGGAGGCTTCATGTGGGGTAAATTTATGAAATTATTTGCTGCCTTTAGTCATTTTCGAATTTAATATATGTTGAATTTTTGAGGATTGTATCTTGGCCATTTTAGCTCTGTTTTAGTGATTTTTGAGGCTAAGTTATGGGGTTTTTGCAAGGAATATTGTAGTATGTCCGATTTGAGTTTTAGGGGTTTCATTTGTGAGAAATCATTGATCAAAGATTCTTTCATATTCATTTATTTTTTAGCTCAAAATTTGGGAATGTATTACATGATCGATTTGTTTGATTTTTCCAACACTGCACTACATTGTAAATTGATCCTTGAGCTTGGGTGCTATTTAGAACTTATATTTGGGGTCAATTATGGAATTCCCAAACACGGGTCCCATATTTTCCATTTTGACAGCATGGCAGCATTACAGGGCCATTCAAAAGGAAAAAGCTCCAGCACAGTAATTTAGAGCGCGTGTGTTCAACCTACAACTAGACTATAATTTTCCTTCCTTTAAATTGAGCTAGAATGCGTGAAAGCATGTTGAGATTGTTGGAATTTGGGTTGGGTAGCTTATTTTTATATCTTAGGTGTTAGAAATCATGTTTTAGGCTTTTATTAGGTTTTTAGGGTAATTGAAAGTACGTGATCCTTTCCGTTATTTATTAGTATTGTAAGTGGAGTTGAATGCATATGATGTTGCTATTGTGTACCATGTTGCCTTAATATAGGACATAAACTTGCTTTAGTTGCCCCCACATCGCTCCGGCGGGCTTAGATTCTTGTAGAATGATGTAGCAGACTAGTGCCTAGTAGTTTTGCCTTAGCTAGGTGGTAACCTTTCTCTTATGAATACCGTTACTCATACCTCGACATAATTGTGAATTTCGAGATGCGTCATAGATACTAGACCTTGTGATCATTCTATTTCTCCAGTTCAAGCTTTGGTGATTTTTCATTTGATTCTTTAGGGAGGAGATTATCGAAACTATTAGCATCCAATTGGAAATAAGAATATTAGGCACCATCGGATAAAATATCTTCAAGCCTCCGGGTACCCATTCCTGGCCTCCATTCTAAAATTCCATCGTGGAGCATCAGGGTACTCAGTCTCGGCCTTTACTAACTTGCTAGTACAGTGAGTATCCGGTTACCCATCCCCGACCTCGACTTATTGATATATTATGGCAATTATCTGAGTACCCAGCCCCAGCGTCAACCTTGCTGATTATTATGGCGAATATCTGGGTACCCAGCCCCAGCCTCGACCTTACTTATGTATTATAGCGAGCATACGAGTACTCAGTCTTGGCCTCGACCATATTGAATATTCGGACAAGCATCTGGGTCTCAGTCCTAGCCTCGACCCAAGAGTATTCTTGGTTCATTGGTTCTTGGAGATTCTTGGTTCTAAAATGATGTGTTTTTTTAGTTCTTGGCATCACAGATTCTTGGCTCCTAGCCTCGGTAGTTATAGCTATTCTGTGTACCTGAGGGGCTTATGGGGGTTCATCCGATTTTTTATTTAAACTTGCACACGAGTGTTCTGGCTAGCTTATGGGGGCCCAGTTGGGTTTAGTTAGCTGTAGTCTCTTAGATAATAATCTTTTCACTTTAGATGCTTACTAAGACTCCTAGTTAGGCTTATTCCTCTTTTTCATATTGTTATTACCTTTCCTGCTTAGTTGACCTATGATGCCTATTGGGTACCTTTTATCTTTGTATTCATACTACACTCTGTATCTATTTTCATGATGTAGGATCGAGCACCAGCTACTGCTACGGATAGATCAAGCCTGTTGTAGTCAGCTTCGGAGACTGAGGTTAGAGCTTGATGTTTTGGGATCATTTTTGTCCCCTTTAGTATGGATGACTCATCTTTTGCCATTTTGAGAGTAGCTAGTTATTTTCTATATTTCCGATCCACTTTTGGGACTTATACTCCTTTTTTATTTTTTAGTAGCTCTGTACTTGTAACTTTCAGGTTTTGGGAGGGATATTTAGTTGTATATATCATGTTTTGGTTTTGCTTTCGCTTATTTATTCTGTGTTGGTTAGAATTTTCCATTCATGGTTAGTTTCTGCCCTCAAACCCATTACTTATCATTCTAGGTTTATGGGTTGGCTTACCTACTAGTGGGTTATAGTAGGTGCCATCATGAATTAAAAAATTGGGTCGTGACAAGTTGATATTAGATCCCCAGGTTCACCGGTCTCACTTGTACAGAGCTAACGTCTAGTAGAGTCCTGCAGATCGGTGTGAAGACATTTGTGACTTATCTTCGGGAGGCTACAAAATGTCTTTAAGAATGTTTCTCTTTTGTATCATTGTCGTGCATAGTGTGTCTTATCAGTTTCTACAAATCTCACTTGACTTATTCTTATATATCTGTATATTGTTCCCCTCGACTAAGTATAAGTCAAGAGCCCTTAGTTGAGCCATTGTGTGTTTTAACCCAGGTAGGTGATTCTTTAGTAGTGGATCAGTTCTTTAGATCCTGTGTGGTGACTACTCAGTGGCGAGACACTAGGGTTGGCCTTATTTTTCTTGATATGGTGGATTTTAACTTGATTATCGGCATTGACTGGTTATCCCTTCACAGCATGGTCTTGTATTGCTATACCAAGACCATTATCTTAGCTATGCCAGGTATTCTACTGGTGGTATGGTAGGTCTCTTACAGTCGAACGCTGGTTGGGGTGATCTCTTTTGTTTGAGCTTGTAGGTTAATGGCTAGCAGATGTTTGGCATACTTGTCTTGTGTTAGGGATGTGAGTAGAGAGGGCCCTACGGTTGATTCAGTACCTATAGTCTGAGAGTTTATAGATCGCGATATTGACTTTGCCATTAATTTAGAGTTGGGTACTCATCCTATTTCCATCCCACCGTACCGTATGGCCCCTCAGAGCTCAAGAAGCTCAATGTTCAGCTTTAAGATATCTTGGATAAGGGATTCATTCGGCCTAGCGTATTGCCTTGGGGTGCCCCAGTCCTATTCATTAAGAAGAAAGATGGTACTATATGGATATGTATTGATTACAGGCAGTTGAACAAGGTGAAGATAAAGAACTATTACCCAAGTTCCCAAAGTGCTAGTTTTGGCTAGAGTCCGTACAATTCTTGGGGCACGTGGTGTTCAAGGATGGCATTATGGTAGATCCAGTAAAGATTGAGGCTATTCGTGATTGGTCCAGGCCCAACTATGTGACTGACATTCGTAGCTTCCTTGGATTGGCAGGGTACTACAAGCACTTTGTTGAGGGATTTTCTACCATAACAGCACCTTTGTCTTGGTTGACACATTAGGATGTTCCAGTTTTATGTTGGGAGGAGTGTGAGAGGAGATTTTTGAGACTCAAGGAGTTGCTTACCGCCGCTCCTATATTGACTCTTCTAGTTAAGATCAAGGGATTCACCATTTATTATGATGCACCCGGCGTTGGTTTGGGTAGTGTACTGATGGAGAAGGGCTAAGTTATTGCTTATGCATTGAGGCAACTTAAGTTGCATGAGCGCAATTACCCCTATCATGAGTTGAAGTTGGAGGTGGTAGTTTTTGGCTTGAGATTTAGAGGCACTACCTATATGAAGTTTGATGGGAGATCTACACTAATCACCGGAGCCAGGTTAGTATCATAGTTTTATGCCATCTCCAGTTAGAGGTAGTGCTCAGAGTGTTGCTATTGATGCTTCATATGTTCAAAGCGAGGTCGGTCAGGATTCTTCAGGTGAACCAGAGGTTGTGGATCTAGGTATTGGTTGCAGTTGCCTAATTTCATTATTTTGCTCTATATTGCTCATTTTATGTGGTTTTGGGGTTTTCATACCCATATGTGTATATTTTGCTTGTTAGTTACCTCCTGACTATTGTGACTGCCTTATCTAGACTCATGTGCATGTGTATTAGCTATGTAGCTGATTTTTTTAAGTAGTGGATCGACTATGTCAAGTTCCTATTTTTGTAGTGGCAATTGAGCAACTCCCCATGCCCTGTATTGGTGGTTCTTTTTCGTATTTGTGGCCAGGATAGTTAGCTTCCTCTTTTGTCCCCTTTAACGTTGATTTTGCTGTGGTGCCATTCCTTGTTAGATAGCTGGCTAGACCTGTCTTGTTTGGTGATGGGAGTTGTGGTGTTGGTGGTTTTAGTTGGATTAGAAGGTTGTTGTAGTTAGAGGTGTCCTATTGGGTTAGTGGTTGCATGGTTCTTCGTACAATTATGCTTAAGTAGCTTTGATTTGATTTGTAACCCCCCTCTACCATTGTAGTTTTCTTGGCTTAGACGTTGTCCTCATTACTTTGCATCGATTGGTTCGTAATTGAAAGGTTGGTTGTCAAGGTATTATGTGATGGAGGTGTAGCATCTTTGGAGTTATGGTAGATTTTGCTTGTCGATTCCTCTTTATGCCTTATTGGTATTTCCAGTACTTAGACTACAGAGTTAAGGTTTACTCTCTTTTACCTATCTGGTGGGTTAGTTGGTTGGAAATATCATATACATGATGGGGTCAAGGTAATTTGTGGAGTGTGGGATTTTGAATTTGTTCAAGATGGAAAGCTTGAATTTGGCATATTCAGTAGATTGCGGTGGTTGTGAGTGGGAGTAGATTCCCTTGGACTGTTACTAATCGGTTGTCCATGCTTGTGTGCCGCCTACTGGATTGGTTTCCTGTCATGACCCAATTCCTTAGGTTATGATTGCACCTATTATAATCTACTAGTAGGTAAGCCAACCCGTCAACCCGGAACTTCAAATAATGGGTTTGAGGGCAGAAACTAAACAAGAGTGACGAATTATAAAGATAAGCAGAAAGAATAAGCAGAAGTAAACCAAAATATGATATAAACAACTAAAGATCCCTCCCAAATCCTGGAAGTCACAAGTACAAAGCTGCTAGAAAATAAAAGATGAATACAAGTCCCGAAAGTGGACCGAAAATAGATATAAAAACTGAAGAATCTCAAAAGGAAAAAGATGGGCCATCCATACTGAAGGAGACATGAATGATCCAAAAATGTCAAGCGCTCACCCTAGTCTCCGAAACTGACTGCAATAGGCTCGATCTATCCACGACGGTAGCTGATGCTCGGTCCTGCATCACAAAAATAGATACAGAGTGTAGTATGAGTACCAAGACAACAAGTACTAAGTAGAAACGGTAAAAACAATATGAAAAAGAGGAATAGCCTAAATAGGAGTCAACATAAGCATCAAATAGGGGAAAGAGTACTACCTATGAGAACTACAGCTAACTATACCCAACTGGGCCCCCATAAGCCCAGCTGGGACACTCGTGCGCAAGTTAAATAAAATCCCAGACGAACCCCCATAAGCACGCCGAGTACATAAAATAACAACAACTACCAAGGCTAGGAGCCAAGAATCTGCGATTGTCAGGAGCCGAAGTACTGTATCATTTCCAAAACCAAAATCTCCAAGAGTCAATCGATCTAGGGGTGACTTAGGGGTTGAGGCCGGTACTGGGACCCAAACGCTTACCCAAATGTTCAAAGTGGCCAAGGCTGGGAATAGGTACCCGGATGCTTGCCATAATACATAAGTGCAGTCGAGGCCAGGATTGGGTACCTGGATGCTCACTGTAATACATCGGTATGATCAAGGACGAAACTGGTATCCGGATGCTCATCATACTAGCAAGCCGGTAGAGGCCGGGGTTGAGTATCCGAATGTTCCCCAATAATTCAGAACGAAGGTCGGGACTTGGTACCCAGATGCTCACAGATAATTTATCCCATGATGACAAACATTCTACTTCCCAACTAGAATACAACAGTACCAAAAATCTTTTCCCAAATGAGTCAACCGATTTGCCACCAAAACTGGAACCGAAGGTAAAGTTAACAATAATGAAATCTAGTGTTGCCGACGCATCATGAAAGTCACGATTATATCGATTTATGTATGAGGATATTTTTAAGAGCAAGAGTAACGCCTAACTAAGGCCAAACTACCAGGCACTAGCCCGTTACTCCATTATACAGGGATCTAAGTCCACCGAAAGACGCCAGGACATCTAAAACAACTTTACATCCTATACTAAGGACAACATACCCCACAGTATCAAAATCATGCTCATTCAACTGTACTTATAATACTAACAAATAACGACAAGATACACATGTTTCTAAATATTCGAAAAACCCGATAACAAGCCTAAAATATGATTTTTAACACCTAAAATATACAATCAAACTACCTAACCCAAATTCCAACTATTTCAACATGATTTCACATATTCCATCTCAATCTAAAGAAAGGTAAAACCGTAGCCTACCTTTAGGCTAAACACGCGAGCTTTAAATCACTATATTAGAGCTTTTCCCTTTCGAATGGCCTCGAAATGTTGCCATGCTGTCAAAAACAGAACCACAACATCGATATGGTCATTTAGACACTAATTTCATAATTTTTGGAGATAGACTAATTTTGGGGTCTAAAATGGGAATTGTGGAACCCGCATACAGAATTCCAAATTTAACCCTCCAAAATAGGTTCCAAACATCACCCCGAGCTCACAAATCAGATTTATAACATAACTCAGGGTGGAAAACTACGAGGGACGAGCATGCAACCAAACTCAAAAATTCTGACTAAAGGACCAAAAATGGCAGCATCAAAATCAGCATATTCTGAACAAACGATACTCTTTCAACCCAAACAAATTACATCATAATGATCCTTGCGAAAACCCCCACAATATAGCCTCAAGAATCACTCAAAACAGAGTTATATTGACCAAGATACACTCTTCCAAAATTCAATAAAATTTCATTCCGAAAAAAACTAAATCAACAACTAAAAATGCATTTTTACCTCAAACAAAGATTCCACTCGCATTTCTAAGATCACCAAAAGATTCTTCATGAAATTCTCTTGAATTTAGACCCTTGAATCACCAAAATCGAATTTATATAGGTCAAGAAATAATTTCTCAAAGTTCTTCAAAAACTCAATCCAAAAATAGACACTGCTGCAAATATAATCATAATTTTTACCTGAATCAAATTCTCCAAATCAGTTTTCAATCTCTCCAATACGTTCTCCACAAAAAATCTCACAAGTTTACTTTTTGAATCACCCAATTTGGAGCCCTAATGATCAAGTTATGGGGTTTTAAAGTTGGAGAAAATATCCCAAAACAAGGGCTGCTAGCTGCTGCAATATCAGATTTTGGAAAATCCAAAATCTCCGATGGAATGTTCGGAATTCGTTCGGAATCCGATAAAAATAAACAAGATAGATTGGAAGCCTCAGAAAGCGAACAAAGGGTCGTTCTAGACCAAAATCGACATTCCGGAACTAACCGCACTGTCAGAATTTTTATTCGAGCGTATTTTCCAAGAATGTTGACCAAAGTCAACCATAGGCTAACTTTCAAAGTCAAAATCCCCAAATGGCCCCAAACTCGTATCGATTACCTCGATAGTCATTCCAACAATTCTACTAGCCTAATTTGGTCATTACAGAGCTGATGGAACTATCAGAATTTGAATTTGAGATCTCGTTGACCCAAAACTTAAAAAGTCGAAACTAAACCAACTTAGGCCTTCAAAATACCAAAATGGACTTGGGACCTTTAAAAATTCAACAACACTTCTTCTAGACCAAAAACCATCTCTCGAATCCAATGGAGTTGTCGGAATTCCATTCTGAGCATCGGAACTCCAAAAGTTGACCAAAGTCAAACCTTGGCTTAAAGTTCCTCAAGTTCTCAACTCAAGGCCTCAAATCTTCGTTACAAATCCAAAACTGATTCCGTAAAGTATCCTAAGCCAATTTCGACATTTTGGAGCTAGTGGAATTGATGAAATTCCATTCTGAGACCTGTAGCTTCGATTGATCCCAAATACCATTTTTTAATATTTAAAACTTATGAAAACTCAAAATTTCCAAAGACTTAGCTTTTCATAGGATTTTCTAAAAATCAACACTCGGTAACTATCAGAAATGACTTGGGGAATCTAAAGGAAGGGGTAAAATGGTCATTTTACTATAATTTCAAAAAATGTCCTTGAGGGTCATTACATTTCCCTTGGACTAGGGTGATTGGCTCAAAATTAAGGCAGAAGAGTGTTTTGTGGCATATGATGCCAGTTTTTCAAAAGTTTATATAGTAAAAGTGAGTCACTGTGGTTGAACTCAGTGTGGTCTTGTCGTTCACGGTACCATCGTCCTTTGGAGTGGGTTTTTAGTTCCAGAAGGTGAGTTTCAACTTGGGTTCTTGGTTTTTCAAGTTGAGATTGGGATTTTGAGCTTTGCCCGAGGTGTTTCCTTGTTTTGGTTGTTTTCATCCTTTGATGTTCGGATATAGTATGTAACTCCTTTGAGGATGGTATTGTATGGTTATGTAGGTAATTTTTGGATGGTGTTGAAGGTGTTTAGGATAGCTAAGGACTTGCAAAATGCCCTTAGTGGTTTAGAGAGAAGGATTTGGAAGCATAGGAAAAATATTTGGAATTTTGAGTGAGTTGTATCTGCCATGGTTCTATATTTCTCATTTCGGTGGTTAGTTTGGTCGTCCTAAGTTGAAATCTAGTGTTTTTGGTCAAGTTTGGTCTAAGCGAGCGAGCATTTGATCCCAAGAAAGGTCTAGAGGAGTTTTTGGAGTTGGAAGTGAATATGAGGATTTTTCTCTCAGCCAGAGTTTTGTGATGGTGTTGTTTGACCCGAGAGGGTATCTGAGGTACTGGCAAAGCGTGCGAGCCCTGGACCCTAGTCCTTTCATGCCTCCAAGTTGTGACTATAATTTTATTTTCGTGGATGAAAGTTCTTTTAGTAGTGGATGATATAATGGTCCTGACAGTTATTTTTGAATTTTTTCATAAAATGACTATTTTATCCCTCCTTTTAGATGGCTCGAGTTGTTTCTGATTGGTATCGGGTGTTGGTTTGTAAAAAATTCTATGAAAAGTTGTGTCTTTGAAAATTTTGAGTTTTCATAAGCTTTAATTATTCAAAAGTGATATTTGGGGTCAACCGGAGCTATGGTCTCAGAACGAAATTCTATTAATTCTAGCAGCTTCAAGATGTGGAAATTAGCCTAGGAGAGTTTACGGAATTGATTTTGGAGTTGTAACGAAGATTTGAGGTCTTGAATTGAGAATTTGAGGAATTTTGGGCCAAGATTTGACTTTGGTCAAATTTTGATGACTCTGTTGGATTCTAGGGATGGTTTTTAGTCTAGAAGGAGTGTTGGTTGAATTTTTAGAGGTTCCAAGTCCGTTTTGGTATTTTGAAAACTAAAGTTGGTTTAGTTGCGACTTTTCAAGTTTTGGGTCAAGGAGATCACGAATTCAAATTTTGATGGTTGAGTTTAGTCAACATTCTTGGAAAATATGCTCGGATGAAAATTCTGACATCGTGGTTAGTTTTGGAATGTCGAGTTTGGTTTAGAATGACCTTTCATTTGCTTTTCGAGGCTTTTGGTCTAATCTCAAGGCCTGTTGTGGAATGTAGCTTAAAATGACACTTGGGTGAGGGATCCACTTTTTATTAAAATGACCTCGTATGGGAATTTCGTATGCGCCAGTGAGTCTAGAAAATTAAATTTGGTGGGGTAGCATATCTCGTTTGCGTGCGTGGGGTTCCGAATGAATCTCGAGCACCGCGTCAGTGATTTTTTGGATTGTGCAAAAAAATAAAAGTGCAGCAGTTGTTGGTGCACTCCCATTTTTTTGTCTTTTCTCCAACTTTAAAATCCATAACTTGAGTTCTAGAGCTCCAAATTGGGTGATTCAAAAGTCAAACTTGTGAGATTTTTTGAGAAAAGCGCACTGGGGAGCTTAGAAACCGATTTGGTGAATTTGATTGAGTTAAAATCTTGATTCTAGTTGCTGCAATATCCATTTTTGGAGTGAATTTTTGAAGAACTTCGAAAAATTATTTCTTGGTCTATATAAACCCAATTTTGGTGATTCAAGGGTCTAAGTTCAAGATAATTTCATGGGAAATCCATTAGTGAGCTTGGAAAATTAGGGGAGGCTACGTGTGAGGTAAATTTATGAAACTAGTTGCTTCGTTTAGTCATTTTCAGATTTAATTTATGTTGAATTTTGGAGGATTTTATCTTGGCCATTTTAGCTCCGGTTTTAGTGATTTTTAAGGCTAAGTTGTGGGATTTTTTACAAGGAATATAATAGAATGTTTGGTTTGAGTCGTAAGGGTTTTATTTGTGAAAATTACTGATCAAAGATGCTGCCATATTCATCTTTTGTTGAAGCTTAAAATTTGGAAATTTATTGCATGATAGACTCGTTTGAATTTTCCTACAACCAGAATTGACCTAATACCCCAAAAAGGGTGACAAAACAAGGTTGTCCGGCTATCATGTTTAAGAGAGAAGACTACATGATTAAGATGGCTGAATCATGTAAGTATACTCTCATAGGCAAGTTTTACAGCCCAATGCCAAAGATGGAGGTAATACGAAAAAAGTTCATTACTCAAACTGAACTTAGGGGCAAGGTCAAGATCACCCATTTTAATTCTAGACATATATATATTGATCTTGACAATGAACATGATAGAGCTACTGTTTTAGACAGTAAGAGAATGTACATAGACGGTGTATTCATGAGATTTCAAGTTTGGACCCCTACTTTCGATCCAAATTATGAAACCCCCATTCTCCCTGTTTGGGTCATACTCCCGGAACTCCCTTGGCATTGTTTCCATAAAGAATTTGTTACGCTCCTGCTTGCGGACGTGGGACAAGTGTTGTACTTGGACATGGCCTTCATGCAAAAGACAAGGGGGAGTGTAGCAAAAGCAAAAGTCCAAATGGACATCACCAAGCCTAGAATCCAAAGTGTATGGATTGGATTCGACGAAAACGATGATCCAAATGGAGAAGGAAGATGGCAGGACATCGAATATGAAGATGTGCCCCTTTACTGTACTTACTGCAAACACCAAGGTCATACTCCTCTTGCCTGCCTCGTCAGCAGAAGAGATACAGAACGAAACAAGGCCAAAGGCAAGAAAGAAGAGCCAAAGAAAGATACGTCGCGAAAAAACACAGGTATGATCTCTACTCCTATTGTCTTAACTAATGCTGTAAGTTTCAGGCAACAGGTACCACTAGCAGAAACTACCACCTCAACTCAAGAAGGAAGCCGCAAGGCTAAGGAGCACTCAACCAATCAAAACAGGAATAAAGTTTCAAACGACCAATGGGAAACCCAAAAGCCAAGAAAATTCAAAGGTAAGACTCAAGCTGTGCAAAACACCCAAAAGATACAAAGTAACACTCAACAGGTCTATAAACCCACTCAAGCCAAGACTACAGGTATTGACTCAGTACTCCCAGACCCCAGTCCCCATCTTAATTGTGATATTGTTACTAAAATGCAAATAGGACAAAGCGGTCGACAACCAGGTATTGACTCAATGCTCCCAATCTCCCATGGCTCCCCAAACAATATTTTAACTGTATTGTCTGATTCTGAAGCTGATGGAGGTGAGGATGGTATTCAGGAGAAGCCAACTAACCTGCAGAATGGGGTGTCCAGGGGGGGTTTTGTCTCATGTTTTGCATGAGAATCTTCTGGTTGACCCTAGGAATGACTTTAGAGCCCCTGCTACCACTACAAATATGTTTCCGCATCCTTCTTCCCAGCAAAGTGACAAAATGGACCTTATTAATGCTCAAAGAATGGCTTCCAAACTGACCCCTACTGTGAGTGCAGATGTGGGAGCAAATCAGCCCCAAAAACAACCTCAACAGGTTGTTCAGGTGCATGATTTCAGACCTGCTAGTACTGCTATTGAATTTGGTCAAATTGCAGCTTCAGTTCAGGATCAAAACATGCATCTACTAGATGGAAGTTCAGCTACTGGTTTAAAGGAAAATATGCATGGTTTGGGTGCAAATTCAGCTTCTAGTTTGAATGAAAATAGAGTGCATACTGTGACCCCTAAACTAATTTCACTTCATCAAGGTTTGGGAGGTTGTTCAGCCCATATGCAGTCTCAAAAACTGCAGGTTTTAGGACATGCCTCAACTACAGATTTGGAGGAAAATTTGCAGGTTTTGGGTGCTAGTTCAGCTCCTAGGTTGAAAGAAAAAAATGTGCAAGCTATGGCTCCTACACTTACATCATTTCAGCACCAAAGGCAAAGTTTAGGTCACATTGAGAGGGCTGAAAATGACCAAGCTACTGGCTGCAGTTTCAGCACAATCTTAAGTGACCAAGTGTCTAGTCCTTGCTCCCACCAAGTGCAAGATTCAAACTCTAAACAACAAGACACTTACAACATTAATGATATGAAATTCTCAGCTACCCCTAGCAACTCTAATCAGCCTGCTACCTCTAAAACTCTACGGAGAAAGAGAGCTAGAAAGAAGAAACTAGAAAAGCAACAAGAAGTTGCAGCCTCCACCCCTACAACCACTGTTCATACAAGTGAAAAAGATAACAATGGTGAGGTGGTTTCAAACTCTTGATCACAGTATGTTCTCCTAGATCAGACCACTCCAATAAGAAGTCCAGATTTTGGTTGTGAAGATCCCCTTAATCTTACCCCTTTGAATATTCAGCCAGCTCCTTTTATGCAACCTGAAAATGCCACCAATATCCTATTCACTAACAATGAGGCTCAAACTTCAACTCCTGCTAGTGATGATGAATATGGTGTTATTTATTCGGAGGATGAATATGACCAAGACTTTCAAGGTGAGGTTGAATTTGAGGATGAAGAAGAGACTACTGAACAGTCCATTAAAATAGTTGCTCCATCCAATACCACTACTAAGGTCACGAATGACGAGATGAACCAACTAGCTAGTGAGCAAGGCTTATCACCTAGAGGCATTCATCACAATCCAAAATTTACAACTATTCATGCTTCTATTAGCAGACCAAACACTAGGCTCCACAACCTTAGATCCCATCAATGATTAACACAATTGTATGGAATGCAAGAGGTATCAATACCAAAGGAGTCATAGATAGACTAAAGTCGCTCAAACATATCCATCAAACGTCCATAATTTCCATCCTAGAACCTTTTTCTAACAATGCTCATCTCCAAAGCTTTAGAATCAACCTTGGTATGGATGGGTCTGCTTGCAATCCTAATGGCAAGATTTGGATCTTCTAGACTCAAGATGTCGATTGTAAAGTTATTGATGTTGACGACCAACAGATCACTTGCGAGGTGAAATACGTAGAGCATCAAAATGCATTTCTTATGACATTTGTTTATGGAAAATGCAAAGATACTCTTAGAAGGCCGCTTTAGGATAGGCTCCTTCACCACGCTCCCACTAACCTTCCTTGGTGCACAGTTGGAGACTTTAATATCATTACCTCCACTAATGAGAAACTAGGTGGAATCCCTTATAACATGCGAAAAAGCTTCGTGTTTATCAGCGTTATTGAAGCTTGTGCCCTTACAGATTTAGGGTATCATGTCTCAGACTACACTTGGTGTAATCAACGAGATATACATAAAAGAATTTGGAAGCAACTCGATAGAGCTATGGTGTCCGATAATTGGTTAGCCATTATGCCTCACACTTCAATTACCCATCTTCCCTCTACTGGTTCTGATCATAACCCTTTACTAATAGAGATGAATGCTAGGCAGGATTCCACAATTAAATATTTTAAATTCTTGAATTGTTGGGTGGATAACCCTACTTTTCTCGAAACTGTAGAGTCCTGCTGGGGCAGACCCATGACAGGGAATCCAATGTTGTCCTTCCACCAAAAAATGAAAAGACTTTCCTCCACCCTTAGCAAATAGTCGCGAGTGGAATTCGGCGACATTTTTGCCAAGGTTAAGGAATATGAAGAATTGGTGAAAAGTGCCGAAGAAAATCTGATAGTGTCCAATAATGAAGAGAACAGGATGCAATTACATGCACTCAACGCCGAATACATCAGATTTCTTAAAATTGAAGATAACATTCTCAAACAAAAAAGTCAGCTACATTGGTTCAAAGATGGAGATGCTAACACCAAGTATTTCCATGCTCTAATCCGTGGTAGGAGAAGGAGATTGTTCATTCACAAGGTTACCAACGAAGAGGGGGATTGGATTCAAGGCGACGAACACATTGCTAGAGCAGTATGCGATCATTTTTAGAAAATATTTACAGGCGATGAGTCTCCGATTCCGGAGAACATCTTGAATTACGTTCCTAGAATGATCACAGATGCTCAGAATGAAAACCTTCAAGCCACGCCTACCATAGAGGAGTTGAAACAGGTGGTCTTCTCCATGAATCCTAATTATGCAGCTGGTCCGGATGGTATGAATGGAAAATTCTTCCAAGCTTATTGGGAGATTATTTTCGAAAGACCTACTAGCAGTGGTTACTTCTTTCTTTGGGGGGTATGCTATGCCTAAGTTCTTTTCTCATGCCTATTTGATCCTACTCCCAAAGGTATATCACCCAACACACTCTCTGACTATAGACCCATTAGTCTCAGTAACTTCACCAATAAGATCATATCAAAACTCATTTGCCTCAGGCTTGCTCCGATTCTCCCCGGTCTTATTTCTCCCAATCAGTCCAGGTTTGTAAAAGGAAGAAGTATCTCCGAAAATATCATGCTAGCACAAGAGATTATCCACGATATCCGAAAGCCTGTTATTGGCGACAATGTGGTTATCAAGTTAGACATGGCCAAAGCATATAATAGAGTCTCCTAGTCCTATACTTGTCTGGTACTGAGAAGGATGGGCTTCGGTGAAACCTTTATTGATATGATTTGGCGAATCATGTCTAACAACTGGTACTCTGTTATCGTTAATGGGTCTAGACATGGTTTTTTCCACTCCACCAGAGGGCTCAAACAGGGTGATCCTCTTTCTCCTGCCTTATTTATTTTGGGAGCAGAGGTGCTGTCAAGAATGTTGAATAGTCTTCATAGTTACCACTTCTACCGTGGTTTTTATATGGAGAAAAGAGGCCTACAGATTAATCATTTGAGTTTTGCGGATGACATTATCATCTTTTCCTCTGGAAGGAGGGAAATTCTTCAGATTATCATGAAGACCTTGACTCTGAATGAAAAGACATCGGGGCAGCTTATAAACAAGAATAAGAGCCACTTCATGATGCATCCCAGTGCGCTCCAAGACAATGTGGAAACAGTGAAACAGGTTATGGGTTTCACTCAGAAGCATAGTCCCATTACCTACTTAGGATGCCCTCTGTACATTGGCAGGCAGAGAGTCATGTACTACACGGACATGGTCTCTAAGGTTGTCAACATAATTAGAGGGTGGCACTCCAAAATCCTCAGCTACGGCGGTAGAGCTACACTCGTGAGATACGTACTTCAGTCGCTCCCCATTCACCTTCTTTCGGCCATTACTCCCCCCCGTACCACTCTCAAACAAATTGAGAGAGTCACCGCTAATTTTTTTTGGGGGTGGAAGGATAACAAGAAAAAATATCATTGGGCTTCATGGAAAAAACTTTGTTACCCTTATGACGAAGGAGGTATTGGGTTAAGGAGAACTATAGATGTGTGCAAATCTCTCCAGTTAAAGCAATGGTGGATCTTTAGAGCTAAACCAACGTTGTGGGGTAAGTTCCTTAGAGCCAAATACTGTCAGAGAGCCAACCCCATCATCAAAAAATTCCATTCTGGCCAATCGCTTGTGTGGAAACACATGATGCACAACAAATACATTGTCGAACCTCACATTCAATGGAGGATTCACTCGGGTTCATGTTGTTTTTGGTGGGACGATTGGCTAGGTATCAGACCCTTAGCCTACTATATGCAGGAGTTGGGAAGAGCAAGCAATGATAGGGTGGCTGATTTTCTTATAGATGGGCAATGGAACATCGATATGCTAAATCAGTTGGCACCAGCGCAACTCGTTCCTCTCATCACTTCTTCCATACTTCAGCTGCAAGGAAACACACCAGACCAGGCCATTTGGAAGCTGAATACCAATGGGAACTTCATATGCTCCTCGGCATGGCAGCTTGTGAGGGAACATAGGACCAAGACACTTTCCGACCATTACACTTGGCATAAAAACATCCCCTTTAAATGCTCTTTTTTACTGTGGAGGGCTTTTAGAGGCAAGCTGCCAACGGAGGAAAAAATCATTGCATTCGGTCATATTTCCACTCTATGCTATTGCTGCCACAGCCCAGGTCCGGACACCATAGAGCATATTTTCAACACAGGCCACTTCGCTATGAATATTTGGCGCTACTTCTCTGACTCCCTAGGCATAAAGCATGAAGCCACACCCCTCAAACCTCTTGTTATGAGCTGGTGGCTTCACAAGTACCGCACAGAAGCTCACAAACTTATCCTTTACTCCACCCCAATATTTATATGTTGGAATTTGTGGAAGAATAGGTGCGCGAGCAAATACGGGGGAAAGATTTCTAGCCTGGCGAGAGTGAAATTTGCCATTTTCAAAGACATCTCTAATCTACTTAGAGTCGCATACCCCTATATCCATTGGCCTTCTAACTGGATCCACACTATTTCCTGCATAGATAAGTGTGCTCATGAAATGAAGATCACCCAAGTCTCATGGACTAAGCCACAACTCGGTTTCGTTAAGTTGAACACTGATGGAAGCGCGTTGGGTAATCCGGGGGCAATTGGGGGGTGGCATCTTAAGAGATCATATAGGTAGATTCATCTTCGCCTACGCTATACCGTTAGGGGAGGGAACCAACAATCAAGACGAACTAGAGGCGGCAGTTTATAGGCTTAAATGGTGCATTCAACAGGGCTTTCAGCACGTTATCCTAGAAGTCGACTCGGAGTTGATCACTAAATGGATCAATCATCTCACGAAACCTCCGTGGAGCCTTCACTGGGTAACTCATGACCTTATTGTTATTTCCAAATTATTTGTTTTCTTTTCTTGCAGGCATGTATATAGGGAGGCAAACTTCACTGCGGATGCTCTCTCCAAGCACAGTCACACTCTTACCACTCCAGGCCACTACACCACCCTCCAGCAGCTACCTCGGGGTACACGAGGATACTATATGCTAGATAGAGCCGGCCTACCTAGATTTAGACAGAGGAAGACCAAAAGGATTAAAAAGCCTCCATGATCTACTACTTGTGTTGCAGCATTGGATTGAGCGCCCAATTGCAGTATTTGTCTCCATGTTATATTTTTAGCCATGTTATTTGATGATCCTCGTTGACGCTAAAATTTTGTTGTATATAGCTTTTATGAGGATTCATCCCCAGTTTTATTTAGATTTTTCCTTTATTTTATGTAAAGGGCGAGTCTCTCTTATTTATGCTTTCCTAGTTTCTTTGTATCGAGAGGAGTCCTCTTCTTTAGGTGCATAGTTTCTAGGTTTCCTTTTCGTGTGCTTGTATCGGGGATGAGTTGGCTGACCTTAGTAGGATGGGCGACTTATGAACCACCATAGGATTGGAGGTTAGGTTTATGTCCCCCTCCGTGTATTTTTTTGTTTTATGTATAATAAGGCTAGAGGGTGTGCGGCTCAACCCCTGGCTGTGTACGAGAGGTGGGAGCCTCGTGTAGGGTCTGTTCCCATAAAAAAAAAGAAAAAGATAAATAATAAAAAATAGAGTCAAGAGGTGAAAAAGTGATTTTTGGTACCAAATTGAACTACGAGTGTCGAAATGGAATTCTGTCAGTTTCACTAGCTTTGAAATAGGGAAATTGGTCTACGAGAATCATCAGAAATAGATTTGGGATTGATATGTGAATTTGAGGTCGTAAGTTGAAAAATGAAGTTTTAAATACGTTGGTTTGACTTTGGTCAACTTTTTGAGATCTGAACATCGGATGGGAATTTTGTCAGTTCCATTGCCTTCAAAACGTCGAGTTTGGTCTATTTGAGCATTGACTTAGAGCCATGGGACCTTAATTATCATTTCAAATTTTTAGGCCAAAAGTTGAGTTTTAGGCCAATAATGGGTCTGGGAGGGTATTTTGGTCAAATCAACATCTTTTCAAAAATCTGACCATTCCATTAAGTCCGGAATGTCGAATTTAGTGAAGTAGCATATCTAATTAATTTTTATCGCACTCCGAATGATTTTTGAGGGTCCAACTGAGGGTATTTTTTAGATGGTGTTTTAGTTGTTATTCCTGGTTTCTGGTGCAGGTTCATTTTTTCTTTGTGATCGCGAAGAGTTAATCGAGATCGCGATTGTCAAATTTTGTTCTACGTGATCGTGACTCTATCCACACGATCGCAAAGGTATATTTCTCTGTTTATCATGATCGCGGAAGGTGGGGACACAATTGCGAAGTGTATTTTCTCAGTGCACAAATTATGCATGAATAGTATTAAGTCGTTAAAATAGTCCCATTATTAAAAAACCACCATTGTTATTGATCTTGAGCTTTGAGTAGGCAATTTTGGGTCATGTTTTTGAAGGTTTTCGTGTGGGTAAGTTCTTTTTTCAATTCCCCATCATTTATCTATGAATTTCATTCCTTTAATCCTTGAATAAGTCTAGTTTTAATTGAGATTTTGGGGGTTTTGTTCTTGATATTTCAAATACGATTTTTATTGATTTCTACCTTATTTGTTGGCCTATTTTTATGGGGTTTTGACCCACAAACTCCCCTCAATGAGTAGAACATGTGTTGAAGAAAATTTCCAGATTTGACCTTTTTCAAAATTAATTAATTTTTGAACTATTTTACCTCCGATTTTAAAACCTATCAATATGGGTGTCATTGGACTCCTTATGACGCGTATGTTTCATTCTTGATAGTGGGTTACCATTTCGAGTGTTGAATTCAAAGGTCGTTCATTCGATAGAGCATTCTAGTGCGGTTTCGATAATTGAGGTAGGTTTGACTATCCTTCTTAGGGTTGAGTTAGGTGATTAGTCAAGTTCGATATTGTAGTATTTGGGATGGGGTCATAGTGTTATTTGGGACTGATAATCGATGTTGTAAAGCCCGTATCGGGGCTTATATATGCTGTGTAGCCTATGTGGGGCCCTTATCTGATGTTTTATCTGTGATTGAGACTATGTAATCTATGATTTGACTGAGTAGAGATGAAGAGATTATTTGACTGGTAATTCCTGCATGAGGAGTTGAGTTGAGGGTTTTGAGCATGCCTGAGTAGTGGTATAATGTTAAGAAAGGGGTGGATACTCAACTAATGCATTTCCTTCCCATTACTGTCTATTGAGGGTGAATATCATGCTTAGGTTAAGTTTTGAGAACTTTGAACCTTGTACCATATATTGGGTTGAATATTATTTCCATGCCTTATATATTGTGATTGCATTCATCCTCATTGATTCTATTATTGATCATTGGAAGTTGAGAACTCTGGAAATCCTTTTGACAGAGAAAATGTGACATCTTTTATATCTTTGACTATGAGATAAATGGCAAGTGAATGAGACATTAGTATCCTGAGTCCTTGGCCATGAATTGGGTGGTGAGGTAGTTGATACATTGAGATTATGATGAGGTATATGATCTGCGAGACCCCAATGGGTCCTGCTTGGTAGAACATCTTAATAGGTGTATACGACAGGTTGTGCAACGGCCTTGATCCCACTGGATCATTACATTATTACAACATCATATTGTATCGCATTGCATTGATACCTGTGATACACCTATCTATCTAACTATGAAATTTAACTATATTTATGTGTTTTCTTTACTCACATTATTCTATATAAATTGGCGGCAACATAGCCAGAGTAAGACTTTTCTGCGTGCAGGTGGAAGCGCTTCTTAGTTTATTTCATAGCTTTTGTTTAATTCTTCATACTCAGTCAGTTAAACCTACTGAGTACATGTAGATTGTGCTCACCCCTATTTCTGTGTCTTTTTTGATGCAGATACTAGCTAGGGTGTTCTGTAGTAGTTGATTCCAGCGGACATATTTTTATCAAATCAGTGGTGAGATCTTGGGATCCAGATCGTCGCTAGTCCATATTTTATTTTAGTCTTTTCTATATCCAAAGACTTAAACTGTGTATTCAGACCCAAATTTTTATTTAGATGCTCTTTGTAATTACGACACCAGGTTTTGGGAATTATTCGTTATTGTTACCCTTTGATCATATTTATTATGGCCTGACTTTCCTTTTATGAGTCTCATATAATTTTAGTTTTTGGCTTACGTATTGGGATATAGTTTGGGATGCGTGCCATTATGACCTCAGTTTCTGGGTTATAAAAAATTGATATCAGAGCGCTAGTTTCACCGATATCATAAGTTAAAGAGTAGGGTGTCTATTAGAGTCTTGCGGATCGGTACGTAGACGTCCGTACTTATCTTTGAGAGGCTACAAGATAGTTCTTAGGATAAATTCCCTATTTTGATTCCTTTCTTATGAGTTATTAAAATCAAGTGTTGTATACCTCTAATCTATTTCTTTTGCGCAAATGGTGAGGACTAGAGCCAAAGTCGCTGAGAGTGAGGCTGCACCTGCTGCTCGAGCCCTAGTTTGTGGGCGAGGCAGAGGACGTGGTAGAGTCAGGGGATGAGGCTGAGCTAGGGGGGAAGCACTTGCTCATGGCCGAGCTAGAGAGCCATCACCTAAGCTGGTGTATGAGTACGGGGATCATTATGAGCAATAGGATGAGGATCAAAGGCCAGCCCAGCCTCCAGCTGTTATGGTAGTGCTCCAATGCTTCAGGAGTTATTGATTAGATTATTGGCTAGATTGGATGGTGGTCTGACTCCTGGTGTTCTTCCAGGTACTTCAGGCTCTCCTATCATAGTTGGTACTAAGCCACCAGTTCAAGGGCCTAGTGTTGGGTTTCAGACTCTGGGATCTTCTTCTGTGCCTTCTATCATACCCCTGAGATTTGTAGCTCCGCCAATTTTTGCTAGTGCTACCATATCAGTAGTTGAGTATAAGAGCTTTGAGAGATTTGTTCAGTTGGCACCTCCCAGATTTAATGGTATGATGGGGGATAAAGCTTATGATTTTCTAATCGAGTTCTAGGATAGGTTGTTCAACCTAGGAATTCTTGAGGCTCATAGAGTAGAGTACACTTTGTACCAGTTCACAGGGGTGGCCAAGGAGTGGTGGAGACCGATTATTACCCTTACACCAGCTAATTCCCCTATGATGAGTTGGGACTAGTTTTCAGAGGTGTTCCTTGATAGGTTTGTGCCTTATAGCCTCCGTGATCAATACCGAGATGAGTTTGATAGATTGGAGTAGGGACCCTTATCTGTATCTGAGTACGAGGCTCCCTTTCATGAATTGTCTTATTATGTCATGGCTAATATTCCTAATGAGTTTGAGTGGATTTGCAAGCTGGTGAAGGGATTCGCGGGTTTTCTTCAGGAGGCTATAGCTTCCCTTGTATTATCAGGTGGTACCTTCTATAGTGTTATTGACCACACTAGGATTATTGAGAGTATTCGACATGCTAGACATGGAGGGGCCAAAAGGTTTCTTCGGCAGGGTCAGTTTGGTGGTCACTCCTCCAACGACATGGTGTATTCAGGTTCAGGTACCCACAGTTATCAAGGCCGACCAGTCTAGAAATCTATTTAAGGCTTAGATGGTACGGGTGGATCTAGGTCAGGTCAGACAGGTTATTGTTGTTCTTCGGGCTCCGAAGGCCATATTGACACTTCTGGTTATGTTCTACGGGGTTTAGGACCTCTAGGCTACTTTGTATGTGATGAGTTTAGGCATAAGGCCCAAGATTACTCTAGATAGGCTCTTTTTACTAGGCATCCTGGGACACCGACTGTTCTTTCTACTCCTGTTCCAGCCGTTAGTGGCACTACACAGGGCATTAGAAGTGGTACCAAAGGTGCCAAGGGTAGAGCTAGAGGTGGCACTCGTGGTGGTTCACAGGCCAGAGGTGACCGTTAGCTGTGCTATGCTATACCAGGTAGATCTGAGGCGGAGGCCTCCGATGTAGTTATTGCATGTATTGTTTTGATTTTCCAGTATCCTTCTTCAGTATTATTTGACCTAGGGTCTACCTATTCTTATGTGTCGACATATTTTGATGTGGGCAGTGATTATGTGAGTGAGCCTTTTACTATGCCTATTACTATTTCTACCCCAGTAGGTGAGTCCTTAGTGGTGGATCGGGTATATTAGGGGTGTTTGGTGATATTTTCATATAGAGAGACCCGTGCAGACTTGATTTTATTAGACATGCTTGATTTTGATGTGATATTGCGTATGGACTGGTTATCTCCTTATCATACTATATTGGATTGTTATGCAAAGACTATGACCTTAGCTTATCCGGTTTCCTATCTTGGTGTGGAAGAGTAATCCGAGTTCGTATCCAAAGGGGGTGATATCTCATATTTGTGCTCATCTTCTGATGGACAAGGTTTGTTTGTCTTATTTGGCTCAGTACATGATCTCACCACAGAGTCACCTTCTTTGGAGACTATGAGGGTGGTGAGAGAGTTTATGAATGTATTTCCCACAGACTTATAGGGTGTTCCTTCTGAACGTGATATTGATTTTGTGATTGATTTGGAGTTGGGCACCAAGCCTATCTCTACTTCTCCTTATCGGATAGCTCCAGCGGAGTTGAAAGAGTTAAAAGAATAATTGGAAGACTTGTTAAAGAAGGGATTTATTCGGCCTAGTGTATCACCGTGGGGTGCACTAATATTATTTGTGAAGAAGATGGATAGTACTATGAGGTTGTGTATTGAATATCGACAATTGAACAAAGTCACCATCAAGAACTAGTACCCTCTTCCTTGCATCGATGATTTATTTTACCAGCTACAGGGTGCATTAGTGTTTTCCAAAATTGATTGGAGGTCGGGTTATCATCAGTTGAGAGTTCGGAAGTCTGATATCCTAAAGACTGCCTTCAGGACTCGTTATCGTCATTATGAGTTTTTGGTTATGTACTTTGTGTTGACTAATGCCCCGGTTGTTATTATGGAGTTGTGAACTAGTTATTCAGGCCTTATTTGGACTCATTTGTGATCGTGTTTATTGATAATATCTTGGTTTATTCCAAGAATGAGGCGGACCGTTTGACACTTGATGACAGTCCTTTAGAAATTGAGAAAGGAGAATTAGTATGCAAAATTCTCCAAATGTGAGTTTTGGCTCTAGTTCGTGGCGTTCTTGGGTCATGTGGTGACCAAGGATGGTATTATGGTCGATCTGTCCAAGATTGCAGTGGTTCGTAATTGGGTTAGACCTACTTGGACTATCGAGATTTGGAGTTTTATTGGGTTGGAAGGCTATTATTGTTGGTTTGTCCAGGGCTTCTCTTTTATTGCAGCCCCATTGACTAGGCTAACTCAAAAAACCGTGGCATTTCAGTGGACTGATGAGTTTGAGGTGAGGTTTCAAAAGTTCAAGGAGTTATTGGCTTCGGCACCTATTCTAGACTTACCTGAGGAGGGTGTTGATACGCTCAAATTACACCTCCCTAAAGAAGCATAATGAGATCGTGAATCAAATATAGAACCTAACGAAGGTTAGGGTCGATCCCACGAAGAATATGGTTTAGACTTTAGATCAATTGTTTATTATTTTCTTTAGTGATCAAGTTATTCCTGTAAAAAGAGAAAACAAGAGGGGAATTTTTATAAACTAATTAATAAATCAAATAGCGAACAAAGAGAAAACAAGGGGGAATTTTTATAAAATAATCAATAAATCAAATAGCAAACATCCACGAATGAAAGTACGGTTTAATGTGATTTAAATCAATAAGAAGTGAAACTAGGGTTTTATGTGTTCCCCATGAATCCTTAATTAAGTAGACCTTTTTTATTAGTAATTCTTTCCTAGTGTGTTACATGTAAAATCGGTAAGCTAATTTCACCTAAGTCCTTGATCTGGCAAATAGGTGAATTTCACTATGCAACTTGATCTGTCTATGAGTGTATGGTTTGCTAACCCTTACCAATGATTCCAGATTTAGCTATCCCTTCATCCGTTCAAGCTAATTATATGAGGATGATTAGCACCAAATCTCATTGTTTAATCCCTTTTCCCATTCATTACCTCCTTGATTCGGTAAAAAAGGATAAGGCGAGTTCTAATATTGGCCACCGTTAGAAATAATCAAACTGAAGGGAAAAATAATACATGCATGCACACTATTCAAGAATTACTTTTTATTAGGTTCTACATCGTTAATTCTTCATAGTTCTCACAACCCTAGTTCTCGAATTAGCTACTCATAACTACGTGTTCACACTTAATAATATTCAAGTTAAAAGAAATCATAAACTTACAATGAGAAGTGTGAAAACCCAAAAATCTTCAATAAAATCTGAACGTAAAATATTGATAACAAAAACCCGAATTTAAGAATAAAAGCTCAAAAGTAGTTTAAGCTATATTCTCAAACCCAAAAACGTACATACATAAATCTGAACCTAAGAAGTGTATTTATAGACTAACTTTCCTAAATAAATATGGATTTGGAAACCATAGGAGACTAAAATTCGGATTGGGTCTATGACTCATTTCTATGGGTCGTAAGCTTTCAGATGAGCCGTAGACCCAGCTCGTACTCTTTCACATTGCACTTAGGAATTCTTATTCTACAAAACCACTATCTACGACTTGTTATCTTGAGGATGACTCATTAATTGGGGACGTAGTCACTGTCCTTCTTTCACCACTTACAACTTCTAGCCATGACTGAATTCTATGCCTCGTTGAAATGTAGACGAGACGTATAACATGCTCGTTTCCTTCACTTTTCCTTCCTTACTTCACTCCTGGTTTGACGACTAACACCTACGACCCGTATATACACTGGGGAGTCGTAGTCTGATCCCATAGACCTTAAAAATTGCCTTCCTTCACTGCTAGGATTCCTCAACCAATTCTTCGACTTAGTTTCCTGCAAAATATGCACAATCAACATCAAACATTCTAACACATGCTTAAAATACATGCACATTCTTAAATTTCAAATCATTAAATGTACCATAAACACATGGTGCATCAACACCCTCAACTTAAAATAGTTCCTTGTCCTCAAGCGACACCAAACGACTCTATGCAAAATAAGATTTAAGAATGTACAACAATTATTGGCTATTAACTCCCGACCCTTTCCAATTTCCATTCATAATACTATTGCAACCATTATTTCAAATAAGACTAACTTATGTGGATCAATGCTAGAAACTTCAACACCAATAAATAATTAACATGCCAAAAACAACATTCACCATTTTCATGACTATTTAGACAATGCCCCTTGTTCCCTCACTGAAAATAAGTCCCTTTTTCACTTATGAATTGCATTTATTCTTTAAACTTTAGGGACATGGGAAAATACTCACGCTCACAAATGAAATCCATACTTTCATGCGCAATACCATAGGCTTGCCCTTATTTTTAATACTTAGACTCTTGAACTGTTGAACTAGGATCACTAGAACTTTTGTGGCTTGTAACGTAGGCTCGAGGGCAGGTGTGGTGCATTTAGATTTTAGTTACTTTTGGCCCTCCTCAAATACTACCTCAACTTTGAGTCTACCTTTTCAAACCCACACTTCGTTTCACTCTTTTTCTTTGCTTGTTGCTTTCGCCTTAGGTGTGGCTTTTGTTTGTACACTTTTTCTTATCCTTTGTGCTTCTCTTTGCTAACTCTTTCTAAACCATTTATTCGGTTTAGCCAACCACCTTTTTCTTCCTTTTGACACATCACTTTTTCAAACCCTTTCTCTCTTTTATTTTTCTTTCTCACACCCCTTCTCTTCTCCCTTTCTTCTCATAATAACCACCTTTAACTTAGGCTTTTAGCCTGAGTTGAGGTGCACATTATCCTAGGAGGGACCGGGTCCAAAGAAAGGGATTACCATTTGGATTAGGGGTATTTGAAACATGTGTTTATTTGATCAAGAAAGGGTCTTTTAGAAGCTTATATCTTTGGTTCAAAGGGTAGAACAATGTTTGGTTAGTTCTTTTAAGGCTAAGTGGACTAAGTCAAAAATGGCCTATGATCCTTTCCTAGTCAATAGTAACAACATCATTGTACGACCAATGGGGAAAGTTTTAGATTGGCACAAACAGTCTGAACACACAAATGCCTCACACACACTTGGCAACAAGTTTCATTGTCAATCATCAATCTTTGGTTCATGTTTTAGTCTAACTCATGTGTTCTCATACTGTCATGACCCACTCCCATAGGCCGCGACCTGGTTCCGACCTGAACCCCCATATACGTAACTGTCAAATGTAGACAAATTAAACTATGCATAATGTGATACTATACCCAAAAACCCCAATGGGTCAAAACTTTTTCATGTACATGTAGCCTCTTTCATTCGTGCCATATTATAAAAGGGCATATTAGCCAACAAGGCTGCCATAACATAAAAACATATACAACACGTCGTATAGGCATAATTGAGATAACTTACACTTAACCTACATACACATGACTACAGACCTCTAAGAATAGTAGCAACAACATAAGGCGGAACAAGGTCCCCATCGTATCCCTGAATAAAAAAATGTATACATCGTAGGTTCATTACCCCTAAACTCAGCTCTGATATAATGGAGCTTCTTCCAAGATTGTTGAGTGGAATCCCAAGCTGGCAGATCCCCGAAATGTGTATCCGTACCTGCAGGCATAAAACGCAGCCCCCCGAAGAATGGGAGGTCGGTACGATATATGTACTGAGTATGTAAAACATAAAACATCATAAGGAGATTACAACTAAAATAGGGATGCAGGTGGCAAGTATGACAATTAATGAATCACTGTACCTGCATCCTAAGAGACATAGTCATGTGCATCATGGTTACATACTGCATACGACCCTCTAGAGGGGTTCAGCGCTACAAAGTTATCACTATATTTTCACATGCATGCCTATAGACTGTATCCACCCCATTAGTGAGGGACTCAGTGAAGGGAATAGTGTACATTCATATTATACCATTACATTCTCATTCCATCATATCTTATCATCATACATATATCATACTGTACCCAGCCTATTATGGGACTTAGTGTTATAATCATATCATCATATACTATACCCGACCTATTATGGGACTCGATGTCATAATCATATCATCATATACCGTACCCGGCCTATTATGGGACTCGGTGTCATAATCATATCATCATACCATACCCGGCCCATTATGGGACTCGGTGTTATAATTATATCATCATATACCATACCCAACTCATTATGGGTATCGGTGTCATACTCATCATCATCTGAAACTCAATAAGGTAATCATACAGAACTATCATTTGTGGATCGGAATAATGATCATCTCCGGTGCCCTTTAAGTGCCTTTAGGGCTACATTAAATTAAGTCTTAGGAGTTATAGACATATTTTAAGGTAACGCCAACCGTCTTAAGAAATCAGAGACATCTTCCATCACAGAGTCCTTAGGAGTAGGAGCTTTATATCCTACTATTCATCAACATATAGATGGATCAGAGAAGGTTGCTCAACTATGATGAGAGTTTTCTCGCCAATGAGTGAATATGAGACATATAACGTATTTAGAGCTTAAGAATGAAATTACCCTAAAGCTCGTATCATGTATCATCTATCTTTAAGACATGTCAAATGAAAGGAAGGGTAGGATTTACCTGTTTATCACTTCCCATCCCAAAGGAGTTTGAGAGACAATAACTTAACTACCGTAGACGTTCTAATATTCAGAAGTGGATAATGATCAGGAAGTATGCTCGAGGATTTATGCATGGGATTATCCCAACTTGCATATACAGATATACACACGGCACTTCTATCAAGGATATGCCAAGAGGAAGGAAACAACTTTACGTACCCTCTACTTCCCATTATCTAGGGGACAGTGAGAGGCCCTAACTCAATTAGCATAGGAGCTCTCACTTCCAGACGTAGTTAGGGGTCGTGTATCATATTCAAAACTTCATGAGTAGATTCGTCCCCATATTTCATATACATATTATAGTTAAGACTAAGACACGCCAAGAGAAAGGAAGGATAGATTTACATACTCATCACTTCCTAATGTATGAAAGGCTTAAGAAGCCCTAGTTCAATTATTGTAAGAGTGCTTTCATCAAGAAGTAAATGAGGACTGTGAATTACGCTTTGCATTTATGAGTAGATTTACCCTCAAGCTCATATCATTCATTACTTAACTTGAAGACATGCCAAAAGAAAAGAAAGGGTAGCGTCACATACCTGTTATGCGTTAATCACATCCAAGCTCGCTTCCTTACCCCTTTAACCTATTTAACATGAAAGTAATACTAAATTTAGTGACCTTCTACCTTCCAACTTATAATTCTACCATAATTACCCATAGGAACCAATTCCTTATTCACATTCCTTGATGAGTCTCGACTAGTCTATTAGTTAGTTAGAAGTCAATGGAATACGGGCAGCATGTCCTCTATAACTTGCCCTATCCGAACTTTTAATTTAACCCCCAAACCATAGCAGCCAACCAATAGCAACAATCAGCAGCATATATACAAATAAACCACTTCAACATTACACAACACAACCTCCAAACAACTCGCTTAAAACTATGATACCAAAATAGGGGTTTTAATCTCTATTTCGTAAAACCTTTAACCACACAAACTGGGGTGTCATGTGGATGAAAACATCAGCAATTATACCCATATTTAGACATTTTTCCATCCCTGGAAAATCACAAAACAATTCCCAACACGACACTACAATAACAATGACACTGATTACATTTTAAGCCACTAGAATACGTCAAAATAGTCCCTACACAACCTGCAACTTCCTTCAGCCGTAACGTCCATATTTTTACATCTCCAACTCATTTTTGCACACCCATAACATGCTTAAATACTTGAACAAATGTGCGAGGAGAGAATCAAACCTTACCGTACTGAAAATTTCCCTTGAAAGCTCCTTAACTCGCTGAAAACTGATGGGCTGTTCGTTGCCCTATTTTGCTGCCCGAAAAATTCAATTTATGTGATTAAACACTGTTATGTAACCGTATAATATCTTAAATAATTAAATCATGGAACAAAATCAGAGGGCTTACCTTGTTCTTATGGCTGCCGTGACTCTCTCTTCTCTCCCTCAAGTTTTCTCTCAACTTTTCCAAGTCCAAAATGCTGAAAATGAAAGCTTAGTCATAAGACTAAGCATATATATCCTTTCTTTAGGTGTGACACATGGCATCCCCCTAGGTCACCACCTCAACCATGCGGCCAATTCAAAACTGCCATATGGCAGCGTGGGGTCCACCCCAAGTAGGTGAGTCACCTACTCGGTCCAAGTAGGTGTGTCACCTACTTGTCACTTGCTTGCTTCATTTTAGTGGGTTCATAATCTCATCTTACTTTAAGAGCCTATGTATTCCTTGCTACTTAAGCTCGACGTGTATTCAAGTAGCTTAATTACGTAGGACATCCAAGTTGGTAGCTTACGCAATTAGATCGAGTCTTACGACCTATTACTTGGCCTCCAACGCCTTCCGGATTCTTATAACCCTATTTCCAATCTTCCTTATTATGGGGTATCTCATTCTCCTTTCCTTAGAGTTATTTGATAGCGTGGTAGATAATCTAGGTCACGTAGCAACTTTTAAGAAGCTTAAGAAAGCGTTCCGAAGTACAAAAGTATAGGGCATAACATCCTTCTCCCCTTTGGAACATTCTTCCTCGAATGTTAACTAATCTCATTAGGTCGCGTACGAGGATTTTAGGAATTCTCCATAATGGTTGTCATCCATAGACCTTTTACTTATCGATTCAACTAACCCAGGAGTTTAGACTTTCTGTAGACATAAGGAGCATATATAGATATTTATTTTCAATCTCTTCTTCAGCCTTCCAAGTCAACCCTTCATTATTCTTATTTCATCACAAGACTTTGATGGAAATCACGTCCCTAGTTCACAACCATCTAATCTGTCGATCCATAATGGCGATAGATTGCTCCTCATAGGATAACTCCTTATTACGTGGATCTCCTCTATGGGAAAGATTCTGGAAAGGTCGCCTACACATTCGCGAACCCTTGACATATGAGAGACTTAGTGTACTTCTCTCAGATCTGATGGTAGGTCCAATTCATAGGCAACTCTACCTATCCTACGAATGATCGGATAAAGGCTAATGTACCTCGGCCCAAGTTTCTCTTTTTTTTCGAGTCTCATTACACTTTTTACTGGTGATGCTTTCAAGAATACCCAATCCTCAACTTCAGACCTTAAATGTCGACGTCGATTATCTGTGTATGACTTTTATTGACTCCAAAGTCTGCTAAGACATGTCTAGGCCTATCAATTGTGCTTCACCAATATCAACCCAACCAATAGGTGACCTACATCTCCTTCCTTACGCAACCTTATACGGTGCCATCTGGATACTAGAATGATGGCTATCATTATACGCAAATTCACTAGGTAGCAAATAGTTATCCCAGCTACTTCTGTAGTCAGTAATATAGGCCCGCAATGTACCTTCTAGCATCTGGATAGTACGCTCGGCCTATCCATTAGTCTGGGGTGAAATGCTGTACCAAGATTCACCTATGCTCCCAATCCCTCCTGGAATAATCTCTAGAAGTTAGCCATAAATTGAACTTCCCTGTCTAAGATAACAGATATAGGAACTCTATGAAGGCTTACTATTTCCTTATATATAAACTTTCATAATCTTTAGCTAAATGTGTCTTCCTAACTGGAAGAAAATGGGTTGATTCTGTCAGCCTATCTACCATAACCCCTATGAACTCATACTTCCGCAGAATATGAGGTCATCCTGTACTATAATCCCTATTAACTGCTTTTCATTTTTGAGTCAGGATTTCCATCCCCTGTAATAGGCTATCAAGCTTCTGATGCTCCATTTTGTTTAAGCTATCGCACAATTTTTCTTAATTCAACTTGTAACCCTCTAGGCATGTCCTACTGTGCTCTTAATTAGATCTTCCTTCTAGTTCTCTTACCACCCATCACATTGCAATCATATTGCTATTACCGACTTCTTTTTATTGAGTAGACACTCAATCTCATTCTTAGCATACCAATATTCGTAGGTTGCATACTATTCTTGTACTATTTGTAGAAAGTGAGCACAATTCTAGTCATAGCCTTTCCTTCTCTTAGCTTACTCTGCTCTACATGTGTCATTGTACTAACACACACTTAGAGTCTCTTTGGTCACACTTGTTTCTCTTTCTTCACATACTCTTAAGTTCTCTTATATTCTACCTTAGGAGAGACTTCTTATCCTTCCTCTTATGCTACGTGTATGTCGCTATATCAGTAGCCAATAACTCTGTTGCCAACATCTTGACCTTTAGTTAGGTATAGCCTTACTATCCTTTAAAATACCTTTAGGTTACTCAGTATTATTCTCTTGTTGTATTCATCTCTTTTGTATGCTCCCATTCTATGATGTCATACCGTTCGAGGTCTTTAGCAATAATTTCCCAGCACTGTCTCAGATATCACCTTAGCTTCTATTCGTTTATTGCTAGCTTTTAGATCTCGTGCCAATATGGGGTCTCACTTGAAGTTTAAGTATTCACATTCAAAATGCTGTAATGTCAGTTGATTTCATCTCATGCTTGTATTTCTCATATCCACTTCCCCCCTTTAGGGTGTATCCATGACATTGTCTGTTTATTTTCAACTTTTCAGATGCATATGAGTCTTTTTCCACATATTTGGTATATTGTACCATATTCATATCTTCCTCTATACCACCTATACTTTAGGTTACCCATATATGAAACCTTAACACAATCGAGAGGTACTTAAAAATTCTCGATATACAGTACTAACCTAGTCTAAACACTGGTACTCGAGTAGTATCCTTAAGATAACAATGCATTCAAGCCATATTCTATTTATCCCAATCAGTAATTAGCTAGTGTTTATAATCATCTCAAATTCTCCATTCAGGAGCATTTACACTCTGATGACCCGTGCTTCGAGCTTCATCATAACACTATCCTTATCCCATCGGTATCAACTTCCAAAGCATACTATGAACTTAGAGCTCATTCCCTTTTTTTTTCTATTTTTAGGAAAATTTGGGCAGAGTTTCCTCTGTATTTCTTACTATCTCAACACCTGCACATAGAAAATGCTAACAGTGCTTCACAAGGCCAACATATATATTCAGGTCATATCACATCACAGCCACACAGGGCGCCCACAACCAACAGTATGAAAATGAACTTACCTCGTATGTCCACTAAACTGCACCCATTACACTGCCCTGTCTACTTTTCCTTTCAATCTTTAACTTTACATGTGTATCGTATTTCAATACCTTACTTGTCATATATCTTTCGTGCCTTTACTTACCTGCGCACTTTGTAACTTCCAATATAGTCAATTACTTTCTTCTATCGATGTTATCCTCATACTGAAATCACAGGTTAGTGTGAGGAATTTCACTCCCTATGACTCGGCTCTATCGCACGATCTTAGATATAAAAGAAAGGTAACATCCTAAATGTCCTATAGCCTCCTGTTTATAGATGTGGTACACAACACACCGATAAACAATACTCTACTAGACACGGTCTGTAGACGTTCCAAGGACGAACTGCTGTGATACCACTTCTATCATGACGCAACCCCGTAGGCCGCGATTGGGTTCTAACCTGGACCCCCATATGCGTAACTATCAAATATAGCCAAATTTAACTATGCGTAATGTGATACTATATCCAAAAACCCCAATGGGTCAAAACTTTTTTATGTACATATAGCCTCTTTCATTCATACCATATAATGAAAGGAAACACGAGCCGACAAGGCTACTAAACATAAAAACATGTACAACACGTTATATAGGCACAATTGAGATAACTTACACTTAACCCACATACACATTACTACAGACCTCTAAGAATAGTAGAAGCAACATATGGCAGAACAGGGTCCCCGCCGTACCCCTGAATAAATAAATGTATACATCGTAGGTTCAGTACCCCTAAACTCAGCTCCGATACAATGCAGCTTCTTCCAAGCTTGCTGAGGTGGAATCCTAAGCTGGTGGATTCCCTAAATGTGCATCCGTATCTTTGGGCATGAATCGCAGCCCCCCGGAGAATGAGAGGTCAGTACGATATATGTACTGAATATGTAAAGCATAAAACATCATAAGTACGATATATGTACTGAATATGTAAAGCATAAAACATCATAAGTATCTTATGCAAGTAGATCGAGTCCTATGACCCATTACTTGGCCTCCAACTCCTTCTGGATTCTTATAACCCTATTTCCAATCTATCTTATTATGGAGTATGTCATTCTCCTTTTCTTAGAGTTATTTGATAGCATGGTAGACAGTCTAGGTCACATGACAACTTTTAAAAAGATTAAGAAAGCATTCCAAAGTATAAAAGTATGGGGCATAACACATATTGGTTTACATCATGTCACACAAAGATCTTACATAGTCAGTCTATCAAAGAAATAGTTACACTAATTCAAGAAAATTTTGGAGAGGGTCTATTTGTTTTCGTTTAAAATTTAGCCTTCATGCCATAGATCCCTACTCTTATTTTATGTCCTAAACATGCGGTTCAACATAAATTAAAAATATCCTATGGGGAAAAAGAACACAGGCAAGAAAACCCCAAGGATTTAGTCGAGTGTCTAGGGTACTCAGACTTCACCTAGATACTCATGCATATATTTATAACCACCCCTCCCCTACCTGAAAAGCCTTGCATTGTACTCAATGTAGTACAACAAATAGTAAAAACAATAAGGGGGGAAAGAGAAAAGAACCTAAACACACACAATATATTATGATATTTACAGTCAAACAGATCTGTAAAATGAACAAGTATACAAAAAGAGAGAAGGGATTTAGATACTAATTTGGATGCTTTCCATATTTTATTTAACAAGCTATATTATGCAAGAACTTAAAGTAAAGACTATTAATAGAATAAGAAAAAAAAATACTAACCGATTAATAGGAGTTTTATCAATATGCAAAAGGAAGGGAGTAGTAATATCTCAGATCCAAACAAGTAACGGAGTAGCAAAACTAAAGAAAAGAAATTAAGAGCAATGACTAATTTTTGTTAAAATCTTTTGTGTTCTAATGAATATTAGATGTGAAAGATGCTGTCTTCGCTTTATTGGAAGAAAACAATAATGAGCAAGGCTTGAATAGACAGGAAGAGATGGCTAAAGTGCGAGAGATCGGATTCAAAGATATATGCCAATAAAAAGGAAGATGGTGAAAGACCACCACAAAGAGACCCTAACTCACAACTCCTTGGTAGTCCCC
The DNA here is from genome assembly GCF_947179165.1 of Solanum dulcamara. NCBI lineage: Eukaryota > Viridiplantae > Streptophyta > Magnoliopsida > Solanales > Solanaceae > Solanum > Solanum dulcamara. The sequence goes on along the minus strand of NC_077244.1, from coordinate 13,167,204 downwards.
TAATAAGCTAGCTCTTTTAGTTTCCCAAGGATAGCGGTAGCTGGTTTGATCCTTGCGTCGATTCTCGTCTTTCGTCTTAAAATACTTAGATAACACACTGGGTCGAAAAGAAAGGGGGGAAGAAGTCTAGTGCTAGTTCTTACTAACTCTACCGTAGGTTCCAAAGAAGAATGAGAAGAAGCCCGAAAGGCAAAATAATAATACACTACATAAGTCGGTCTAGGTTCTTACTCTTTCACCTTTCAAAGAAGTCGATCTAAAAATATTGCTTAGTCTCATTCTTTATTATCGAACCTATCACTAAAATACCCCTAGAGGGGGATAAGGCTAAGTGGAGTGAAAAGGGTAAAAAATTATTTTCTTCTCTGGTGTTTCTCTATTCTTTGTCTGTCCTCTCTCTGTCTGTCTGTGTGTTCATTTATATTGATAAATCAATGGACAATAAAAGATAGTCAAAATCCAAATAGACAACTATCAAGATTATTAATTCAAAACCTCAGCCAAATAAGTCAGTGAGAGGGCACAATTTTCAAAAAAAAGATAGCAAGATTTTCAAAGTTTCTTCCACAAAATCAAACGAGATCTTTTTTGCCAAAATTTGATCCGAAATTCATTTAAAAAGATATTTCAAAAGTCGAAAAGTCATGCTTAAAAAGGGGCCCACTATCAATAATTGTAAGAAATTATTCAACCAAATATTCAAACAAAATTAAACTCTCATTAGTGTATAACATTCCAGATTTCTATATGTAAACAAATTCAATGTATGGATCCAAATAAAGATAAAAATATTAAAACTTTCAATCATAAATATTTAAAATAAAATCATTGTCGGATTTCTACAGATCTACATCACAGCTGAAATGAAATTATTGAATTCGACTTAAAGAAAAAATTATCAATTTAATGATTTTTGCATAGAAAATAACATCATAAAATTTATATTCGATCTGTAGGCAGATTAACTTGACTCATGATTTTTTTATAGAGCTATCAATATCACAAAATTTATATTAGATTTGTAGACAAATTAATTCTAATAAATAAAGTTTGAACAAGAAAAATTAGAATGATAGTACCTGAGAGGATCTATAAAGATCCGTCTTTAATAGGATGATCTGGACTTTATTTTCCAAATATCGAGTTACTACTGGCCGGAGTTAACTCATCAATGTTTGGTTGTTGTCGACTTTCCTCCGTGGTTGCTTTCGCCAGCGGGTTGAGGAGATGTTGCAGATGGAGGTTGCTGCCGGTTGGAGCTGGAGGTTGCAGCATTTTGCTGTCGCTGTCGTTCACCGTTATTGCTGCCGCTATTGCTGTGAGGTACTGCTGCCGACAGCTGTGTGGAGAGAAGGGGGACTGTTGATGGCTAAGCAACGAAGAAGATGGTAGTTCGTCGAATGGTTTCACCGGAGAAAGGAGAACAACGTGAGGGAGAGAAAGAGAGGGTGGCGTGGAGCAGCCGTGGCTGTTGTGTTGAGTAGCTAGTGGCTGTCTCATCGGAGAGAGATGTGAGAGTATACATGATCTTTTGTGAGGAGAAGACGAAGGTGGTGGTCACGATATCGCCGGAATTAGTGGTGTGCTGCGGTAAAGAAAAGGAAATATAGAGGTGGTTTGTCTCCATTTTTTTTGGAGATGAAGTAGAGAGAGGAAACCATTTTTCTTGTTCTCCCTTCTGGAGAAGATGAAGTCAAAGTTAGGATAAGTGTTTGAGTGATTAGAAAATGAGGGATTAAATCGTGGCCGTTGATTAGTATAGATGGACGGATGTGATTAAAAGAGAGATTTAAATTTAGACCATATTGAATTTAATTAGGCTAGAATTATAATTAATTTTCAAGAAAATATCTAAATAAATTGTATAAAAAGGACTATGCTTTAAATAAAATGGAGAAAAATTAAATAGATTGCCATCTAAATAATAACATAATATATATTGAATAAGTAAAATCATAAACTTTATTAAGTAGTAATGCTTTATAAAGTAACTACTTATGTATATACTATGTAAATATATGTAGATATATATAATGCACGTATACATATAATTATAGATGTTGACATGATTAAAGAGTGCCAAATTTAATCATAATTGATGCAGTAGTGGTGCATTTTTTAAAAGCATATAGTAGGGTATATCCAATTGCATGCTTCTTCCCTTTATTAATGATTTGAAATGGCATCCGATGACATTTTCATGTTCTTTACATTTAATCTAATTCTTTGATTTTATTATTATGTCTCCTATTTACAAATGACATTAAATTACTTAAAGTCAGGACAACTCCCCCCTTTATAGGAATACTTTAAGCAAAACAAAAAGTACTACACATGCTTAAGTCTAGAGGCGGCTCGCGATTCGAACATGATGAAGATATTATTATCTTAAAAAATAAGTTAAATGTTATAAAAAATAACAAATATATATATATTTATTCCCCAGACTCCACCTTGTGGGATTTCACTGGGTTGTTGTTGTTGTATATATATACTAGAACTCGTACATCCGCGCTCAAGGGCCTAAAGGGGAGGACGATCAGAACTATACGTACCGAAATAGATGTATAATATGTAATAACATAATTAAGCAAAGATATAGAAAACTTAATTAAGTAATGATTTTTTTATATGTATATGTATGTAAGACATATTGAAAATGATATGTAATATGTACATATTAATATAAATATGTAAATTATAAAATAAACTTAGTTAAGAAATATTTTTTACATAAAGAAAATACACACACATATACAGTAAAAATAGACACATAAAATATTTGAACGTATGAAACTTGTTACATAAAAAATAATAATAAAGATAATAGTAATAATATTAATAAATAGCAAAATATTATAAATTATGAATATCAAAATATACTATTTATTGGATAAAACTAAATATAAATTTATTTATTTATTTAATAAAGAAATAATTTTAAAAAATGCGTATCTATTAAGATAGTGATTCAAAAAGTAATTATGGGTCGATCAAAATTGGGTGTCAACAATGGGTCCCACACCGGAAGTTTAAGAACTAACCCCAAAAAACAGATGCTAATCAGACCCCCAAAATCGTATCCCAAATCGGGACACAATTTAGGGATCGCAAACTCCACAAATTAGTTCATTTATCAAAACTCAATTCTAGGTCAAAATCAATAACAGGGGCAACAACTATTTACAAAAAAATCACCAAAATGAAGCCTCAATAGCTGAAATCAACTACACCACCACGTTTCTTACGAAAACTCCCATAATTTAGCACCAAACATTTCCAAAATTAGACTTAAAATGACCAAGAAAGCAGTACCCAAAGTTTATCAAAATTCCACTCTGAAATTCAACAAAAACAGCAGCTAAAATTGCAATTTGTACCTCAATGACATGCCTGAAATCAATTTATGATAGCACCATGACATTCTCCTCGAAATTCCACGCGATATAGGCTTTATAATTGCACAAATCGGACCTAAATTGGCCAAGAAATCACTTCTCAAAATTTTCCAAAATTTCACTCCGAAAATAAAGAAGACAGCAGCTAAAATGTAGAATTTACCTCAAACAAAGTTCCCAAATAACTTTTCGAGCTTACCAACACGTTCTTCTCAAAATTTGGACCTTTGAATCACTGAAATTGAGCTCAAAATGGTGGAGAAATCATTTGTCAAAGTTGGAACTTAATGTGAAAAATTTGTGGTGAATTGAAACCGCGGTGAATAGTGACAACACAGTCTAAAATTTGATTTTTGATGCTCCGGACTCATCCGAAGTCCCATGAATGTAAACCATATATGAATTTTGATTGGAAACAACATTCTGGCCTCAATAGTGCATTCGAAATTTTCAATGGCAGTTCTTTCGATAAAAAAGTATGTCCTATTTGATTTTATTCGAGCATACTTAATTAGTGGAGATGTACATAATGAACAAACCTGTAATTCTTTATGCATACATGTGAATTCTTTTGTGAGTACGAGAGTTGTTCTTTGATACTAAGTCCTTAAATTATATTCAGTTCTTTAAATTGTGTGTGTGGATAATTTTTTCTTGTGAGGGCACTTGTTTCATGATAGATAGATGATTTTATTAGCTTTCTTTGATGGAGTAGGTGAACAAACTTAAATTTGATGAGTTAGCGTCCCACATTGAGGCTAGGAAGTAAGAAGTTTATTATTTTATTGTATATTTTGTATTATGAACTGGAATAGTACTTGATATTTGAAATTTTTGTATGACCTATTTGTTTGTATCAACTAAATGGTGGAATTCCTAGTTTGATTTTTTGATGAGCTTTAATGTTTGCTCGAGGACGAGCAAAAGTTTAAGTGTGGGGTGGTGATGTGAGGCCAAAAATACATATTTTTAGTCATTATTTACTTTAGTATTTTTATTTGTCCTTTTAGAGTATAAATTTTATGGATTGTGCTAAATAGTGTATTTTATTTGTAGAATTAATCTGGAATAAAAATGAAGAAATTTGGAGCCAAAACAAATTAAAGATTGAAGATTAAAGAAGAAAATCAAAAAGACAACTTAATAAATCAAATTAAATATTATATTAATATTTATATATATGCTGCCTATCGAAAAACGGAGAATGAATTGAATTGTGACTGCTTCCACGTGGTAATCATCAAATGCAACAACAGCAGCAAGCTTTGCTGTGCACGCACTGTTCACGCACAGATTCATTTCTTTTGGATTTTGATTTTCCAATTAGTTTTGGACTCAATTATTTTATTTGGGTTTTTTTCCTATACATAGAAATATTCCATAAATTAGTTTTTAGGGGAATTAACTTTTAAATTTTGACCTAGGGTTCTTTTATTCTTATTATTCTTTTCTTAAGACATTAGTAGCTAAAGACCCTTGTTTTGGGGCTGTGGCTATGAATGATTGTTGAACATTAATTTTATGGATGAAGTTGGTTATCGTTTTTAACTTGCTTCTACTATTTTAATGTATGATCACCATAAGAATAAAATTCGTTGTCTACCCTAAACTAGAGAGACGGAAAATGAGATAGAACACTAGAATATAGGAAACATAATTGTTCTAAAATTGCCCGGGATAATTTGTGTATAGGATACCCGTGACACATACCTATACACCATGTTTGGTTACTAGATAGGATAATAGGATTAATGCATCTTTGTTGGTTCATACTTATCCCCTCTCAATGATATAGTTAGGTTGTCAACAAAGGTAGGCAATTAGAGGTCGAGAGACCATGATTGTAAATCAATCCTGTAAATCAGTAATTTGATAACCTTTTGAAATCCATGAAAGAGATGCGAAACATGAATTTTTAGTATGCTGCAGTCCTAGAATTGTCCCAATAATATTGTAAGTTTACTTTATTATTTAATTCTTGCAATTTATAGTATAAAAAGACTAATAATATTATTTTTATTTTATTTAAATAAATAATTAGATTTAATATAATATAGCAAAAGAGTTAATTGACAAGTCTTTGTGGGTTCGACATCCGACTCCTAAAAAGAGTCACTATGCTACTTGTGAGGCCACGTACACTTGCGTGTGTTTTTGTAGCAGTAGCCGCCAATCTAAATTTTGAGTGGGGTAATTGTGCTCATGCACTCGCAATTTTCTAGAAGCATAAGCAATAACTCAGCCCCGCTGCATCAGAATACACCAAAGACCTACACCAGAAGCATCATAATATACTGAAAAGCTCTCGCCCTCAACCAGAAGAGTTAGAACAGGAGCAGAGGTAAGAAACTCCTTGGGCCTCTGAAAGATCGACTTACACTCCTCGAACCATACAAAGAGAACATCCTTATAGTTCAAATGATTCAATGGGGCTACAATGGTGGAGAAACCCTGGATGAAGCGCCAGTAATAACCACCCAATTCGACGAAGCTCTAAATCTCTGTAATAGATATGGGCCTATCCCAACTACAAATAGCCTCAATTTTCGTCAGATCTACCATGATACCCTCCCTGGACACCACATGTCCTAGTAATGCCAAAGACTTTAACCAAAACTTGCACTTTGAGAACTTGGCATAAAGTTGCTAATCTCTCAAAGTCTGAAGCGCAATCCTCAAATGTTTTGCATGCTCCTCTCTACTCTACTGTATACTAGTATATCATCTATGAATACGATCATGAATGAGTCAAGATAAGGCTTGAATACTCTATTCATAAGGTCCATAAAGGTTGCGGGGGAGTTAGTAAGCCTGAAAGACATTACAAGGAACTCATAGTGGACAAAACGAGTTTGAAAAGCAGTATTAGGAATGTCAGTAGCTCTCATCCTCAACTGGTAGTAGCCAAACCTAAAATTCAATCTTAGAAAATATGGTAGCACCCTGAAGCTGGTCGAATAGATCATCAATAAGAGGCATGGACTAACGATTTTTCATCATCACCTTGTTCAATAGCCTGTAGTCAAAACACATTCGCATAGTCCCATCCTTCTACTTAACAAACAAGATAGGAGCCCCCCATAGTGACACACTCAGATGAATAAATCCCTTACCTAGGAGATCCTCAACTGCACAATAAGCTCCTTGAGCTCTGCGGGGGCCATATGGTAAGGTTGAATAGAAATGGGCTTAGTGCCTGGCTCCATGTCTATAACAAAGTCAATCTCTCTCTCTAAGGATAGGCTAGGTAGGTCGGTAGGAAAGACATCGATAAACTCATGGACCACACGAACTGAATCAACATAATATGCCTCGCTGGACCTATCACAAATATATGCTAAGTAGGACAAACACCCGAAAGCAACTAGCCACTGGGCCCGCATAAAGAATATAATCCCAGTTAGTGAGCGGCTATAAGCACCCTGCACAAGAGCAGAGTAATGCCAAGCATGGCTAAGGTAATGATCTTGGCATAACAATACAAAACCACATGTTGAGGGGACATCCAATCAATGCCCTGAATAATATCAAAGTCCAGCATATCATGTAAAATAAGATTCATTCAGGTCTCATGCCCTAAATAGTCACCACATAAGATCTACATACCTGATCCACCACTAAAGAATCCTCTACCGGGGTCGAAACATGTAACGACACCTAAAGTGACACATAAATAATACCTAGATGAGGAGCAAAATATATAGACACATAAGAATACGTGGAACCTGGATTAAATAAAGCTGAACCAATTTGCTGACATATGACGATAGTACCTGTGATGACATCATTTGATGCCTCGACCTCAACCCTAGGTAGAGCAGCATAAAATAGCCTTGTTGGCATCTCCTACATCCATCTAACCTAACACTCGACCTGCCTCCTTGGGTACCTCCCTGAACACCCTGCTTTCCATTGCTACGACCCTGACCCCGATCTTTGCCTCTAGGTTGAGGTGGTACTTCTACCAATTATGTAGCCCGACTAGAGCACTCTCTGGCCTGGGAACCACAATTATAACACCCCAAAGCAGAGCAGTCTGTGATAGGAAGGAAGTAGACTTGATCCCCTCGAGCTCTGCCCTGCTGCAAAACCCCCCGAATGGGGCTGACTACCCTTAGCTACTGCCAGAGCTTCCTGAATTGGCCGGCTAGACTGAATCTACTGGCACCAATCATGCTAGAACCGCTGGTGGGGCCTGTCATAGTTTTCCTAGCCCCTAAACTAGGACCCACTGAATTTGCCCTGATCCTTGGGCCTCTTATCGCTTCCCTTTGGGCCTCTTATCATTGCCTCTTAGGCCTGGCGATAAATAATCTCTATGGTGTGGCCATGGTCTATCACATTCAGGAAATACAGGCCTGCAGAAACTAAGTGCTCCATCCCCAATCTTAAGTGGGGCCTCAACCCATGCACAAAACACCGTACCCAATCCTCCTTGGTGGGTAGAATCATAGTGGCATGCCCAAATAACTGGTGGAATCTGGCCTCATACTAAGTGATAGTCATGTGACCCTACTCCAACCAAGTAACTGGTCTTAGAGACGGTCCATAACTCTCTTGGGAACGTATCTAGATAGAAAGGCCTCTGAGAAGTGAGCCCATGACAATGGTAATGACCTAGCTAACCTGGTCTGTAAGTAGGAGCGGCACCACTGTATGGCCGATCTACGGAACTGGTGAGCGGTGAAGTTAGACCCTATAGACTCCAAAAGACCCAAAGAGTGAAGTTTCTCCTAGCAAGTAGTCAGAAACTCCATCGCGTCCTCGCTAATGGCTCCAGAAAATATCAGGGGTGATAATGTCTGAAATACCCCAATATCTTCTACTCTTGTAAAGACATAACACCCTCCAGAACTGCTGGTGGAGGTGGATAAACCTTAGGTGCTAGCAGCATAGGTTGATCCTACAGTGCTGACATACTTATAGCTGGGGCTTGTGTATAACCCCGATAGCTATGAGAAGCTGAGCGATCGCTACCTATAATGTGAGCATCATAACTGGTGCGGCTGGAGGCTGTGCTATTGGTTCTGGAACCTTTGGCTAAGGAGGAATAGGGTCTTCCAGATGCTCCTCTATATGGTCGGGAGCTATATTATGATCGGGGACTGGTGCTTCTCCTCTTCCACGAGGCTAGTCTCTAGGCTTGCCCGGTCCTGGTGGGTCATTTTCACCATTAGTACCGCGTGTATGATTCATCCCTGCAGAAGAGTGGAACAAATGAGATTTAATGAAACCAATAAGTCATAAAACTACACGAAATGATACAACATAGGGAACGTTGCTAATGACACCATGTAGCCTCCCAAATATAAGTCATGGATGTCTCTGCACCCATCATTGGGACTCTATTAGACGTTAGCTCTGTATAAGTAAGACCAACGAACCTATGGATCTGATACAAACTTATCATGATCCAATTTCTCAGGTCATGATGACACCTATCATAACCCCTAGTAGGTAAGCCAAAACTATAACCCAGAACTGCAAGTAATGGGGATAAGGGGGAGATACTACACAAAACTAAGAGAAACCGAATAAATGTAAAAATAAGGAGAAACTAGATAAATATATATAAAAATACATAAAAATAAATCCCTCCTAAAACATGGAAGTCACTAGTACAGAGCGACTACCAAAATAAAACAAATACAAGTCCCAAAAGTAGACAAAAAATATATACAACTCTGGCTAGTCTCAAAGTACAATAAGACGGGACATCCAAGCTGAATGAGACAGAAATGTTCTCAAAATGGAAAGTGCTCACCTTGATATCTGGAATTGGCTGCAATAGGCTCGATCTATCCGCGATGGTAGTTATGCTAGGTCCTACATCACAAAAGTAGATATAGAGTTTAGTGTGAGTACCAGATATAAGGTACCAAGTAGGTATCATAGGCCGACTGAGAAGGAAAGGTAAAAATAACATGAAAAAGAGGAATAAGTGTAAACAAGATTCATAATAAACATCTAAGGTACGAAAGGTAAATATCCCAACAAATAGGAAGATTAAAACTAGGAATTTTGCAGCTAGGTACACCCAACTGGGCCCCTATAAGCCCAGTCAAGACACTCGTGTGTAAGTTTAAGTTAAATCCAGATGAACCCCCAAGAGACCACCGAGTGTAAAAAATAACTATGTATACAAAGTCTAGGAACTAAGAATCTGCGATACCCAGAACTGAAGAACCATATTATTCCTGAACTAATAATATCTAAGAATCAATTATCCATGAATGCTCTAGGGGCCGAGGCCAGGACTGGCACCTGGATGCTCTTTATAATCCATCGGTAAGGTCGAGACCGGAACTGGGACCCAGATGCTTACTATACTAATAAGACAGTAGAGGCCAGGACTGGGACTCGAATATCCCCAATGGAATTCTAGAATAGAGGTCGGTACTAGGACCTGAATGCTCACCGATGGTTTAATTGATGGTGCTGAATATTTTCCTTTCTAACTGAACACTAATAACCACCGAGGATCTCGTCCACAATGAATCAATCGACATATCGCTAGGTCTTCAATTAGAACTGAACAAGTCGAACAAAAAGTCTAGTATCACCGACACATCTCGAAAGTTGTTATCAAAGGAAGTTATGGATGAGGTTGTTTTGGAGAGCAAATTTACCGCCTAGCGAAGGCCCAACTACTAGACCCTAATCTACTATTCCATTCTACAAGGATGTAAGCCTACCAGAATGATGTCGGGGCATCTAAACCAAGTTCCACAACCTATAATAAGGCCAACATATTCCACAATACCCAGTATAAGAAATTGATGCCATTTGTAGTACTAAAATTTAACAAAAGAGATCACATACTCTCAATTACCCTAAAAAAGCCCGATAAAAGCCTAAAACATGATTTCTAATACCTAAGATATATAGAGAAGCTATTTAACCCAAATTCCATCAATCTCAACATGATTTCAGACATTCTAGCTCAATCTAAAGAAAGAAAAGTTGTATCCTACCTGTAGGCCAAACACACGTACTCTAAGTTACTATGAAAAAACTTTTCCTTTCTAAGCGACCTTAAAATGTTGCCACACTGTCAAAAAAAAGACTCGCAATGTCAGTACGTTTGCAATGACATTAAAATTATCAAATTTAGAGATCGGCCAATTTCAGGGTAAGAAAATAGAAATATAGGTCCCACACCATAAGTTTCATAACTAACCCCAAAAATAGATCATAATCATCCCCCCGAACTCATATGTAAAATTGGTACATAATTCAAGGATTGAAAACTCCACAAATCAGTTTATTCATCAAAAACAAATTCTAGCCCAAAATTAATAATAGGGGAAACAACTATTTATGCTAAAAACACCAAAACGAAGTATCAACAACTAAAATCAACTACACCATGACATTCCTCATAAAAATTCTCATAATTTAGCACTAAGAATTTCAAAAATCGAACTTAAAATGCCCAAGAATGCAGTCCCCAAAGTTTATCAAAATTCCACGTAAAAATTCAACAAAAACAACAGCTAAAATCATAATTTTTACCTCAAACGAATTCCCCAAATCAGTTTTTAATAGCATCATGATGTTCTCCTTAAAATTCCATGTGAGATAGGCTTTTGAATTGCTCAAATTGGACCTAAATTAGCTAAGAAATCACTTCTCATAATTCTCCAAAATTTTACTACGAGTACAGCGAAAGACAGCGGTTAAAATGCATAATTTACCTCAAACAGAGTTCCCAAATCACTTTCTAAGCATACCAATGTGTTCCTCTAGAAAATTCCTTCAATTTGGATCTTTGAATCCCTGCAATTATGCTCAAAATGGTGGAGAAAGAGTTTGTCAAAGTTGGGACTTAAATCTGAATATTTTGCATAAAAGGTCATTCTAGACCAAACTCAACATTCTGAAGCTAACCGCACTGACATAATTTCAATTCGAGTGCGTTCACTAAGAATGTGATCACAGTGAACCTTAGGCCAAGTTTTAAATGTTAAAGCGCCAAATGTCCCCAAACTTATACCAATTGCCTCGATTCTCATGTTGACCATGATACTAGCCCAATTTATCCATTCCAAAGATGATGAAACCATCCAAATTTCTGTTTTGAGGTTGTTTTCCTAAAGTTATGACCGAAGTCAACTTTTCAAGTAATAAAAGCTCTAAAATAGTGAAACTCACCTAAAAACCAAACGAACAACTAGGCGACGAGCTACTGGTGCTAGCTGGACATAAATCACGTGGGGTCACTATAGGAATGCTCTGAATGATAAAATGGAAGTAGAAACACAAAAATGACCAGGAGGGTCATTACAGGGACCTTCAACCCGAGCTTTCTTTATTTTTTCCAATCTCTTCTCTCAAGAAAGTACAAGTGTGAAATAGAGAAAAACCTTATTGGGTATGATAAGGAACTGATTTTTAGTCCTTGATCATGTAGGTTCAGTTGGAAAAAGGTGGGAAAAGACTGGAATGCCCTTTATTAAAACTAGGTAGGCACTTTTTATAGAAGGCTACCATGGCTCGTGAAGCTCACCATGGTCCAAGGTGGATGTTGTGGTTTTGGAATTGAGCATGGGTCAAGAGGGGTTGACCTTTACGAAGGACACCACGGTCCATTATGCTCACCATGGCCCATGAAAGGTGTCGTGGTCAGAGACTCAGGCTAGTGTGGGGAGAGGTGGCCACAAAGTAAAGCACCATGTATTATGGTGGTCACCACAGGGTGTGGTCCTTGCATATCTCAAGGGTACTGGGTCAGGCTCACATAGGGCTTCACAGACCATTATTAGCACCATGTGTCGTAGAGCCTTCTCTTGTCCCTTTCTTTCCTATCTACCACTTGCCAGGCTTTTTTCACAGGTACTCTTCACAGATCATGAGGTTCAATATGGCTCGTGAAGAGTCTCGTGGCCAGCCTCTGGTGTAAATCTTCAAATTATTTAGTGTTAGTTTAGGCTAAGGACTTTGAGGGTCTTACAGTATCTCTCATTTGGGATCATTCATCCTCAAATGAAGAACAAACTAAGGATTTACTCAAGGCATGAATATAATAAAAACTCAAATACTCAATTGATCAAACAATCACTACTCTGACTCAAGAATGCATATCAAATACTCGAAATTGGGACGAACATCAATTCAAAGATTAGAGAAAGAAACATTACCCCCAATATTATCATTAGGAGGCATGAATAGATTCAAGTACATAGCTTTCATATCCCCTTCATCTTTCCATGTAGCTTCTTCAACAAACTAATTTCCCCATAGAACTTTGACTAATGCAACCTCTTTTGTTCTTAATTTTCTAACCTGACGATCAAGAATCTGAACTGGAACCTCCTCGTAAGTCAAACTCTCTTTCACTTCAATTATCTCAGTCAGAATAACAAGTAAAGGATCTCCTAAACACTTCTTAAGCATAGAGATGTGAAGCACGAGATGAATAGTTGCTAACTCTTGGGGTAACTCTAACTCATAGACTACATTACCCTCACTCTTTACAATCTGATAAGGACCAATGTAACGTAGACTGAACTTCCCCTTCTTACCAAACCTCATAACTCCCTTCATGGGTAAAACTTTCAGATAGACCCAATCATTCACCTTAAACTCCAAATCGCTCCTTCTAACATTAGTGTATGATTTTTGGTGGCTATGAGCAGTCGTTAACCTCTCTTGGATGAGTTTCACTTTCTCCTTAGCTTGGTGAACTAAGTATGGTCCAATCAATTCAGCTTCACCAAGTTCAAACCAAATAATTCGTGATGTACACCTTTTCCCATGCAAAGCTTTATAAGGATCCATCTGAATACTCGAATGGAAGCTATTATTAGATGCAAACTTGATAAGAGGTAAATAATCATCCTAATTACCTTTGAAGTAGATGATACAGTCTCTCAACATATCCTCTAAAGTCTGAATTGTGCACTCTACTTGGCCATCTGTCTGCTGATGAAAGGTAGTACTAAGGTTCACTCTTGAACCCAAAACCTTTCTAAAATGATTTCCAAAACTGAGCAGTAAATTGAGCTCCCTATATGAGATGATGGACAAGGGGACTCTATGAAGTTTGAAAATCTCGCAAAGATATAATCTAGTGTAATCCTCTGTGGTATCAGTAGTCTTAACCGGTAAGAAATGGAATGACTTGGTCTTTCTATCCACAATCACCCAAATGGAATCATGTTGTCTACGAGACCACGAAAAACCTATAATAAAGTCCATATTGATCATCTCCCACTTCCAATATGAAATCTCAATATTCTAAGCTACTCCACATGGCCTTTAATATTCAACTTTGACTTGTTGGCAGTTCAGGTACTTGGATACAAACTCTGCTATATATTTCTTCATCCTACTCCACCAATAGACTTCTCTCAAGTTCTGGTACATTTATGTAGAAACTAGATGGATGGAATACCTAGAGCTATAGGCCTCTGCCATGATTCTTTCTCGCATGCCATCAATACTTAGAGCACATAATCTCCTTTGATACCTCAGCACTCTATCTCCCTCTTTGAAAAATACCATTACCTTCTTCTTGTGAACATCCTCTTTCAGTTAGAGAAGAATAGAATATTGATCTTGCTTTACCTTTACCTCTACAGCTAGAGATGATTCATCTACATTTCAAACAATGGTACCACTCACTCGAGTAAATAAATTAAACTCCCAAACGTGCAAGTGTATGCATTTATTTAGCCAATTCTTTATTTCCTTCTTCTACATGGACAATGCTACCTATTAATAACCTACTAAGAATATCAACAACAATATTAGCTTTACCTGGGTGGCAAAGAATGCTCATATCATAGTCTTTGAGTAGCTCAAGCCATCTCCTCTGCCTCAAGTCCAACTCTTTCTGAATAAGCACATATTGTAGGCTCTTGTGGTTAGTGAACACATCAATATGTAAGCTGTATATATAATGACGCCAAATCTTGAGAATGAACACTACTATGGTCAACTTGAGGTAATGAGTCTGGTAGTTCCTCTCATGAATCTTAAGCTATCTAGAAGCATATGCAATAACCTTTCCCATCTTTATAACACACAACCCAATCCCACTCTAGACGCATCGTAATAGATAACAAAACCTTTTGTTCCCTCAGGTAGGGATAGTACTAGAGCATTAGTCAACCTTTTTTACAACTCTTGGAAACTCTTCTTGTAAGCATTTGACCATTAAAACATAGCTTTTTTCTGAGTCAGCTTAGTTAATGGTGAAGGTATGGATGTGAAACCTTCAAAAAATGCATGGTAGTAGCTAGCCAAGCCCATGAAACTTATTATGTTAGTCAGGGATGTGGGCTTGGCCAGTTCTTAACCACTTCAATCTTTTGCAAATAAACTCATATACCCTCGCCGGATACAACATGGCATAGGAATACCATAAAAGCAAGATAAAATTCATACTTTAAAAACTTAGCATACAACTCCCTATCTTTGAGAGTCTGAAGAATAATTAGGATATGATTAGCATGCTCATTCTCACTCCTCGAACAGATCATTTATCATCTATAAATACAATCATAAATATATCCAAATACTGTTTGAATACTCTATTCATCAAGTCTATAAATGTGCAAGAGCATTGGTCAAACCAAATGACATAATAAGAAACTCGAAGTGATCATACCGAGTTCGAAAAGCTATCTTTAGAATATCACACTCCCTTACTTTTAGCTGATGATATCCCAATCTGAGATCTATCTTGAGAAATAGGTGGCACCCTCATGTTGGTCATACTTGTTCTTTATGGTGACCTTGTTCAGTTAATGATAGTTAATGCACATTCTCAATGACCCATCTTTCTTTCGAACTAATAAGACAGAAGTTTCCTAAGGTGAGACACTCTTCCTACTGAATCCCTTATCTAGGAGATCTTTCAGTTATTCTTTCAATTCTTTCAAATCAGCAGGAGCCATTGGTTGCATATAAGGAAGGACATCAATACCAAAATCTACCTCTCTATCAGGAGGGACTTCTGGTAGATCTTCAGAAAACACTTCAAGAAACTCATTTACAATTGAGACTAACTCAATATTAGGAGACTCAACACTATCATCCTTGTCTCTAGCGATGTTATAGATACACCCTTTAGAGATCAACTTTCTAGCCCTAAGGTAGGAGATAAATTTACCCTTAGGCATAATAAGACTATTCTTCCATTCTAAGACAGGCTCATTTAGGAACCTTAACTTAACAATTCGAGTCCTACAATCAATAGAGGCATAACAAGCATAAAGCCACTCTATGCCAAGAATTACATCGAAATCAACCATGTCCAACTAAACTAAGTCTGCCATGGTATCCTTATGATAAATAGATACATTACAATCTCTATAGACCCTTTCATCTAAGATAATCTCATCAACAAGAGTAGATACAACGAAAGGCTTAAAAAGACACTAAGGGCATACAAATGATAATGTGGAACCTGAGTCTATCAAAACATAACAATCAAGAGTAAATACTCAAATCATAGTCATAACATATGGGGAGTTCTCCTAGTATTGGAGGCTACCTATGGCATATAGATGGTTTGAACCTTTGCCTATACCTGAAGTGGTACCTCTCTGATTAACTCTAGCTGGTGGTTCCAAGGTAGAAGACTAGGATATGTTGCCCCATGTTAGGCACTCTCTCTAAAAATAGCCCACTTGGTCACATTTGTAGCATCTATTCTGACCTTTTTTGCACTCTCCCAGATGGAGCTTACTGTACTTACCACAAGGTGGCTTTCCCTTCAAACTTTGAGCCATATTATCTTGGGGTTGGAACCCAAGGCTCTAGAATTCTAGTGACTCTATACCCGCTGATCATATCCATTAGGTGGAATTAGTGCACTTGCCAGTGATGGAGCATACTTGGAAGACCTCTTCTAAAAGAAAGATCTATTGCCCTTACTCTGACGCTGCTCATTCTCATGCCCAATTGATTTTGCTTTCTCTCTCAATTTCTCTTCCTTGTCTTTTCTCTTATCATCCTCTACATACAGAGCATACACCATCAACTTGGAAATATCCATGTCAGAGATCAGCAATGATGCTTTGCACTCATTCTTCACCTTTCTTTCTAATTCGGAGATGAACTTCCTCATCTTAGACTACATACATAGAACCATCTGTGGATCATCTCTAGTTAGATAGATAAAATTAAGGTTATACTCCTTCATTTTCAGCACTTCTTGCTTCAGAGTCACAAATTTTTCCACATTTTCTTCCCTCAAATTATGAGGAAAGAAGTTATTCAGGAATGCTCTCTCAAATTCATCCCAAATAGCAGGCTCCGCATCCTCCGCTCTACTTTCTTCCTACTAGTTATACCTTATGTTCACCATATCATTGAGCTGATAGGTAACCAACTCAACCCCTTCAATTTCAGTAGCATGCATTGCTTTCAGTATTTTCCATATCTCATCAATAAAGTTTGGGGTCCTCCTTAGCCTTAGAACATATGAAAATTAGTGGGTTTATTCTTAAGAAGTCTCTAATCTTCATGATAGCAGACGACTTTTGAGAACTAGAGCTAGGAGATTGTGAACTCTGCTATCATTTTGGGCAGCTACCAACTGAGTGAGCATAGTAATTGCTCCTCAAAAATCGACCTCTGAAGTATGTGCAGGCTGAGTAATAGGCTCCTAGGGTGCCTCAGTAGACCTTGCTGGTCGGCCCCTAGTTCTCACTCCTAATAGTAATGGCATCTTACATTGTGTGACTTTAATATTGGTAGTGTTCCTCTCGCTAGAAGTGAATTTAGGAGGCATTATCTGCAAATGTGTAACACACAAATCAAGAAGGAACTTTTAGAGTTAAACTCTTTAGCACGAACTCAGAGTTTGAAGAAGTGAAACAATTTCCTAATGTCCTATAGCCTCCTGATTATAAGTGTGGTGCACAACACACCCATAAGAAAGACTCTACTAGACATGACTTCATAGACTCCTTAGGACTCTTGAACTTTGCACTCTAATACCAAGTTTGTCATGCCCCAAGCGGGTACCCTAGGTGTGATCGGCACTCGAAGACCATTGCTGGTTCTCAAGCAAACACTTGGTCCTATCACACATTTATTTAATCTTTCATGCACTCAGCAAAAGACTTAGTATGAATTTAAAATAAATTCAAGTGACCAACCAAATCAACAAGTCCGAATGGACTCTTATCAGTTCATCAGTTCTATCAAATTAATCTTTTCAACAAATCAATGTCTCAATAATTTATTTAACAAAAGTTTGGACAATCATTTATAACAACATTCAGGTGAGACCATTCACTTGGGTTCAATTATGAGAATATCTGCTATCAAGTTCATCAACGCTATCTCATGCGCACATCCCAATCACAATCATATATTCATAAATTCAAGGCTCCAGACTCAATTCATAGAATATACAACTAATATCCATCAATATGCTATTAGGGTTTATGAAATGGGTAGTTCAAATCATTTCTTCAAGAAACTAGTTCTTGGAAAAGCATTAATTTCTCAATAATCAGTAAAACATATAAAGTTTTAAGAAAGAAATTCTTAAAGAACACACTCATGGGGACTCAATCCTATTCACAATCAATATATTACAATCATGGGCACATGGAGAAATAAAGTCCATATTTTAGTTTAGCTTTACATACCTGGAAGTTACAGGAAACAATCGAAACTCAAAGCCATTGCTCGAAAACCTTGAACCCTAGCTTTTTTTCTGTTCTCCAATTACTTCTCTCAAGAAAGTACAAGGGTGAATGAGAGAAACACCCTATTAGGTATGATAAGGGGCTGATTTTTAGTCCACCAATGTGCAGGGTTCAGTTGGGAAAAAGTGGGAAAATATCATAATGCCCTACATCAAAACTGGACGAGCACTCTTCAGGAAAGGCCACCAAAAGCCGTAAAGATCACCACAGTCTGTGGTAGGTGTCTTAGTCCTAGAATTAAGCATGGGTTAGGATGGGTTGACCTTTATAGAGGCCACCATAATTTACTATGATCACCACAGTCCGTGATGGGTGTCGTGGTCAGGGACTCAAGCTGGTGTGTGGAGAGGTGGCCACCACAGATACCACCACTAGGTGTGTTCCTCTTTCGTTATCCTCGTATATCTCAAGGGTCCTGAGGTTCAGTCTCACGGAGGGCTTTACGAACTATGATAAACACCACGGGCCGTAGAGCTTTCTGTGGTCCCTTCCTTATCTTATCTCTCACTTGCCAGGCCTCTTCATGAGAACTATTCACGGATTGTGAAGATTAATACGACCAGTGAAGGGTCTCGTGGCCAGCTCTGGTAAAAATCTTCAGATCATTCAGTGTTAGTTTAGGCTAAGGACTTCTTAGTGTTACAATTGACCCCTTTATTTTTAGGGTGGGAAGACTAAGGACGCCCATGAGTTTCTAACCATGTGCAGTGAGTTGTTAGAAATAGTGGGGTTAGTTGAGACCTATAGAGTGTGTTATGATACACAAAGTTTTGTCTATATTTGACATTAGAGGAGGAGCCCATTTCCATCTTGTTTTGGACGGTTCGTAAGCTTAGGACAAATGAGATAGCTTCAATGAAGGTTCAATGACTCCATTTGGCTGGAGAGGCTACTTGGGAGGAGGAATCCTCTTTGCTTGCACGATATCCCCAATTTTTTGAGGCTCCAGTTACTTTGTTTTACTTTATGTTCGAGGATGAACATGATTTTTAGTGATAGATGATATAATGACTCTGAAGGTTATTTTTGAAATTTTTTGTAAAATAACTATTTTTCCCCTCCCGATAGTTGCCTTAAGTCATTTTTAACAGTGTTTGGTGTTGGTTTTGGAAATTCATTGAAAAAATTGAGTTTTTGAACTTTTTGAGATTTAGAGGCCTAAGTTGTTCAAAAGGGGTATTTGGTACCAACTAGAGCTATGAGTCTCGAAGTGGAATTCTATTAGTTCCATCAGCTCTAGAATGTGGATTTTTATCCAGAAGAGTCATCGTTTATGAAATTGGAGTTGTTTCAGGGATTTGAGGTTCTAAGTTGGAAGTTTAAAGGTTTGACTTTGATTAACATTCGGGGTTCGGATGCTAGAATTGGATTTCCAATAATTTGGTTGAAAAGGTGATTTTAGGCCTAGGAAATGTTTCTGTGTATTTTTCAGAAGCTCCAAGGATGTTTTGGTCTTTTAGAGTCCTAAACTAGTTTAATTGTGACTAAATAGATTTTGGGTCAAGAAAACTTTGAATTCAAATTTTACGATTCCATTGAGTTTGTAACATCAAATTTAGTGGGATAGCTTGTTCGGTTTGCTTGCACGAGATTTTCAATGAATTTGGAGGGTCTATTTCATAACTTTATGAATGAATTGTGGTTGCTGATATCTGGTGCTTGAGAGTCTTGGCCTTGATCGCGAAGGATAGTAGAATCATTTTTCTACATTTGTGGAGGCAAGGCCGAATTTGTGGAAGTCCCATTGTCATTTCTCCATGGAGTTTTGTAGGAAAACAATTGAGTAAGTTATTTTAACTCATATCTTTCATTACCCAATGATTATACATTGATTTTGGCCTTTATATCATGATTTTGGACTCTAATTTTTGGTGGGTTTTAAACAACCCAAACTTTCTTAAATTGGTGGTTATGAGTTGATTTTAACTCCAATTTTGAAATAGTTGTCACTAATATATTACTTATTTCATGAGGAATGTTTTCATCCAAAAATATCCAAATTTACCCTTTCGTTTTCATATTCAAGTTTTTGGGTCGGTTTTGGCCTAATTTTCAAAATTAATGATTTGGGTGTCATTGTGTATGTATTCTTATTGGGATATTTTGACTAGATTTTATTGATTTGGAGAGCTGATTTAAAGGGAAGGCCCAAGTTTTGGAGTAGTTGTGGTTGAATTCAAGGTAAGTGAACTTCTAAATCTTTGTTTAATCTTCTAGAATTAATATTTCTTATTATGGGTGTTGGGGAGTAATTGATATTGGTTTGGAGTGTTTGACTATAGTGATTGATCTTACTAACGAAGAGGGGTTATAAAATGGTTTGATGAATTCTAATGGTGTGATCAAGATAATGATGATTTTGATGAATTGTGGACATGTGAAATGATTATATTGATATAAGATGTGAATTATTGTTGATATCATTCCATTATTGTGACTTGTATAAACACTTCTTAGTTGCATTGGTTCTGATATACTGTGATGGAATGGAAATGATCATTATGCTAAAGTGAAATGGTTTTGGCGATTCATGATTATGCCGAAGGGAATGGTTCTGGCTATGTCGAAGGAAAATAGTTCCGGTGAATGTATGGGCCATGTGAATGATCTATGTGTTCCGGAGTGCTACTCAGTGGATGTGTATTATTAGAATTACATGAATCACTATATGTGATATTTCATTACATTGCATTGCACATCTTTTTCCATTTGTGGCCTGTCTTTATCCCCTGTTGTTTCCCGTGAATGATACTATTGAATTGATTTGATTTGACTGAGACTTGTAAACTATTACTAAATATGATACATATGATATTAGAAATGTTAGACTGGACTGATTTCAGTGCAAACAGTCAGAGAAGGTTTGATTGGGATGATAGGAGTAGGTGAGTGGTCTGCGCATAATACTTCCTGATGGGGCATCTTCTCCATTCTCGTTGGCACAACACAATTCTATTTAGCTTTGCTTAATATTAGCTATCCACTTGTTGAGTACCATGCTATTTGGTACTCACTCCTTGCTTCTACACTTGTGTAGGTTGTGAGCCCAAACCTGCATGACTCCTACCTTTCCCTACCATATCTAAGGCTACTAGTTTGAGTGTCAAGGTAGCTGTTGCATCCACCCAGAGACACCTCTTACTCTTTTATTATGTTTTAGTCCTACTCTAAAGAGAAAGTCATTGTGACTGTATTTTCTTTCATATTTTGATAAATGTATTATTGGCTTGTATACGTGACAATTAGTCTTGATGGATTTTGAGATTATTTACCTTTTTTGATTAAGTTAAACCTTATTTTATTTCATTTATTTCCGTATTTACTTTCTGTTGGGCTTTAGGTTGACTTGTCTCGTCGAGTTGAGATGAGTGCTATCACACCTGGATTCGAGTTGTGACAAAAATTTCAACAAAAATATTTTGCTATCCTTTTAATTTTTCTTTCTCTTCAAATCCTCATTTTTAGAATCATCTTGAACAAAAAGACCACATAAGATGTTATTAATTTTTCAATATTAATATATTCTAAAAATTCTTTCTCCTTATTTCAAAATCAAGTAGAACAACATTAGAAAGTCACTCCCACACTTTTAAATACTTGTCTCTAAAATGTGGGTTGCATGTTTGTCTCGTATAATTATTATAAAACTTCTTTATATTTTAAATGTTGAGTTGTTATAAGGGAGATGCTAAAATTAACAATATTAATACCATTTATATTTTATTCATTAAATAAAATACATAACAAAGGGATGGTGCATTTTTCCATAAAGTAAGAAATATGTGAAGCTAATTAAGATAGTACAACCTTTAATGATATGAATATGTCGATATGACATATCCTCAACAATCTCTGATTACACGCTTTGTGTGTATATCCCATATCAGTAAGTACACAAAAATCTCATGAATAATATTATTAATAAAATTGCACTTTATCTTTTCATGTTTTAAAATTTTATTATAAGAAAATACGTCTTGCAGAGAAGGAGAGAGAGGGAAGATTTTCTATAAAATGATAATTGATAAAAGTGTCATGACCCGAGTCTACACTCTAAGTATGGCCAATACTCAAGATCACAAATGATTCCAAGTGGACCTTTGGTATTGTCATGATGCTAATGATCTAATATGACATTTTATGAAATACGAGTGGTAGCTGAACTCTGTTAACTGCAACATATACTTAATATTAATCTGATTAAAATAATTAAAAGATCCATGAGATGGAAAAACTAGTGTTTGAATAAAACCTCTCCTATCTGAAATAAAAGAAATAAGTGTGCCAGGACATGATCGCCAGCTACCTCAAAACAACTAGAAGTACCAATAATAATCCTAACTACTAAATAATCCATGAAGTCCCCGAATGAGGAGGACTCACCAACTTCTGATTTGAAAGATGTGGCCTATCTAGCTACAAGTCTGAGAGCGAACACTTGAATCTACTTCACAAGAGGGTGTATCACTGAGAAAAGTATGTGGCCAATAAGTGGAATGTACTGAGTATGTTAGAGGACACTAAGCATAATCGTAACTGGTGACAACATGTGATGAGAATGAATGGCGTTTCAATAATCATAAAGATAGTGAAATAACTTAAAAGACATTCTGAAATTTACAGAAATATCATTTGAGTATCTTCTTTCAAACACATAAAGACGAGTCTATTTTGGATAACTCTGCACTAAGCATATGTACATGAAATCATATCCAAAAGTTCAAAATGGTAAGTTGAGAGTATAGCATAAAAAATACTTTTACTAGGGAGTTTCTTATAACGTAACTGACATACACCATGTGAGCTCATAATCTCCAACTTCTAATCCTAGTTAAAAGGGCTACACTACACCTTGCTGGGGTGTAAATCCTATTTATCTAGTGTCGATCCACTAATTGAGATTTAAAGGGATAAAGGGGTTGACCGACAAAGAGTTATACGCAAATCCTATCATGGCATGTAGTTATGGGACTTGGGTTTTCTAAACTCACATCCTCTTGATACTAAATAATCCTCTCAAAATAATATACTTATATTGATGTTCATAAATAGGTAAACTGTCTATCTATCTAAATCAATTGTGAGATTAAGCTCAAAAATCATATCTCAAATAGTCTGTATTGAAGTTGAAATATGTATCATATCATGCTAATTTCATGCTTAAAGCCATCAGAGTTAAAAAAAACCACATAAATCTTGCTAAACTAGTTCAATAAGATTTTAAAACTGAAGTAAACTAAACAAGAACATGGGCTTATAACAAAAGTCATGAATTGTGTAAAAATCTTTACTTGGATTCTAACAATTTTGTAAGATCTTTTAAAGTAAACAAAATTTAGGCATGAGAGTGAATGGATACCCTCATTGAAGCCTTACATACTTGATAGAATGATATTTGAAAAGAGGAACTTTATTGGTAGCCTCAAAACCATAACTATAGCCTCTTCTTGAGGGTTTTTCTAAGTTTAGGGAATTGAGAAAGTGGATGAAAGGGAAAATGAGTTCTTAATATTATATACTCCCTTAATTGAAGATAAAACATCGTGTACTATGGTTAGGAAGAATGAAAAAAGACTAAAACAATCCCAATTTGTTCATTTTACAAGATCAAATTACGAACCGTAGTTTAATCTACGACCCATAGATTAGACCCGTAAAAATCAAGTCCTGAAATCTCTGTTGGAAGTGTCTCAGGTAAAATAATCATTACTTTTTACTCTAAGATTGGATTGATACTAACATGGTGGTGTTGGAAAGAAGACTCAAATGTATTACATTTGGAATGTCATAGGGCACTCAATTCTTAATATGCTGAGAGATATAGTCATTTGGCATTTACTCGCATGCACTCATAAGAAAAACATAATCAATAGGAAAGCTATGAACTTGAATTAGTGTTATAGGTCCTTTATGTACCTAAACCACATCACATACACTTACTATACTTAGGAATCGACCTTAAAACACGTGCACAAGAAGGAAATCTCCTTATCCAAGCTCATGTACCTATGACAAATGGTTTAGATCCTTAGTGTAGAATTTGTGAGGTGTTACACTATCTCCCCCTTGGGATCCTTCATCCTCGAATGATAGTATAGCGAAGGTAATCAAATTAAGCTAACTTTCTATGAACTAATTTTTTTTTCTATCAAGGTCATAAACATTTAAAGGAGAACACAACGCATGAATATAATCTAGAAGCTGAAATATTCAAATATAAGTATAGGTGTTGAATCTGAAAGAAGGAAAATACTCTTACCTTCATTATCGTCATCATGAAGAAAGAATAACTAATGGTATCTAACTTTCATAACCTCTTCATATTCCCATTTAGTCTCTTCAACAAATTAATTTCTCCATAAAATTTTCACTAATGCTACCTCTTTGGTCCTCAACTTGCAAATCCGTCAATCTACTATATGAACCGGTACATCCTCAAAGGATAAACTATCTTTAACCCTAACATTATCTAAAGAAACGTTGGGTGATCGATCACCAACATACTTCTTCAACATAGAGACATGGAATATGAGATTAATTGCTTCCAACTCCATAGGCAACTCTAGCTCATAAGCTACTTTTCTAATCCTTCTCAGAATATCATATTGACTAAAGTACCAGGGACTAATCTTTTCCTTTACCAAAATGCATCATCCCCTTCATGGGAAAGACCTTCAAGAAGACCCAATAATCAACCTCAAACTCTATGTATCTTCTCCTTATATCAGAATAAGATTTCTTCTAGCTATGAGCATTTTTTAATTGCTCCCAATTAGCAAATTACTATAGATAGATTATGGAGGGATTCTTATATATTACAAAATTTTGACCCAATTGACTCACCTCAATGTTCCTTTTTTGAGGTTATAGGAGTGTGAGATAAGCTTTGAGAAACTCAAGAAGTTGTTTACTACTGCTTCAGTTTTGACACTTTAGATTAAGGGTAAGGGCTTCATGGTGTATTGTGACACATCCAACATTGGTTTGGGTTGTTTTTTGATATATTAGGTTCGAGTGATAACATATACATCAAGATAGATTAAGCTGCATGAGTGAAATTACCTTACTCATGATTTGGAGTTCACAGTGGTAGTTTTTACACTTAAGATTTCGAGACATTACTTGTAAGGAGTTCGATATGAGATCTACACTGATCACAAGAGTCTACTGTACATTATGACTAGAAAGACCTCAATTAGAGCTAGCATAGGTGGATTAAGCACTTAATGGACTATGATCTCTCTATTTTTTACCATTCAATCAAGGCAAATATGGTAGTGGATACCTTGAGCCGGAAAATGGTGAGTATGATAGTCTAGCCTTTCTTTCTACTATAGAGAGACCTTTGGCATTAGACATTCAATCTTTATCCAATATGATGATTTATTTAGATATCTCAGATTCTAGGCGGGTTCTAGCCTATGTTGGCCTTCAGTCATCTCTCTTATATCGGATTTGTGTCTGTTAGTTTGAGGATGAGTCCTTAGTAACAATCAGATATCGAGTTTTATGAGGTGATGCTGAGCAGGCAACCTTAGATTTAGATGGATTTTTGAGGTTTGACAGTCATATTTGTGTTTTGAGGGTTAGAGGTTTGATTCTTTATGAGGACCATGATTCTAGATATTATATCCATCCAGGTACAGTGAATATGTATCTTGATTTTAGGCAATACTACTGGTAGAGTGATATGTTGAGAGATATTACAGACTATGTGTCTCGTTGCTTGTGTTTCTAGTAGATAAAGGTCAATCATTTGAAGCCTTATGGTGAGCTTCAAAGATTACCTATTTCGAAGTAAAAATGGTAACGCATCACCATAGACTTCATTATGGGACAACCTTGGACTAATAGGTGTTGACAACATTTGACTCATCATTCATTTATTGACCAAGTCAGCACACTTCTTTCTAGTTCAGTCTACTTTTTGGCGTTAGAGGATTTGTTGTATACTTATGTGTTAGACTTTGAAGGTTAGTAGGACCAGTTCTTTCCTTTAATGGAGTTTGCATACAACAACAACTACAACTCGAGTATTCAGATGGCCTCATTAGAGGCCTTATATGGTAGGCGTTGTCACTTTCTAATTAGTTAGTTTGATCTTCAGAGCCTTGGTCATGTGGTATAGAATTTCTTCAGGAGGCTTTAGACAGATTTTGGGTTATTCAGGATAGGCTTAGGTCAGCACATAGTAGGTACAAGAGTTATGTTGACCGTAGGCATCGACCTTTGAGTTTTGGGGTTGCTGACCGGGTGTTCTTACAAGTATCACCCATGAAAGGCATGATAAGATTTGGGAGGTGGACAAGCTTAGCTCAGGTATATTGGGCCATTTGAGATTCTTTGGACTTTTGGTGATATCTCATATGAGTTTGACCTACCTCTTTCTTTTCATCTATCCATCCCATTTTTCATGTTTTTATGCTTTATCGGTATATTCTCGATTAGTCTTATATGCTATGGTATGATTCTGTTGATTTTGATGACCGTTTTACCTTCGTGGAGGAGTGACTTGCTATTTTGGCTAGAAATATCAAGAGGTTGTGATTTAGAGCCATTTCTGTATTTAAGGTCTATTGGAGGCATTGTCTAGTTGAGAAGGCTACATGGGACACTACTAAAAACACAATATTTAGCTATGAATGTCGTCACTGATCCATCGCTATTTTGCTCGTTACTAACAAATATTTATTGCTAAGTAAGATTAGTAATGGATTTTGCCCTTAAGATACAGAATCAGTCCATCTCTAAATCTAGTTTTTTAAGTATTGGGAGATCGAGCATGAGATATGAGAGTAATTCCCAGCCTTATTTGATCTTTCTGGTACTTCTTGACTCTTATTTTTATGGACGAAATTCCTTTTTAGTAGTGGATAATGTAATGACCCTTTAGGCCACTTCCTTGTTATTACTTTTTCATTATTTAGAGCACTTCCATAGTGACCCTAGGTCATTTAGGATATATTGGGACTGACAGTTTGTTCATGTGGTCATTCATTTGTTTTTTATGAAAGTTTCTGTGTTTTGGATTTTTTGAAACTTGAATAGTGAACTTCTCTCAAAACATTAGGTAAATAGCCTCAGAATGCAATTCTAATGGTTCCATTATCTCCAAAATGTTGAGTTTGGTCTATAAGATATTTGATGAGGATCTTGAGGCGTTCGGGATAGTCTTGAGCCATTTTGTGAAATTTGGCTTAAAATAAAGGTTGAGTGTGGGACCCACTTTTCATCGAGACGACCTCGGTTTGAAGTTTTGACATCTCTATTTAGTCTAGAATGTCAAATTTTGTAGGGTGGCATATTTTACTTGCATGCATGGGTTCAGAATAAATCTTGAGCACCCAGTAGGGGATTATGAACTTGGCCAAAACCAATTGATATGCATCAGCTGGCGTAGAAAAAGGATTGCCCTTCATGTTTGTGGAGATATGAGAGTTTATCTCCGTGATCGCGGGGCCTTAACTGCGTCTGTGAAGGAAAGAGTGAATTGCCCTCTAGTATCACGAGCTCTCCTCCATGTTCGTGAAGGCCTAGCTAAGTTGGCCTCTACATTCACGGACCCCTTCTTAGAGATCGTGTAGAGTATTCATCTTGTCTTTTTATTTAAAAAATAGACGTGATTCAACTATGTATTAGAATTTCCTTTTGGGTTTATGAGTGTTGGAAGTGTCTGTTCTGGGTTATTTCAACCCCGATGTGTTTGGAAAGGTTGTGTCTACGCATTCGAGTGTTTGGGGATAATCGGGGAATGCTTTTTTGAGGTAATATCTGCCCCAGAGGGCTGCCAACCTTTTCCTTTTGAGCTTAAATGTTGAATTAGTTGTATGTTGATGTTTTGTTGTATTCCAAGCCCTGAATTGTGTCCTTTTGGGGGATACAAGTTTGGGGAGCATAAATGTAACTTTTGATAGAGTCAATTTTGAAATTCTCGGGCATGTCCCATAATCACTTGACTCAAATTTTGGGCTCATTTCCAATTTTTTTTATCAAAACATCTATATTGATTTTGTGATTCTGATTTTGTTAGCATGCAGTGGTTGGAAGCCATTCATAAGGGTTAAACTCCAAAATTGTGAATTTGGAATCTGCACGGTCTACATTAAGATAGGCTATTACTTCCCAGTATTTAGATTGAGCTCGACAATGTGAATTCATGTTGATTAGTTGGAATGTAGGTTTGGTTTGTAGTTGATCATGCCTAATTTGTTTATAAATCATGCTTAGGCCATATTTTCTGGCTTTTAGGAGAATTAGCATTTTTTATTCCCTTACTGGGATCATCTTTTATCTTGTGGGCTTTTTTTATATGTTGTGACATTTAGAAGCTTGTTATTGGCCTTAGCCTATATGTAGGCTAGGGTTTCCTTAGTCTTGCGTTTTGGAGTTGAGATTCCCTAACGTTGCTTCAGAAAGGCTTAGCTCCCTGTAGGGTGATATTACAGACTAAGGTATGATAGATGAGCCTTAACTAGGTGGTAACTCAGCTTTCGTGACCTATTATCCATAATTCCTTTGTTGTTTGTGCTCACTGATTGTTAGGTTGTGATTTTGATTGTTGATTGACTTATTGGAATTGTATGCGGTTTGATTTTGAAGTGATTTATTGATGACACTCAACATGGGATTTCTCCATGGCTGCTCGTATTTTCCCAAAAATCAATTCCTGGTCTTATGATCTCTTCAGCCATGGGTCAAGTCCTTGCATATCCTTTCAGCCACGATTCAAGTCCTGGCATATCTCTTTAGCCACCTTTCAAGTTTGGGCATCACCCTTATTTGTTAGGTTCGATACCTGACATGTTATTCTATTTGGGTTCACTGTTGAAGTCCGGGGATGACGTTTTGACACAGAGTATCCTAATATCCTTTAGTACTATCCCTTGTCCTTTTGTGTACTCTTCGGGCTTATGGGACACAACTGTACTTTATAGACTTATGGGGTCTACTGAGGTTAAAGATAGTCATCAGCTTACATTTTTGTTTATTCCTAGACTCGTGTGCACTTCTTATTAGAATTCCACTTTTAGACCCTGCAGTGTTACTTTCCCATTTTTTATTATTGTTTTTATTTTCAACTTTAGTTGGCGTATGATGTTGTCACAAGACGATGCTAGACCCTAGATGTGACACAACGAATAGGATCCTGAAAGATCCTAAACAAGTCTCTTAGCATAGTATGACATAAGATAACATGATAATCAAGAGTAACGTACATGTGAAAGATAAGTCTAAATAATATATATCTCGATGAAAGAGAATTCAAGCATAACATCTTAAATAAACAAAAAGCATAGTATTCTATCTTGACAAGCCTCTATTACCATTAACGGGGCATAGGATAATCCCTATCTCACCCAAAGGATCTAAAAGTAAAATGATGAAATGAAAGATGACATAAGTGGTTGCGCTCTCGAGATATGAGGACTCTCCAAAGCAAGCAACGTCAAATGGAAACTATACTATCCACGAGAACAGACAAGACCATCGTGACCTATATTATGTAATAATATAGGTGAAAAGTATGTGTCAGTACTATAGTGTACTGAGTATGAAGAAGATGCATTGCATGACATAAACGTGATAATGCAATGACCAAGCTGAATCATATGAAATTCCTTTAATACCTCTTTAGAAATGTAAATCATGGTCAATGCAATATTCATAAGAAAATCATAAGAATAATAATAATAACATAATATAGTAAGAATCATAAGTCCTAGTGAGAGATACCTTTAACCAACATAAACAAAGTAAGCTATAACATAAAGTCCAGTGTCTACCTCACATCGAAAAGAGGTTGTCCTACTTTCCAAGGTAAGGACCATAAACATCGCCTAAGTGGATCTAGTAAGATATAAGGGATCAAGTCTCAACAAACTGATGACCCTTTTCTCCTAGAGATCCAACCTCTACTAAAAAGAGAGCCTCTATCCCAGAGTCCATTCGATGCGAGGTAATTCTCTCTACGGAATATTATACATAAGCATGAGCGTATTATAATCTTAGAAAATAGTAAGAATTAGTAATACTAAATTCATCATAACATAAATCATAAGAATTTATCCTTTGACATATCACGATCTCATAACATATTCATAAAAGATTCTTATCTAAAGAATCATAATCACAATAAGCTTTTTCATAAAATTCATATTGACGTTTCATCTAGAAGCATCCATAGATCATAATTCATAAAATCCATAGTGCATGCATGACTTCAAAATGTGGTTCTTAATCACAAATAAGCATAATGCATGGGCACATGTGAAATTCATCAAAAAATGAAATTAAGATCAACCCATGCATAACAACATCATTGAGATTGAATAAAACCATACATAAATAAACTCAATGCAAGATCATCAGAACCCTAGAAAATTGGATTGAAATTCATTAAATAAGTAGGGAAATCTATGGGACTCCATGGATGGAAAGGATCCAAAGATGAAATTTTCATATACCTTGATAAATCAAAACCTTAAAAGTTTTTGTAACAGAGACTTGAGCTTGAAACCCTAGCTTAAATAAAGAAGAAGACTTGAGAGAATTTTAGAGAGAAGTTTTTGCGTGAGAGAGTTTGAGAGAGAATGGGTGAAATTTGTAGGGTTTGGGTATTTATAGTTCAGAGAAAAGTAGCCCAAAATGATATAGATTTAACATTAAAAGAATGGGAAAAGTCTGAATTACCCCCTAAGAATTAACTGACGGCTGGTTCTACGGATGCCCTCTACAGTCTGTAGAACTCTAGACAAGTCGCATAAGGTCTCGTGAAAATCAATGGTTAAAAATCTATTTTTTTGAAGTTCTCTTTTACGATCACCCTTTACGGGCAGTAAAAACTTCTACGCTCCATAGTCCCCACTCATCCTGTACAACTTCTTTGATCTTTCCATCTATAGCTAGGTCTACGGCTCGTGGAACCTTGCACGGGCCGTACAAACTCCTATATAACTCCCAATGCCCAAAATTCCCTAATTATCATGATTTGGTCTATGGATCCTCCTATGGTCCGTACAACCCACCGTGGTCCGTCCTGACTGTTCATGGATTAACTTTATAGACTCAACATTTCTAACTTTCATTAGGACTTCCTACATATAGGTCTACGGTCCATAGGAGTATGTACAGATCGTATGACCGTCCGTATAATATAACTTGTCAACATTTTGGTTTGTTCCTCTTCTACGGGTGGTCCTACGGGCTGCATAACTTTCTACAATCTGTAGACCTCCTCGTAGAGCACTGCACCAGAACCAGTTTTCTACAACTCTCTTCTAATCATAACTTTCCATGTTATGAGGTGTTACACATCCCACTAGGTACATGTTATTTTGGTACTCATACTATACTCTGTATATGTTTTCACTAATATAGGTCCGAGCACTAGTAGTTAACACTGATTTTGAGCCAGTTGTAGGAGGATTTGGAGATGGGGTTGAGCTTATGGTGTTCTGGATCGTACTTGTTTCCTTCTATTTAGTATTTGACTAGTGTTTATCTTTTAACACATCTTTGTATATTTTGGTCCACTTTTGGAACTTATATATTTTGTAGTAGTTCTATACATGTGACTACCAAGTTTTGGGATTAGTTCTCATTTTGTATTATATATATTATTTCTCATTTTCCCTTCTTCCAGTGTGTTCTTTAAATTGTATCTTTTTAATTATTGTATCTCTTGTTATTAGTTGTTCCTACCCGATACGCCTATTACTAGTCATTTTGGGATATGGTTTGGCTTGCCTATTGGTGGATTATTGTAGGTGTCATCATAACTCGAGGTTTTGGGTCATGAAAAATATAGAACCCAACTATGTTGGGGTCGAATCCCACAGGGAATAAGGCAAAAACTAAGTCGTATATGGATATTTAACTATTAATCAATTATTTCTTGAAAAGAGGAATTTTGGGGGAAATGTTTATCTTTAGAGATTAGCTTATAATAAGTAACCTCAACAATATTATTTGAAATGGAGAAATCAATTAAGAGAGTAACTAGGATTACGTTCTCCATGACATTATGACTACTTTCAGTTAATTTTGGTAATGAATCTTCTAGTGTTAGGCATGAAGATTGTCAAGCATAATATTTCATTCATGCGTTTTTAACCTAATTTGATGAATATCACTTCTACTCTTTTGAACTACAAAGGTTGACAATATTATTCTTAACAATTACTCTACGTTGGTTAACCTTGCTACAACATCAATCATTAGATGGGGTTTAGAAGTCCTGAGTTCTTGTTGTTAGTTATCTTCTTGGTTTTATACTGTCACGACCTAATTTCTGAAGTCATGATGGCACCTACTCTAACCCACTAGTAGATAAGCGAACCCGTAAACTCGAAATGATAAGTAATGGGTTTGAGGGCAGAAGCTAAATAAGGATGGAAAATTCTAAAAGAAACAAAATAGATAAGAGGAAGCAAACAAAAACATGATATATATATATATATATATATATATATAACTAAGGATCCCTCCCAGAACCTGGAGGTCACAAGTACAAAGCTACTCCAAAATAAAATATGAGTACAAGTCCCAATGTTGACCAAAAATATATTCAACAATTGGCTACTCTCAAATGGAAAAATATGGCCAATCCATACTGAAGGAGACATAAAAGATCTCAAAATGCCAAGTAATCACCCTAGTCTCCGAAACTGACTGCAATAAGCTTGATATATCTGCGATGGTAGTTGGTGCTTGGTCCTGCATCACTAAAATAGATGTAAAGTATAATATGAGTACAAAGACAAAAGTACCCAGTAGACATCATAGGGTATGAGTACCAAGACACCGGTACCTAGTAGGCATCATAGGGCGACTGAGCAGGAAAGATAAAACAAATATGACAATAAGAAATAAGCATAAATAGGAATCATAGTACGCATCTAAAGTGAAAGGGTAATATCCAAGAGACTACAACTAACTAAACCCAACACGGCCGTGATATGCCCAACAGGGACACTCGTATGCAAGTTTAAATAAAAATTTGAACAAATCCCCATAAGCCCGTCTGGTACACAGAAAAGCTACACTACCAAGGCTAAGAGTCAAGAATCTGCGATGCCAAAGACCGAAGAACCACGTCATTTACGAACCAAAAACCCCTAAGAACCAATGAACCAGGAATGCTCTAGGAGTGGAGGTCAGGACTGGGACCCAAATGCTCACCCGAATATTCAATGTGGCTAAGTCCGAGATTGGGTACCCAAATATTCGCCATAATACATCAGTACAGTCGAGGCAAGAAATGGGTAACTGGATGCTCTCCGTTATACATTGGTATGATCGAGGTTGGGGCTGGGTACCCAGATGCTCCCTGATGGAATTTCAAAATGGATGTTGGGAGTGGGTACCTAGACGCTCAAAGATGATTTATCCCCCAGTGCTGAATATTCTCCTTCCCAACTAGATGCTAATAGTTTCGAGAATATCCTTCCTAATGAATCAACTGATGTACCGCCAAAGTTTTTACTCAAGCCAAAACAAAATTATCACAAAGTTTAGTATCGCCGACACATCTCAAAAAGTTGCAATCATGTCGAGTTATGGATAAGGGTATTTATAAGAGAAAGGTTACTGTCTATCTAAGGATAAACTACCAGGCACGGGCCTGCTACATCATTCTACAAGGATCTAAACCCGCCAATGCAAACAAGGCAAGTTTACAACTATACTAAGGACAACATGCTCCACAATATCAACAACATAATCAGTCAACTCCTCTTATAGTACTAACAAATAACAGAAAGGATCATATGGTTCCAATTACCCAAAAAAACCAATGAAAACCTAAAACATGATTTCTAACACACCTAAGATATAAAAATAAGCTACCCAATCAAGATTCCATCTATCTCAACATGAGTTCACATATTCTAGCTCAATCTAAAGGAAGGAAACTCGTAGACTACCTGTAAGCTGAATATGCGCGCTCCAAATTACTATGCCAAAGCTTTTTCTTTTTGAATTCCCTCAAAATACTATCACACTATCAAAAATAGAATCACAATGTCGTCACGGTCATTTAGATACTAATTTACAATTTTTAGAGATGGACAAATTTCACGGTCTAAAATAAGAAATGTTGAACCCGAGTCTGAAATTTTGGAGTTGATCCCAAAAACCAGTCCAAAACAACACCCAACACTCAAGGATAGAATTGAAATTCAGCTCGGGATTGGAAAATAACCCAAATCGATCATGCAAAAAATTCCCAAACTTTTAAGCTAAGAGAAAAAATAAGGCAGCATCTTTACTCATTAATTTCTTAGAAAAGAAACCCCACAACTCAACCCAAGCATAATGCAATGTTCCTTGCAAAAAAAAACTCACAATTTAGCCTCAAGAATTACTAAAAACAAAGCTGAAATGATCAAGTTACAATCCTCCAAAGTTCAACACAATTTCATCTAAAAATGACTAAAAGCGGCAACTAAAATAGAATTTTACCTCAATAATGGATTCCCCACGAAATTTCCTTGAGTTTAGGCCTTTGGATAACCAAATTTGATTAAGAAATGGAGGAGAAATCGAAGTTTGAAGAAACGAGTTATGACTGAGTTTGTCCTTGGTCTTTTATTAAAAGACCAAGGTGTAGGCCTTTGCAAACGCGGCATAAGTGGCCCGCGAACACGGAGGTCAGGATAGTTTACCTTCGCAAATGCAGACAATGTTTAATGAATATAGAGGCAAAAAAGGCATATCTCTGTGAATACGTCCATGGCCCAACGAACGCGGAGAACAAAGAATTGGGCCTTTGGGAACATGGCCAAGGGTCGGCAATCGGGGAGAGAAACTTCTCCTGCACTAGATATGTAAGACCCCGTAAGTCAGAAATTTGGAACCAAGTAGAAAAGTATCAAAATTTTGAACCCCACCCATGTGAATGAGCCCTTTTACGGCTCACAAGGTGGGGTCGTAGAGCAACCCTTCGAGAAGAAAAATTATAGTTCCCCTCAGGAAAGGTTCTATGACCTTCCAGGATGAGTCTCCCTCAAGAAGACGGGGTCGTAAAAACCCCACGTAAGCTAAGTTCAGAGGTCAAGTTTCAAGGACCCCTCAGGAAAAAGTCTTACGAACTTGCAAGATGGGTCATAAAGCTCAGATGGGTTGTATGGACCACCCATCACTGAACTTCAGAGACTTAAATTTTGCAGGTTTTTAGACCTGCAGAATGAGCCTTGCTAATAAATCATTCCTGAGAGAATGGGTCGTATACAATGGTCATTTGTAAACATTTAGAGACTTGAATTTTACAGATTTTTAGACCTGCAGAACAAGCCTTGAGAATGGACCATTCCTGAGAGGACGGGTCGTATACAATGGTCATTTTTAAACATTCAGAGACTTGACTTTTTATAGGTTTTGGGGACTTGTGGGATGAGCCCAAGGATTGGGTCATTTCCATTAGGAAGGGTCGTATACACGAGTCATTCCTAAACTTCAGAGACTTTGTTTTAGGCTCTTTTCTCAGTCCTACGAGGTAGGTTGTTTGCACAACTCGTCGTTACGACGACGACCTGTAGAAGGGTCCCGTAGGGCCAATTTTCCAAATTTAATGAAGGGAAATTGTGTCTTTTCTAATGTTCGGATCAATGAACCTAGACACTTTTATGGCAAAGTTCAAAGTTTTAAAACACTCTTCTCTTCAAGGTCCCCCCCTTCTATTCAATTCATTCTCTCAAAACTTCTAAGGCAAGAACTCACAAGGTCCCTCAAGGTTTCTCTCCAAATTCAAGCTAGGGTTTCCAATTTCTTCAAGGTTTTTCTTTAATTGTTAGTGAATTCAAGCAAGGTATGTGGGTTTTCGTCCATGGGTCCTTCCACCCATGGATCCCAAATGTTTTCTCAACCTAGTATTCCCATTCAAAATGATGAAATCTTATGGGTTTTTACATGAGTACTGTAAATGCATAGATTATGATGTATTTGAAGTTTCTTTACATATATTGATGGATATTGACTCTTGATTTCATGAAGTTATGATGTTATTAAAGTGCCTATATGAAGGCTTGAAAAGAGTTTTAAGACATAGATGGTGGGTTGTTTTAAGAATGTGTATTTTATGCATTTCCATTACTCTCATGCATGCAAGAATTCTTTAAAGGCATTGAAAGGTTTTTACGAAATGAACCCACCTAATTTCTTATGATGAAGTAAAGTTGAAATGAAGTTTGACTCTAATAAATGTTATAAAGTAACTGCTTATGAAGGGGAGTCTTTATAAAATAATTGATTGATGAAAGGGCTTCTTAGCCAAAGTAAGGTTTCAATGTGAAAGGACAATCCTCACACTGAATCAAATAAAATGTTTAAGGTTATGATATGACATCCCTATATGTTGTCAATGCTTTTGAATATTTTTCCAAAAGATAGGTCCGATTAGCATGGTACCCGGAATACCATCACTGATTGTAGACCTAATTTTCTTATAAATCAAGGTTCATTAGTATGATGGTAAATAGGGCATGGCAACCATGATGATATTATAAACTAAAGGTTTTAATGAGTTATTCTACTGAATGTGATGTTTGAATTCTCAAGCTATATGATATGACTATTTTTAAGTATTATACTATTCCGTGAGATTTGACTTAGCAACGAATGTAGCATGTAGATGGGGACTCGACCGAAGGGGTCCTTAAGTAAAGTCTCATGTTTCATTAACTATGTGCCACCATAGGAGCCCTTGTAGGCTAGGCCTTTGTAGCCACTAAATGTTAAATAAATGAATGTAAATTGAACGGAGTTATACCCGGCAAGTAGTCTCCCCATGCCAACGTAGGGGATTATGTTGGATTCTATATAATAGTTCGCATGGTCTTAAATGTCAGTTATAGTCATCTTCCCACTTATGTATGATTTAAATTCTAGATACTTGATTACTCATCCATACATTCACTCATGTATTTCACCTTATGAATGTCTTAATGTTTTTATCATATTGCATGCCTACATACTTAGTACATTCAAAGTACTAACACATAATCTTTTGCCTACATGATATCACCATGTAGGGATCGGTGTTCCTCCTCCTCCACGTGGTTAGTTTGGATTCTTTGAAGACCACTTTTGGTGAGTTCCCATTGTTTTGGGGACAATACTCCTCCCCTTTCTAGCATATGTTATGTTGAGGCATTAAGAGACCTATTTTGGTACTTCATTGTTAGTTTATTTGAGAGTGAGCTAGGGACACGTCTTATCCCCCGACAAGTCTATCAGTAGAGGTATGTTTGGAAATAATTGTATGATGATCTAAGGTTGATGATGACTCTTATTTTATGATGTTCTCCCTTAGTCCTGCTTTCCCCTTTTTCTTCTGCTTGATATTTATTGTTATTACTGATGAAAGGCTAAATGAATGCTAAGAGACTTGGGTGAGGTACCTCCAGGTTCCTCATTCCCTATGTCACGTAGCCCTAGGCTTGGGTCATGATAAGGTATCAGCTAAAAAGCAAATTTTTACCAAGTTTAAATACTCTAACGGGGTGATCAAAATTCATTCAGAATCCCGTGCATGCAAATGAGATATGTTATCCCACCAAATTCGACATTTCAAACTCAATGACGCACTTGAAATTTCCATACAAAGTTGCTACAAATTAAAATAGGTCCCACATCCAAGGGCCATTTTGAGCCAAATTCCACAATAGACCTCGAGATTAGACCAAAAGCCTTGAGAAGCGAACAGAGGTTTGTTTGATGTACCGTGGATTTACATTACTTTTAATACTTTAAACTTGAGAATTTGCATATGTTTTAAGTGTTTGTTAGCATATTTGTTATCAGTTGTGTTTATTTTGCAAGAAAATGTGTCAGAGAATGGAATGAGGAAACACAACATTGAAGTGAGGAAGTTTTGGTGATTAAGGGTCAGTCTTATGACTCATAGTTACCTCTATGGGTCATAGGTATCAATCGCCTAAACAAAGAGAGAGGAATGCAGTTAAAGTTGAATTTGACGGGAAAAATCTATGACCCGTTCTTATTCATACGAGTTGTCATTTAAAGTTGTTAAATAGAAGTGAAAGACTGAAGGCAAATTGAAGATAACGATTCAGTTCTATGATTTGTTTATATTCCTAAATGTCATAGAACACACTCATAGTAGAAGTTACTGATAATGAAACACGGAATGTGTCTACGACTCAAGTTGACGAGTTATCCTCATTGTTACAAACCGTAGACAACTGTCGTGAAGAAGAAGAGCTCCTCGGTGCAGTGTGATGGATTACTCGTGGGTCTATGACTCATCAAAGACATTACAACTCGTATAAATGAGTCGTAGACCGAACCGACTTAAAGTTTCCTATGTTTTCCAAATTTATTTTACTTAGGATTATTTGTCTATAAATACACTTCTTAGATTTATTATACTTATACATTTTTGGGTTTAGGAATATAGCTTGAACTACTTTTGGAATTTTATTCTTGAAATCCGGTTTTTGTTATCAATATTTTACATTTGGATTGTATTGAAGATTTTGGATTCTCATAATTAGTATGGTAAGTTCATGATTTCTTTTAACCTAAATATTATTGATTGCGATCACATAGTTATTAGCAGCTAATTTCACAACTAGGGTTGGGAACCATGAAGAATTAACGATGTAGAACTTTATAAAAAGTAATTCTTGAATAGTGTGCATGCATGTATTATTTTTCCCTTCATTTTGATTGCTTTTTAACGATGTCCAACATTAGAACTCGCCTTATCCCTACTTGCTAGATCAAGGAAGTAGCGGATGGGAAAAGGGATTAAACAATGAAATTTGGAGCTAATCATCTTCATCTAATTAGCTTGAACGGATCAACGGATAGCTAAATTTGGGATCATGGTTAGTAAAACATACACTCATAGATGGATCAAGTTGCGTAGTGGAATTTACTTATTTGCCGGATCAAGGACTTAGGTGCAATTAACTTATCAATTCTGCATGTAACGCACTAGGAAAGGATTAATCATAAAAAAAGTTTACTTAGTTAAGGATTCGTGGGAAACACATAAAACCCTAGTTTCACTTCATATTGATTTAAACCACATTAAATAGCTACTCTTGTTCGTTGATTTTGTTATTTGAGTGTTAATTAGTTTTATAAAAATTCCCCCTTTCTTACAGAAATAAATTGATAACTAAAGCAAATAATAAACGACTAAACTAAAGTATAAACCATATTCCTCATGGGATCGACCCTAACCTTTGTTAGGTTCTATATTTGATCAATGATCGGTTTATACTTCATTAGGGAGGTGTAATTTGAGCGTATCATCATTCTAGATGAAACTCAACATTCCAAAGGTAACCTAGCTGTTAGAATTTTCATTCAAGTACTTTTTCCAAAATATTGACCAAAGTCAACTATAAGCCAAATTTCAAAGGCAAAAGCATCAAATAGCCCCAAACTCATATTGATTGCCTCGGTACTTATGCCAACCATGATACTAGCCTAAATTGGCAATTCCAGAGCTGACAGAAATGTTAGATTTCCATTCTGAGGTCATTTCCTGTAATTATGAACGAAGTGAACTTTTCAAGTTATAAAAGCTCTGAAATAGGGAAATGGATCTAAAACCCAACCGAATGACCAGGTGACCGAGGTATCAATGCCAACAGGTCATAAATGGCCTGGGTCGCTATAGGAATTCTCTACACAACAAAATAAAAGTAGTATTAGGAAAATTACCTAGAGGGTCATTACAACATTCACTACTAAAAGAACTTTCATTCGAAAAGTAAAGGATATACCTAGAGGCTCAAATAAGCTGAGGAACTGCTCTCGTATCTCCTAATCAGTCTCCTACTTAGCTTCCTCGATCAGAAGGTGGCACCACTAGACCTTAACTATCAGGATGGACCTAGAACAAAACTGGCGAACATCTCTGGCTAGAATAGCAACCGACTTCTCAACAAAAGTCAGGCGATCATCCAACTCAACAGAATCCAACTAAAGTACGTAGGACTCATCTGGGATGTACCGATGCATCATAGAAACATGGAAAATAGGGTGTATAGATGAAAATGCTGGAGGAAAATCCAGCTTATAAGCAACCGAGCTAACTCTTCTCAGAATCTCAAAAGACCCAATATACTTAGGGCTAAGCTTACCTCTCCTATCAAACCTTATCACACCCTTCAAGGGTGACACCTGTAAGAACACCCAATCTCCAACCTCAAAGCGCAAGGAGAACGTGCGATCAGCATAACTGTGGTGCCTATTCTAAGCCATTCTCAGCCTATCCTGAATAACACAGACCCAGGCTAAGGCATCCTAGAGTATATCGGTATAATGCAGCCCGAACTCTAAAGATTCAAACCAACCAATCAGAGTACGATAACGCCTACCATATAAGGCCTTGAATGGGGCCATCTAAATAATAGAGTGGTAGCTGTTGTTGTACGAAAAATTCACAAAGGAAAGTGCTGCTCCTAATAACCCTTAAACTCCAATACACAAGCTCGCAGAATATCCTCCGGAACCTGAATAGTACACTCTGACTGGCCATTTGTCTATGGATAAAATATCATGCTAAGATCAACCTGGGTGCCCAACTCTCTCTGGAAGGCTCTTTAGAAACTGGAAGTAAACTGAGATCCCCTATCTGATATAATAGACACTAGTGCAGTGCCCCGTGAAGATAGAACACCTACTGAATATAGATCTGAGCTAGACGATCTGTAGTGAAAATGGACCGCACTAACATAAAGTATGATGACTTGGTCAATCGATCAATGTTGACCCAAATACCATCATTACCTCTGGGGTCCAAGATAATCCCATCACGAAGTCCATGGTGATCTGATCCTATTTTTACTCAGGAATGGATAATCTCTGAAACACTCCGTCAGGACACTAATTCTTAGCCTCAACCTGCTGATAACTCAAACAACAGGATATGCCCTCAGCTATATCTCTCCTCATGACACACCACTAGTAATGTTATCGCAAATCCCTATACATATTTGTGGTGCCCGAATAAATAAAGTACCTAGAATTATGGGCCTCACATAGAATCAACTGAATGAAGTCTCCAACTCTAGGAACACAAAGGAGACCATCAAACTGCAGTACCCCATCTAAATCTATAGAAGCCTGGCCACCCTCTCCTCGCAATACCAACTCTCAAAGCTCTACCAATGGTCAATTCTCAAACTTTCAGCCATGAATTTGATCCAATAGAGATGACCGAACTCCCACAACAAAATTGGTTTAGATTCTGAGATGTCCAACATGACCATCCTATTAGCCAAAGTCTGGATGTCTAAGTCTAAGGGTCGCTCCATAGTAGGCAAGTAATCAAAACTACCCATACTCCCCGCCTTCAGGCTCAAGGTGTCCACTACTACATTCGCCTTTCCTGGATGATAGATGATAGAAATGTCATAATCCGCTAAGAGATCAATCTAGTGCCGTTGTCTAGAATTAAGGTCTCTCTGACTCATAATGTACTGTAGGCTATGGTGATATGTATATAACTCACAATGGACCCCGTATAAGTAGTGCCTCCACATTTTAAGCGTGAAAACTACCGTCGCCAACTTTAGATCATGAGTAGGGTAGTTGTGCTCATGTGCTCTCAATTGTGTAGAATCATAAGCTATAACCAGCCTCTCTACATCATAACACACCCAAGACCCACACCAAAAGAATTACAATATACTGAAAAGCTCTCTTCCTCAACTAGAATAGTCAGAATGGGAGCGGTGGTAAGAAACTCCTTGAGCCTCCGTAAGATCGTATCATACACCTCAAATCACATAAAGGGAACATCTTAATGGGTCAAATGAGTCAACAGGGTTGCAATGGTTGAGAAACCATCGATGAAGTGCCTATAATAACTAGCTAATTCAATGAAGCTCTGAATCTCTGTAACAAGCGTAGACCTAGCCCAACCACGAATAGCCTCAACCTTCGCTAGATCTACCATGATACGCTCCTTGGACACCATGTGTCCTAGAAATGCCACAGACTCCAACCAAAACTCCCACTTTGAAAATTTAGCATAAAGCTACTGATCTCTCAAAGTCTGAAGCACGACCCTCAAATGATGGCCCCTAGACTAGGAGCCACTATAGCTGCCCTAATCCCTAGGTCTCTTCTCACTGCCTCCTTGGGCCTGACAATGAATAATCTCTATAGTGCGGGCATGATCTACCACATCCAGAAAAAAGCAGCCCGTAGAAACTAAGTGCTTGGTCCACAACCTCAATAGGGACTCAATCCATACACAAAACATCGTACTCACGCCTTGTCCGTGGGTAGAATCATAGTAGCATATAGGGATAGTTGGTGAAATTCGGCATCGTACTCGGCGACCGTCATCTTACCCTACTCTAGCTGAGTAAACTGATCTCAAAATCGATTCTTGATGCTTCTAGGGATGTACCAAGCTAGAAAGGCCTCTGAGAACTGAGCCCATGACAGCGGCGGTGACCCAACTAGCTTGGTCTATAAGTAAGAATGCCACCACTACCTGGCTAACCTATAAAATTGGTGAGCGGTGAAATTGACACCTCTAGACTCAATAATGCCTAAGGAGTAGAGTTGATCCTACCAAGTAGTCAGAACCTCCATTGCATCCTCACCAATGGCTCAATAAAATATCATGGGTTACAGCCTCTGAAAGACCCCCAACATCTTCTACTCTTATAATAACATAACACCCTCAAGAGCTGTTAGTGGGGGTGCAATAGCTGGTGTAGATGGCTAAACCTCAGGTAATGGAAGATCCTGTGATGCTGGCATATCCGCCACTAGAGCTGGGGCCTATGGTATAACCCTAATAGCTGTGAGGATTTGAACAATCGTTGCCTGTAACACTGGGTCATAGTTGGTATAGCTGGAGGTTAAGCTGATGGTAGTGGCCCCTCTGACTGAGGAAGAATAGGGGTATCCCGGTGCTCTTCTACATGCTCAGGAGCTATATCTTGATTGAGAACTGGTGGTGCTCCTCTGCATATGCCACAGGGCCTGCCTCTAGGCCTACCGGGAATTAGTGTATCATCATCATCATCGATGGTACTATAGGTACGAACATCGCTGCAAAAGAGTGGGAAAATGAGATTTCAGGAAAATAATAAGACATAAAACTACACAAAATGATACAACATAGAGAACGTTCCTAATGACATCATGTTGCCTCCCAAAGATCAGTTAAGGGCATCTCAGCACCCATCCATGAGACTCTATAAAACGTTAGCTCTGTACAAGTGAGACCAACAAACCCTAGGCTTTGACACCAACTTATCACGATCCAATCTCTCAGGTCATTATGACACGTACTCTAACCCACCAGTAGGTAAACCAATCTATAAATCCAAAATGACAAGTAATGAGTTTGAGGGCAGAAACTAAACAAGGATAGAAAATTCTAAAACAAACAGAATAGATAAGTGGAAGCAAACCAAAACATGATATATAAAACTAAGGATACCTCCTAGAACCTGGAGGTCACAAGTACAGAGATATGACAAAATAAAATACGAGTATAAGTCCCAAAAGTAGACCAAAAATATATACAATAACTAGTTAGTCTCAAAAGTAAAATGATGGGCCATCCATATTAAAGGAGATAGAAATGCTCCCAAAACGCCAACTGCTCACCCTAGTCTCTGAAGCAGACTGCAACAGGCTCGAGCTATCTACAATGGTAGCTGGTGCTCGATCCTACATTAAGAAAATAGATGCAGA
The DNA here is from genome assembly GCF_947179165.1 of Solanum dulcamara. Classification (NCBI taxonomy): domain Eukaryota; kingdom Viridiplantae; phylum Streptophyta; class Magnoliopsida; order Solanales; family Solanaceae; genus Solanum; species Solanum dulcamara. The sequence continues at coordinate 13,123,433 of NC_077244.1, read as the reverse complement.
GTGTAGTATGAGTACAAAGACAATAGGTACCCACTAGGCATCATAGGCCAACTGAGAAAGAAAGGTAAAAACAATATGACAATGAGGAAAAAGCTTAAATAAGAATCATAGTAAGCATATAAAGTGAAAAGGGTACAATCTAAGAGACTACAACTAACAAAACCCAACTAGGCCTCCATAAGCCCAGTAGAGACACTCATCCGCATGTTTAAATAAAACCCAGACGAACCCCCATAAGCCCATTGGGTACATAAAAATGCTACACTACCAAGGCTAGGTGTCCAAAATCTGCGATGCCATGGACCAAAGAACCATGTCATTTTAGAACCAAAAACCTCCAAAAACGGATGAACCCATAATGCTCTAGGGTTCAAGGCCAGGACTAGGACACAGATGCTCGCCCAAATATTCAATGTGGCCAAGGCAGGGACTGGTTACTTGGATGCTCGCCATAATACATCTGTACGGTCGACGCTGGGGTTGGGTACCCAGATTCTCACCGTAACACATTAGTATGATTGAGGTTGGGATGGGTACCCAAATGTTTGCCATACTAGCAAGTCGGAATAGGCTGGAGATGGTTACCTGGATGCTCCCCGATGGAATTTCAGCACAGAGGATGGGACTGGGTATCCGGATACTCAGAGATGATTAATCCCCCAGTGCCAAATATTCTCCTTCCCAACTAGATGCTAATAGTTCTGAGAATCTCCTTCCCAATGAATCAACTGATATACCGCCAAAGTTTGAATCGGAGTCAAAACAGAATAATCACAAAGTCTAGTATCGCCGATGCATCTCAAAAGTCACAATCATGCCGAGTTATGGATAAGGGTATTTATAAGAACAAGGTTACCACCTAGTTAAGGCCAAACAACTATACACTAGCCTACTACATCATTCTACGAGGATCTAAGTCCATCAGAGCGACGCCGAGCAACTAAAGCAAGTTTAGGATATATACTAAGGATAACATGCTCCACAATATCAACAACATAATCATTCAACTCCTCTTATATTACTAACAAATAACAGAAAGGATCACATACCTCCAATCACCCGAAAAACCCAATGAAAACCTAAAACATGATTTCTAACACTAAGATATAAAAATAAGCTACCCAACCAAGATTTCATCTCTTTCAACATGAGTTCACACATTTCAGGTTAATCTAAAGGAAAGAAAGCCGTAACCCACCTGCAGAATCACAATGTTAGTATGGTCAATTAGACACTAATTTTATAATATTCGGAGATGGACTAATTTCGAGGTCTAAAATAGAAAATATGGGACCCGTATTTAAAATTCCAAAATTGACCCCTAAAAACTAGTTCAAAATAGCACTGCATGCTCAAAGATCAAATTGAAATTCAGCCCGTGGTTGGAAAATAAAACAAATCGATCATGCAACAAATTTCCATATTTTCAAGCTAAGAGAACAAAAAGGCAACATTTTTACGCAGTAATTTCTCAAAAACAAAACCCCCACGACTCAACCAAAGCATACTATGATATTCCTTGCAGAAACACTCACAAGTTAGCATCAAGAATTACTAAAAATGGAGCTCAAATGATCAAGTTACAATCCTCAAAAGTTCAACATAATTTCATCTCAAAAATGACTAAAAGCAGCAGCTAAAATAGAAATTTACCTCACACGAAGATCCTAAATAAGCTTACGAGATCACCAATGGATTCCCTATGAAATTCACTTGAGTGTAGGCTATTGGATCACCAAATTTGGTTAAGAAACGGAGGAGAAATCAAAGTTTGAAGAAAAGAGGTATGGCAGATTTCTCCTTGGCCTTTTATTAAAAGACCAAGGTTTTGGCCTTCGCGAATACAGTCTAAGTGGACAGCGAATGCAGAGGTCAGGATAACTGACCTTTGCAAACCCGGCCAGTGGTTCGCAAATGCAGAGGCAAAAGAGGCATATCTCTATGAAAGCGGCCATGGACCTGCAAATGCGAAAAACAAAAAAATGGGCCTTCATGAATGCAGCCAAGAGCCCGTGATAGAGGAGACCAATTTCTCCTATACCAGATATCAGTTTTGTAACATTCCTCAAAATGCTCATAGGTGCCTTAAGAATTCCGTGGGAGTAGGCCACTCACGTAATGCAATATCCTTAATCTTTTTGGCAAATCCGAGTCCAGAATATTGATCTAGGGTCAAAACCTGTAAGAAAATGGTCTCAGTGGATTTTTAAAACTCGTATATTGAAAGATAGATTTTTGAAGAAATTGCGCCAAACAGTGAGGTGCGTGGCAGGTCCGCGTCACCCACTTTCTCCCATTTAGTGTAATATTTCCCCGAGTCAAAATCTAGCCAAAATTTTATTCGCTCAAAATTGGCCTTTCAGGGAAAAGCTCTGTATCGCGGACTTTGGAGGAATTTTTTGTCAAAATTCAATTTTTAAGTATGGGCACTTTAGACTTTCCCTAAATGTTAGTTAATGAACCTAGATGTTTTTAGGGCCTAATTCTACTCTATCAAATACCCTAAACCCTTGATTTCATTCATTCTTCTACAATTCACCTACTCAAATATTTCTCTCTCTACAAGAGTTCTCAAGGAATCCATTGAAGAATTCAAAGAAATTCACTCAATCTCTCCATCAAAACTCTCAAATTCTTCCAAATTCTTTTATCTTCTCATTCAAGGTATTCTTTCATCCATGAAGCCCAATCAATTTCTCAAGTTTTCTATTAAATTTGAGTATGAGATTTTGTGGGTTTTATGATCTCTATTCAAATTGCATGAAGTATGATTCCACTCATGGTTATGAATCTATTTTAAGATAAATTGGTGGTTATTTCGTTGAATTGAAGAGTTTTTTCCATGAATTCTCATGCATTGATCTCTAGGGTTTATGATATGAATTAAGGGTATTTTCAATTATACTTTCAAATGATATTATCTTTATGAATTATGCATGGACCGATAGAAAGTATATGATCATGCATATTTTCAAGTCAATTTCATGATTTTCAAGTCAATTGATCATGTATTCATGTTGTACCCTAATTTCCAAGTGTGAATTATGACTTTAAGATGAATTATGAGTTGATCATGAGTTAAATGATTTCCAATGAAAGTTTTATATGAGTTAAAGTTGAGATTTGTGATTCTAAAGTTACAGTTATGATGATGATCAGAGTTAAGATAAAAGATGTTTAAAGATGGTGACAAGGACAATTCTCATCGAAGTTATGGATTCCTATGAATCACTCAATCGATGAGCTATTCATAATATTTTTTAAAGATGGATTGATAGGAAGTTACTATATTTCCTTACTATGTTATGATCATATTTATGAGTTTTCAATGGGATATTGACTAAGCACCGAGGGAACGTCTAGGTGGAGTTTGGTCCGGTAACACGGTTAATTACCCAAGGAAATCCTAGTAGCAATCTAAAGTCCCAGAACTACATGCCAACATAGGTATAAAGGGATTAGAGGCGAATATCCAAATTTCTAAGAGGTGAGTACCCTAAATATTAAGGTTTGGAGGTGAGTACCCGAGTCTAATAACTAGGGGTAAGTACCTGGTTCACATAACTGCTTAGTGGATCCACTTAGGCATATAGGAGTCTACCTTGGCAAGTAGTCTCCCCCTTTCCTCGGATGTTGGGTTAATATTGGAATTCCATGTAATAGCTCACATGGTCTTACTTGTCGGTTAAAGGTCCTATCCCACATAGGTTGAAGTTGAAATTATGAGATGTCAAGTTATGATTTTATGATAAAGTTTTATGATATACATTGACCAAGAGTTTCTTATGATTTAAGTTGCTTTTAAACTATACTCATGTTCACTATGATTGGTCATGCATCCTATGGAATATTGATTACGTTCTTTACTTGTTCATACATACCTCACATACTTAGCGCATTCAAATGTACTAACGCATATTTTGCCTACATTGTCTCATATTGTAGGATGGACGACACTCACGATCACCCCATTTGTGGCTAGAGATTTTCTTTAGATTTCAACGAAATTGGTGAGTCCTCATTCTACCAGGGACAAAACTTTTATTCATGTTACTATCATTTACACTTTCTTCTATTGTTAGGGTAAGATAGGAGCTTGTCCTAAGCCCCCTTCAAAGACTATACTAGAGGCATGTTTAGATTATATTATGATATAGTCCAGTTGGACGTTTATAGAGTTGATCTCCCTTAGTCTCATACCCCACGTAATGATTACTTTCGCTCATGGCTATGTTGTTCATTACCTTATGTATGAGATGTATGCTAAGATGATTTATAGTTGGGGTCCCTTAAATCATGATCGTCGTGCTACGACTAGGCCCTAGATCGAATCGTGACAAGCTAATTTTTACCAAGTTCAAATACTCTGACAGAGTGCTAGGAATTCATTCAGAATTCCATGCGTGCAAAAGAGATATGCTACCCCATAAAATTCAACATTTCAAACTCAACGGCACAGCGGAAATTTCTATACGAGGTCATTATGACTAAAAGTGGATCCCATGCCTAGGGCCATTTTGACCCAAATTTCACAACGGGCCTTGAGATTAGACCGGAAGACTCATGAAGTAAATGAAGGGTTATTCTAGACTAAACTTGGCATTTCAGAGCTAACTGCGCTGTCAAAATTTTTATTTGAATGTGTTTTCCAAATATATTGACCAAAATCAACCATAAGCTAAATTTCTAAGGCAAAAGAACCAAATGGCCCCAAACTCATATCAATTTCCTTGGTACTCATGCCGATCATACTACTAGCCTAATTTAGCCATTTTGGAGATATAGAGCCCATTTGGATTGGCTTTAAGTTGGTCAAAACCAACTTAAAGCCCCTTTTTAGCTTTTGGACGTGTTTGCCTAATGCTGACTTTAAGCCATAAAGTTCTTAAAGTCAGTCAGAAATGAAAAGTTAGGATTTCTAACTTTTTTTTCCAAAGTGCTTAAAGTCATTTTCTTTGACCATGGAAATTACTTTTATATCCTTTATATTTTAACTAAATTCTCAAACTACCTTTTTTTATTCTTTTAACCCTAAAATTCACATCATAAGCACTTTTATCCAAACACTCAACTGCTTATTTATAAAAATAACTTTCAGCACTTCAAAGTTCTAAAAGCACTTTATACATAAAAGTTACTTTTTTTAAGCCTATCCAAACGGGCTCATAGAGCCGTCAGAATTCCATTTTGAGGTCATTTTTCTGAAATTATAACCGAAGTTAACTTTTCAAGTTATAAAAGCTCCAAAATAGGAAAACGGGTCTAAAATCCAAATGAACAACCAGGCGATAGAGCTACCGGTACCAGTAGGTCATAAATAACCTAGAGTCACTATAGGAATGCTCTAAATGATGAAACGGAAGCAGTATTAGGAAAATGACCTAGAAGGTCATTACATATACACTTTTACTCAAATGAGTTAAACATAGAAAAAGTACTAATGTTTGCAACTATTAGAGATTGATTTGAATGGAAAAAGTAACAACGCACAAATTTGTATTAAAGAATTATATACCAAAAATCACCTTAATACAGTCAAATCGACATGGATCACACAACCCCTAGTTGTGAGATTTAGCTACTCATATTGTTTGAAAAAACCAAGAAATTGCATTCAGTAAATAAGAATCAATTAACAAAAGTGAAGACAATCAACCAAGATTTTAATTTTAAAACTAAGTTAATCTCCAAACAAATTCAAAAGTAACGTACTGTGTCACTACATTCTTAGCTAAAAATAATGATAATAAAATAAATCTATCAAATATTATTTATAGTCTAGGGAAACTCAAAAATGAAAAAAAAATAAGTCTAAATGTTCACTGCTTGTCTGACGGCCCTTCATAGGTGTGACGGTCCATCAGTTCGGACGTCCCTCTTAATCAGCGATTGGTTTTGAGTTGGCCTTCAATGATGGTAAACTTGATGGCCCGAAATAGGTGTGATTGTTCGTCACTTTGGCCATTAATGGGTGGTCCGAGTGTGGCCTTGATTTTCATAAGGTGATGGTAGATACAATGTGTATGACCCGATTGGTTATTTATGGAAATTTGGATGAAATTACCATTTTACCCTTCCCAATACTTTCTTCAAGTTGTATTTGATCAATTTATGAAATTGGTTTTGAAATTCTTTGAAAGTTGTGAATTTTTGAAAGTTTTGAATTTTTAAAAGGCTTAAGTTTTTAAAAAGAAGTTTTTGGTGTCTTTCGGAGTATCGAGTCTCGGAATGGGATTCTGTTAGTTCCATCAGCTTTAGAATATGGAAATTGGTCTAGAGAGTTGTCGGTCTCAAATTTGGATTGTATCATGGAATTAAGGTTCTAAGTTGGAAATTATTACGATTTTAGTCTTTGAGTTGACTTTGGTCAACATCCAGAGTTTGAACCCTTGAAATGGATTTTTGACAATTTTAATGGATCTGAAAGACGACTATAGGCCTAGGTGAGGTCTTTGTTGATTTTCAGAGGTCTTGAGCTTATTTGAGCTTTTTTTCTATTTTTAAGCCTTAAGTTAATCTAGTTGTGATTAAGCGAGTTTCAGGTCAAAGAGACATCGAATCTTAATTTTGAAGGTTCCGTTAAGTCCAGAACACCGATTTTAATGGGATAGCATAATTGGTTTGTGTGCTCGGCTTCCGAATGAATGTCGAAGGTCTATTTGGTGTTTTCGTGCCGTAGTGTGGTTGTTGATGCCTCCTTCTCCGCGATTGTGAGCATGTGGCATGATCATGAGCCTCTATATTTTTCCTTCTCTGTAATTGCGAGCCATGTGACGTGATTGCGAAGCATACTAGATCTCTTTTCCACAAAAGAGAGCCATATAGTGTGATCCTGAAGGTTTTAAAAACATTCTTCTCCGTGATCACGAGGGGTAATTGTCACAATCGAGAAGAACAGTGACTGAATAATGACTTAATTTCCCAAATGAGGGTTTTACCCCCATTTTCATCAGTTTTGAGGTTTGGGAGCTCAGGGTTTGTGAAGGGTTTTTCGAGTTAAATCTATTGGGTAAGTGTTTTTGACAAAGACTCTTCAATACTCATTGATTAAATTGTGATTTCAACTTCTAAATTCTTGATTTTGATTCCAAAAAGTGTGGGTTTTCTAAAGAACTTCAAGTTTTTGTAAAATGGTGATCATTTGTTGAATACAACTCTGTTTTGAGATGATTTTCACATATGGTTTTCAAATGCTTTAAGGAACATTTTCATGTAAAATTTTTTAGATTTAAACCTCATTTTTGAAATCGAGTTTTTTGGCTGTATTGACCCTTTTGTCTGAACTTCATGAAATTAGTGTTGTTTGTTTTGGAATCTTACTGTGAACCATTATTTGTTTAGATTGTGGTGATTTAGCTACCATTCGATTGGTAAAGGTTCAAGTTTTGCACTAATTGTGTTTGATTAAGGCAAGTGAACCTCTAAAACTCTGTAAATCATGTAGAATTCTTGAATTCTCTTTCTTGTATGTGTTGGGGGATTAATGGAAATGAGATGATGGGTTATCTACTCAAATGAATTAACCTTAATTATTGAATGGGGTTAAATAATAAGGCAAAATATTGATATTGTTGTGTTGAAAAGTGTAAATCACCATGAAATTGATATTCATGTGTAGTTGATGAAATGCTTTGATAGCTTAGTTATGATTGTGAATTACTTGAACTTGTCATTTCCCTCATTATTGTGTGAACATTCCTATTTGCATTAGTAATAGACCATGGTGATAAGATGAACATGTTATTGATGCCGAGATCATTGCCGGCGAGTGTGTGATGTCGAGGTTATTTTCGGTGATTGTGTGATGTCGAGGTCATTATCGGTGAATGCTGAGGTCATTGTCAGTGAGAGTAAGATGTTGAGGTCATTGTTGGAGAGTATGTGATACCGAGGTTATGTTTCAAAAATCTGTGATACCAAAGACATTATCGGTAAGTGTGAGCTGCTGAGGTCATTGCCGATGAGTGTGTGATACCGATGTCATTGACAACGAGTGTGTGTGATTCTAATACCATTGTTGACAAGTGTAATTGAATCACGATTAGTGGTTGTGCATGATAATCTTGCCATTCTGTGTAATGAATTTGATTCTTCTAATTAATAAAAATGATACTTGTGATTCATGATTTGTAATTGTTTAACTATATTTGTGAAAAGCTTGTGAACTGTGGGTTGGGATGACTTCTGTGCAGGTTGTAATTATAGAGGTTCAGTTGGAATGATAAGAGTATTCGTATTCTATTTAGATTTACCTTGTCTTATTGGATTACTTGTTGAGCACCATGCTGGTTGGTACTCACTCCTTGTTTCTACACTTATGTAGGTTCCAAGCCCAGACCATGAGCTAGTTTTCCCTTTTGTGATTATTTGAGTCTTCCCTAGGAGATATAGAGAAGTGGTTGTTTGTCTTCCATCGGACCCGCGTACTCCTTTATTTATGATTTGTTCTATTTGAGAAACAAAGACATTGAGAGTTGTATTTATCTTTCAAATTTGCATTGTATTAGTGGTTTATATATGTGGCAACTAATCTTTGGGTGTGTATTGAGATTGATTAAGTCTATCGTATTTATGTATGCTCTATAACTGGTTAATTTCAATATTTCTATTTTCGTTGGGTTTTGGGTTGGACTTGTCCTGATGGGATAGGACAAGTGTCATCACACATGCATTTGGTTGATGACACAATGGTCTGTCACAAGTGTGACGGCCCATCAGGCATCCCATCAAGTATTAAACTCAGCACACACTTAGCTCAAGCTTATCTCCTTATCCGTTTTGGCGTGATTTCTTGTACAAGCACAGAAAAACCTTTAAACGATACAATCATTGCTTCAGAAATCACATTTATTTATAGTTAAAAGCAATAAATATGTCATGTAATGCTGGCATATCAATACCCTCAACTTAGAATAATTACTTATTCTCAAGCAACATAAGAAATTTTATTTACAGACACAATAACTCATAATACTTACAGTCATTTAGCTATAATAATATCAAATCAAATACACATGTCTATCAGCTAACACATTGACTCAAAAGGATCTAGGGGGACATCAGGATTGCAATAAACAACTTGCATAAACCATTAGTGACCATTTTAACAATCAAAAATCAATAGTGCACTCCTTCAAACCGTGTATAAGCAACCCATAAGCTTTCCCTTTTATCACTACTTCGGCTTTTCAGACAATTAGACTAGGATCACTATAGGACTTTCTTAGCTTGACGTATTTGGAAATAGTGATTACGCTCTCCTTGACACGATCTTCACCTCACTTTCATTTTCTTTTCCATCCTTTTTCCTTTATTTGAATTCATTCTTCCTTGTGCTTCAGGTGTGGCTTACTTACATTCTTTTTCTATTTTCCATTCTTTTTTTCTTTTTTATTTTTTTATTTTCAACTACTATTTACCTTTTTTAACTTTTCTTTATATTTTTGGATCATATCACACCCACTTTTATCTTTCTATATTTGGCCTCTCTTTTCATACTCGATCTTACTATTTTTAATATCTATAATCGCCACCCTCATCTTAGGCATTTTTCTAAGTTGAGGTACACGATGTCCAAAGAGGGACCAAGGCTAAAGCAATAGTTCCAAGTTAAATAGGAAATGTGAACAGGATAATAATAAAAAGTTTTCATTTAGATTCAAAATCAAGGATCAAAGCATTATTTAATCATTTTGATCATTTCCTAATCCACTGTCTTACAACCAACAGAGGATAAACCAAGAAAATTTTAGATGCATACACATAGAATGAATGATACATGAAATGCTCACATCCTCATGACACAAAATTGCACTATCATTCCTGACAACAAGTTTTGTGCCTAAAACTTAAGCATAGTTGTCACATTCATATGCATCCAATATCATAAAGAGATCCTCAACAGTCAATATAATCATAGATACATTCATGCAATACAAAATGTAATGTATATTGTCACTCTTAAATGTTGCAAATATTTGTTGTTACTGAAAAACATACATTGTCCCTAATGCATTAAAATACATATAGTAATAGGAGTAGGGTATATCGGTGAAGCCCTAAGATTGTGAGTATGGAAATGGTGGAGAAGCTCCGGTATCCCCACAAACATCAATAGTGGTCCCGATGGTGGCTGACACACTCAATGAGACCTCATGAGTCCCTTCAGCACCTGGTGGTTTAGTAGAAAGACTCTGAGACTCCATCACAACACCAACTCCAATAATCAGGCCTACCTCTGTTGGCAGTGAGCTAGAAGAAGCTCCACCTGCACGAGCTCTTAGCTCATCTAACCTCATCTCCTCATCAAACTTGGACCTTCTCTGAGCTTCCACTATATCTTTTTGATCCTAGTCTCTCTTCATGTGCTTTGACTTCTTTGATTTCTTCATCTTCTTGTCTTCCTCACGAGGGCGCTTTTCCGAGGCTTTATGGATCAAACTCAATAAGTCAATAAATTCCTCCTCCCCCACCGATTCCTCAGTATCTGTAATCGGGAACACCTCTGCTGTCCTCTCTTGATGATGTATGAGCTCAAAATCCCAAAGGTAGAAAAGGGATTGTAATAGAGTACTTAATGTAGCATCTCCAAAGTTCACACGTGTTGCATCATCTCCCAAGGTCACCTGTTGATACCCATATAAATCTTCGTTTTCTATTTTTCTTTTTTTCTCTGGCCATAAAAATTTAACAAAATTATAAGAATCAAATAGGGAAAGGACAATGAATGTGAAAATGACAATAATACCAATATATAGAGGAACTATATGTTTTGTTGTAACTTCCTTAACTTTGCTTACCAATATTGGAAGGGATGTCACGTTTAGATAAGTAGTTAACTTCTCCCCGATATTTTATGTAAACCCCTTTGCAAGGTTCAGTACATGTTCCAACTACATAATGTTTGATCAATTTGTTACCACGTATATGTGGTTTATGTCTTGGTGTCACCTGCAAATCAAACCCTTTTAATTTGCTAATATATTTTATATAGAGTCAATCTCATTATTTATTCTAATATAATTTTCTTGAGCTAACCTGTAATATTTCTTCATTTCCGTTTTGTTTCTTCTTTATTTCATGAACTTGACCATATACAACAAATCGGTAAACCTCTACCAAAGACCGAAACTTTTTCTTCGTCTCCAAATGATGGTAGACCTATTTGCCAACAATTATTAAACATTTAATTTTTTACAATCTCATCAAACAAAACTTACTTAATTGATTTTGTTGGCAAAAAAGGAAACTTACATAATCAATTGTTGAACCATCTCGACGAGAAGAATGCTTGATGATCCAATTCTGCCTTCTTTGTTCAAATGAATAAGTATGCAGGTAATGCATATTTTTTGGTACCATCTCATCCTACAACCACAACAAATTGTATTTATGAAATTCAAATTTAACCAAATTCATTCTCAAAAGGTAATTATCTGGATGGAGTATGGAGCATCAACATTTTGTACATCAAGTGGTACACAAGATATTGGAGCATCAATATTTTCTATTCTAAAGGATCATGGTATGGCCAGCACAATACGATGGAGTCTATTCCTTCTAACTATGAGTAAATGTTTTTGTGGTTCATTCTGTTTTCGTTTTCCCCATTTCAGCTTCTTTTATTTTATGAAAAAAAAGAGACTAAATTATACTTTAACAAAGATGGCTAGGTCAAGCCTATAATTGTTCCTGGTGTATTTATACGGTTAATTTTGAATGAAACTCTGGACTTAGAGAAGAGCATATCCATTTTTTTCATAACACAATTAACATTAAAAAGTTATTTAAGAATTCGTCAGAAGATTTTTGTACATGTCTTAAAAGAAAAGAAGTAGGAATTTTTCGATAGCGTACCACTAAAACATCATCCTTTGATTCTTCCAGTGCGATAAAAGATATAGGAACTTCAATTAATATTGCATCCTCATCACCACCAACTTGGTGCTGCTTATACATATTCTGGTAGAAAATATGAAAAAATTAATTAAATCTTTTGTAAAATAAAAAGTTGTGTGAAGTAATGGAGAAGGTTTTCAAAAGAAAGATCAAAATTGTTCGTTTGCTAGTAAATTATATATATGTGTCAAGTAACATTTTAAGAAATTAATCATACAGCTAGAATGCTCAAAAATATATATACATTTTTTCATCAATCCTATGCATTCTGTAAAAATTCATTGATGGTTGTGGTTATGCATCTTTTAAGATTTCTAAATCGGAATTTCATTCTAAACAAATCTTATTTTGGGAAAAGACAATTTTCAAAGATTATCTTTCTAAGGAAATTATTAAAAGCGATTGCAACCTCTATATTTATTACAAATTAAATTATTCTCACCATAGCAATATTATTTCTCTTTTCATTTAGTCAAACCTAGATGATCGATCACCTCTATTCTGACCAAGATTTACAAGAACTTGCATCCTTAGATAGAAATATAAAAATAGTTGACTAGACAAAGAGAGAAAAAAATCATGAAAACCTTTGATCCATCTGACTTGCAATTAACTTTTAAACTGGAAAACTACTATATTATTCATTGCATTGGCATGTGAAATAACTCTATGCAGTTAGTATTAATATAATTACCAACTTTAGTCAAAAAAGTTGTATACATTATTTCTAGAGGGATGAAATAAGAGAAGATCACTTGAGATAGTTTGGTCAAGTCATAGGTTATTTTATATATAGATGAATCAGTCTATTCGTGTGAAACTATTGTAAGTGAGGGTGACAAATATCAAATGAAAGAAAATTATCTCAAAAGACTTATTATTTCTTAGTATAAATGCGGACTTAGATTTCTAAAATGATAACAATTCACCAATTTCATCCATTAATCGCTATCGCCTTACTCCATCATTATCAATTACCATTATCATTGTCCATCATTATTAAATACCACCATTAACAACTCACAACTACCATCTTCAACCACTACCATTATCAATCACTACAATTAATCAACACTAACACTAGCAACTATTTATAATTAGTACTGACATCAACCATCAATACCACAAAAAAATCAAGAAGTATCTACATTCACCATCATAAGTCACCACTATATATTATCTACCACCATAATCATTCACCAAAACCATTTTGCTATTAGTATCATCCAACTATCAACCATCACCAAATTACTGCCATTGACTTCTACTACAATCATTACAACTATATCTACAATCCACAACACCAACATTAATTAACATACCATCCTCAATTGATATTCATCACTAGCCATCACAACCACCAATCACCATACTAGTTTTTAAAAATATTTTGTTGATGTAGTTTTTGATAATTTGATTTCATTAAATATTAGGAAAAATGGCTTAAATGGAACCTATCTTATAGTTAGGTTCGTTGTAACACACTCATATTTTATGCGGGTCTAATGACTCTCCTGGATATTTTTGTTAAAATATTTTTTGATATTTATCGGGTGAGATGAATAGAAAAAAAATCTTTCTTATTTTGTTTGTACACCACTGATCAATAGGAGATCAAAAGGAAAAAAAAACAAAGGAGTTCGATCATTATCACTCATTTACACTCTTTGAACAAAGTGAAAATGAAAACCCTCTCATTCACACTTCTAGAAGAAATCAATTGAATCTTTTGAAATTTAATTTTATGAATCATTATATTCTTTCATAATTGAGTTTTGGCTAGTGTCACATTGGATAAATATTTAAAAATGCTTTTAAAAGTATTACGGGGAATTAGATCTCCCGATAAAGTATGAATTTGTTACAACACATTTGATCAAAGTCTATGTAATGATCTGTTTCCATCGTTATAGATAAGCTAACGGGGGAAGAGTTTTGGCAGAAAACTTCTGAGTAGTAACTTGGAAATTTCGAACCTAGGCCAGACTCGGATAAAATCTGAGTCATGTGAGGTTTCAAGTAGTCCAGTAATGGATGGGGGATTAAAGTATGAGCTGATTGTTTGAGTTGATAGCCAAGATATTAAGGAGCATGTAACATGTTACAAAATCGAATTTGGGCGAGTAGAACTCTCCTAATTAATCTTGACATGAAAGAGGTATTTGGGAACATCAAGGATTGAGGGTGTGTTGCAAAATAAGGTTTTGGGATTCAATTTTGGAGTTTTTATCTTAATGCAACCCGTCGTGGAGGGATTACTTTTGCCATGGAAGGAGCCACTATGGATGGATTTTCCTTCCATGGCTGGCCAGACGCGGGTCTTATCAGATAAATGTCCCAAAAAGATCATTCTTTTTACAATTTTATTTTTGGAGAGCAAGAGGGAAACCTAGGCCTATCCTTGTCAGTTTTCCACCAATTCTCATGCTAAAGGTAAGATAAATACTCCCCTAACTTATATTTTGATTCTTAGAACCTAGAATCTATGGTAATTATCTTAAGGGACGGTTCTTGGCCGGTATTTAATTTTAGGAAAAGCCCTATTTGGGTGATAGGATCATGAACGTGGACAAGGGTTAGTATTTTGATATATTTGGGTAATTTAGTCCATTGTTTATTGATTACTTGTGTTCTTTATTTGTTTTAGGCCAATTACAAGCAAAGAGACACAAAAAAGGGAAAGCTCAAGTTTCTTAAGAGTATTTAGGCTTGGTTTGAGGTAGGTGATGGTTTACTTTCCTGTACATGTTATGTATGCCTATTTATAACATCATTAGTATTGCCTGCATGTATGTGAATATGGACCTAATAAAATAACCATTTGTGATCAATTACATGCAATAAATCTATTAATTGATTATGCAAGTGCTTAACTTATTCATTGTTGGTTGTAATTGTGATTGTGGTTGTTAGATCGGGTACCACACTAGTACATGTAGGATTGGGTACCACACCGGTTCATATTGGATCGGGTACCACGCCAGTACATATTGGATTGGGTACCACGTCAGTACTATTAGATTAGGTACCATGCCGGTACATATTATAATGGGTGTCACGCTGATACACTAACTATTGGAATGGGTATCGCGTTAGCACAATAATAGTTTGTGTATGGGTTCCATGAGAGGACCATCTTTGACTATTGCATTTGTTATTGATTTGTGAAACTATGTACTTATCATGAACTGATAACTGGATAATGTATTTTGTAAATGTGTGGTTTACTATTTTATAGTTACTTGTATATATTTAATTTACTGAAACGGCCGCGTGATTCTACTAGTACATGATTGTTGTGTGTACTGATACTGCACTTGCTCTTTCTTTAAAAAGTATGGGGCACCTTCAGGAGGTTACTGACAGACTTAGCTAGGAGATCGTTGACTCATCGGATTCAAGGGTAAGCCAGTTTTTTCAGGCTACCATGGATTCATCTTAACTCTTAGTCCATCCTTTTGAACTTAGACTATTCCATTAATACTTTTACTATGGTTATTTTTTCAGGGTTGCATCCCCTTATCTTAGACTTTTTACTTAGTAGTTTTTCGTACGATGACTTTCAAGCTCTAAGGGTTAACTTCCACAAATTTATGTTAGTTTGGTTAGGTTCTTGAGTTTATGAGAACTCAGTTTTAAAACTATCATTTAAACATGTTTCTACATCTTTAAATGCTTGTTTCTGTATTAGGAGGTTAGTTTGGGGTATAGTAATTGTTCTCTCATTGAAGAGTTAATTTAGAAGTCACTCATGGCCCAATTTAAATCGTGACAAAGTTGGTATCAAAGCCCCAGGTTCGTTGATCTCATTGTACCAAAATAATTCTAATAGTGTCTAGAAGAACGGTATATTAATGTGTGTACTTTTCTTCGAGAGGCTATAGGACTTTAGGAAATCTATCTATCTTATTCTCCCTTCGTGCTATAACTTGATTCCAATTGGTAACTAGTGATCAAAATTTGTATTTGGTCTCTTTAACTCTCTTATCCATAGATGGTTAACATGCAGTACAATGACATCAGGCTAATAAATCTAATTAATAAGCCAGTAGAGGATCCAATAGCGAGATGACGTGGTTGAGGTAGTAGTAGAGGAAGAGGATGGAGAAGAGGCCGATGAAGGGAATCACCTACCAGGCTGAAGCTAGAGTTGAGAATGTTTCGAGAGAAGAGGCCCCTACCAAACCCAGGTTGAGGTGGAAGAGAATATGAAGATTGTGATTGAGGGGGATGATAAACCAGAGGAGGATGCAGTAGCTGGGACTACAGGACATCCCTCTTTGCACCAAACTATAGCTCAATAGATTTTAACTTTTTTGAGTGGGTTGGTCATCTTTGGAGAAATTCTCGCACTACAAGCCGTTCAAACTCCAGTCACTTATCCCATTACTGCTATAGTTCCTAAGATGGATGGATTATTGGGTGTTGATGCTCTCTCCATCCACTAAAATCGAGCATGAAATGTTAACTAAGTTTTTGAAGTTGAAGCCTTCAGTGTTCCATGGTTTTGAGAGTGAAGATACCTATTAGTTCACCCTGAATTGCTATGAGACACTTCACAAGTTGGGCATTGTACACTAACATGGAGTTGATTTTGTGCCCTTTTAGCTTCAAGGTAAGGCGAAGAGTTGTAGTGAGCCTTTGTGGAATATCGATCGCCAATTTTGCCTCTAGTCACTTGGGTTCTATTCAGTGCCTTATTTTTAGAGAAGTACGTTCTCCAAAATTTGAGAGATCATAAGAAGGATGAGTTCATGGATCAGAGTAGTGTGGTATGACTGTATCCACTTATGAGGCTAAGTTTTGTGCCTTGTCCAGTTATGATACATAGTTGGTGATCACAGAGGAAGAGAGGATCCATTTGTTCATCAAGAGATTGAATTCCAAGTTACATGTATTGTCTGTCCATATGACCTTTGCATGTTAAAGTTCTAATGAAGTTACAGACTTTGTGAAGGAAGTAGAAGGAGTTTGACGGGATGGGTAGGTTAAGGCTTTGGCTACAAAGCACAAAAATGCAGGTAATTTAATGGATCTTACTCCATAGGTTTGGCTAGGTCTACAATTGCATCCCAACCAATTTAGTCATCTAAGCTCACTTCTACATGTGGTTACTCAGGGGCTCCACAATAGAATCTTACTCAGGATAGTCAGGGAGGTTCTTTCACACCGGGAACCAAGTCATCCCTTAACCTTATTTCCTATAATTATGAGGTACCAGGGCACATGAGGAAAGGTTGTCCCCACCCTTGCATGACTGATCCCGCGCAACAGCAGACCAGAGCAGTAGTACCTGCAAGCAGAGGAAATAATGGCAGAGGATGTACACAAGATGGGCTAACAGGAAATCAGAGATATCGTGAAAGCCAGGGAAATACCAATGTAGGCGGAAGATCAGGGCATCCAGGTAGAGAGATTGTCCTTCAGTATAACAGGGAACATTTCTATGCTTTTTTAGGTAGGACATAGGCTGAGGCATCTAATGCAGTGATCACAGGTACTATTTTTGTTTGTCACCGGATAGCTATTGTCCTATTTGATCCAGGTTCTACTTAATCTTATGTGTTAGTTTTTCTTGAGTTTTGATGTGAATTGTTATATACTTGATGCCTCCATCCATGTTTCTACCCAGTTGGAGAGTCTTTTATATTCACTCATGTCTATCGTGCTTGTTCTGTTCTGTTTATGGGTTTTTAGGGTTGATTTGGTGATTTTGGATCTGAATGATTTTGATATGATCTTAAACATGACTTAGTTGTCCCCTTATTATGTCATGCTTAACTATAATTCTAAGATTGTGACTCTAGAGATGCCAGGTAGGTAAATGTTAGAGTGGGAAGGGATGTACAAGACTAAGTATTCTATGATCGTATGTTTGATCAGGAGAAAGCAGGCGGGGCAGGGTTATTTCACATACTTAGCTCATACTCGGGCTATTGATGTAGAATCCCCCTCTATAAAGTGTAATGACCTTAAAGGTCATTTTTTAAAATTTGTGTGAAATTACTATTTTACCCCTATTGTTAGTGCCCCCGGTTAT
The DNA here is from genome assembly GCF_947179165.1 of Solanum dulcamara. Classification (NCBI taxonomy): domain Eukaryota; kingdom Viridiplantae; phylum Streptophyta; class Magnoliopsida; order Solanales; family Solanaceae; genus Solanum; species Solanum dulcamara. Next base: position 13,105,495 of record NC_077244.1, on the reverse strand, counting down.
TATTTGATCAATTTGTATAGTTGAAAGTGTCAAAATCTTAATGGTTTGTAAATTGTGCATATTCTTGAGTTTTACAGAGTTAAGAGGTGAAAAAGTGACTTTCGATACCAATCGGAGCTACAGGTCTCGAAATGGAACTTCATCGATTTCAACAACTTTGGAATATGGAAATTGATCTAGAAGGGTTTACAAAATTATTTTTGATATTGTAATGAAGATTTGAGGTCTTTAGTTGGGAATTTGAGGAATTTTAGGCCAAGGTTTGATTTGATCAATTTTTGGAGTTCTGATACTCGAAATAGAATTTTGATGACTCCGTTGGATTCGGAGGATGTTTTTGGTCTGGAAGAAGTGTTGCCTAAATTTTTAGAGGTCCTGAGCCTATTTTGGTATTTTGAAGGCTTAAGTTGGTTTAGTTGAGACTTTTCGAGTTTCGGATCAAAGAGACGTCGAATTTGAATTCTGATGATTATATTAGCTCTGTAATGGCCAAATTAGGCTAGTAGCATTATTGACATGACTATCGAGTCTATCGATACGAGTTTAGGACCATTTGGTGCTTTTGACTTTGAAAGTTAGTCTATAGTTGACTTTGGTCAATTTTCTTGGAAATCGCACTTGGATTAAAATTTTGACAGCGCGGTTAGTTCCAAAATATTGAGTTTTGATAGAACGACCATTCATTTGCTTCCCAAAGTTTTTGGTCTAATCCCGAAGCCCATTGTGGAATTTGACTTAAAATGACACTTGGATGTGAGACCCACTTTTCATTAAAATGACCTCGTATGGGAATTTTGAATGCTTCATTGAGTCTGGAACGTCGAAATTATTGGAGTAGCATTTTGAATGCGCCATAGTGCAGATTTTTTTCAGCTTTTCTCTCAACTTTGAACCCCAATTTCTTGAGTTTTCAAGTTCAAATATAGTGATTCAAGAGGCTATCTTCAAGAGAATTTCATGAGGAGTCCATTGGTGAGCTCGGAATATTTATTAGAAGTTTAGTTGGAGGTAATATTTGATGTTTTAGATGTTGCTTCGACCATTTTTGAATTCAGATTTTTGTAAACTTTGGAAGATGATTTCTTGGCCATCTTAGTTCCAAATTGAGTGATTCAAAGCTCTAAATATTGGAGTTTTTCTGTAGGAATCCAGTGGTGAGATCATAAACTTGATTAGGAGCTTTGTGTGAGGTAAATTCGTTAATCTAGCCGCTGCCTTTATCATTTTCGAGTTGAAATTTTAATGGGTTTTGGAGGATTGTTTCTTGTTCATCTTATCTCCATTTTTAATGATTCTTTTATCTAAATTGTGAGTTTTTCTGTAAGGAAAATCGTGGTGAGATTATTCTTTTCTGCAATTATTATCTTCCAAAACATCTTTAAATCAAGATTTCAAAGGTGGGTTATGGGATTTTCTTCCAAGTTAGAAAACTGTATTTTGCATTATTTGAAACTCAATTATTTCTTGATTTTAATGGGTTTTTCAGACACGAACTCTACCCGATGTGTAGAACATAATTTTCAAATAAAATTCTATATTTGACCCTTTTTAAAAATAATTAATATTTGGACTATTTTATCCCTGATTCCATAACCTATCAATAAGGGTGTCATTAGACTTCTTGTGATGTGTATGTTCCATTATCGATAGTGGATTTTCATTTTGGGCATTGAATTCGAGAGTTGCTTATCCGATAGAGGTGTTCCAATGAGATTTCAGCAATTGAGGTAGGTTTGGCTATCCTTCTTTAAGACCGAGATGGGTTAATTAGTCATTCATATGTTATAGACTTTGGAATGGAGTTGTAATTTGAGTTGAGAATGTTATATATATTGTAATGACCATGTGGGGGCTTATATATTAATGTGTTGTCATGTGGGGGCTTATTTATATTACATAGCCCGTGTGGGGGCCTTATTTTTTATCTTATTTGCTTTGAGAGCATGTGATTCCTGATTTTCCTTTGAGAGAGACTTAAAGATATTATTTGACTTGTGATGCCGGTGTAAGGGGTTGAGCTGGGGGTTTTAAGCATGTTTGATTATTGAAACATTGTTGAGAAAGGGGTGAACACTTATATTAAAATATTTCCTTCCCATTGCTATTTATTGAGGGTGAGTATCATGTATAGGTTAAGTTTTGAGACCTTTGAACCTTGTACTACATGTTGAGTTGAATATTTCTTCCATGCCATATGTGTTTTGATGCATTTATCCTCATTTATCATATCATGAAACATGGGAAGTTGAGAAATATGAGAATTCTTTTTGAGAAAGAAAATGAACAACTTTAAAATTTTGTATCTTGGGTCCTTGATCGAGGCAGTTTTACGGCAGGATAGTGGATACATTGTGATCCCTTGACTACGAGGAGGTGAAAAGGATAATGAGATATTGTGATTAAGGTATATGTTCTGGGAGACCCACATAGGTCCTGCTTGGTAGCACAGCTCAGCAAGTGTATACGACAGGCTGTGCGATAGTCTTGATTCCATAGTACCACCATTGCATTGCATCATATTTATACTATTTAGCTTATCTTGTTGATTGTGATAATGAGTTGACATTATGGGTTTACTTTAATCATGCCATTATATATATAAACTGGCAGCACCGATGCCGAAGTGAGACTTTTCTGTATGCAGGTGGAACCGTTCCTTAGTTTATTTCATAGGTTTGATTAATTTCTTATACTTAGCCGGTTAAAACCTACTGAGTACATGTGAATTATACTCAACCCTACTTTTGTGTCCCTTTTTTATGCAGATACTAGTCAGGGTACCTCTCATGACAGCTGATATTCTAGCGGATTGTGTATTCTCAAATTAGTAGTGAGGTCTCAAAAGTCAGATCGTCACTAGTCTATCTGCATTTCTCAGTCTTTTATATTATTCAGAGACTTATGTTGCATCTTCAGACTCGAACCTTGTATTAGATGCTCTTTATACTTATGACACCAGATTTTGGGATAATTTTATTATTGTCTATTTATTGTGTTTAACAGTGGCCTGACTTTCCTTTGGGAGTCTCATATGTTTTTATTTTTATGATTACACATTGGGATGGGGTTTGGGATGTGTGACATCATGACCTCCATTTTTGGGGTCGTGACACAGAGTCTATTACTGTGGTATCTGAGTATAAGGAGGTGTTTCCTACTAATTTGCCTGATATGGCTCCAGATAGGGATATAGATTTTTGTATTGACTTAGAAACGGACACTCTCCCAATCTCAATCCCTCCTTATCACATGGCTCCGACAGAATTAAGGGATCTTAAGACTCAGATCTAAGAGTTCCTTGATAAAGGTGTCATTCATCCCCTATGGGGTACTCCTGTCTTATTTATAAAGAAGAATGATGGTAGTATGAGGATGTACATAGACTATTAGCAGTTGAATAGGGTCACCATCCGACATAAGTACCCATTGCCTCGTATAGATGATATCTTTGACTAGTTGTAGGGTGCATCAGTATTTTCTAAAATTTATCTAAGGTCTGGTTACCATCAGCTAAAAATTAGGTCTGACGATGTACCTAAAATGACATTCAGAACTCGGTATGGGCAATATGAGCTCTTGGTAATATTGTTTGGGTTGATCAATGCATCTGAAACCTTCATGAGTTTGATGAATTGGGTGTTCAAACCATTCCTAGATTCTTTTGTAATTGTGTTCATTGATAACATTCTGATCTATTCGAAGAGTATGGAAGTACATGCATGTTTTTTTTGCATTGTTCTGGCTGTTTTGGGGAAACAAAAATTGTATGCAAAATTTTCTAAGTGTGAATTATGATTGTCTTTAGTTGCTTTTTTTGGGGCATGTGGTTTCAAAAGAAGGGGTGATGGTAGATCCCCAAAAGATTAAAGTAGTTAAAAACTAGGTTCGACCTAGTTGTTTGACTGAGGTTAGGAGTTTTGTGGGGCTTGCCAGCAATTATCAATAGTTTGTGAAAATTTTTACTTCTATTGCCATATACTTGAGAAGGCTGACTCAAAATAAGGTACCTTTTGAGTGGACTGACAAATGTGAAGAAAGCTTCCAAATCTCAAGACCTTCTGACCACGTCACCTATTCTAACATTGCCAATTGAAGGTAAGGATTTCAATGTTTATTGTGATTCTTCATATTCGGGCATGGGTGTTGTGTTGATAAAGGATAAGAAAGTCATAACTTATGCCTAACGACAATTAAAGGTTTATGAGAGAAACTACCCGATGCATGATTTGGAGTTAGAAGCGATAGTATTTGCTCTCAAGATTTGGTTGCATTACCTTGATAGTGTCAAGTGTGAGTTCTTATTGATAATCATAGTATACACCATATATTCACTTAGAAAGACTTGAATCTGAGATAGCGAAGCTAGATGGAGTTTCTTAAGGATTATGATGTCACCATTTAGTATCATTCAGGTAAGGCTAATGTGGTGGCAGATGCATTAAGCAGAAAGATAGTGAGCATGTGCAGTTTAGGTTGTTTAAGTGTTTCTAAGTGACCCTTGGCTAGGGAGATAAATGCTTTAGAGACCAAGTTCATGAAGCTAGGCACCTCAGAGAAAGGTGGGGTGCTGGCCAGTATTGAGGTTAGGCCCACTTTAATTGAAGAGATCAAATCCAAGCAATTTGAAGATGGGAGTTTGAAAAAGCTTGGAAGGAAAATAGTATCTGGCGAAGCATAAGATGTGGCTCTTGATGTAGGTGGGGTGCTTAGTTTAGGTGAAGAATTTGTGTTCCCCGAGTGGGTGACATAATTCAGAAGGTGTTGAAAGAGTCTCATGGCTCGCGGTACTCTATCCATCTAGGTGTTACTAAGATGTATCGGGATTTGAAGTAGCTTTACTAGTGGCCTAGCATGGAGAAAGACATAGAAAATTTTCTGGCTAAGTGTCAAAACTGTCAAAAAGTGAAGTATGAGCATCAAAGGCCTGCAGTTTTACTTTAGAGGATACCCATTCCTCAATGAAAGTGGGAACGGATAGCTATGAATTTCGTGGTAGGTCTTCTTAAGACCTTGTGAAAGTTTGACTCCATTTGGGCTATAGTTGACAGACTAATAAAGTCAACTCACTTCATTCTAGTTAGAGTGGATTATAATGCTCAACAATTGGCAAAGATTTATGTGAAGGAGATAGTAACATTGCACGAGGTGCCCCTTTCTATCATCTCAGACCGTACGCAGTTTACATTAAAGTTTTAGGGGAAATTGGATGAGAAGTTAGGCACTCAATTTACTTTCAAAACATCCTTTCATCCCCAGTCTGATGGGAAGTCAGAAAGAACAATTCAAGTATTGGAAGACATGTTGAGGGCATGTATAATTGACTTTGGAGCTCATTGGGATAAATTTCTACCTTTGTGTGAGTTCTCCTATAACAATAGTCATCACTCCAACGTTGAGATGGCACCATTTGAAGCACTTTATGGGAGGGGATGTAGATTGCCCATAGTGTGTTTTAAGGATGGAGATGTAAAACCTTTGGGAGTTGATTTGGTAAAGGATGCTGAGGATAAGCTAAGAAGTATCCAAGCTTAGATTCTAGCAGCCCAATGTCGATAGAAGGAGTATGTAGACTGAAAGATAAGGGATATGACATTTCAGATGGGTGAACAGGTTCTTTTGAAGGTGTCACCTATAAAGAGTGTGATAAGATTTGGTAAGAAGGGCAAGCTTAGTCCTCACTACATTGGCCTATTCAAGATTCTTGACTGTGTAGAGCCAATGGATTATAGGTTGGCTCTACCACCTAGTCTATCTAGAGTCCACCTAGTGCTCTATGTATACATGTTGAAGAAGTACCATGGGGATGGATATTATATCATCAAGTGGGACTCAGTCTTATTAGACAAAGATCTTCAGTATGAAGAAAAACTGATAGCAATTCTTGATCATGATGTTTGGAAGCTAAGGTCCAAGGAGATTAAGTCGGTAAAGGTTCAATGGAAGCATCATCCGGTTGATGAAGCCACTTGGGAAACCAAGAAGGACATGCGAGGTAAGTATCCCAGTCGTTTGACGATACATGTACTACTTTATTCTTGCCTTAGCCCAACTTTCCTATTTTGATCACTCGGGGATAAGTTATGGGTAAATTGGTATCTATTGTAATGACCTATTCCCTTCGTTATGGATAATCCAATAGTGAAAGAGTTTTGGACAGAAAACTTCTGAGTAGGAACATGAAAAATTCGAGCCTAGGCCAAACTTGGACAAAATCTGAGTCATGTGAGGTATGGAGTAATCCGATGATGGCTGAGGGATTAAATTATGAGTTTTAGCGTTTGAGTTGTTAAAATATTAAGAAGCTTGTATGGATTTACATAATCGAATTCGGTCGAGTAGAACCCCCGTAGTTGCCTTGCCGTGAAAGAGTTGTTTTGGAACATCAAAGATTGAGGGTGTATTGCAAAATGGGGGCTTGGGACTCAATTTTGGAGTTTCTGTCTCAATGCAACCCATCGTGGTTGGATTATTCCCTCCATGGCGCGGGCCGCTATGGAGAGATGGGCCTGTTATGGCGGGCTAGATGCGGGTTTTATCAGATAAAAGTCCTAAAAATGTCATTCTTTCTGCAATTTTGGTTTTGGAGACCAAGGGGGCAACCTAGGGCTATCCTTTCCACTGGTTCTTGCTCTAAAGGTAAGTTAAATACTCCTCTAACTTTTATTTTGATTCTTAGAACCTAAAACCCATGGTAATTATTCTAAGGGAGGGTTCATGGCCTGAATGTAATGGTGGAAAAAACCCTAGTTGGGTGATAGGATCATAAACTTTGCCAAGGGTTAGTATTTTGATATAATCCGTATAATTTAGACAATTTTTCATAAATTGCTCGTCATCTTTATATGTTTTAGACCAAGAACAAGCCAAGAGACTCCGTAAAAGGAAAGCTCAAGTTCCTTAAGAGTATTTAGATCTTAATACATCATCTTTATATTGAGATGTCTATTCGAAGATTGACATCCTAATTATATATAATCATAAAAATGAAATGAGGCCTTAAACTTATTAGAGAACATCTAATACTATTTGTTTATCTTAAATAGAGAAATGAGGATTCATATAGCCAATTGTTTTTTGTTTTTTTTTGGATTTAGATATAGTTAAATGTTTTTGTTGTTATGTGACTTGGATGTTTTAGCTTTAGGGAAAAAACCTTTCTCTTTCTTTCATAAGACAACTAACATTAAAAAGATACATCAAAAGATTTTTATACATGTATTTATAGGAAAAGAACTAAACACCTTATGATAAGTATGTTAAATAATGGGAAAAAAAATTCGAACCTTCTTCAAAGCGTACATGTCTAATTCAACGTTTGTTCAGTTTCATCAAAATCACCATGCTTATTTAATGCCTATTAATAACTTTTTTATATGGGTATAAATGGTTCAAAAGACTTCTGTATGTTGTGAGTTTAATCAATTTGATCTTTTCATTACCTTATACATTATGTACAGAGGTGATATCACAGTAATTTTCTAAGTCTCGTGTTGTTTATATTTGAAATAAATATTTATTTGTTTTTAATACTTGAAAATTTTCTCTCAAAAAATAAAAAACTCTCTTCATACTTCATAGCCGTTAATTCTATAACAATTAATAATATTATATGGACGAATATACTCTCTGTGTTCCACTTTATATGACATGTACACTTTTCTTTTTAATCAGTCCCAAAAAGAACGACATGTTTTCTTATTTGAAAAATATTTTATGACACTATCTACATTTTATCCATATTGAATTTTACTTATTTGGCAAAAATTCCACAATGGTGTAGTTTTATATTTAAAAATTTAGCTATTTTAAGGATAATTTTGGAACATATCAAAGTCTTTCAATATTTCATAAATTTTATGTCAGTCAAACTACATCACTTAAATTGAAATGAAAAGAGTATCAAGAGAAATTTTGTACAGGATTTAAAAGAAATTAAAATGAACACTTTATAATTGGAGAAACTTTTGAAAAGCTTACCTCCAAAACATCAGGTTTTGATTCATCAAGTGCGATAAACGATATTGGAACATCCACTAATACTGCATTCTCAGCATCTTCAATTTTGTGTTTCTTCTAGTAGAAAATATGAAAAATATTAGTTAGATCTTTTGTAGAACAAAAAATTGTATGAAATAATGGAATGTTTCAAACAAAAAAAAGATGAACACTGCTTGCTTGCAACTAATTTGTATGTATCAAGTAACATTTTAAGAACTTAATCAAAGTGCTATAGAATATCCCCAAAAAAATGCCACAATATCAATGATGATTGTGGTCATGCTTCTCTTAAGATTCACTAAATTCATTGTATGCACAAAAAGTTTCATCCTAGATCTAAATTTCTATCTAAACAAGTTATATCTTTTGGGGAAATAAATTTGAAAAGCTTCTTTATCTAAAGAAATTATTAAAAGTAGGCACAACCTCTAGATCTATCACAAATTAAATTAATTTCCTCCATAGCAACAATAATTTTTTTTTAAAATTTGGCAACATCTAAAATGATCGATCTCCTCTTTTCTGGCCTAGATTTATTAGAACTTGCATTTTTGAAATAAAAAATAAAAACAAATGATTAGACAAGAGAGGGAAAAAAATCATCAAAAGCTTAAATCCATATGATTAGTACTTGTAATAAATTTCCAAACTCCAAAACTACCATGTTATTCATTGCACTGGTATGTGAAATGATTCTATCTGGTTATTATTAATATAATTTTCCTCTGTAGCCAATATATTATCTATATTTTTTAAAGAAGGTAGAATAAGAGAAGATCGTTTGAGATATTTTGTTCATGTCATAGATTTTTTATAGATGCATCGGTCGACTCGTGTTAAATTATGATAAGTGAAGGTGTTAAGTATCATATGGAAGAAACATGGCTCAAAGGACTTACCATTTCTTAGCATAAATGCAGACTTAACTAAAGATATCACACAATAGAAACAAAAATACATATTGGTGATATGTACTAATGAATATTAGAATTTAGGTCCTATTTGTTTGCACATAATTAAGATTTAATATTAATCAATCAAATCTCAACCATTAAGTATTGTATCTTTTTATGTCAGAATCTAATCATTCACACCTTAACCTTTAAGTAAATTTTTGAGGATACAATCATTCAATGGGTATGAATAGCTATGAATGATTAAGATCTATAACAAAGTCTAATATCAGTAGCATGTCTATTCAAAGATTTCTTAAAATTAACAGTTCACCAATTTTATTTATTCACCACTATCGCTATACCCCTTCATTATCAATTATTGTCATCATTGTCCATCATTATCAACTACCCACAATATAATTCTTAATAACCACCAGTACCAATCACTCAATTAGCCAACACCACCACCAACTACTATTTACAATTATTATTTACACCAACCATCATTACAACAAAAATCATCTAACAGTATCAACAATCACCTTCATAAGTCACAATTATATATTTTCAACAACCATTATCAATCACCACAACTATTAATTATTACTATTGTCCAACTATCAACAACCACCATACTACTACCATCAACTTCTACCACCACCACTATCAAAAGCTACTATCCACAACACCATCATTAGTCAATACACCATCCTCAATTTGACATCCACCACCACTATAGCTAGCCATCACACGCATCAATCATCATATAACTTTTTTAAAAAATATTTTATTTAAGTAATATTAGATTAATTTTTGATTTTATAAATTTTAGGTAAATTGCTGAAATGACACAATTACTATAGCCGGAGTTGCTGTAACACACTCATAATTTATGGGGGCTCTATGACCCCCTCAATATATTCTTAAAACACTTTTTTGACATTTATAGGGTGAGACAAATAAAAAAAATCAAAGTTTTGTTATTTTATTTATACACACATGTTGTAATAACTCTGAAGGTCATTTTCAAAAATTTTGATAAAATTATCATTTTACCCCTTCCGTCAATTGCCCCAAATCATTTTAGATTGGGTTTGAAAGTTGATTTTTGGAAAATCTTGTGAAAAGTTGAGGTTTTCCTAAAGAAATAAATTTTAAAGGCTTAAGTTGTCAAATTTTGAGTTTCAAAGTCATTTGGAGTTTCGAGTCTCGAAATAGGATTCCATCGATTCCATCAGTTCTATAATATGAAAATTGGTCTAGGAGAGTTGTCGGAATCATATTTGGAGTTGAAACGTAGATTTTAGGTCCGAAGTTAGAAATTGAGTTAAAGTTTAATCCAAGTTTTACTTTGGTCAACATTTGGGGTTCGAGTGCTCATATTTGATATCTGAAAGTTTCAATAGTTTTGGGAGGTGTCTCTAATGCTAAAAATGACTTCATTGTAATTTTCAAAGATTTCAAGGGTATTTTGGGTATTTCAAGTGTTGAAACTAGTTGAGTTGCGACTTATCGAATTTTGGTCAAGGAGGCCTCAAATTCAAATTCCGACGATTTCATTGAGTCCGAACGTCAAATTTAATAGGTTAGCATATATGGTTTGTGTATGTGGGATTCCGAACGAATTCCAAGGATAATTTCGGAGACTTTGTGGCTAAGTGAATTTTCTTGGATTGCTGTTACCTAGTGTCTTCGCTTTAGCGAAGGGGTGTCACTTAAGCAATGTTCGCTTCAGTGAAGTACCATCGCTTTAGCGACATTCACATAAGCAAGATGTCTGTCGCTTTAGTGAAGGGAGACACTTTAGCGAGGTTCTCTTAAGCGAACTCCAGGTCGTTTTTGCGACACATGAGAGGGGTTTTGGCCGGGGTTTAAGGTGTTTTCATCATGTTTGGACTTTTCATGCTCAGTTAGGCAATTTTCAAAGAGATATTTTGTGGAAAACAATTGATAAATCATTTTCAACTCATATCTTTGATTTTCATTGATTAAATGATGATTTTAACCTCAAATTTGGTGACTTGAATTGGAGATTTTGGGGGGTTTTGTCTAATTCAAAATTTTATCAAAACTTGGGATTGTGAACTCATTTTAACCTCATTTTTAAAATGGTTTTTACCATTAGATTTCTGATTACTTGAAGAATATTTTCATTTAAAAATATTTAAATTTCGAGTTCATTTTCTGACATGGATTTTTGACCATTTTACCCTTTTCCCCTGAATTGATTGATTTTAGTGTTATTGGCTTCGAAATGTGATTGTGAGTCTATATTTGATTATATTGTGGTGATTTGGAGTATCCTCGGAGAGAAAAAACTTTGATTTCGGGTTGATCGTGACTTTAGCTAAGGCAAGTGGATTTCTAACCTTTTGTTAAGTATGTTGAACCTTGTATTTCCCTATGTATGGGAGTAAGGGTGTATTTTGAGATAGTAGATTGAGTATGATTCATCTACTATGAAGCGTTGATTCTGAAAATCGAATATGGATAATTGTCTAAGTGTTGTAAATTCTCGGGTTATTGACTATTTATGTGATTGTGGACTATGTGGTACTATATTATGATTATTTACGTTGTATTCACTCATTAATTGTGCATATATCTATATGTGATGATCGAAAAAGTGATATGAGTGAGATACTGTATATTGGGACCGAAGTTTCTACCGATTGAGGTGATTTGCAGAGGTTTCTTCCGGCAGCTGAGGTCTTTTCTGATGGATATTATGGCCGAGGTCTTTCCCAGCGTATGTTATGGCTGAGGTATCTTCCTTCAATGATGATTAATACATAGTTCATGTGGGGCTCCTATGGGTTCCGATTTGATGTGATATGTGGATGTGTATCGTAGGACAAACATGCATCACGATTATTTGACATTATATTTGCATCTATTTCATCTTATAGCTGTATATGATTGAGATTTTCTATGTATGACTGAGTATGGTGATGAGAACATATATGTACTTTCTACTTGTGGACGGTCTGATATTTCTTAGATAATTGTTGTACAAACTATATAGACTTGATTGTCTGAGTGCAGGTGTGTAGTTGTGGAATGTGGTTGGGATATCAGGATTATCTGTGTTCCGCATTTCTTTACTTAGGATTTAGTTTCCATTTAGTGAGTCCATGTTGTTGGTGCTCACCCCTTGCTTATACAACTATGAAAGATCTGAGCCTGGTGCCTCCTTCTCTTAGCATTTGTGTTGAATGGATCGAGCTTCTAAACATGTGATAGGTAGCAGCTTGTCTTCTATGAGAGACTCTCGCCGCCCATTTACCTTATGTTTGTTATACTTAAGGACTGAGACATATAGACCTATACCTTTTTTATTTCTGTTGAGGTAGTGACTTGTACATATGACACCAAGTCTTGGGTGGTTTATACTTATCTTTCGCTTATATATATATATATATATATATATATATATATATATATATATATATATATATATCTTGTTAGACTTTATTCTTCTGCTTTTATTTTGGCATATTGTCTTGTTTAGACTCTTAGGCTGACTTTCTTTTGGTGGGTTAGCCAAGTGTCATCACACCCGATTCGAATTGTGACACATGTTGATCAAAAGGTATAAACAAAGTGGTTTGATCAATATCACTCATTTACATTCTTCAAAAAAAGTGAAAATATAAATCCTTTCATTCACACTTTACTTTTTCCTCAAAGAAACCAATTAAATCATTTAAAATTTAATATCATGAATCATTATATTCATTCATAATTGAATTTTGGCTTGCGTCACACTGGACTATCTCCTTGTTCATGTTTTTCTCTATCTGGTTTTTTAAACGGTATAGGCTTCGAAGACAGGATGGTTATCCTGTTTGAACCTTCATCTTTGGCTTGGACAAATGCAATGAGAAATGACCTCTTTGGTCTGTTCAAATCACCAGTGGTTTTCGGCCTCACATCTGATAGTGCAATCAAATCTCCAACCTCCGGTTCATATGTTTTCGTAAATCTATCTCCCTCAATAGCTCTGTTCAACCAAATGTTGTATTATAAACCCTTGGGAGGCTTATGATCTGCTGACTTTGTGACATCGATAACCTCAAGTGCAGGGGATTGAGAAGCATTTGTCACCCCTGAGAGCAAATCAGCATGTGTTTCTTCTATAAGTGGACTGATGAATGACTTGAAGTAATGATCAGTTGACAAGAATGTCTCTGGAATTTGTTTAACCTGATAAATTTTAATAGAACCAACTGTTTAACAAAGAAGTATAGTAATATAAAAAATGAAAATAAATTTTTTTTGGAAAAACTAAGCTTATGCCTCATAAAAACAAAATAATTATAGATAAATACCCTTTACAATTCATACCCCAAAATATGAGATTCGCGATCAAGATACTGTCGCAGTATCATATACTGGCATGGTATCATAGAGGCTACTTCATTCCTTAATGATACCACCACAGTATATTTATATACTATAATGGTATCATTGATGTCTACTTCAATCATTCAGCTACATCTCCATGAAACCATTATATACTTGCATGGTATCATTAAGGATCGTTTCATACAAATGTTGAATGATACTATCATAGTATATATATAATGTGATGGTATCATAAAAGTTTTCCTAAGTCATTCGATATTACATGAATGATACTACCACAATATATTTGTATATTATCATGATTTTGAAAGAGGGGAGCCTTGGAGTAACCGATAAAGTTGTTGTCATGTGACCAGGAGGTCACGGATTCAAGCCTTGGAAACAACCTATGGCAGAAATGCAAGGTAAGGCTGCGTACAATAGACCCTTGTGATCAGGCCATTCCTCGGACCCTGCGCATAGCGGGAGATTTAGTGCACCGGGCTGCCCTTTTATCATGATACTGAAAATTCTTAATGAGACACTTTTAAAATCTTTAATGATATCATAACAATATATTAATACATTATCGGTATCATATAGGATAGCTCTTTTTAAGAAATAAAAATAAAACAATTAAGAGAAAATTATTAAAATCACAATCTTATTTATTAAACTAATTAGTAAATATATTCTTTGTGATACTCCATCGGTATATTGATACCATATCGGTATCATATAGGACTGAGCTTATCTTTTGTAATACTCCATCGGTATATGATATCCTATCGGTATCATGTAGAGTGAGTACTGGCGTCAGCGCGCGAGGAGGTACAGGGGTAATTAATTTGGCCGAATAGGTACTGAAAGAAATTATTTTGAGATGAAGTGTAGAGTGATAAATAATTTATTTAAAAGATCCATTTTGTGTAGTTTTTCCAAGATTTTTTTACGAGGTCATAAACATGCTTACTTAGATCATTCAAATATGATAGGGCTCATGAAAATTCTTTGCCATCTATATTTTGCATCTTTTTTCATTTATTTTTAATTGTATGCTATGGATTATGCATGCTTCTTAAATCTGTAGTTTATATGAATATTTTGTCATAATATTTATATTAATTGATATATATAATTTTAAGTCCTACGAAATAATTTAGAGAATGAGTAAATAATTTAGAGAAGGAAATATCTGACAATATTCTACTATTTTTTCAATGATAAGATTTGTATTTACCAAAACTCCAATGGACAGAGAAATTTAATGTAGTAATTGCGTCTTCCTTTTGTCAACATGAAAAAGACAAAAAATGTTTTGAGCGGCCATTTTCTTTTCACTTCTAAGTAAGTTACCTGATCGACTATAAAAATTATGATTTTTACTTTATTTGAATATTAGTGTTTAGCCATAATAATTTCAAAATTAATTTGAAGTTGTGTTTCAATTTTGAAAATTAGAATAAATTTTACTTTACTTGAATATTAGTGTTTAGCCATAATAATTTCAAAATTAATTTGAAGTTGTGTTTCAAATTTGAAAACTAACTTATAACTTGATTTTAATACACTTTTAAAATAGTAGTATATTCAAATATGAATATTAATTCACATCTGGTAAAAAGTATAACCAAACACAATTCCTACCTCATAAATTCAAATAAAATGAAAAATCTTTGAAATAAGTTAGGGCCTTGAATGAAAAAAATTGAAGCACAATTAATTACTTTTATTTTATTGTTATTGATGAAATATTAGTATATTTATAACCAAGTGTAAATTGTACTTGCAACTTAAATAAATTACATATATAAAATTAATGTTTTTGGGCCATAACTAGTAACAAAATGATTAAGAATCTTTTAGTGCTATAATTTAAAGCATTACTTCTAAAATTCTAATTCTCAATGAAATTAAACTTCAAATAAATAAATAAATTTTAGTCATTAAAAAACAACTTGCATATACAGTACAATTCCATCATTAAGCACTTCCTCTTACATGTAAATGTAATAAATTAAGCACTTGCTAGAACAGTATAGTACATAATTATTCTTCCAGAGTCCAGTTAAGTAATCAATTAGAACACTTTACCAATGAAGTAACTGTTGGTGAAATTATAAGATTACAAATTACAATTGAAAAATAAAATGAAGAAATTAACTTTACTTCTTGGCTGAGGCGCGGATATCTCGCTCTCAGCCAAGAAGTGAAGTTAATTTCTTCATTTTATTTTTCAATTGTAATTTGTAATCTTATAATTTCACCAACAATTTTAAGGAGATTCAAGCCCACTGCAGTAAATCGTTTCACTGGTCCAGCAGTAGTCCTCTTGACTTGTCCCCTCCAGGATACAACAGCCTTATCACAAAAATGTAATTCAACAAACTCTGGACAAGAGTTGAGTTTAAAGCTCTACACAAAGAACACCTCCCTTCAACTAATAAGAACTCTCTTTTTTATATAAACTTAACTCTCTCAATTTTTTCTTCTCTTATCTTCCATTTCAAAACAAAGAAGACCTCTCTATTTATAGGAGAGAAAATCATACAAAGATAAAAAAATAATAGAATCAATTTTAAGGAGATTCATTATGGCTACAATTGAAAAATCCGCGGATATCAAGATGGGAGATCTAAACAAATCATTTCGGTTTAATGGTAATCATTTCAAGAGATGAAAGGGTAAAGTACTTTTCTACTTAAGTCTTCTCAATGTTTCATATGTGTTAACTCAAAAAAATCCTAATAAAGTTGACATCCTCTCCATGGATAACAATGAACTAATTTCTCATCAAGAGAGAGTGAAAAAGTACAATAATGATTCCTACAAGTGTCGGTATTATATTCTTAATTGTCTATCTGATAATTTTTATGATTATTATAATAGAACTTACTCTAGTGCAAAGAAAATATGGAAAGCATTGCAGAGTAAATATGATACCGAAGAAGCTGGAGCGAAAAAATATGCTGCTAGTCGATTTTTTCATTTCCAAATGGTGGATGATAAATCAGTGATAGGCCAAGCTCAAGATTTTATAATGATCGTTGGAGAGCTCAGGTCCGAGGAATTCAAAATTGGAGACAACCTTATTGTTTGTGGCATAATAGACAAACTTCCACCTTCATGGAAGGAGTTTCAAAAAACTATGCGCCACAAACAAAATGAAACCTCTCTTGAGACTTTGATCATGAAAATCCGCATGGAAGAGGAGGCAAGGGGTCAAGATGCACTTTTACAAAATGAAGAGAGCAACATCACAACGAAGGTAAATTTAGTTACTTCAAAATATGCTACTCCTGAATCTAACAAAAATACCTCTTTGAAGCCTAAGAAGAAAAAGTTCAAGAAAAATAATGGTAGACTTTCCAAGAAAAATAATGGTGAAAATAGCCAAGCACAAAATCAACAAGTTTATGATAAAGGACCGTGCTTTGTCTGTGGCAAGAGTGGGCATATTGCTCGATTTTGCAGATACCAGAAACGTGGTCCTATACCTCAGGCAATCGTTACCGAAAAGCCTTTTGTGGCAATGATTACAGACATAAACATGGTTGAGAATGTTGATGGATGGTGGGCTGATTCTGGTGCAAACCGTCATGTCTGTTATGACAAAGATTGGTTTAAAAAATATACTCCTTTTGGAGAGCTCAAAACCATCATGCTCGGTGATTCTCATACTACTCAAGTGCTTGGAACGGAAGATGTCGAATTGTGTTTTACCTCTGGAAGAATATTAACTTTGAAAGATGTACTTTATACTCCTTCCATGAGAAAAAACTTGATGTCTAGTTTTCTTCTTAATAAAGCAGGCTTTAAACAGATTATTGAATCTGATCAATATGTAATTGTGAAAAAAGGTATTTTTGTGGGAAAGGGGTATGCTTGTGATGAGATGTTTAAACTGAATGTTGAAATGAATAAAATTTCTACTTCTGTTTACATGCTTTCTTCTACTAATTTTTGGCATGCTCGTTTGTGTCATATTAATGATCGTTATATTGGAATCATGAGTAATTTAGGATTAATCTCAGTGATTAAAAAGAATTTTGAAAAGTGTGAAGCTTGTAGTAAAGCAAAAATCACTAAAAGGCCTCATTTTAAAGTTGAAAGAAAAACTGATTTATTAGAATTAGTTCACACTGATATTTGTGAACTTAGAGGAATTTTAACTCGTGGAGGAAATAGATATTTTATCACTTTCATTGATGATTTTTCTAAGTTTACATATGTTTATTTAATGAAAAATAAAAGTGATGCTTTTGAAAATTTTAAATTTTTTCTCCATGAGGTTGAAAATCAGTTTGGAAAGAAAATAAAAAAAATTAGAAGTGATAGAGGCCGTGAATATGAGTCAAATGAGTTTAATTCTTTTGTTAGATCATTGGGAATAATTCATGAAACTACTCCTCCTTATTCTCCTTCATCTAATGGTGTAGCGGAAAGAAAAAATAGAACTTTGGTTGAATTGACTAATGCCATACCTATTGAGTCAAATGCACCTTTGAATTTTTGGGGTGAAGCTATTTTAACTGCGTGTTATGTGTTAAATCGAGTGCCTCATAAAAAGACTAAACTAACACCTTTTGAGTTGTGGAAAGGTCACAAGCCAAATTTGGGATATCTAAGAGTTTGGGCTTGTCTAGCCTTTGTGAGGCTAATGGATCCCAAAATTACAAAATTGGGTAAGAAAGTTACTACTTGTGCTTTTCTTGGTTATGCTTCAAATAGTACAACCTATAGATTTTTTAATCTTGAAGATAATATTGTAATAGAATCAGGTGATGCTATTTTTCATGAAAATAAATTTCCTTTTGATTCTAAAAATAGTGGGGGTCAAAGAATTGAACAAAATATTTTATCACTACCTAGTTCTTCTTCTTCCATTTTAAAAAATAAAGAAATTGATGATTTTGAGTTAAGAAGAAGTAAAAGAGCTAGAGTAGAAAAAGATTTTGGGCCTGATTTTTATGTTTTTAATGTTGGAGATGACCCTTTCACTTTACAAGAAGCTTTATCTTCGCATGATTCTATTTTTTGGAAAGAGACTGTAAATGATGAAATGGAATCACTAATTTCTAATAAAACTTGGAAGTTAGTTGATTTACCACCAGGTTGTAAAACAATTGGTTGCAAATGGGTCTTACGAAAAAAATTAAAGCCAGATGGATCAATCGATAAATATAAGGCTAGACTAGTTGCTAAAGGATTTAAGCAACTAGAAGGCTTAGAGTTTTTTGATACTTTTTCTCCGGTTACAAGAATTACATCCATTAGACTTTTAATTGCTATAGCTGCAATTTTTGATTTGCATATTCATCAAATGGATGTAAAAAATGCTTTTTTAAATGGAGACCTTAATGAAGAAATTTATATGGAACAACCTAAAGGTTTTGTTGAAGCAGGCCAAGAAAGCAAAGTATGTAAACTTACTAAATCCCTATATGGCTTGAAACAGGCACCAAAGCAATGGCATGAAAAGTTTGATTCCTGCATGATTGAAAATGATTTTAAAACAAATGAGTGTGATAAGTGTCACGCCCCGGGAGGGTACCCTAGACGTAACCGGCACCCGAAGGCCATTTCTGACCTCCGAGCGAACCACCTGGTCCAGTCACTCATTCATTCATTCACATTCTCTTAGCGGAACTCAATTAATGAAATACTTTTCATACTATAAGGGCCGAAGGCTAAACATTTACAACCCAACAAGAATAGTAAATTAAGACTCTTCAAGATAACAGTTTAATCCTCCCCACACTCCAGTCTACGAAGCCTCTATTCAAGTCTAAAAGGTGTCAATGACAAGCCCATGGCTACCAACAATCTAAATAAAAGAAGAGACAACAAAACTGTACAAGAAGGCCCAATATCCTCCGGGAACTAGGAGGACTCACCGACTCGCTGGAAGTGTATGTGGATCTTCAACGGAGCGCCGGTTGACGATCTCTATTACCTGTCTCTGCATCATGAAACGATGCAGGCCAAATGGCGTCAGTACATGGAATGTACGAGTATGTAAAATGGCCGGATGAAACCACATTAAGAAAACATCAATATCAACTCAGGACCTCAACTCATACATGTATACATCACAACTCACTCAATGTCCTAAGTCCAACAAGAATAGTTTAGACAGGACTAACTCATAAGCCACTTAACTCAACTGACTTGGAGCACTAATAAGGCCTAAATGGGAGTTTCTCTTAACCGACAACCATCACCTATGAGCCGGTGATAGTACAATAATCCGACGTTGTTGCCACGTCCGTCCATACCTTGTCAGGGTATGAACGCCTCTCTAATCATGAGTACCATCGATTAGTCAAGTCCTATTATTTCAGGACAATACAAATGGGAAACATCCGACTTTAACGGTTCGATCCCACGGGAAGCATCCGACTTTAACGGTTCCAATCCCTCGGGAAGCATTCGACTTTAACGGTTCCATCCCTACCTACGTTGGCGGCGTAGTTTCTGGGGTTCGAGTATGGACTATACTCTCACCCGCTTCGGTGCTTAATACTCCTCCCATGACTCTATGCTCATAAGACTCCTCAAATCATCTCAAACAAGCCCTCACGCTAGTTTCATGTGGTACAATACCACCTCATCAACTCGGTTCTTAGTTGCAATTCAATTGAGGCACAATGACAAGTCTCATTTAGGACCTTGTCCACTTGCCAATTCCTTCCTCATATCAACTCAATCAAGCCTCCTCTATATGAACATTTATGACATCTACTCAAGATTTAACACAACTCTATGACTTCAACTCAACCATTCAAATAGAATAGCGCAATTAAGGAAATTGACTTAAACAACATATTCACATGGCTAAAGAGGTCAACAAAACATAACAACAATTCATCTCCATCAATTCATACTAATCATGAAGGAATTTAAGGACTTCTTGGCTCAACAACATCAACACATATAGCATTATATAAATAGGAGACAAAGTTCATATAGGCATACACCATACCAAAAACTCTATTTTTCATGAATATCTAACCTTAAGCAAGAATAGGGCACATGGGTGAACTTAGCCCATGTTTTGGATAGCCTTACATACCTTGTTTGAAGACTTTGAAGAAATCTTGATGTTGGGTCTTCAATGGGGGACTCAAATCTTGAAGCTCTTGGACTCTTTTTGTTGGAAATGGAGAAGATGAAGAAGAGAGAGAGAGAAGCTCCTAGGGCTTTTTAGAGAGAGAGTGGGGGCTGAAGAAATGGTCCCAAAATGTACAAGGCTTGTGTATATATAATTTGGGACAATCCCCAAATTGCCCTTCCTCCAAATTCTGAAAATTAGGCCAAAACGCCCTTGGCGCGATAGTGGCGCGTCGCGCCCTTACAGCGCCAAGGCCAATTACGCCTAAAACCTGCACAACTTTTAGTGGCGCGTCGCGCCAGGGACCAAACTACTGAGGCATGTTTCTGGCGCGATAGTGGCGCGTCGCGCCCTTACAGCGCCAAGCCCATTGTTCTGAATTCTGGGAATTTAGCCTGAAAAACCCTGCACAACTTTTAGTGGCGCGTCGCGCCAAGGACCAAACTACTGAGGCATGTTTCTGGCACGATAGTGGCGCGTCGCGCCCTTACAGCGCCGAGGCCATTTCCCCAGTAGTTGCAACCCAGGCTAAAAATGAAATTCCTGTCGTACTAGTTCATCTTCGGATTGTCATATCGTTTGACTCCGAACTCCAAAATTTACGTTCTTGGTGGCGTTAGAAAGAAGACTCGATGACCTTTAATTTGATAGGTTGTGGGCCACCCAGATTGACGTCTTTCAAAAGATAAGATCGTTAAAAGTTGACCCTTACATGAACTCGTCCTAAACTTAGCCACGACGGATCTTTTGGACTTAGCTCGGTCCTAGGGGTCCTCAATGACCCCATATCACCTCCAACGCTCTTAAATTCCTCAGGGACTCATCTTAACTCAAACACATACTTCGAAATAAATACGATGGGCCCCACACGTGCACAAAGAAGGCCCGAATCTTAGGGAAAATTTTGAGGGGTGTTACAATAAGTGCATATATCATAAGTCTTGGAATAATACACATGTTATTATTTGTCTATATGTTGATGATTTATTGATCTTTGGCTCGAATATGAATGTTATTGATAATACTAAGAACATTCTTAGAAGCCATTTTGATATGAAAGATCTTGGTGAGGCAAATTTTATTCTGAAATAAAAATTACTAGAACATGTGATGGAATTTTCCTTGACCAGTCACATTATGTTGAGAAAATTTTAAAAAAATATAACTTTCTTGATTGCAAGCATGTTTTAACTCCTTTTGATTCAAGTGTACACTTGTTTCCTGTTCAAAGTGAAAATGATGTGATAAATCAAAAGGAATATGCTAGCGTAATTGGAAGTTTGAGATATGTGACTGATTGTACTAGGCCTGATATTGCATATGCAGTAGGAGTACTTAGCAGGTTTACTAGCAAGCCAGGTAATGAACATTGGCATGCTATAACAAGAGTTATGAGATATTTAATTGGAACAAAAACTTGTGGTTTGTTCTATAAAAAATATCCTGCTGTACTTGAAGGCTTTTCTGATGCAGATTAGAACACTCTAGCAGGTGATTCCTGTTCTACCACTGGTTACATTTTTACATTGGGTGGTGGTGCTGTTTGTTGGAAATCAAAAAAACAAACTATAATTGCTAACTCTACCATGGAGGCTGAACTAATTGCTTTAGCTTCAGCTAGTGAGGAAGCGAATTGGTTAAGAGATTTATTATTTCAAATACCTTATTTTGAAAAACTAATTCCTCCAATTTTAATTCATTGTGATAGCACTGCAGCAATTGGTAGAGTTCAAAATCGTTATTACAATGGTAAATCCAAACCTATAAGGAGGAAACACAGTAATGTAAGATCGTATTTGACAAGTGGTACCATTAATGTTGATTATGTCAAATCTTGTGAAAATCTTGCAGATCCTCTTACTAAGGCCTTAACAAGAGAAAAGGTCTGGAGCACATCGAGGGGGATGGGATTGAAGCCTATAAATCCATGAGTCATATATGAGGAAACCCAACCTGGAGACTAGAGATCCTATAACCAGGTTCAATGGGAAAAACGAATCATATGATGACTTGTTGTGAAAAACAATGCACTATTTTTTATTCCCTCCCTATGATGTGAGTGCATTGTTTTCTGTAGTGAATTGTGGAGGTTGAGTTTTAAAAAAACTCTTAATGAAAATCTGTAGCCCGTATGGGTGGAGTGTTAAATTTACAGAAGCACTCTCGACAGATTTCACCTATGTGAGTATGGAAGTAGGCCGCTTCCTATGAGAATTAGGCTTATTCTCAAAAGCACTCATAAAACCGGGATAGCACAAGGCCATAATGTGCTGGCTTATAAAGTTCGTGACAATACCTTGATTACTATGTGTGAGCATTAATATTTTATGTCCCTTAAGCAGTCATAGTTCAAGTCTGAGACCACTACGACTCTTGAGTAAAAGTTATTGTTTCACTAAGTGGAGGTTCAATGCAGAGCACACCTTCATTATGTATAGTAATCTTCCTTCGGCTGATAAACTCTCTTATACAATATTAAAATGAGTGGGGGATTGTTAGTGTGAGCATTTTAACATTTTATTAAATTGCAATTTTAGCAATTGTCCATTGATGACATTTAATGTCATCTTTATTATTATTTCTTTAGTGCATAAAAATGTCTTTCATTATCATCTTTATTTAGTGCAAGACTAAATCATTTCATTAAGTATTTTTAATCTAATTATCACTAATAAGTGGTGCACTAAATCATATTATTATGTATTTTTAATTTAATTATCACTAATAAGTGGTGCACTAAATCATAATGGTGCACTAAATCATAATGGTACACTAAATGATGATAATGATGGCATTCTATTATGCACTAAAGAAAGAATAATAAAGATGACATTAAATGTCATCAATGGACAATTGCTAAAAATGCAATTTAATAAAATGTTAAAATGCTCATACTAACAGTAACAATATAACACATGGTACTGACGGCTGACCAATAATAGGATAAGATCATATGAAAATAATTAGATTTTTCATTTTTTTTCAGAAATGAAGCTCAATCAGATGTTTTCAATCATAGAATACCTAAAGATTCCCTAAACTTGGTGTTTTCTTAGACCTCTAAATTATTCATAGTCCGTGAACTTGTCCGAAGAAAATACGCCAACTATAGAATGGTAGTTACTAGTTAGATATTATGCCTTAAAAAGTACTCTAGTACTTACACTATATATGAATTACTCCATATTACATTGCGACTAATTAAACTTGATGGTGTAAAAAAAAGTCTATACTTCTATAGTTAGTATATACTTGTCATTTTAGTGCATCGCGCTTATGTATATATAGAGAGAGAAGAAACACTCTAACCTCGTCTTTGAAGAGATTTTTGTTGAGAACATCAACGAAAGATCAAGAAAAGACCACATCTATCAACCCGGAATAACTATTTCTTCAGTTTTTTTATTCCTTGTATGAACACAATATTCCTCTTTCAAGACTACTTTTTCTCTTTTCACATGTGGAACATTTTCTTGCTTAATATTCATTGAAGCAAAAACTGAAGCAAGTTTATTCAACATGGAGAGAATACTAAAAATGGTATTATGCACAAATTAATATATATACCACAATTAAGCATGCACAATGGTGATCAAACTAATTTAGGTAAAGAATTGCAAGTCTTAAAGGAAGACTAAATACTCCTAATATATATACATATTGCATGCAGTGGAAGAAGTAAAGTCGTATGGGAAAATGCGATTTAATATTTCGTTTTCTTCGTTAATTAATTTATTCTCATTATTAATTTGAAATGCATGCACGAGTGAACTTAGCTATAATTAGGGCTGCGACTCCCCTACTTTTGAATATTATTTTTTCCTTCGTTATTTATGACTATGCACAATTTAAGAGAAAAAAGATTTGTATTCTCTTAAAAAAATATTTAATTAAAGGCAGGACAATAGGTGTAAAATTGACAACACTCGAAATATAATAATGTTTTTTTAAAAGAAATATAGTAAAAAAAAATATATCACGTAAATTAAAATAAAAAATGTAATTCTGATATAGTATGTTACAGACTCTTCTATGTATTGTTCCTCTAAACAACAATCAATTACATTGTCTCGGTTAGTTTAATTTAAATAAATAAAAATATAAGATGAAATTAATGAGTATCAAAGTTTGCGGGCACTATTATTTTTATACCAAATTTAAAAGGTACTTTTCAAAATTATGCACTTAATTATGATTATAATACTTGTTTATATAATATTATTATGATTTTAAAAAATTGAATAGAACACATATGTTTCATTTGAGTGTGTACTTGGCAAATAAAAGATTAAAAGAAATTGAGGGACTCGGCTCCGAACACTGAGAAGCATCTCCAATTCCTCAAGTTCTGTTCTAATATTTTGACATGCATGTGTCTCATTTTTTATTAAATGGATTTACTTTAACTTTGTTATATATATATATAACTAAACTTTTTTCAACTATTAATCTAATGTTTACTTTAATTATTGGCAAAACTATACTATTTGACATACACCACTACCACATATATTAATTATACTTTTACTTTCAAACAATTAGATATATATTATCACTGATTAATAATTTTGTATTATTAAAGATACATTTAGATATACATATCCCTTAAAAATAGGATTGATTAATTATTAGTACATTTAAATATTCTTAATTAACGTTGCAATGTCAACCAACTATCTTTCTCTCTTATCAACCTCACCCCCCCCCCCCGGTCTTACACTACCGGTATCTTTCTTTCTTCATTCTCTCCAACACGGTTTCTCCATTAGAGGTCTCAAAATCGAATTTGAAACAACACTATATTATGAGGTTTGTAACTGTTAATGTGACATTTTAATATTAATAAAAATATATAATATGTCACATTATGTATCATGTTATGTCAATTGGTGGACATTACATTTGTTTCTCTTTACTCTCATCAATGGTGGTAGAATGTGGTCATTAGTTGTTTGTAACTTTTGTAACCACCCACTCTTCATTTCACCCATTATTCTACCTATTTATTCTTTTAACTTATGTAATATTTGGCCATTCATTTAGCTAATTTACTACCCATGATCTTTCCATTCATTTTATGGAAGAATTCTAACCTATAAATAGTGATGAGTTTGTGTACAAGAAAGAATAAGAAAAAATAGTGTAAGAAAAGATGAGAAAATTGTATTGTATTTATATTGAGGTTAATGTAGTGAAAGAGAGAGTTGAGACTAAGAAATTATTCTAAGTCTTCAACTATATTCACTATACAAAAGAGAGTAATTATATGTTGAAGGAAGGTGTTCTTTTTGTGAAGCTTTGAATTCTTCAACTAATCCGGAGTTGTTTGGATTGTACGACGTTGTTGGGTTGTTGTATCCTTGAGGGGATAAGTCAGGAGTTATACTGCTATATCGGGGTAGATTATACCGCAGTGGGCTTGAATCTCCTTAAAGAGAAAGAGATATTTGCGCCTCAACCTGAATATATTTTTATTCATTTTGTTTATTTTATTTTCAACTATAATTTATTATAATTGTGGTATATTACACCAACAGTAACTATTTAACCATCATTCAAAGTCATGTATCTAGGATGGAGTTCAATTTATTCACTTTTGATTTTTGAAAGTTATACAAATCTATCAGTTGCTTGACCTATTTTGCAACATTCATAACCCAAAATAATATTGTAGGGGTTTTGGAGCTCACCAAGTTTTTGACGGTGAGGAGAATAGCACAACGAAGAACGAAGGGTGTTTTGCTAGTTTGGTGGAGTTTTCATCGGAGACGACGATCTTATGATGGCGAGAAAACGAGCAACGAAGGTGGCGATGGTCTCTAATCGAAGAGGAGAGAGAGATATGAGGGGGAAATGAGAAGAAACGGTCAAAATATGTATTTGATTAAGTGTACATGCATCTGACAAAATATATACATGTATCTATAGCGCCTTGAATTTTTTTAACTTTATCTGACCCCCTTTTCCGCTTTTTTTTTGAGCCGAGGGTCTCTCGGAAACAGCCGTCCTACCTTGGTAGGAGTAAGGTCTGCGTACAATCTACCCTCCCCAGACCCCACGTTGTGGGATTTCACTGGGTTGTTGTTGTTGTATCTAGTTAAGAGTTCATGTATCTGAGGGGGAATTTGATGCTTAAAAAAAGGGGGAAATTTTGATTTTTTTTGAATTAGTGATACGACAAATACTCTACGGTCATGATTTATTCCTAAATTTACGTGTTTCAATTATATTCCATATTTAGATACACATAATTAGATATATCTGCTTAGCATGTATCCGAGACATTTTTTGATACTAGATACATGTTTTTGGATATAACTTATGAAATTGATACTTGATACATCAAATTAATACTACATACATATAAGTAGATACACGGAATTAATACTAGATCATAAAAATAGATACATGAAATTAATGCTAGATACATATAATAGATACATGAAATTAATACTAGATATTTTTATGATACACATGAATACTTGTGCGCCCATGTATGTTCATATGGAATAAGAGGTTAGTATATGTTCATGATACGTCTGAATGTATTTGTGTCCATCTGATCAAAGTCCATCAATTTTATATGCACCTAAGAGATTACTATGTGTTTATGATACATACAAGTGTATATGTGCAACTATACATGTATCTAAGTATTTAGTTTGTTGGATACATCATATTGATAATACGTACATTAAATTAATGAATTTTTTATTTTAAGAGTAATAAAATGAAATTAATCAAATTACATAATCAAGATATACATGTTTTTGTCTTTTATTAATGATATTAATGAATTTATTATTTTAAAGAGTATTAAAATAAAATTAATTAAACATAGATACATTCCTTGATTTCTGTCATATATTAAGGATTTGATTAATTTAAATTTCCAAAATACATTCCTTAAAATATGATTGATTAATTATCAGTGCATTTAAATATCCTTAATTAACATTATTGACATCCAATTTTGACCCTCCACAATGCAAATTAGTTATCGAGTTTCTTTAAATTTTGAACATTTTTTAAATAATTAACTTTTATAAAAAAAAACAAAGATATTGTCATGTTATTGTTAACTATTTTTATCTTTTTATAAATTTTAGTATAACATACATATTTCTATATAACTATATCTTTGATTACTATTTATGTTGTTATTCGAAAATCATCTCAAAATATTTTATTTTTTACTAAATACAATGTTAGTTAGGTTAGTTTAATTATAGTTTGTAATTATGAAATTTTTAGTTTTTTCTAAAAAAAGAATCTCATTCTCCCACATCGAAAATTCATGAAGAATTTGGGGTTTTTTGAGCCTATATAAAGGGTCATATTCTCATTAAGAAGGAGGAAGAAGTGGAGGTTTTTTAGTCACCCCAAGATTAGAAATTCTCTTAACTTGGCTAGGATTTTGGACTCTTGCCCCCACTCTAAAAGTTGTGAAAATTTCTAGCTTTCAATCTATATTTTTCTTGAAGAAAAATAGGAGATTGAAGTCGAAATTTAGGCTAAGAATGGAGTTCTTATAACATCGAACCCACGAAGGTTAGAGTCTAAATTTTTAGTTTTTTTTTTAATTTTTTGTGGATTGGAGTTCCATCAAGCTCTTGGGTGGTGGTGAAGTCGTCTTTTGCTCGTCGTCTTCAGTTTCGCTGCCCGAAAAATGGTAAAAACATTTCTCAACTTTATTTTATTTAATTATTTCATGTTTTATATTTAGTTGATTCGTAGTCTTTTTTTAGCATGTATTAATAATAGTTAGATTAATGATAAAAATTTCTTATAGTTAACATGCGTTAGGATTAATTAGCTAGCATGTGTTAGGATTATTTCACGAAAACACTTAGTTTTATTCATTATTCTTTCAAGTAGTTTTTTTTGAAAATATAGATTTTCATGTTTTCAATTTCTTCTTTTAACATGATTTAGATAAAAAAAAAATATGCTTAAGTTATTATTTAGTTAAAATTTTAATGGCCTGATTGATTTAATTCTTTCTTTAAAATTTGATTTAACATAGCGTATATATTAATTCAGTGTCCTTTAGTTACTTGAATATATTTATTATTTCCTTTTCTTTGTCTACATATAATATATGTTGTTAGTCACCTCTAGGATGCCCATCAATTTGATACCTTAACATATCATGATATATTCCTTGGTTTATCTTAAAATGAGTAGATGCTTATGTAATTTTATTTGGTGCATGTGTTATCAATTTGAGTCCATCCTTGCATATTATTGAATTTTGAGTCTCCCATCATCTTGCTCAAATTGCTGAAAAGTTGATAGATGGAAAGGAAGCTAATATTCATGGTTTGAATATTGATATTGGGTGTATACACAGAATACAGGTGGAAAACAGTATCGTATACACTGATATATAATATTTATACAGTCTGATATGCAAGAAAATAATGTTGTATACACTGATATACAGTGTATATAGAGTCTGATAAACAACAGATACAAGGAACAAACATGTGGTATACAGTTTGACATATGTGTATATACAGTACGATATATAGTGTATGTACAGTTGCAATATATGGTGGAATTGTGCTTAAAGCCAAAACGCAGATGACCCAACAACTTAGTCCAGGCGTACAGAAACTAAGTGTCGGATCATATTTTCATGTGTTATTTATTGTTTATTTATATTGATTTGGATTATAATAATTTATTTAATTATATTATTTATGCTTGCTTAGATATTAATTTTAATTTATTTTAACTTAATTAGATTCCCCTAAAGATAAACCAATTCATGTTAATTTACTCTTTAAATAATTTTCTACCATTACTTAGTCATTTGGTAAACTTACTTTTTTTATATACATGTATATTATTTTCAATGTTTAAGTTTGACCATTTTTTCTAAAAAACAATTTTAAAGACTTCGTTTCCTTTTAAATTAATATTTTCAAAAGTTAGTCAAATAATTTTTTAAATCGTCGGATAACCGCGTGTTAGCGACCACTTTTTCTCTGAATTTTTAAGAGTTAAATCTGTTAGGGTCTTTTAAATTAAGTTTTCTTAATTTCTTTAAAAAATAAAGTGGCGATTCTTCTTTTCTAAAATTGATTTTTTTCTCTATAAAGTTGAAATTAATTTTAAACCTTCTCTTTCCGACATAACAAACATTGCAATATCAATCAACTATCTTTCTCTCATCAACCTTCTACCCCCCCCCCCTCCACGTTTTTCACCACTGGTATCTTTCTTCCTTCATCCTCTCCAGCACGGTTTCTCCATTAAAGCTCTCAAAATTGAATTTGGAACAACAACACTACATTAAGAGGTTTGTAACTATTCAACCATCATTCAAAGTCATGTATCTGGAATGGAGTTCAGTTATTTTCACTTCTGATTTTTGAAAGTTATACAAATTTATCAGTTAGTTGACCTATTTTGCAGCGTTCATAACCCAAACTAGTATTGTTGGGGTTTTGGAGCTCGCCAAGTTTTTGACGGTGGGGAGAAGAGCGCAATAAAGAATGGAGGGTTTTCCGTTGGTTTGGTGGATTTTTCTTCGGAGACGACGAATTCATGATGGCGAGGAAATGAACAATGGAGGTAGCGCTAGTCTCTAATCAAAGAGGAGAGAGAGATAACCCAAGCTAATTTTTTGTCCCCTTAGACAGAATTAGTAGCTCTTCCAGAGCCTTCAATCATTTTTGAATTACTAGATATTGTAGTAACATTAGCTTTTCTTCTAAGAAAATTAGAAAAATATTTCTCGTTTTTAAAAATAGCATGAGTTGTTCCACTATCAATTACACAAATATCCTCTTGCTTGATCATTGATCCAAACAAAATTTGAGGTATTTTCATATTTTCTTCAATAAGAAATAAATAAGTATTAAAACAACACAAATTTTATTTATTTACATGGATTAGAAAAATACAAACACAATATTTAGTACAGATAAATAAAAAGAAAAATTATTTACATATTGTTAATCTTATCGATATTCATATTTTCTTCTAGAAAATTAAAAAAATCAGCTACATCCAAATGCATAGGCTCAATATTATCCTCAAAGATAAAATTAGTCTCTAGATTATTTTCTATCCTTTTCAAGGATGCCTGATATAGCTGAACCAAGCATTTCAACTATCGGCAAGTCCGTGACCAGTGTCCCACACCTCCACATCTATGACATACACTTTCTGAATTTTTTTGGTAAAACTTCTGGCTTTTTACCCTACCTTTTATGTTGCTGATCATTTCTCGGTGCCAGCCGAGTATCATTATTATAATTTATTTTTCGCCCATGACCATGACTACGACTGGGGCCATGACCTCTTTTTCGTTGGTTATAATTTGCCTGATTCACTTCTGAGGGTGGCAAAGAACCAATGAGCCGACTATCATGATTTTTCATTAATAATTCATTATGTCGTTCAACAATAAGAAGGTGAGATAATAATTCGGAATATTTTATAAAACTTTTTTTTTGATATTGCTGCTGCAGGAGCATATTCACGGGTGAAAATATGGAGTATGTTTTTTCGAGTTTATCTTCCTCAATGATTTCGTCTCCGCATAAATTTAACTGAGCTATAATTCTAAATAAGACAGAATTATATTCAGTTATATTTTTGAAGTCCATTAGTCTCAAATTTAACCAGTCATGACGTGCTTCTGAAAGCATGACCAACTTCAGGTGGTCATATCTTTTAAATTTTTCCACAATTTCAGGGGATTCTTTAATGTAAGATATTGCAATTTGAGCCCCTCGTTAAGATGGTGACGGAGAAAAATCATAGCTTTTGCACAGTCTTGACTAGATGTCGTGTTATCATCTTTGGTGGTGTCTGCCAGACCCATCGATTCTAGATGAATTTCGGCATCTAGTGCCAATGAGGAGTAGCCTTTTTCAGAAATGTCTAGAGCCACAAATTCAAATTTTAAAATATTTGTCATTTTATAAAAATAAAATTAAATAAAATTCTTACCACTTTTTGTTACCTTATAAAAATAGTCGGAGCCTCATGCTGATAAATATTAAGAAATATACTAGTTTAACAATTAAAAGGAGAAACAGTAACAAAAAGATTAATCAATAGAGAGAGAGAGAGAATTTGGAGGAAGTATGTATTTTCTGTTTTCTGTTGTGTAGTCTTCATTGCCATGCCAAGAAATGACAATATATAGGCTAGAGAAAGAGAGAAAACTAGTGGGTTGCCCACTTTCAGTGGGCTCCACGTGAATAAAAGAATTTATTAGTGGACAACCAAATTCCACTAACTTTCTAATAATTTTTATGAATTTTATTTTTTGGTATCAAACTTAGAGGTCGTTTGGATTGACTTATAAATTGCTTATAAGATGTTTTCAGCTTTTTTTGAGTGTTTGACTGGCTAACTTAAAATCATTTTATGCTTAAAATAAACCCCAATAAATAGTTGAGTTTATTTGGATGAGCTAATTTTAAACAGTTTATAAATTAAAAATAGCTTATAAGTCAAAAAAAAAGTTGGCCTGCACTTATTTTTTTTAAAACTTATAAGCAGTTTTCAACTTATAAGCTGCTTAAAAATAAGTCAATCAAAACAGGCTATTAATTAAAAAATAAATCATTGAAAAAATTTATGCGGGCGGGTTCATGAGCGGACGGGTCTATGCTGGGCGGGATGAAACTAGTTGAAAATGAAAAAAAAAATGTTATTCGGAGCAGAGCGGGGCGGGTTTAAATTTTTGCGGGTTAAGCTCAACCTGCCGCAGCTGCTCCACCCCATTGCCATCTCTAACAAAATGAAACAAGACGAGCAAAATTTCTAGTAATGTTAGTAAGAGATAAATGTCAAAAATATATCTAAATTTTTTTTTTTTTGAGATTCATACCTAAAGAAATGTGAATTTCATATCTAAGCTATCACTTATTAGTTTGAGAAACAACTCTCTCTTTTATTACACTTTCATTTTGGTGTTTGTATTATACTCTCTCTTTCATTTAATTTTTTTATCACATCACACCCACATGGACAAAACATTCCACCTTGATAAAAATTAAATAAACTATTAGAAGTTAAATTAAAGATTAAAGTATCATTATTCCACCCTTCAAAAATATATTTTTCTTATCCAACTTCACTACTTTCTCTCACCATACTCCCTCCCCCCCTGTAATTTTTCTGTTTTATTTTTAATTTTTGAATTTCTTTTATTATTTTTTTAAAAGTTCTTACTTCATCCCCCCTCAAATAATAATTTAGATATTATTTTTTTAAAAAAAAATGCTAACCCACCCCACCTAACCCTCCGCTTCCAAAAATATTTCTCATTTTGTGTTAGATATATACATATAATTTTAGAAAAATAATTTTTACTTGCCTTAAAATTTCCTTAAAATATTATTTTTGTTATATTAAGTACGCAACAACAACAACAACATACCTAGTGAAATGCCATAAGTGGGGTCTGGGGAGGGTAGGATGTACGCAGAACTTATCACTAACTCATTAAGATAGAGATACTATTTTTGAAAGACCCTCGACTCAAAAGTCACAGTCCTAAGTAAAAGAAAAAAATAATATATATAACATAATGACACAAAAAATGAAAAGAGATGCAAAATTTACATGACGAGAGTACTAACAAGAACAATAACGATAGCAAAGTAATGTGATAATGTGATAATCAAAAGCAATAACAACACAACTATAAAGGCACGCCTAGACCTATGACCACCCTAAACCGACACACGGCCAGACACCATTCTATCTCTACTAGCTTTCTACCCTAATCTGCGACCTCCAACCCATTCTGTCTAAGGTCTTGTACTCGGTGATATGGAGTAGATCCATATCTTGTCTAATCACCTCTCTCGAATATTTTTTTAGTCTACCCTTACCCCTCCACATAACCCCCAAATCCAACCGCTTGCACCTTCTAACTGGAGCGTCGATACCCCTCCTCTGTACATGTTCAAATCATCTCAGTCTCGCTTCTCTCATCTTGTCTGCCATAGATACCACTCCTATCTTCTCCCGAATAATCTCATTCCTAATTTTATCACTCCTAGTATGTCCACACATCCATCTCAGCATCCTCATCTCCGCCACATGTATCTTCTGAACATGAGAGTTCTTTACTAGCCAATACTCCACTCCATATAACAATGCTGATCTAACCACTATTTTGTAGAACTTACCTTTAAGTTTAGGTGGTACTTTCTTATCACACAGAACTCTAGAGGCAAGCCTCCATTTCATCCACGCTGCCCCAATGCGGCTTGTGACATCATCATCGATATCCCCACTACTCTGGATGATGGATCCAAGAAATTTAAAGCTTTCTGTCTTGGGGATAGGTTGAGTGATAAGCCTCACTTTTATGCCATCTTCCTCCATCGCAACACTAAATTTGCACTCCAAATATTCAGTTTTGGTCCTGCTCAATCTGAACCCTTTGAACTCCAATGTTTGTCTCCAAACCTCCAACCTATCATTAACTTTGTTTCGAGTCTCATCAATCAAAATTATGTCATTCGCAAATAACATACAGCATAGGACCTCCTCCTGAATAGATCATGTCAGCTCATCTATCACCAAGGTAAAAAGAAAAGGATTCAGTACAGATCCCTAATGTAGTCCCATCTCAACAAGAAAATGCTCTGAATCACCTCCCACCTTCCTAACCCGAGTCTTGGCTCCAACATATATGTCCTTTATCGCCTAATATACACCATCGGGACACATTTAGCCACCAAAAACCTCCAAAGAACATCCCTCAAAACTTTGTCATAAGTCTTTTCAAGGTCAATTAACACCATATGGAGATCCCTTCTTCTTTCTCTAAATTTCTCCACCAATCTCCACATAATATGGATTGCTTCAGTAGTCGACCGCCCCGACATGAACTCGAACTGATTTTCTGAGATTGACACTCCTCTCTTCACCCTCATCTCCACCAAACTCTCTCAAATCTTTATTGTGTGACTTAACAATTTGATACCCATATAATTATTACAGTTTTGGATATCGCCATTGTTCTTGTACTGTGGAACCATAGTACTACACCTCCATTCATCGGGCATCTTAGCAGTGTTCAAAATAACATTAAATAACTTAGTCAACCACTCTAAACCTTCTTTGTTAGTGCTCTTCAAAAGTCCACCGGAATCTCATCTAGCTTGATCGATCTCCCCCTCCTCATCCTGCTAATAGCATGTCTAACCTCCTCAATCCTAAAACACCTGCAGTACCCAAAATCTCAAAGACTATGAGACTACGCCAAATCACCTAGTACAATGTCTCTGTCTCCTTTTTTATTTAAGAGTCTGTGTAAGTAAGCTTGCCACCTTTGCTTGATAGAGGTCTCATCCACTAACACTTCACCTTCCTCTTCCTTAATACACTTTATTAGATCTAGGTCGCGGGCTTTTCTCTCTCTTGCTTTAGCGAGTCTATACAATCTCTTATCCCCACCTTTTACCTTTAACTCGATATATAAACGTTCAAAAGTTATCGTTTTAGCACTGGTGACCGCCGACTCCACTTCTCTCTTTGCCTTCTTATAGATATCTTTAAGCCTTTTCTTCTCCTCCTCATCCACGCACTCGAACCACTCCGTATAAGAAACCTTCTTGGATTTCACTTTGCATTGTACTTCTCCATTCCACCACCAATCTTCTTGACGACCATGAAAGATTCCTCTTGATACCCCTAGAACCTCAATAGCTGCTTTTCTAATGCAATCAACTGCCATTTCCCACATGTTGTTCACATCCCCGCTACTACTCCAGGCCCCTAAACCAGTCAACTTCTCCCCATCTCCCGATAAAGGGAGGGAGTTAGGCCCCTCCACCTAATCCTCGGTCGGTCATAAAGAGTCTTCTTTCTTCTATCCTCTTAATCTCCAAGTCCATCACCAAAAGCTTATGTTGGGTAGTAATATTCTCACTTGAAATAACATTGCAATCCTTACAAAAGCCTCTATCACCCTTCCAGAGAAGTAG
The DNA here is from genome assembly GCF_947179165.1 of Solanum dulcamara. NCBI lineage: Eukaryota > Viridiplantae > Streptophyta > Magnoliopsida > Solanales > Solanaceae > Solanum > Solanum dulcamara. The sequence goes on along the minus strand of NC_077244.1, from coordinate 13,070,168 downwards.
GTAGTCAATCTGAGTCCTAGCTACCGTGCTACTAAAGGTGACCAATTGATTATCCCTCTTCAAAAAATACGAGTTAGCAATAACCAACTCAAAAGATTTAGCAAACTCCAGAAGAGATACCCCGCCGCCATTCATTTCCTCAAAACCAAAGCCTCTATGGACATCATCAAACCCATCAGAAGTTGTACTGATATGTCCATTGAAATATCCACCAATGAAAATCTTTTCGGTACTCGGTATACCTCTCACTACCTCATCCAAACCCTCTCAAAAGAGCCTTTTGACTTCTTTATCCAGGCCCACATGGGGTGCATATGCACTAACAACGTTCACAATAAGTCAGCCTATAACTAACTTAATAAACATCATCCTATCACTGATCCTCTTTACCTCCACTGCACACTCCCTAAGATTCGTGTCAACTAGAATACATACTCTATTTCTATCTCTTGAGCCTTTTGAGTACCATAATTTAAAACCGTCCAAATTTTGAGCTTTGAAACTTACCCATTTAGTTTCCTGAACACATTCTAAATTAATTTTTTTCCTCTTAAGACTCTTCACTAGCTCTATGGACTTTTCCGTAAGAGACTCTATGTTCCACGATCCTACTCTCAACTTACGAAAACTCGTCTCCCTCTTACCACTATTTTCCCTCGCCTTTAATCCCAATTGAGGACATGATCCTAGTTCACCATTAGTAACCAAAGCCACTAGAACGATATAAACTATAAAGTAAAAATTTGATAACAAATAAATCCAAAAAATACAAGCAACGAGATAATTATTGGCAATATAAAATGTATAATAAAGAGACAACACCCACTAGCTAATAGGAAAATTAAGAACACTAAACACCAAGTGAAGAAGGAAAAATGAAGAACAATAACTAGAACAGTAATGGTAAGAACTAAGAAAGAAGAACAATAATCCAACTATCAGAAAGTGATACTAAAATATAAATGGGAGCACAAATAATCAGTTGAGGAGTGGAAAGATAGAACCTGGCCCGGAGAAAGATGTGACAAAGATTTTGAAGTTCACCAAAAATTTCGCCGGGAGGATCTTACTGGACGTCGCCGGAAATCAATAGATCTAGGCCATATCTGAACAGATATTGAAGTATTCACCGAAAAACAAGCAAAAAGAAAGAAAAAAGAAAAAAAAGAGAAAGAGAAATTGTCGGAGTTGCACCGGAGAAAGAGAGAGAGAAATTGCCGGAGGATTCGCCGGTAGCAGAGAGAGAAATATAGTCTCCGGCAGAGAGGAGTCGCCGGTAGCAAAGGAGTCACCGCCAGAGTGAGAGGAACTTGTCGCCAGTAGCGAGGAGTCGATGGCACAGAGAGAGGAACAACGAAAAAAATGTAAAAAAAAAAATAAGAGCGAAGGATTAGACAGGGTGATATAATTTTATTTTCTTAAAAAAATAAAAATTGTAACATTTTTTTAGGAAAGAGTGGGAGAGGGGTGAAATATGAATTTTTTAAAAATATTTAATATAAAAAAATTTTAAAAATAAAAGGACGGAGATTGTCATGGAGGGGGGAAGTGGTGGAGTGAGTGAGAAAAATAATTTAAATTTTATTTCTTTTCAAAAAATAAATTCTTTTTTAAAGAATAATTTCTTTTTTCGAGATAGAAATACTTTAGTCTTTAACTTTAATAAATATTAATACTTTATTTAATTTTATCAAGTTGGAATATTATGTGACAATGTTTTTTGCAAAATATAGAGAGAGTAAAGATAATGTATTACACACACCACTGAAGTGTGTTTCTCAAACTAATAAGTGATAGTTTAGGTATGATACTCACACTCTCAATAGTTTAGATATGAAATTAAAAAAAATGACATAATTAAGATGTATTTTTAATATTTATTTGTAATAATAATGCTATTCAATTATTAAGAGAACAAATAGGACTAAATTTACCTGATTTAGTTAATGTTGATGTACATATCATATGCAGAATTTATTGTTAAAGATAAACTGATTTGCTATCTTAATTTGGAAAATAATAATGCACATTATTATAAAATAAACTAACTTAACAAAATAAGAAGTAGAGAGTGAGAGAAAATAGAAAGGAGCAGATGGATTTTTTTTGTATGTATATTTACATTTGCAGTGGCTATTTATAACCACTGCAAATGAAGAAAGCAACAAATTGATATAACTTGGTGGGACAAAAGTTAGTTGAGGAGAAACAGTAGAAGAAAAAAAGGGAAAACGTAGAAGGGAAAAGGGGAAGGGAAAGTAACGTCCAATTACATAATACTCCCCTTTGGATGTCCACGTGTAATTAAAAAAAACTTTATAAGAAATAACATACATAGTTATCGTAAACATCCATAAATATTATGCCTCGTTAAAATCTTACTAGGAAAAACCAAGTGGGAAAAAGCCTAGTGAAGAAAAAAGAGTACACACATCTGGTAATACGCTTTGAGTGCTGCCTCATTAAAATACTTTACCAAAAAAAACAGTGGGACAAAACCTTGGTTAAGAAAAAAAGAGTGCAACGCGTATTTTACTCCCTCTGATGAAAACTTCATTTGATAATTTGGAGATGACGCATTCCAATCTTATATCTCAACTTCTCAAAAGTTGATGTTGGTAATGCCTTTGTGAATAAATTTGCAAGATTATCACTAGAACAAACTTTTTATGCATCAATATCACCATTCTTCTGGAGATCATGTGTGAAGAATAATTTTGGTGAAATATGTATCGTTCTATCTCTTTTTATGAAGCCACCTTTCAATTGAGCTATGCACGCGGCATTGTCTTCGAATATAATTTTGGGTACTTTGACATCATTTTCCAGGCCGCATCTTTCTTTAATGAACTGTATCATCGATCTCAACCACACACATTCTCTACTTGCTTTATGAATTGCTATTATTTCAGCATGATTTAAAGAAGTAGAAACAATAGACTGCTTTATAGAGCGCCATGATATAACAATTCCTCCGTGTGTAAATAGATAGCCTATTTGAGATCGAACTTTATGTGGGTCTGATAAATAATCTGCATTTGCATAACCAATAAGGTCTACACAATCTTTGTTGGTATAAAATAAACCCATATCAATAGAACCTTTTAGGTATCGCAAAATATGTTTGATACCATTCCAATGCCTTCGCGTTGGGGATGGACTATACCTCGTCAGCAAATTAACAGAAAATATTATATTAGGCTTGGTTGCGTTAGCAAGGTACATAAGTGCACAAATAGCACTGAGATATGGTACTTCAGGACTAAGAAGTTCTTCATCCTCTTCTGGAGGTCGAAATTGATCCTTTTCCACTTCAAATGATCGAACAACTATTAGAGTACTTAATGAATGTGCTTTGTCCATGTAAAATTATTTTAAGATTTTCTCAATGAGGCAAATTAGTGGAAAAAGATCCCGTCCGTTAATGTTCAATTTGCAGACCTAGATAATTTTTTGTTTTTCCAAGGTCTTTCATCTCAAATTCTTTCTTTAGATATTCAATCGCATTTTGGACTTCTTCAGGGGTTCCAATGAGATTTATGTCATCAACATAAACGGCGAGTATAACAAACTCTGATTCCATTTTCTTAATAAAAATACATGGACAAATGACATTATTTATATAAACTTTATTTATCAAGTACTCACTAAGGCGATTATACCACATACGTCCTGATTGTTTTAGACCATATAATGATCTTTGCAGTTTCATTGAGTACATCTCCCGAGACTTAGTACATGCTTCAAGCAATTTTAATCCTTCTGGGATTTTCATGTAAATTTCATTATCAAGTGAACCATAAATGTAAGCTGTAACTACATTCATTAGATGTATTTCAAGATTTTTATGTACAGCTAAACTGATGAGATATCAAAAAGTTATTCCATCTATAACATGTGAATATGTTTTTTCATAGTTGACTCCGGGTCTTTGAGAGAATCCTTGTGCAACAAGGCGTGCCTTGTATCTTACAATTTAATTTTCTCATTTTGTTTTCGCACAAAAACCCATTTATAGCCAACTGATTTTACACCTTCAGGGGATTGGACTACAGGTCCAAAAACCTAACGTTTAGCAAGTGAGTCTAATTCTGATTGAATGGCCTTTTGCCATTCTGGCCAATCATATCTACGTCGACATTCTTCAACGAAATTAGGCTCAAGACTTTCATTATCTTGTATGAGGTTAATTGCAATATTATATGCAAAAATATTATCCACCGTAATTTTTGATCAATCTAAATTTATCTCACCACCGGTAGAACTTATTAAAAGTTCTTCATTCACTTGAGTCTCCGGTTCACTGATTTCTTCAAGAATATCAGGATTACTCAAATATTGACTTTCTTTGGGGGGTTCTTTTGTAGTATCATTTTTGTTATTCCTTACGCTTCTCTTTGTAGGATTTTTATTCTTTGAACCCAATGATCTACCACGCTTCAGGCATGTTTGAGATTCACAAGCTATGATACTAGTAAATGGTCCTTTTGGGACATCATTCCGAATAGGCACATTTATTGTAGGGATATGTAACTTACTTATCCGTTTCAAATCAGTAAATGCATCTGGCATTTGATTTTCTATGTTCTGTAAGTGGATGATCTTCTAGAACTCCTACTCACATGTGCGGGTATGTGGATCAAAATGAGATAGTGATGAAACCTTCCACACAATTTCTCTTGTGAGGTCCTTTTTCTCTCCCCCTAATGGTGGAAAAATTATTTCATCAAACCGACAATCTGCAAATCGAGAAGTAAATAAGTCTCCTATCAACAGTTCAAGGTAGCGAATTATGAAGGGTGAGTCAAACCCAACATATATGCCCAACCTTCATTAAGGGCCCATCTTTGTACGTTGTGGTGGTGCTACAGGCACGTATACCGCACAACCAAAAATTCCTAGATGGGCTATATTTGGCTCATGACCAAATACTAGTTGTGACAGAGAGTATTTATTATAATGTGTCAGTCTGAGACGTACAAGTGATGCTGTATGTAAGATAGCATGACCCCAAACAGTAATTGACAATTTTGTTTTCGTTAGTAGAGATTTGGTTATCAATTGTAGGCACTTAATAAATGAATCCTCAAGACCATTTTGAGTATGAACATGAGCAACAGAATATTTAATTTTTATCGCAATTGATAAGCAATAATCATCAAAAGCTTGAGATGTAAATTCTTCAGAATTATCAAGGCGAATAGTCTTAATTGGATAATCTGAGAATTGCGCCCTTAATCTTATTATTTATGCTAACATCTTCGCAAATGCCAGGTTGCGAGATGATAAGAGGCATAAATGAGACCATCTAGATGATGTATCTATTAGGACCATAAAATATTTAAATAATTCACTAGGTGGATGAATAAGTCCATATATATCTCCATGTATACGTTCTAAAAAGTCAGGAGATTTGATGCCAACCTTCAGGGTCAATGGTCTTGCAATTAATTTGCCTTGATAACAAACAACGCATGAAAATTCATCATTCGCAAGAATCTTCTGGTTCTTTAACGGATGTCCAGTTGAATTTTCAAGAACTCGTCTTATTATTATTGATCTAAGATGACCTATTCGATCATGCCATAGAACAAATGTATATAGATCAGTAAACTTCTGATTTACGATCATATGTGCTTCAATTGCACTAATTTTTGCATAATATAGGTCAGACGACAAAGTTGGTCCAAAATATATTTCTGGCCTGAGACACTCTTGGTTATACCAAGATATTCAGTATTCATTTCAATTACTATCTCAACATGATATCCATTTTTGCGGATATCTTTAAAACTTAATAAGTTTCTTGGGGATTTAGAAGAGAATAGTGCATCGTCTATAACAATCTTTGGCTCCTTAGGCAGAAATATAGTAGCTCTTCCGGAGCCTTCAATTATTTTTTAATTACTAGAAATTGTAACAACATTTACTTTTCTTCTAAACAAGTTGGAAAATATTCTCTTCTTTTAAAATGGCATGAGTTGTTCCACTATCAATTACACAAATATCCTCGTGATTGATCATTGATCCAATTTTTTTTGAGGCATATCCATATTTTTCTTCAAAAAGAAATGAAGTAAATATTATAATTAAAATATGGCTTATTACACAAATTTTATTTATTTACATAGATTAAAAAAATAAAAGGCCAAACCCATCGGTGGCCCCCTAAAATTGGCACCAACTTTCACTTAAACACCTAAACTAGACTTTGTTCATTTTAGACATCTCAAGTAAGGCTCCGATGTGTCATTTTGATACTTTTTTGATAATCACCAAAATATATTAAGTGTGTGTAATACACTCGCCTGACGTGTAAAAAATGACCAATAATTTGATGACACATGACATTTTTTATCCAAATAATAATTTTTTTTAAAAATAAAAATTAACAACTATTATCTAAAGATAAAAAACAAATATAAATCAAATCTAGCAATTGTTAGCCTCTAATGACTTCAATTCTTCGAAAATCTCTGCAAAATCAATTTCTATCAGCCGCAAGAATCACCACAATCCTCAACTCTAAACCTACACCTACATCACCTATGTTCCATCATCCTTCTTCTAGTAGGATTAGTCAAATCCCATGTTTTCTTCAAGGAGGAACATCGGATTCGAAACCGAATGTCGGGTTTTACCCAAGCATTTCTTTTGGGCATTTCCTAAATCCATTTTCTCAAAATGGATTGATTTCATCTGAGGAATATAACATTGTTGATGACGAGTCACATAAGATTTGGGCTGATAGTGTGAAGAAGAAGAGGAAGAAGATGATGAACAAACACAAGTTGAAGAAGTTAAGGAAGAGCCTAAGGAGGGAGACATAGTGTATCTGACACTGTGTCATCGATGAGGAACTTGTTATTGAGGCTGCATTTTGTCATGTTTAGCTTTTGTGAATCTCTTTCTGGCACAATGTCCATTTTTTCAATTTGAAATGCTGGAAAGCTGTAATTTTCATTTGGTCTATAGACAATTTTGGGAGAAGACATTGCAGAACCAAGTTTTAGGAAAAACAAATATAAATCAAATTGGATCAAAAAATTCGATGAACCTTCATTTTTTCCAGCAAGATTAATACAAATCTAAAATTATTTTCTTTGAAATTGTTAAAGAATTCAAACCTTAAAGAACCCACAACAAAATTCGAAGTCGAATTAAAAAACAAATCAGCTATTCTCCAATTTCTCAGATTTGTAAAAACAACTTCAACAATACAAGTAGTAATCTTTGAACCCAAACTTGGCTTTTTGATGAATCAAGAGGCTTAGTGAATATGTGAACAAATCTATCAACGATTCTTGAATCTTCTGGAGAGATTGAGGGAGGGGAATTTATGGGTTTTGGGCAAATGGGTGTTGAAGAAAATGGAGAAAGATTGTGTTTTATAAAAGAAGAACATGCAATGAAAAAGAAGAAGAAGAAATGAAGAAGAAATGATGGTAAAAATGAAGAAGAAGAAGAACAAAAAAAATTTTTTAAAGAAAAAAATATTTTTCACGCGCTTAAAATGGTTGCAGCACACGCAATGTGCCAAGTCAGCACAAAGTGTCAAAATGACACATCGAAACCTTACTTGAAGTGTCTAAAATGAACAAAGCCCAATTTAGGTGTTTAAGTGAAAGTTGGTGTCAACTTTAGGAGGCCACCGATGGATTTGACCAAAATAAAAACATATTATTTAGTACATACAAAAAAAATTATTTAAATATTATCAGAATTATCGATATTCATATTTTCTTCAGGGAAATTGAAGAAATCATCTACATTCAGATGCATAGGCTCAATATTATCTTCATAGATAAAGTTTGTCTCTGAATATTTTTTTCCCTCTTCAAGGATGCCTGATATAGCTGAACTAGACGTTTTGATGATCGGCAAGTCCGCGACGAGTGTCCCATACCTCCACATCTATGACATATACTTTTTGAATTTTTTTTGGTAAAACTTTTGGCTTTTCACTCTTTTTTTGTACTGCTGATCATTTCTCGATGCCAACCGAGCATCATGATTATAATTTCTTCTTCAACCCTGACTACGACCACGACTGGGGCCATACCTCTTTCTCGTTGGTTATAATTTGCTTGATTCACTTCAGAGAGTGGCAAAGAATCAATGGACCGAATATCATAATTTTTCATTAATAGTTCGCTGTGACGTTCAACAATAACAATGTGAGAAAGTAATTCAAAATATTTTTTAAACCTCTTTTTGCAATATTGCTCTTGCAGGAGCATATTTGCGGATGAAAATGTGGAATATGTTTTTTCAAGTTTATCTTGTTCAATGATTTCTTCTCCACATAAATTTAACTGAGTTATAATTCTAAACAAGGTAGAATTATATTCAGTTATATTTTTGAAATCTATTAATCTCAGATTTAACCAATCATGACGTGCCTGAGGAAGAATGACCAACTTCAGGTGGTCAGATCTTTCTTTTAGATTTTTCCACAATTTAAGGGGATCATTTAATTTAAGGTACTGTAATTTTAATCCCTCCTCAAGATGGTGGCTGAGAAATATCATGATTTTGGCACGGTCTTGACTAGATGTCGTATTGTCATCTTTGATGGTGTCTGCCAGACCCATCAATTCTAAATATATTTCGACATCTAGTGCCCATGATGAGTAGCCTTTTCCAGATACGTCAAGAACAACAAATTCAAGTTTAGAAATATTAGACATTTTAAGAAAATAAAATTCTTACCCTTTTTGTTACCTTTTTAAAAATATAGCTCAAAGCGATGAAGACTCGTGTTGATAATGTGTTATAAAATAAACTAACTTAACAAAATAAAAAGTAGAGAGTAAGAAAATAGAAAGGAGCAGATGAATTTTTTTTGTATGTATATTTACATTTACAGTGACTATTTATAACCACTGCAAATGAAGAAAGTGACAAATTGATATAAGTTGATTTCTCAACTTAGTGCGACAAAAGTTAGCGGAGGAGAAAAAATAGAAGAAAAAGAGGAAAAACGTACAAGGGAAATGGGGAAGGGAAAGTGACATCTAATTACATAATACACATCACATATAGTATTTGTCTAAAACATCATTCTCATGGGCAGACTGCAGTGTGGGGCCTGTTCCTGATTAGAAAAGAAGACATGAAATATCTCACTGAACAGAGTTGTTGGCTAATGAGAGAATGAAAAAGCTAGCTTTGCTCATTGAACAGAGCTAGTTGCACAAAGCTGTTACCTAACGAGAGAGATTTGATTGATGAGACCACTAGCGATGCAATAGTTGGGGGTGTTTTACCTCGGATCTATTCTACGTGAACCTGAATTAGCCAGACCAACAGGTGGGGCGAGAGAGATTTCATTGAAGGGAGTTTCTTACATGACATGGATATCATACCTTCCATAGCCTTGCAACTGTTGAAAAATAGCTATGAAAAATTTCAAGACTTTTACAGTTGTAAAAAGCCATAGCTCATTAATATCTTTGTAAAATGTACCAAGAAAAATCTGTGCCAGTTCAAAATCAATTAGAACCATGTTATAACTACAAACTATTACAAGTGTCTCTACATTGTGGTGAATGCTAAAACAAGAAAAGGAAAGTAATTGAAGATTACACACCCTTTTGGTATGGAAAAAACAATAAGTCAGGTCAAACAGATATGGATTTGTCAGGCATGGAAGTTTAGCACAAATGGAAACTAAACAAAGCACCCCCACAATAGTTCTATGGATAGGGCTTTCAAGATTGCAAACTAACTTCCAGAAATAACAAAACCATAAACATAGAAGAACACAATACCATGAAACCAGAAAGCTCCCAAAAAAAGAATTCAAACTTATCTATCTCAATCTTGTGGCAACTCCATCTTCAAATCACATCAGGATGAACTTTGAAGGAGTAGGATGGCTCTAAAAAGCCTTCTTCAATTCATCAATCCACCTAAATCAAACTCAATCCGTTCACAATCACATCAATCAACTACGACTTAATCCAAAAATTAGTTATCTCCGGCTTTTTAAGTCCTCTGCATTTCATTATATTCTGGTTCTTTAGTACATTATTCATAAATCATCACACTCACATATAAATCCAAAACTTCATGTATAGTTACGTGCTTCAGGACCAGTAATTCTTTGCGAAACATCGGCTGAATCATATTCACAAGCACATGAAAAACATAAAAGGCAAACGAATAAATATAGCTAAAATGCATCAAATTAATATTCCTTTTCTGAACAAAACTATGCATTACTGATTAGAACAAACAAAAAACACATGTAAACGTTCAAAATTCCCTTAATTGGAAGCTTCTTTTATCATCTTCCTAATACTGAGTCAAATTCAGCCATCTAAAACGGAAATAGAACCACCAAAAGATCGTGAAACGAAAACCGAAATTAAAAAGAAAAAAGATAAATTTTCCTGTATGAAGGGAGTTCCAAAATCACCATGATCCGAAATCAAGGATCCAAACCCGAATAATCAGGCTCCGGAGCCAGATCGGTAGCGGTAGAATTTACCGAGGACATGGAGAGTAGTAACGAATCCGATGAAGCAAAGGCTCATCACAAGGACAACAGTCGGGCTGATCTTCAGACCTGGAGAATCATCGGTATAGAAACGGAGCATATTGCTAGCGTTGCCGGAGCCTACTACGGCGTTACCACCACCGCCAGTGGAGGAAGAAGAACCGAGCCTGCGTCGGCGCATACCAGCTGTAGCGGCGGCGGAACCACGGGGTGCCGCGGTACCTGGGCGGTTTGTGGGGGAGGAGGTGGATTGGGAAGAAGTGCCTCGCGCCATTATTTGGGTAAAATTGGTTATGGGGAGAAATTAAAGTGTTGAAGAGTGATTATTAGGATGAAATTTGAGGGAATTAAAGAGAAGGGTGAAAGTGTAATTAATGGGAAAATTAGGGGCTGTTTAAATGACGTGTCTGTTTTGATTAGTTTTGGCTGGTGGTTACGTGGATAAACATGAGTGAATGGTGCACAACAAAACAAGACACTGCGGGTGGTTTACTAGATACCATGGCTCAATAAATATTACTGTCTGTCTATATGATATAGATAAAATATGAAAAGCCATCTAAATTTTTATATAATTTTTAAATATTTTAAGTTATCATTTACTGTAATTTGTAATTTTAAATAATATGTATTATATTTTTGGTTTCAATTTATGTACCACATAGAGAATTTCAAGAGCCAATCATCTTTTTATATGTCATGCAAATATTTTAAGTTATTAATTATTTATAGTTATATTTATGTTATTTTTAAATAATATATATTACTTCTTTTATTTTAATTTATATGAGATTGATAGAATTTCGAAAGTCTATTGAATTTGTTCTATGTCTTTTAATTATTTTAAATTGTTAATTATCATAATTTTTTTTTTATATATATATATATATAAATAAATTAAAACAGAAAAAATGCGTTAATATGATAAATGCCCTCGGTTAGAAGCAGACACATAAACAAGAAGGTGATTCTTACAACCTCTTTTATATAGAAGTAACAAGAATTTATATCTATATTTATATTATATTAAAAACATGATCGTTGAAATTTTAATTAATTTTTTTATCCTTTATCAAAAGATTTTTTAATAAAAAAATACTTGAAAATTGACTAAAATTTACATCTAATTATATTAAAAATGTAACCTTTAATACTTCAAAATCAATTACAATATTATTAACTTATAGTTCTGTCTTTATTAAATCAACTAACGATCCCTTTTCTTTTCCTTATTACAAATTTTGACCACTCCCTTTACATTTTTAATTTTTAAGTATAACTTGTTATATTCGAGTTTTGATAATTTAACAAACTACAGAACTTGGTAGAGGGACCTGGTTCCATGAATAACATCTGTCCATGACATAATGAGGAATAACTGTAAAAGTTATCATCACCTGCTCTGGTTGGTGGACACAACAAAGGACAACAGACTCAGCCAATAGGATTGCACTAGGTTGTTTTGTCTATACTTTATTATACACTCTTTGACAAGAAACAACCTAATTTTTGCATAACGATTTTTGAAGAGCAAAAGTCATTCTCTCTCAAGGAAGAACAAGTTCACAAGAACAACAAGAGACCTGATAGAGTTATTCAGAGAAAAGTCTTTAGTTGCTTCTTAGTGAGTTGTATTTTGAGTCCTAACAGTGTAAGATTTATTCCTGTGTTATAAATGAATATAATTCACTTTATTTTTGATTCTGAGTTCATCGAGTTCATGTCTGCAGTTACAAGTCCCTTTTACGAGTTGTAGGAAATGGTTCGTGCAATGGGCCTAAGACTGGGTCTTAGGACCTCTTTCACGGACACTTCCTACGATTCGTAGAAATTTCTGCAGGCCGTAAAAGCCATCGGTAGAAAGATCTCAATAAATTTAAAATTTCACTAAACTAGAAGTGACCTACGAGTCCGCTTCTACAGGCCGTAGATGACACTCGTAACGGTCTTCTGATCAACAACTAAGCTTTTTCTCGGGACTCTTTGAACCGATCTAAGTTGGAATATTTTGGGGTGTTACAATTACCTTCCATTCTATTTTTATATTGTCAAGGGACCTAGTCCATTAACTTGTAGTGGACTCATACAAGCCATCAATTAGTATCAGAGCATGAACTCTCTATCCGATTAACACTAAGAGAGGATCCTGCTCAAAATGGTTGCTTCACCAAACTTGGAAGAGGGACAGTCCACCACCAGACCACCCCTCTGATTCAACGATCAGTACCATGGGTTGTGGAAAACTAGGATGCACGATAACATCATGGTTGAAGGTAGTGAACTTTGGGACATCATTCTTGATGAACCTCATGTTCCCATGAATGAACTTAAGAAAGGAGAAGTGACCTTAGTTGGTCCAATAAATTCGAATAGAATACAATGAAGCTGATAAAAAAAGATAGAGAAAAACTACCGGGCTAAGAAGCTATTGGTTTGTGGTATAGGACCAGATGAATACAATCGGATCTTAGTTGTGAAACTGCTAAAAGATCTAGAATAGATTGAAAACAACTCATGAAAGTACGAGTAAAGTGAAGGAGTTTAAAGTGCACATGTTTACCACTCAATATAAGAACTTCACTATGAAAGAAGGTGAAACCATATAAGAGATGCATAATAGGTTTACCTTCATTACCACTGAACTGAGATGTCTTGGTTAGGCTATACATCCATGAAAAATAAGTAAGGAAAATTCTGAGAATCCTTCTAAAGTCTTGGGATAGCAAAGTCAATGCTATAACTAAGGCTAGGGACTTGAAAACTCTGGCCATGGATGAGTTGATTGGTAACCTTCAAATTCATGAGTTGAACAAGAAGCAAGATAACTTCAGGAAAGAACTGAGAAAAGAGAAAACTCTGGCCCTTAAGGTTTCTCAAGGTGAACAAAGTAAAGAAGACGAAGATATGGCCAACTTGACTCGGAGATATCAAAAGGTTGTGAGAAGAAATGACGAGTTCATAAAGACAGAAATCTCCAACAAATCCATAAATACAAATGATTTATGTCACAAATGTGAAAAACCTGGGCATTACCAATGCATAAGGTAGAATACAAAGACTATGCCAAAGTTGTAGGAGACAAAGAAAAATAAAGGAACTAGATCCTAGACAAGTTCAAAAGAAGAGTTTCTGTTGATTATGTACTCAAAATGGCTCTAGCTACATCGGGAGAAATGTCAAGTGACTCAGATGAACCCAGTCAGCCTGAGGATGTCTTTATGATGGTGTTAAAAGATGATGAAGATGTGTTTGGTTCTCTATTTTCCTTGATGGCAAAATCAGAAGATGAACCTGATGGAAAGGTAACTTTGCTTGATGTCACAGAAAATCGGGATATTTACTATATTAAAAAACTAAAAAAAATTGTTAGTGTCTTGATTGACTCAGTTTGAGAGTTAACTGCTGAAAAAAGATTTTCTAAACAATAATATAGACATCTTAAGAGAATTTTTTCTACTCTCCCCAATCTTTACTTTATGCCACGCTAACTCCCGTTTTGTCATAAGGTGTGGAATTAGACCAAGGGGAATCTCTATAGGAACTAGTCCTTTATATTTCGCAAAAGGACAGAGACATTTTCCAACCAGAAAGCAAAGTTTCCACTGATGGTATACTTAGTGTAAGAGAGCTCTAAGATCACATCTTTGGAATAAAATCTAGTTAGAAAAGGAAATCCAATTAGGTATAAGCTTCCCATGAGCATCATGTCATAGGTAAAAGGGAAATCAATCATAAGGGAGAGGCTAGTAGAGTAGAGCTAGAACTTGAAGAAAGCTTTAAAAAAAACCTCTGAACTGAAATTATCCATGTCCTTGGAGAGAAATCTTCACTTAGAAAAGGACATGGTCTAGGTTAAGGAGGAATTAAATAAATCTCTTAAATGCATCACTTTCTCCAAAATATTGATAAATATGACTAATCAGGGATACAACAACAGAAAGGGTCTAGGATGCCTAAAGTTAGATCCTCCCTATAATCCTCATAGAAAATATATTTTTGTCTCTAATAATATGTTGTGTATTCACTGTGATTGAAATGGACACCTTAAGAAAGATTATAATGCTTGGAAAAGAACAAAAAATAATTTGTTAAAGTAATCTAAGCAGAAAGAAAATTTTAAAAGGGGACCTGGTCTCAATATTAAAATGAGAAAGCAAAAGTTGCTTTTCTGGACCAAAAGGCTCTGATTACACCATTGTTTGATTCTTAGAAGCTCAAACTTAAATGGTTTTCCAAGGCTAATAAGTGATTTGTCATGCAGGTAAGAGGAGGAGTATGCAGTCAGTGTTGGTTCATGGACAGTGAACACTCAAAGCATATGGCTGGAAAAACTAAAAAATTCCTCTCACTCAAGTCACTCTAAGGTGGAGGTGTCTAGATTGTAAATGGAAGAAAAGGTTTACTTACTTGGTGTAGGAATAATTGAAAAATCATTGGAACACTCGATTGAAGACGTGTACTATATCAGTGAATTGAGTTATAGTCTGCTCAATGTATCACACATTTGTGATAAGAAAACTAAAATCAAATTTTGATTAGAAGAATGCATTGTTACAAATCTGACATCTCAGAATGTAATTTTGACTACAAAAAGATGTAAAAATATATATGTGGCTGATTTGGACACTATTCATGAAGATGATCTTACTTATCTTAGTGCCCAAAGTGAAAATACAGATTATAGCACAGAAGACTTGGTCATGTAAGTACTTCTCTTCTGATCAAACTTGTGACAAGGGACCTAGTTCGTGAACTACCAAATTTGCAGATGACAAAGTTTGTATCAAAGGAAAGCAAACCAGGTCTTCGTTCAAACAGAAGAAGCAAGTAAGCACTATCAGACCCCTTGAACTGCTTCACATGGATCTTTATGGCCCCGTAAAGATTCAAAGTAGGAAAAAATAAAGTATACCTTTGTGATCATAGATGATTTCTCAAGATTCACCTAAAATATGTTCTTGAAGTCTAAGGATGAAAATTGTGATGTGCTAATGGTATTTGCAAAGATGATTCACACGAAGCTGATCTACAAGATTGTAGGGATTTAGGTCGGACCATGACACTGAATTTGAAAATGCTAGAGTTGAAAGCTTCTGTGCTGAAATGAAATACGCCACAACTTCTCAGCTCCCAGAACTCCTCAACAAAACAGTATGGTGGAAAGAAAGAATAGAACCTTAATTGACATTTCTAGAACCAAGCTGATAGATTTCGTTCTCCTAAAGAACTTCAAGGCTTAAGTAGTGAATACTACTTGTTATGTCACCAATCATTGTCTATTCAAATAGATCCTCAATAAAAATCCCCATGAGCTGTTGAATAATCGAAAGCCTAAATTGAGCCATCTTAAGGCTTTTGGTTGCAAATACTTTGTTCTCAATAGTGAAAAGGATGATTTTAGAAAATTTGATAGCAAGAGTAATAAAGGGGTGTTTGTAGGATACTCGTCTACTAGCAAGGCTTACAGAGTTTATAATAAAAGAACACTATGCATTGAAAAAAGTGTACATGTTATCTTTAATGAATTCAGAGGAATTTAGAATCTGAGAGACAAGGATGATTCAGAAATTGAATAGCTACTTTAAATTTAGAGGGATAGGCTCATAAAGAAGTTGCTGGTGACAATCTGACTTAGGAAGCTGATAATATTGAAAAGGCTGACAAAGACAAGGAACCTGAGGAGGGACATGGTCGGCAACACAATTCTGAGGAAAATGATCAAGTTCAGCATAAAGCTACAAATTCTTTGAATAACGATGCAAGAGTATATCAGACTCAAGAACTTATAAGAAATCCAGGATGGAAGCACAAGGTATCTCATCCTCTGGATAACCTTATTTCATCTCTACATTTTGAAATGTACACTAGATCTAAAAAAAGAAATTTAGTTGCATTTTCAACTATTTATCAACCATTGAACCAAAAAATGTGAAGGAGGCATTAAAGGATTCTGACTGGGTGAACTCTATGCAAGAAGAAATGCACCAATTTGAATGAAGCAAGGTATGACACCTGGTCCCCAAACCCTAGAACTATCATAAAAAATAGGTGGATGTACAGAAACAAGCTGGATGAACATGGTGTCATTATAAGAAACAAATCAAGGTTGGTTATTCATGGATGTAATCAAGAACATGGGATTGATTATGATAAAATATTTGCTCCGGTAGAATATTAATTGCATTTGCTTTATGTAAGGATTTCAAACTATTTCAAATGGATGTGAAAAGTGATTTTATGAATGGATATTGGAATAAAGAAGTGTATGTCAAGAAGCCTCCTAGTTTTGAAGATATTGATCAACTAAATCATGTGCTCAAGATGAACACCATATGGACTGAAATAGGCTCCTAGAGCTTGGTATGAGAGATTGTCAAAACTCCTTCTTAACAATGGTTTCAAACGAGGGAAAATTGATAACCCTATGTTCTTAAAGTCACGATAAAAGGACTTGCTCATTTTAAAAGTATATGTAGATAATATCAGCTTTGGAGCAATATCTGATTCTCTTTGCAAAGAGTTTGCTACACTTATGGGGAGTGGATTTGAGATAAGCATGATGGGTGAACTTAGATTCTTTCTGGGGTTACAAATTAAGTAGTCCCCACATGGGACTTCTATATTCCAAGAAAAGTACATCAAGGATCTTTTGAAGAAATTCCATATGCTTGATGCAAAGACAATAGACACTCCGATGGAAACTAACTCAAAGCTTGATATTGATGGACCTGGTCTCAAAGTAAATAAAAACACGTATAGAAGAATTATTGGGTCTCTTATTTATATGATATCAAGTAGGCTTGAATTATATTCAGTGTTGGAATGTGTGCAATGGTTCAAACTTGTCCTAAAGAGTCTCATTTGAAAGCGGCGAAAAGAATTTTGAGATACTTAAAAGGAAGTGGGGACCTGGTCCTATAATATCCTTCTAGAGATTCTTTTGACCTAGTTGGATACACTAATGTAGATTATATAGGGTACCTGGTTGATAGAAAAAGTACTTCATAAATGGTTCATTTCTTGGTTCATCTCTCATTTCTTGGGGAACAAAAAAGCAATATTCAGTTTCTCTTTCCACAGTTGAGGCAAAGTATGTAGCAACTTCATCTTGTTGTGCACAACTCCTATTGATTAAACAACAAATTGAATATTTTGGAGTAGTTTCTCACACTATTCCTCTTTTATGTGACAATACTAGTGCTCTTAATTTGACTAAAAATCCAGTTTAACATAAAAGAACTAAGCATATTGATGTGAGACATCATTTTCTGAGGGATAATGTTGAGAAGGCTAACATTTGCATACAATTTTGCAAAATTATAGATCATATTACTGATATCTTTACAAAGGCCCTGATCAGGGATCAGTTTGAGAGGAATTAAATGCAGTTGGGAATGATCAAGCTCAACTAGCAAACCCAACTTGATGCATTTAACCTCCACATTGACTATGCTTAGGGATCAGGTATCCTTGTTGTTTATCATGGTTGTTTGGTATAAATTCAATCTTATATCTTTTGTACATATACACACATGGTAGGCTTGCTGAAGCAAAAAGAGGTGAAAGGGAAGGACTGGGCAAATGTTATTCAACAACTAGAGAGGGAACTGATCCCGTCTCAAAGGTTAGTGTTCTTAGCACTACTTTTGAATTACCTATAAGAACCATTGAAATTGCCACGTGTTTGTCATCCGATTTATGAAACATTGTCACGTCATCGAAACCTAAAAGACACCTCTTATAAGGGACCATACACATCACCTCAACCTAGTTTAAAATCAACCACCCCTTGCATCTCTCTTCATTTCTTCTTTCTCTCTTAAACCAAAAAAAGAAATTCAAATTGAAAGAAATCATATCCCAAACTTCCACTCCCTCTGACAGAATCACCAATACTGGTAATAAAACTTTAACCTCGCTTAAAATTGATCGATCTACATAACATTCTCTTCCCTCCACTCCTGTTCATTTACCCATTATTAATGAGGAGTTTAAAACTCCAGATACAGAAGTCATTATAAGTCCCAGTGATGATCCTGTGACAAACTCGTATCTATTCATCACCTCCAACTTCTCCCTTAAAGCCTGAAATTCCAGTATGTTCTTTGACTCTTGTTCTTTGTCTTTCTCAAGGGTCTTTCCTAAATTTCTCTACTCATTTGGAGGCTCAGTCTATGCTCAAAATTTGTGAAACAGAACCTGCAGTTGAAAATGTGTCTAATTCCCAACCTAGTCCGATTTCTTCAACTATGTCTAAGTGATCTTTTGATGGTGACCTGCCTGAAGAACTAGTGGCTGGGTTTAATATTCTAGCAGTAGGTAATGGGTGGTGCAAAGTCTAAAAAAAATGAAAGGTGATGATATTAAACATCTATTCTCAAATTTGAAGGTTAATTCACTAGATCCACCTATTGTGCAATCAAAGTTATTTTTTATCAGACTCCTAGAATTGAGTTTCCTTAAGTTCCTATTTAAGAAGAGTAGGATGAAGAAGATGAGGTACCTTTGGTATGGAGAGTTCAGAAAAAAGAGAGGGGATGTTGCTTCTGAAACCTCAAAAGTTGTCAAAAGCTATGCCACACGAGGAACCCAAAAGAAATTGATGAGTGATGCGGTGGATGCCAACAAAGTGAAAACACCAAAGAATAGGAAGAATTGAACCAAAGAAGTAGTTGATGAGGATTTAATCTTTCAAGAAAATCTAATTGATGTATCCAAAAAAAGTGCAAGTGAAATTGAGTCTGACAATGTTGTAGTTGTAGTTGAGAAGAGAAGGAAAGAAACACTGGCCACAAAGCCTGTGAAGGGAAAGAGAATGAAGAAATCAAGGACTGAGAAGAAGGAGAAGGTTGAAATTGTAAAAAAAAAGGACTGAAACTGCAAAACCTAGTTCATAGCCTGAAAAGGGGCCAGGTTCAACTTCTAAGAAAAAAAAACTCAAGAAAGTGCTGAACAAGACTCTAAGACTGCATATTCTAAAGTCGAAAAAGTTCTAAGTGGAAGGGAACTCGATCCTGATTTTAAGGAAAGATTAGGGATGAGGGACCTGATCTATGCGGCTGAACTCCAAAATTGAACTCACCTATTTGTGTGGCCTCTACTTTAAATGAGAAGAAAGTGCAAGAATTCTATTACAACATAGAGTTCATAAAGGGTAACAATTTGAACACTAAAGTAAGTGGAATTATGCTTCACTTATGTGAGGAGATCTTAGGGGAGATTCTAAAGGTGCCTAGGGAAGGGGTTGTGTTTGTTGAAAAATACTCCCCTACACCCAATTTTCTTTTAAAAGCAGGTAAATTCTCCGATCTTAGCCGTGCTGGTATTTTTAAGAAGTTCCTAAAAGAGCAATACCATTTGTACTTTGAGTTTATAAACAAAGTGTTCTTGCCTAGATTATAAAAGACAACAATGACTTCATCTGCGGACCTATTCTTCATGGAGTCTCTGAGTAAATTTGAGGCCATTAATCTCCTTGCTACTATAATGGAACACATATACAAGACCATGACTATCAAGGATGGTCTGTATGGTATGGGTTATAGCTATCTACTGAATTGGGCGTTTTGTCATTTTGGGATTGAGTTAGGAAAGGAAGAGAAAGGAACAATCAAACAAGATTTCTCTTAAACTACTCTTCTTGAATGTGAGTATGTTGATGGTAGAATAGGAAATAAGGCCAAGTTACAAGTCTCTGTTCCCTTGGAGTATCAAGAGAAATTAAGGCATGAGCTTGAGAAAATGACTGTAGCTTTGGCTATTAGAGATGCAGAAATTGCTAGGCTTAATGCACAAATGCTGCTGGCATATGCAGAGAGAGCTAGTGAGCTAGTGCAGGTGAAATTGTGGCTCTGAAGGCCTGAATGAAAGTCTCATGTAAGACCCTGAAAGTAGAAAAGTCAAAATGAAAGAAACTTCCAAGAAAATAAACTTTCCCAGAGTTTAGGACTAGGCCTATAAGTCGTAGAGACTCCTACAGGTCGTTAGAGTGGATCGTAGGAATGATATTGAGGTTAAAAAGTTGACTAGGTTTGGAGCTGAATTTACGAGTCAAGTTGACGACTCATAAGAATGGTGATGACTTGTAGAGTGATCGTAGAGTTGATATCTTATTTTGTGAAATTGACAAGCCTCAGTACTTTTGAAATGACTCAACATGATGAGTTGTAGGATGAGTTAAGAGTCATGGAAGGGACTCGTAGGATTGGGTCTTGATTTCTAATTTTTGACTAAGTGAAAGGGAAATTAATGAGTCATTTGTACGACTCATAGATGAGTCAATAACTCATAAGGATGAGTCATAGGGATAAAGTTTTATTCCAGTAGCCTATGATTTTGGAGCACTGCTTTGACGACTCATATTGACGACCCGTAGACTAAATGACGAGTCGTAGAAGCCATCTATTATATTATAAAAGGGTGATTCTTAATGGTGTATAGATGTTAAGGTCAATTATTAAGTGTCGGAATAGATTTGGAGATGTTTTAAGGTCACAAGAATCTTTTAGCACAAAGTCGAGTTGAAAGCTTTCTTACCGATTGAGTTACGATAAATGATTTTACTTGGGTAAAATTTAAATGATCATATATCCTATAATATAACAAATTAGGTATCCCATGACCTATCAAATTGAATTTCTTTGAGAACTCTTTCCAACGCCACTAAGTTTGCCTCTTTTGGAGTTCGAAGTAAAAAGTTATGACTAGTTTACTAGAGGCTGCCAGATCATATAAAGATTACAACTCGACTCTACGACCCATAGAGTCTTCTACGAGTCGTAGAAGTCAACTTCTCAGAAAAATCCTGCATGACTTCTAGGGCTATTTTGGTCCTTTCCCAAGCCTTTTAACCCTATCCTAAGTCGATTTGGGCATTTTGAAGGAATATATCATTCCTCTAACTAGTTTTGCCCTCATAATATCCTATCAAGACTCTCTTCTTCTCCTACAAGACTCCATTGAAAGATCAACCAGGGTTGTAATTCTTCCACCAATTTTCAAGCTTCAATAAAGGAATCCACCCAAGGTATGTGGAAATTTATCCATGGGTTCTTTTCACCCATAGAGTCCCAAGATTTTCTTAAAATATCTCCTTCGATTTCATTAGTTTCTAATCCTAGTTTTGATGAATTGCATTGGGCTGTTTCTATTTTATTTTTAATTGTTATCAATGATCATTATAAATATGATTTTACATTTATTACATGATTTCAAGTTGGATTATGAATGTCCATACATAATGCTATTTTCAATGGCGATTTTCATGAATTATAATTAATTTCAAAGGGTTTTTCAATGAAGGCTTTTTATAAATGATGTTTGAGACTTATGGAAGTTTGGTGAAGATTATAAATGATGATTTCAATGAGTTTTCTATAAATTTCCTATATTGATCTTTAGGATTATGATATGAATTATGGGTATATTCAATGTTACTTCAAATTGATGTCATCTTCATAAAATATGTGTGGGTTGATATTAAATATATGGTCATGCATGATTTTCATCAAATTCTATGATGTCAAGTCAAGTGATTATGTATGCATGTTTCACCAATGTTACAAGTATAAGCTATGATCTTGAGTTCCAAGTTATATTCAATGAAAGCTTTATGAATGTTTGACAAGGTCTGCGAATGAGTTTAAAGGTGCTTTTTGCAAAGAAGTTTTAGGAATGGCAATTTTATAATGTTCAAGCAAGTTAATGATAGGGTGAGTTAAGGCCCTAAAGATGTTTTACGAATAAATATATGTAATGATGGAATGTCTATATTCACATTACATGAGATAAAGTTAAAGAGCTATTCTATGATTATGTTCTTATGAAGAGTGGACGGGTAGTATATATGTCCCCTCCCACATGATGTGGACCTTATGTCTTATGGTTTCTCTATTCCGTTGAGAGTTTACCTAGAACCAAGTGGACTTTGGGATAGACATTCTCTTCCATAGTAAATAAAAAAGACCTATAAAAAGATCCCATTTTCCCATAACTATGTGCCACTGTAGGATAAAGGATCACCCATAGAAGAGGCTTGATTCCTTTGAGGGTCACCCGTAGAAGAGGATCGATACTTCATTTAGCTTAGTGGATCCACTTAGACATGACGGAGTCTACCTTGGCAAGTAGTCTCCCATTTTATTCTGGTGTAGGAGTAACATCAGAATTCCATGTTATAGCTCATATGGTTTATGTTGGTTAACGGTCTCTCTCACAAAGGTCCAACGTACGTCCCTCTCTTAATGTTTAAGGTATTTATTACTATATCTAATATGTCTCTCATAAAGTGTGTTCTCTCACTCGTGGTTTTACGACTCTCAATATGATTTAAGATCCTTACTACTACTTATGAACTTGAAAGCTCTTTTATCTCATTATAACTTATGACTATCCATGTATTGTGCAAGTCCTCTTCATAAGATTGCATTATGGTTGAAAATGACATTAGCCTTACTCATGATTCATTATTACGTGTAAATGGTCTACTTATTATATGATCTAGCCTTGATCAAACATCATTGCTTTTATGTCATGTATTGCATTGCTCATATACTTAGTACATTCAAACTACTTACGCATACTTTTGCTTGCCTACATTGTGTTATAATGTAGGGCTTGGCGATCACTCTACACACTCTCGTGGCTACATAGGAGACTCGTTCACTTGATTTGTTAAGTCCTCATGCTTCAGGGACTACCTATCGAGCTTTTATTTTCTTGCTACTTCTAGACTATGTTATCATTTTGAGACATTCTCTTCTTGTTTGGGGAGCTAGTAGCTTGTTCTATGCCCCCACATATGTTAGTATGATAGAGACGTGTTTAGACATAGAGTTGATGTAGTCCCTTTGGGCATATGACTTGAGATTTCATTTTATTTCTAGACTTCCATCTTTGAGATTTTTCTTTCGCTTATTTTTATGATGTTTTATCTTACCTTATGAATGCGATGTATGCTAAGAGGCTTGGTCGGGATCCTTTGGATTTCCGATCTCCGTGTCACGGCTAGGCCCTAGTCTGGGTCTTGACATCTCAATGCTGAGGTTAAGCCTCTCACCCAACCGTTGCTTCAAGCTCATACCAGGGGAAATACTAGAATGACCCAACTACTCCAATCCTTACTCCCAAGACTCTTCCAACCTAATCTCCTATAATTCCCAATCCTTTTGTTCTGTATTTCCTTATTCTGTTGGAAATTTAATTGGTTTTGTTTGTAACCTATTGCAGCGTGTTGAATTGCTATTCTCTTTTATTAATGAATGCATTTACTTTGTATCTATTGTCTCGACTCTTTACCCTTCTGCAACTTTATTCTTGTTAAGTGTTTTCCAAGTGGTCATGATTTTTTCCTAATTGCATGATATTGGCTTGGTTTACTGTAACTCTTCTTTATAATGCCAAAAGGGGGAAGAGTGTAGGGAAAAGTTGTGAACAAAATATAATTTGACAGGGGAAACATGTTGATAGGGGGAACAAACTTGATATAGTTTGTCATCATCAAAATGGGGAAAATGTTATATTTTAGTTTTGATGATTTAACAAACTACATGACCTGGTCCCATGAGTAACGTCAGTTCATGATAGAATGAGGAACAATTGTAAAAATTGCCATCACCTGCTGTGGTTGGTGGACACAATGGAGGATAATAGAGCTCTTAGCTAATGGGATTGCACTAGGTTGTTTTGTCTATACTTTATTATTCACTCTTTTTACAAGAAATAACCTAGTTTTAGCATAATAATTTTTGAAGAGCAAAATTCATTCCCTCTCAAGCAAGAAAAATCTCACAAGAATAACAAGGGACCTGATAGAGTTATTGAGTGAAAAGTCTTTAGTTGCTTCTTAGAGAGTTGTGTTTTGAGTCCTAATATTGTAAGATTTATTCCATATTATAAAGGAATACAAATCATTTTATTTTATATTCTAAGTTCATCGAGTTCATGGCTAGAATTAATTTTGAAGAGTTTGTTTGAAGTCTAGGTCAACTAGAGTTAGTTGGTATAGTGGACAATAGAGTTATTGCTTAGTTTTATCTTGTAATAGAGTTGTTACAAGGGGAAGGGATTAAGAGTGTAATTCCTATGTTGTAAAAATTTGTAAACTGAATCTTGGCTCTTTGATTAGTGGAGTTGTTGGTAAAATCCCGTGTGAAAGATCATGATTTTCTTTTTCCTTGAGTAAAGAGGGTTCCACGTAAAATCTTGTGTTCTTTACTTTAAGAATTACCTTCCGAATTGTTCTTAATATTGTCAAGGAACCTAGTCCATTGATTTTTGGTGTACTCATGCAAGCCATCATAAGTTAAACAATGATTCAATTGTTAAGAATGTTTGTTCACATGTGTAGTAAGTTGAAAATTCTTATAAGGAAAGTTGACTCATAGGATTATTGATTTGAGAAGTTGTAAGTTAACGAAAATATTCAGAACTCTTTTTATGGGAATAAATCACACAAGTCCGAACATATTATCCCTTTTTTCTTTCCTCAAATAAATTACAGATCTCTTAAAATTTTATTTTGTCGAAAGATTTATTTTATATATAAAAAATTCTATTATTATATTTAAGTAATATTTTATATAATATTTTACGGAAAAATTTGATTTCTTTGTACTTCTTTGTTTGTCTTTTGATTTTGAATCCAGTCATGTCTTGCATTTATCGTGATATAACTTCTTTTTTTCTTTCTTTATTTGGTTTAATTAATAACTTTTGAGCTTTTGAACTACATAATTAAAATTATTTTTATCAATTGTTTTCAGGATAATAACTGACGAACAAAAGACCTTAAGATTTGTATAAATTGTAATTATTTTTGTGCTGACATGTTACATTTTATTAGAGAAGTCACAATTGCGATTTTTGAAACTCTATTACATACTCAATTGCTATAACTTTTTAATTGCATAGCTAAAAGTCAACAATCGACAATGAATTTTTATGTTTTTTATTTCAATTCATGAATTTTTCTTATAAAATAATTGAATGTAACAATCATCAATATGTCCAATAAATAAAGTACACCAGATGATGATGAACTGCCATGTCCAAAAAGTCAAAAGGTTTTTATATCTTTCTTATTCTCCCTTAATTTGTTTAAGCAATTTTTTTTGTTATTATTGTTTGGTGTTTCTCTCAAAGATGAGATCTGAAAGGAAGTTTGAGAGCTATATTTAAGAATAAGTTAAACTATTTGAATAATATCTTGTGATGGGTAGAAGTTTGTTGTAATTTTGGGGAGGTATTTGTGTTGAATACTAAACGGTCCTTGATGTATGTGATATCCATGATTTTAATGGACATCACAAAATAATTTATAAAACGTTTGATGGTATAGAGTATACACATGCTATACAATTCAACAGTTTCTTTTCTAAATTTTATTATTTAGTTAGTTATATAATTATTTTATGTTTCTTTACCATTTCTTCCGCTCCCTAGGCCCTTTATCATTGGTTCCAAGCTACGGGTTGGCTTATCTATTGGTGAGATGCAATGACCTAACCCATCGTTACCAAAAATATTTGTGGTAAAGATAAACGAATCTCATTCGTCATAAGATTAGGATCAATTTCTTGGTATTCGAGTGCATTAGTTGTGAATTAAGGTTGTATGATTCCCCTATCTCAAAGTTAAGTTAAAAGTGTCATTCCGATTTAGTTTCAGACTTGAGTTTAAACTAGGGTCAATTTCAAATGACCATAACTCTCAGCCTACAATAAATTAAGTGGCTCATACCTATAACATTAAAGGTCTATGAGTCTTCTTTCCAACGCCATCAAATATTCCTCATTTAGAGTTTGGAGTAAAAAGGTATGCCTATTTTACTGAGCACTATCCTTGCTGGGCTATTAGAGCGGGATTAGACCGCCAGAGCAGGATTTGATGGGCCTAAATGAAAAGAGGGCTATTTTTATTATCTCTTTCTTTTCTTATGTGTCAAAATAGATGAAGGTTACCCTAAAAATCTCCAAAAAGCGGCTCTAGGCTTGGAGAGAATGGAAGAAGAGATTCTTATCGCAAGGCTACAACCTACAGATTTTAGGTCCGTCACCATAGTTTCTCCTTTCGAAAGTCAGGAATCAAGCTATAATCCTTCTACAATTGCTTGGCGCTTAGGTAGGCTAAGTTTTTTAATTGAGTAGTTATAAATTCATTTCCATTGCTTAATATAATATGGATTGATGGGAGATTTTAATGTCTATGCCTTCGGACACGGATTTTGAATGGTTAAATGATTATCAATTATTATTTAGAGTGAAAATGTATGCTGTGAATCATGACTATTATGTCACTAGTTATAAAGGTTCAATCTTTGAATGTTAATCTTGATGAAACATTTCAGAAGGTCAATGACTCTTGTGAGATTAAATGTAGATAATAGTTGGGTTATAACAAAATCCTGAGACTTTTGGGTTATGGCTATTGGGGTGTATATAGAGATATGATTATACAGTAATTGTATCTGTTCATGCTGATTGGTCCCTGGTTTTTTTAATTTTAACGACCCTTGGGAGGGGGGGTCAGGGGTTGAGCAACACCCCCAAGCCTTAACATAAATAAAGATAAATAAAAGTACAAGAAGGAGGACAGAAAACCTTACCTCCGGTCCTAGGTGGTTCATAAGTCGACTAACCTACTAAGGTTAGTTGACTCATCCCTAATTTTATGAAAATGTAAACCTAAATACTATGCACCTAACATAATCCTGATTAGTCCCTATAATTACTTAAGTAATGCAAATCATGAAATAAAGGATGAATGTGAATGAATTAATATTGATAGATTTCTTGCCATGAACCTATTTGATTACCTGTGGTTGTAGGTTATGATTTAGTCTATATCATAGAGAAACTCTTAATAGTGATTGAGTAATGTTGTGATGTTTAGCATGCATTTAATTGTTGTGGTTGAGTGATTGTTATGTTGTTTTGATTAGTCTACAATTTCAAGACCGTGAAATCTATAATCTTGAACTTGCTCTACTAAAAGTGATGCCTTGAATAAAGAAGGCTTGATAAAATATTTTTAATGAAGGAAATAATAGAATGAAATGACTATTTGTGAACAATTGCATGGAATGAACCACTTACTTGATTGTGCAAGTATGTGAACTATTCGTTATAGGCTGTGATTATGGTTGTGATTGTGAAATTAGATCGGGTGTCACATTTCGACACATATATTGGACCAGGTATCACATTCTGATATATATATTGGATCGGGTGTCATGTTCTGACATATATATTAGATCGAGTGTCACGTTCTAACACATATATAATTTGGGTATGGGTTCTATGAGAGAACCATTATGTGCCTATCATCTATGAGTTGATCTTGACTACATGGGTGATGATAAAAAAAACTGACCAAAATATAATTAAGCTTGCCCATCTTGTGTAATAATTGATTTAAAAGGACCGAAGGTCCAAGTGTTACCATGATGACTGTTGTATTTGATATTTACCCATATTGATCCTAAAATGGTAAATTGATAATGTGTTCCTATATATGCCTATTCGAAAGTCTAGATGCGTCTATATCATAGGTATGAGGTCATGGGTAAATAAGTGGAGAGCCGTTGATGTGTTATTTAGTGGGATTAGTGACTTAGAGTCAACTATTGATGTTGTCCTATTGGTATATGTGTTAAATGAGGGAATTAGAAAGAATTCAAAGATTTTATCTCCAAATAGGCCACCCTGGAGAAAGAAATCCCGCTATGGCGAGGCTACTAGAGAAAGATAGGTCTTGCCATGGCGGGCCAGTATGATTATGAAAGAAGCCTTAGTTCAAGTGAGATGTTAATTATTTTAGGGCCAAGTGTTGTTGTGAAAGCTAAAAATAGTAGACTGGTTAGACAGAGTTAGTAGTGGTCTGTAGTTTGAAAACTCCTCCATGTGATAAAAGGAGTAGGCCTTGATCTGTATTAGAGTTAGCAGCGGACCAACTAGAAGGGATGAGAATTAGGTTTGAATGACTTTAATGAGGTTAACAGGAATGATAAGAGTTTGTGCATAAATGTTTGGCGGTGTATTTCTTCAAGAACATGTTTTCTTATTCTAAATTTTTTATATTATGCGGTAGGTATCAGGTTCACCGATAATGGTTATCAATACATATTTTTTGTACTGATACTACTCTTGCTATGTCACTTGGCATAGTCTCATTGTAGGGTCAGTGATGTTTCTTAGGTGAAGACAAAGATGATTCTCCAACAGCTTCTACTCTTCCTTCCTTACAGTTGGAGCTGTGTCATTACTTTATTTATACTTTATATCTTTAGAAGATTTTGTACTTGTTTAGACTAGTATCCATGGGGGTGCTAGATTGTTCCTTATAGTAACCTTAGAGTTTTCAAGTTAATATAATGTGATCTCATAACTATTTTAGCCGATTATTTGTATTTTACTAAACTTCCACATGTTATTTCTGTTTATAGGATTGAGAGTTTTCCTACTTAGGTGTTAGAGTAGGTGCCCGCATGACCTAGTGGGTTGCGTCATAACAAGTTGGTATAAGAGCCCAGGTTATCGGTCTCTCAGTATAAGAGCAAGTGCGAAATAAACTCTTATGGATTTGTGTGTTGACATCTATATCTAATCTTTGGGAAGCTATGAAGCATTATAGGAAGTCGTTCCATTTCTTTCTTTTCATGTGGTTTGTTGCTTGTGGTATGGGTTGAGTTCAATTGGTATCTTCTGATTCTAGTTGGTATCTCTACGAAGTAAAATTGATACTGTTGTCATAGTTGAAGGGATACAAGCAAGAAAAATTAAAACCCAGAAGATTTCAATTAGTATCTGACCATAAAGGCTATGTAAGTGTATGGATGATCAATGAATGATCATCTACGAAGTGAATTAAGTTAATGAGTTTGATTTGCTTGTGTGATGTGGTTCCAAATTTTGTGATTTTGTGCATAGTGATGTCTGCCTGATGGACAATGTGTGAATTATGCTTACATGAATAATATAATGTGTGAATTTTCCTTGCACTGATAATACAGCGTGGTATGAATTTTATATTGCCTGAGATAAATATCTATGTGCAAAGGTACTTGCCTGAATGGTTGAAATTATGTGAGATATGATTATTTGGGTTTTTGTGAACTTGTAGTCAGAAAAAAAGGTCATAACTTGGTTATGCACAGTGGTCTAGTGATAAACTGTAATGTGATAAATGAATGGATTTCTGATGTGTTAAATGATATACTTAGGTGATGAAATACAACTCTTAATTATGTGTGGACTTACCATCGATAAAAATGGTAATGGAAAAAAATGATTTATGATTTTAGAGAAACTCTGATTTCAGGACAGTCAAGATTGGTTGAGAACCATGTGAGAAAAGGGCTATTGTTGCATAATAGCAAAATTTATTGTCATGAAAGATTTCCTTAATATATTTTATAACTGGTTTTAAATAATGTGATGCTGAATTATTGTCTATGCATTGCTTGGGTTGATTTTGGAATTATGTTAAAGGCCCTACTGCGGTGTCATGTGCTTATTAAGTGAAGAGTTGAGATTGCGCGTTCGGGTTATGTTGTACTTATGTTAATGATTATTTTAATTATTGGATTGCGTTTATGGGAACTCAATGCTTTAATTGTCGTTAAATTGTGTGTCTATTTGTCATAACTATTTTGATTATTGGATTGTGTTTATGAGTACTCAATGCTTTAGTTGTTGCTAAACTTTGTATCTATCTGTCATAATTATTTTAACTATTGGATTGAGTTTATGGGAACTCAATGCTTTAGTTATTTCTAAAATGATGTTTCTATTTATCATGATGTATTTGATTTAAGGTGGGTGATGAACAAATCCATGTAGAATACTTGTGTTTTTATTCTAAGATAATGGATAAAATTCTCAAGTGTCTGACTGGTCAAAGTTGTCTAGTATTTTTAGAACTTAGTTGATAATGGACATACAGGTTATTGATTTAATATGGTAATGTTGTTGGATTGAGGTGATGAATTGTGTATTTATATGAGTTGATCTAAATTAATGTATAGGGTTAATAAAAAGGCAATGTGTCGCTATGATGGTGATTGAAAAGTGTGAAATGCTTGATATTGACATTGATGTGAATCT
Source organism: Solanum dulcamara (assembly GCF_947179165.1). Taxonomy (NCBI): domain Eukaryota; kingdom Viridiplantae; phylum Streptophyta; class Magnoliopsida; order Solanales; family Solanaceae; genus Solanum; species Solanum dulcamara. The sequence continues at coordinate 13,039,562 of NC_077244.1, read as the reverse complement.
TATGACATGCCTTGATAATCCCATTTTGATTGTGAATTACTTGAACTTGTCGTTGTCGAATTGCATCTTGTCCTTGGACAATATGATGAGATGGAGAGTGTGATGCCGAGGTCAATTCCAATGAGAATGTGATGGGAGGTCATTTTTGGTGAGAGTATGATGTTGAGTTTATTTCTGGTGCGAGTATGATGCCGAGGTCATTGCTGATGAATGTGACTGATGCTCGATTATCAATTGTGAATGAACATCCTTCCATACATAATTATGGTGTATTGATTTTTGTGATTGATTCAAGAGATACTTTATGGTTATTTCTCTTTGAGTGGGGATGATGTGCTCATTATAGCATGGTCAGGGTGTAACTACCCAGGTAAACTTCTCCCTTATATGAGAGTTGACAAGATTTCAATTAGAATAGATTTCGATGGATTTTATGAATTGTGTGGTTTAGAGGTATTTGGTGTCTCGAGGTGTATAGTTTGAGAAGATAAGGTATCATGATAGGTGAGGGTCATAGTATCCCATAGAAACTTTCAAAATGGAATTCGGGTTAGTAGAACTCCAAATATAACGTTTGACATAAAAGGGATTAATCTGGGATGTGATTTTTTCCCTAAGTTGTAATGGTGTCTCATCATTGGTTTAAAAATATCTTAGATCGGCTCGTGCCCTCTCCTCCGTGTTATCATTCGGGGATGAACGATGCGTAAATTGGTATCTATTGTAATGACCTAGCCCATTGTTACTAAAAATATCTACAGTAAAGGTATATAAATCTCATTCGTCATAAGATTAGGATCAATTCCTTGGTATGCGAGTGTATTAGTTATGAATTAAGGTCGTATAGTGCACTTATTTTAAAGTTAAGTTGAAAGTGTCTTTTTGATTTAGTTTCGAACTTGATTTTAAACTACGGTCAACTTAAAACGACCATAGCTATTAGCCTATAATGACTTAGGTGGCTTATGACCTATCAAATTAAAGGTCTATAAGTCTTCTTTCCAAATTTATCTGAGATTTCCCCAAGCATAATGCTATGGTGCCTCCGAGCAGAGGTGGTGCTTAGGTTCGTAAGGATGGTCCCTAGAGTGATCGAGGAGGTGTGCATGCAGTAGAGTCAGTGGTAGAGCTGGACCCTAGTCCCAGGGAGGACGAGGTTATTTCTATGTGGTTCTTGCTAGGCCAGAAGTTGAGGCCTTAGATTCTATGATTGCAGGTACGATCTCAGTTTGCCGATATCCGTCGTCTACTTTTTGAATCTAGGATTTTCCTATTCTTATGTATTGGTTTATTTTGCTCCTTGGTTGGAGTTATTTTCTTATCCCTTTTCAGTGTTGTCACGTGTATCAACTTTTTTAGGTGATTCTTTAGTAGTGAATCAGGTTTGTAGAGCCTGTGTGGTGATGATTAGATAGTGCAACACGCGAGCTGACCTTATTTTACTAGATATACTTGATTTTGATGTTATTCTTGTCATGAACGGGTTATTCTCCTACATTGCGATCCTAGATTGCTTTGCCAACATCGTTACCTTAGCCATGCCTAGTATTTCTCTAATTGTGTGGTAGGGTTTTGGTAGCCGTACACCGAGTGGGACTATCTCTTATGTTTGGGTTCATAGATTACTATCCAACAAATGCTTAACCTATTTGGCTTATGTTTGAGATGCTAGTAGGGAGGTCCCTACAATTGATTATGTTCCTATTATGCGTGAGTTTGTGGATGTCTTCCCTACCAACCTACCCGACCTTCAATTGTGGATTAGGGTAGAGGACATCCCTAAGAAAACTTTTACGACTTGTTATGGCATTATGACTTATTAAGGCCATTATGAGTTTCTAGTTATGTCTTTTGGGTTGAATAATGCCCCGACGACATTCATGGACTTAATGACATTTTTTATGCAGTATATTAACTCCTCTTCATTTTGTTCATTGATGATATTCTTGTATACTTAACGATTAGGGAGGAGAACGAGCAACATTTGGGGATTGAATCCAGACTTTAAGATATCAGCGACTTGATACCAAATTCTCAAAGTGCGAGTTTTGGATTGATTCTATATCATTCTTATGGCATGTGGTGTCGAAGGAAGGAATTATGGTAGACCCAACAAAGATTGAGGTGGTTCATGATTGGGCTAGACCCATATCACGACCCGATTCCTTAGGTCATGATGGCACCTACTATAACCCACTAGTAGGTAAGCCAACCCGTAAACCCAGAACATCAAGTAATAGGTTTGAGGGTGAAAACTAAACAAGAGTGATGAATTATAAAGATAAGCAAAAGGAATAAGCGGAAGTAGACCAAAATATGATATTAACAACTAAAGATCCCTCCCAGAACCTAGAAGTCACAAGTATAGAGTTGCTACAAAATAAAAGACGAGTACAAGTCCCGAAAGTAGACCGGAAATATATATACAACAACTAGCTAGTCTCAAAAGGCAAAAGACGGGTCATCCATCCTGAAGGAGACAAAAGTGATCCAGAAATGCCAAGTGCTCGCCCTAGTCACCGAATCTGACTGCAACAGGCTCGATCTATTCGTGACGGTAGCTGGTGCTCGGTCCTGCATCATGAAAGTAGATGCAGAGTGTAGTATGAGTACCAAGACAACAGGTACCCAGTAGGCATCATAGGTCGACTGTGCAAAAAAAGGTGAAAACAATATTAAAAAGAGGAATAAGCCTAAATAGGGATCAACATAAGCATCTAAAGTGAAAAGAGTACTATCTATGAGAGCTACAACTAACTATACTCAACTGGGCCCTCATAAGCCCAACCGGGACACTCGTGCGTAATTTAAATAAAAATCCGAACGAACCCCCATAAGCTCACCGAGTACACAGAATAGCTACAACTACCAAGGCTAGGAACCAAGAATATGTGATGTTAGGAGCCAAAGTACTATATCATTCCCAAACCCAGAATCTCCAAGAGCTAATCGATCTAGGGGTGCCTTAGGGGTCGAGGCCAGGATTGGGACCCAAATGCTCGCCTGAATATTCATAGTGGCCAAGGCCGGTACTGGGTACCCGGATGCTTGCAATAATACATAAGTGCGGTTGAGGCCGGGACTGGGTACTCGGATGCTCGTCGTATTACATCGGTGGGGTAGAGGCCTGGACTGGTACCAAGATGCTCGCCATAACACATCGATATGATCGAGGACAGGAATGGATACCCAGATGCTCGTCATACTAGCAAATCAGCGGAGGCTGGGGCTGGGTACCTGGATACTCCCCGATAATTCAGAATGGATACCGGGATTGGGTATCCGGTTGCTCATAGATAATTCAGAGTAGAGGCCGGGACTGGGTACGCGGATGCTCACAAATATTTATCCTATGGTGCCGAATATTCTCCTTTCCAACTAAAGAATAATAGTATCGAGAATCTCCTTTCCAATGAGTCAACCAATATGCTGCCAAGACTGAAACCGGAGCCAAAGTCATTGATCATGAAATCTAGTGTTGCCGATGCATCATGAAAGTCACGATTATACCGAGTTATGGATGATGGTATTTTTAAGAGCAAGAGTAATGCCTAGCTAGGGCCAAACTACCATGCACTAGCCCGCTACACCATTCTACAAGGATCTAAGTTTACCAGTGCGACGTCGGGGCATCTAAAGCAAGTTTACATCTTATACTAAAGACAACATATTCCACAGTATCAACAATATGTTCATTCAACTCTCCTTAGAATACTAACAAATACCGACAAGATACACATGTTTCTAAATATCCGAAAAACCCGATAACAAGCCTAAAATATGATTTCTAACAGCTAAAGTGTACAATCAAACTACCCAACCCAAATTCCAACTATTTCAACATGCTTTCCCACATTCCAGCTCAATCCAAAGAAAGGTAAAACCGTAGCCTACTTGTAGGCTAAACACGCGAGCTTCAATTCACTATGCTGGATCTTTTCCCTTTCGAACGGCCTCAGAACGCTGCCAAGCTATCAAAAACAGAACCACAACGTCGATACGGTCATTTAGATACTAATTTTAGAATTTTTGGAGATGGAGCAATTTCGGGATCGAAAATGGAAATTGTGGGACCCACATATGAAATTCTGGATTTGACCCCCAAAACAGGTTCTAAACGTCATCTCAAGCTCACAAATCAGATTTATAACACAATTCGGGGTGGAAAATTACGTAAGATGATCAAACAATCAATTCCCACATTTTCAAACTAAGAAAACAATATAAGACAGCCTCTTTACACGTCGATTTCTCAAAAACAAAAATCTCTCAATCAAAAAAAATTACATCATGACTTTCCTTGCAAACCCCCCCACAATCTAGCCTCAAGAATCACTCAAAACGGAGTTATATTTACCAAGATACACTCTTCCAAAATTTCCACAAAATTTCATTCCGAAAATGACTAAATCAGTAACTAAAAATGCATTTTTACCTCAAACGAAGCTTTTCCTCGTGTTTCTGAGATTACCACGAGATGCCTCACAAAATTTTCTTGAATTTAGACCCTTGAATCACCAAAATAGGGTTTATATAGGTCCAGAAACAATTACTCAAATTTCTTCAAAAACTCAATCCGAAAATGGACACAACTGTAATTAAAATTGCGATTTTTACCTGAATCGAATGTTCCAAATCAGTTTTCAATCTCTCCAATGCATTCTCCACAAAAAACCTCACAATTTTGACTTTTAAATCACCCAATTTGGAGCCCTAATGCTCAAGTTATGGAGTTTTAAAGTTGGAGAAAAATCCCAAAAATGGGACAGCTGCTTGCTGTCATTTTCAGATTTTGGATTTTCCAAAATCTCCGATGGGGTGCTCGGAATTCGTTCGGAATCCGATAAAAATAAACCAATTATGCTACCCCACTAAAATTGACGTTCTGGACTCAATGGTTCATTCAGAATTTCCATACAAGATTATTTTAATAAAAAGTGGGTCCCACACCCAAGAGCAATTTTAAGCCATATTCTATAACGGGCCTCAATATTAGTCCGGAAGACTTGAAAAGCGAACGAAGGGTCTTTCTAGACCAAAATCAACATCCTAGAACTAACCGCGCTGTCAGAATTTTCATTCGAGCATATTTTCCAAGAATGTTGAGCAAAGTCAACTATAAACTAAATTTCAAAGTCAAAAGCGCCAAATGACCCTAAACTCGTATCGATTGCCTCGATATTAGTCCGGAAGTCTCAAAAAGCGAACGAAGGGTCGTTCTAGACTAAAATCAACATTCCGGAACTAACCGTGCTGTCAGAATTTTTATTCGAGTGCATTTTCCAAGAATGTTGACCAAAGTCAACTATAGGCTAAGTTTCAAAGTCAAAAGCGCCAAATAGCCCCAAACTCGTATCGATTGACTCGATAGTTATTCCAACAGTGCTACTAGCCTAATTTGGTCATTCCGGAGCTGATGGAACCATCAGAATTTGAATTCGAAATTTCATTGACCCAAAACTCAAAAAGTCGCAACTAAACCAACTTAGGCCTTCAAAATACCAAAATGGACTCCGGACCTCTAAAAATTCAACCAACACTTCTTCTAGACCAAAAACCATCTCCCGAATCCAACGGAGTTGTCGGAATTCCATTCCGAGCATCAGAACTCCAAAAGTTGACCAAAGTCAAACCTTAGCTTAAAGTTCCTCAAATTCTCAACTCAAGGCCTTAAATCTTCGTTACAACTCCAAAACTAATTATGTAAAGTCTCCTAAGCCTATTTCGACATTTCGGAGCTGTTGGAATCGACAGAATTCCATTCCGAGACCCGTAGCTCCAATTGACCCCAAATACCACTTTTTAATACTTAAAGCTTATGAAACTCAAAATTTCCAAGGACTTAAATTTTCATGGAATTTTCTAAAATCGAACACCCGATAACAATTAGAAATGTCTCGGGGCATCTAAAGGGAGGGGTAAAATGGTCATTTTACAAAAAATCCAAAAAAATTACCTTAAGGGTCATTACAACATCCACTACTAAAAGAACTTTCATCCGCGAAAGTAAGGACAAGAGTATACTTGGAGGGTCAAATAAGCTGGGGAACTACTCCCGCATCTCCTGCTCAGTCTCCCATGTAGCCTCCTCGATCAAAAGATGACACCACTAAACCTTAATCACAGGGATGGACTTAGAACGAAGATGGCGAACATCTCTGGCTAGAATAGCAACTAGCTCCTCAATAAAAGTCAGGCGATCATATAACTCAACAGAGTCATACTGAAGTACATGAGACTCATCTGAAATGTACTGGCGCAACATAGAAACATGAAAAATAGGGTGTATAGCTGAAAATACTGGTGGCAAAGCCAACTCATAAGCAACCTCTCCAACTCTCCTCAGAATCTCAAATGGCCCGATATACCTGGGGCTAAGCTTACCTCGCCTGCCGAATCTCATCATGCCCTTCAAGGGAGATACCCGTAAGAACACTCGATCTCCCACCTCGAAGCGCAAGGGCCGACGCCTGCGATCAGCATAACTCTGGTGCCTACTATGAGCTGTCCTCAACCTCTCTTGAATAACCCGAACTCTGGCTATAACATTCTGAAGTAAATCAGTACTGTGTAGCCCAGGTTCTGAAGACACAAACCAACCAACCGAAGTGCGACAACGCCTACCATATAAGGCTTCAAATGGGGCCATCTAAATACTAGAGTGGTACTTGTTGTTGTACAAAAGCTCTACCATATCCTTCAGAACCTGAATAGTACACTCTGACTGACCATCGATTTATATATGAAATGTCGTACTAAGATCAACCCGGGTGCCCAACTCTGTCTGAAAGGCCCTCTAGAAACTAGAAGTAAATTGAGATCCCCTATCTGATATAATGGCTATCGGTACCCCATGCAGACGGACCACCTCCTGAATATAGATTCGAGCTAGATGATCTGCAGTAAAGGTGGACCGTACTGGCAAGAAATACACTGACTTGGTCAATCGATCAATGATGACCCAAATACCATCATTACCTCTGGATGATCGAGGCAATCCCATCACGAAGTCTATGGTAATTTATTCCCATTTCCATTCGGGAATGGGTAATCTCTGAAAGACTCCACCAGGCCTCTGATGCTCCGCCTTAACCTACTGGCAACTTAAACAATAGAATACATACTGAGCTATATCTCTCTTCATACCACTCCACCAGTAATGTTGTCTTAAATCCTGATACATCTTTGCAGTGACCGGATGGATAGAATATTTAGAATTGTAGGCCTCGTGAAGAATCAACTGAATAAAGTCTCCAACTTTGGGAACACAAAGGCTACCATCGAACCGTAGTATTCCATCCAAATCTATAGAATCCTGGCCACCCTCGCCTCGCAATACTAATTCTTGAAGCTCTACGAATGCTCCATCCTCAAACTGCCGGCCATGAATCTAGTCCAATAGAGATGATCGAGCTCCCACAAAAGCTAAAATCAGTCTGGAATCTGAGATTTCCAACCTGACCATCCGATTAGCCAAATACTGGATATCCAAGGCTAGGGATTGCTTCGTAGCAGAAAAGTAAGCTAAACTACCCATACTTCCCGTCTTCCGGATCAAGGCATCCACTACTACATTCGCCTTGCCCGGGTGGTAAAGAATAAATATGTCATAATCGGCCAGTAGCTCAATCCAACGCCGCTGTCTAGAATTATGATCTTTTTGACTCATAATGTACTGTAAGTTGCGGTGATTTGTATATATCTTGCAATGGACTCCGTATAAATAGTGCCTCCATATCTTGAGCGTGAAAACTACTGTCGCCAGTTCTAAGTCATGGGTGGTGTAGTTGCGCTTGTGCACTCTCAACTATTTGGAAGCATAAGAAATAACTCGGTCATGCTATATCGGTACACACCCAAGACCTACACCAAAAGTGTCACAATATACCGAAAAGATCTCTCCCTCAACTAGTAGAGTCAAAACAGGAGCGGTGGTAAGCAACTCCTTAAGCTTTTGAAAGCTCGACTCACACTCCTCGGACCACACAAAGGGAATATCCTGGCGGGTTAACTGGGTCAATGGGGCTGCAATGGTAGAGAAACCCTCAATGAATCGTCTATAATACCCAGCCAATCCAATGAAACTCCGAATCTCCGTAACAGATATGGGCCTAGCCCAACCACGAATAGCCTCAATCTTCATCGAATCCACTCTGATACCCTCTCTGGACACCACATGTCCCAGAAATTCTATAGACTCCAACCAAAACTCGCATTTTGAGAATTTAGCATAAAGCTGCTAATCTCTCAAAGTCTGGAGCACAACCCTCAAGTGCTGCTCATGCTCCTCCCTACTCTGCGAGTTTACCGGTATGTTATCGATGAATACAATCATGAAGGAGTCAAGATAAGGTATGAATAATTGATTCATAAGGTCCATAAAATCTTTGAGGGCATTGGTAAGCCCAAAAGACATCACAAGAAACTCATAATGGCCATAGCAAGTCTGAAAAGTAGTCTTAGGAATGTCGGCTGCTCTAATCCGCAACTGATGATAGCCAGACCTCAAGTCAATCTTAGAAAACATGATCACACCCTGAAGCTGATCAAATAGATCAGTGATACGGGGCATGGGGTAACGTTTTTTCATCATCACCTTGTTCAACTGCCTATAATCAACATACATCAGCATAGTCCTATCCTTCTTCTTAATAAATAAGATGGGCGCACACCACGGCAACACACTCGGGCAAATAAATACCTTACCTAGAAGATCCTCAAGCTGCACGCTGAGCTCCTTGAGCTCTGCAGGGGCCATACAATAAGGTGGTATAGAAATAGGCTTAGTTCCCAGCTCCAAATCTATGGCAAAGTCAAAATCTCTCTCTGGGGGTAGACCAAGTAGGTCAGTAGGGAAGACATCAGTATACTCCCTAACCACAGGAACTGAATCAATAGTAGGGGCCTCGCTGGAAACATCACGGACATATGCTAAGTACGCCAAGCACCTGAACGTAACTAGCTGTCGGGCCTGCATAAAGGATATGATCCCAGTCGGTGAGCGACTATAAATGCCCTGCCATAAGACAGGGGGAATTCCACGCATGGCTAATATAACAGTCTTGGCATAACAGTCCAAAACCGCATGATGAGGAGATAGCCAATCCATGCCCAGAATAATATCGAAGTCCAGCATATCGAGTAAAATAAGATCTGCCCGAGTCTCATGCCCCTAAATAGTCACTGCACAGGATCTACCAACCTGATCCACTACTAAGGAATCCCCTACCGGGGTTAAAACATATAACAGGACCTCAAGTGACTTAAAAGGAATACCCAAACGTGGAGTGAAATATATGGACACATAGGAATATGTGGAACCTGGATCAAATAAAGCTGAAGCAGTCTGCTGACAAATAAGGATAGTACCTATGGTAGCATCATCTGATGCCTCAGCCTCTGCCCTCGTCGGAGCAGCATAGAAATGGCCCTGTCAGTCTCCCCCATGAATATTCGCCCTACCACCTAACCTGCCTCCCCAAGAACCTCCCCGAATACTCTGTTGACCATCGCCGCGGTTGTGACCTTGATCCATACCTCTTGGTAGAAGTGGTACTACTACCAATGGTCTAGCCCAGTTGGGACACTCCCTAGCCTAGTGCTTCAGTGATCCACAATCGAAACATCCTGAAGCTGAGCGACCCGTGATAACTTATCCACGGTAGGAAGGAAGCAAACCTGATCCCCTCGATCTCTGCCCTATGGTGGAACCCCCCCAAATGGGGTGTATAGCTGAACCGGATGACTAGACTGACCCTGCTGGTACCTATCCTGCTGGAACCGCTGGGCCTGTCATAACTATCATGGTCTCAAGAATGGGACACACTGTAGCTACCCTGATGCCTGGGTCTTTTATCGCTTCCCCCTTGGGCCTGATGCTAAATAATCTCAATGGGCATGATCCACCATATCCAGAAAAGAGCAGCCCACAGAAATGAAAAGCTCGGTCCCCAACCTCAGGTAAGGTCTCAATCCATGCACAAAACATCGTACCCTCTCTTCCTTAATAGGTAGAATCTTAGTGGCATATTGGGATAACTAATGAAATATGGTCTCGTACTTTGCAATTGTCATGTGGCCCTGTTCCAACTGAGTAAACTGATCTCAAAGTTGGTCCCTACCACTCCTAGGGATGTATCGAGCCAGAAAAGCCTCTAAGAACTAGGACCATGTCAGTAGTGGGGACCCAACTAGCCTGGACTATGAATAAGAGTGCTACCACTGTCTAGCTTCCCCTCTAAACTGGTGAGCAATAAAGTCGGCGCCTCTAGACTCCACAAGACCTAAGGAATGGAGCTGCTCTTGACAAGTAGTCAAGAACTCCATGGCATCCTCGCTAATGGCTCCAGACAATGTCGGGGGCGACAGCCTCTGAAATATCCCTAACATCTTCTGATCCTGTAATGACATCATACCCTCTAGAACTGCTGGCAAGGGTGCAATAACTAGTGAAGGTAGTTGAACATCAGGTGCCGGCTGAACAGGCGGATCTCAAAGTGATGGTATGCCCGATACTGGGGTCGGGGCCTGTGGTATAACTCCAATAGCCATGAGGAACTGCACAATCGCTGCCTGTAGTTATGGGGTCATAACTGGTGCAGCTGGAGGCTGTGCTGGTGGTGGTGGTCCCTCTGGCTGAGTAGGAATAGGAGCATCTTGATGCTCCTCTACCAATTCTGGCTCTATCTCCAGGTCGGGAGTTGGTGCTGCTCCCCTACCTGTCCCACGAGGATGACCTTTAGGCATGCAAGACCTTGGTGCATTATCACGACCGCTAGTACCGCGAATACGAACCATTCCTATGAAAGACTGGAACAAATGAGATTTCACAAAATCAATAAGACACAACACTGCATGAAATGATACAACATAGAGAATGTTCCTAATGACATCATGTAGCTTCCCGAAGATAAGTTATGGACATCTCCGCACCCATCCGCGAGACTCTACTAGATGTTAGCTCTGTTCATGTGAGACCAATGAACCTAGGGCTCTGATACCAACTTGTCACGACCTGATTCCTTAGGTCATGATGGCACCTACTATAACCCACCAGTAGGTAAGCCAACCCGTAAACCCAGAACATCAAGTAATAGGTTTGAGGGCAAAACCTAAACAAGAGTGGCGAATTATAAAGATAAGCAGAAGGAATAAGCGGAAGTAGACCAAAATATGATATTAACAACTAAAGATCCCTCCCAGAACCTGGAAGTCACAAGTATAGAGCTACTACAAAATAAAAGATGAGTACAAGTGTCACACCCCGGGAGGGTACCCTAGGCGTGGCCGGCACTCGAAGGCCATTTCTGACCTCCGAGCGAACCACCTGGTCTAGTCACACATTTATTCAATCACATTCTCTTAGCAAAAAACTCAATTAAGGATATACTATTCATAAATTAAGGCCAAAGGCCAAACAATCATCAACTAGACAAGAAATTTTAAAAAGGGCTACTCAAAAGAACAATTCAACATTTCTACACTCCGGTCTATGAAGCCTCTATCTACAATTTAGAAGGTGCCCATGACAAACCCATGGCTACCAACAATCAAGACAAAGTAAATGATATCAAAACTATACAAAAGGGGCTTAATATCCTCCGGAACTAGGAGGACTCACCGCTAGCTGGGAGTCGGTGTGGATCTTCAACGGAGTATCGGTTGATGATCTATAGTACCTGTCTCTGCATCATGAAACAATGTAGGCCAAATGGCGTCAGTACGTGGAATGTAAAATGGCCGAATGAAATGACATAAAGGAAACATCAAACCCACTTAGAACTCAACTCAAGAGAAATAACAACTCAATAGAGTCTCCTAGGTCTAAATAAGAATACGGTTTAGATGGGACTAATCACATACCATTCAACTCAATCTGACTCAGAGTACTATCAAGACTTATGTAGGAGTTTCTCTTATCTGACAACCATCACTTATGAGCCAGTGAAAGTACAACAAACCAACGTTGTTGCCGTGTCCGTTCATACTTTGCCAGAGTATGAATGAATCAACCAATCATGGATCCAATCCAACCAAGTCCTATAATGTCAGGACAAAAATTTTGGGGAAACATCCAACTTTAATGGTTCAATCCCCTTCTACATTTGGCGACGTAGTTATTGGGTTCGAGTATGGACTTTACTCTTACCCAATTCGGTGCTCGATACTCCTCCCAAGACTCAATGCTCATAAAACTCCATCCAATCGACTCAATCAAATCATATCGACAAGTCTCATTTAAACCTTGTCAACTCATCCACTCTAACACAATCAATTATCTCTAAATCATATCTTTCATAAGAAATTTAAAGGCACATTTATAGCAACATGTAAACATAACCAATCATTTCCTCTATCTATTTAATCAATCTTTGAAACCCATCATAACTCCAAGGCTTTAAATCAACAATTCTAGATAAGCATCATTTTAAAGAAAATAGCATCCTTTTTCATAATCCACATAGCTAAGAAAATCAATAAAACATATTTAATAACTCATCTTCATCAACTCATACTCACACAAAGACTCTTTTTAGAAGTTCTTGACTAAACCTCATCAACATAGAAAGAATCACTCTAATAGACAACAAAACTTATTTGAATACAACCCTAGCAAGAAACTCCATTTCTATGGGCATTTATCCTCAAAGAAGGTATAGGGCACATGGGTAGACTCAACCCATGTTTTAGATAGCCTTACATACCTTAGTGAAGACTTGAAGAAAACCTTGTTGTTGGGTCTTCAATGGGAACTTGGAGTCTTGAAGCTCTCGGGATAAATCTTTGTTGAAAATGGAGAAGAAGAAGATGAAGAAGAAAGAGTTTTCTAGGGCATTTCTAGAGAGAGAGTGGGGGCTGAAAATATGTCCCCAAAATGTTCAAGGATAATACATATATAATTTGGGACAATTCCCAAATTGCCCCTTCTCAAAAGTTCTGAAAAATAGGCTAAAACGCTCTTGGTGCGTCGCGCCATTGCAGCGCCAGGCCGATTTTACCTAAAAACCTGCACATCGGTTAGTGGCGCGCCGCGCCAAGGACCAAACTATTGAGGCACATTCTTGGCGCGATAGTGGCGCGTCGCGCCCTTACAACGCCAAGGCCATATTTTCTGGGTTCTGGAAATTGGCTTGAAAACCCTGCACACCTCATAGTGGCGCGCCATTCCAGGGGCCAAACTACTGAGGCGTGTTCCTGGCGCGATAGTGGCGCATCATGCCACTGTGGCGCCAAGCCCAGTTTTCGAGTAATTGCAACTCAGGCCTGAAATCCCTGCCGTGCTAGTTCATCTTAGGATCGTTATATCTTTCGACTCCGAACTTCAAAAATTACCTTCTTAGTGGCGTTGGAAAGAAGACTCGACGACCTTTAATTTAATAGGCCATGGGCCATCCAGATCATCATCTTTCAAAAGATAGGGTCATTAAAAGTCGACCCCTTATACGAACTCATCCCAAGACTTAGCCACGACGAATCTCTTAGATTTAATTTGGTCCTAGGGGCCTCCTTGTGACCCCACATCACCTCCAACATCCTTAAATTTCTTGGGGACTCATCCTAGCTCATGCATATGCTCCTCAATACTCGGGTTCGACCCTACCCATATACAAGAAGGGTCCAAATCTTAGGGAAAATATTTGAGGGGTGTTACATTATCTCTCTCTTGGGATCATTCGTCCTCGAATGACGAGTGACCAAGAATGGACTCGGGGTAAAAATCATGATCAGAATTTAGTCAATCAACCAATCAATTCTCAAACAAATTACCAATCAAACTCATAATGCGCACACAAATTCAAGTCAAGGAAATAGACATTACCTTCAACACTCTCCTCGGTAGGCATGAATAGTTGTGGATATTTAGATTTCATAGCTTCGTCCGCTTCCCACGTGGCTTCCTCAACAAATTGATTCCTCTACAGGACTTTGACTGAGGCGACCTCTTTGTTCCTCAATTTGCGAATTTGGCGATCAAGAATTTGGACTGGAACCTCTTCATAAGACAAGCTATCCTTAATTCTAATGCTATCAATGGGGACTACCAACGAGGGATCACCCAAGCACTTTTTCAACATCGAAATGTGGAACACCGGATAAATAGAGGCTAGCTCTGAGGGTAACTTCAACTCATAGGCAACACTCCCAATCCACCTCGAAACCTGGTAAGGACTAATATATCGAGGGCTGATCTTCCCTTTCCTTCCAAACCTCATGACACCCTTCATGGGTGACACTTTCAAATACACCCAATCACCCACCTCAAACTCTAAGTCTCTCCTCCTCACGTCGGTGTAAGAATTTTGGCGGCTTTGGGCTGTCTTTAGCCTGTCTTGAATGACTCTCACCTTCTCCATGGCTTGGTGAACAAAATCGGGCCCAATTAACTCAACTTCACCAACTTCGAACCACCCAATGGGTGATCTATACCTCCTCCCATACAAAGCTTCATAAGAAGCCATTTGAATATTTGCATGATAGCTATTATTATATGTAAACTCTATGAGGGGTAAGTGATCATCCCAATTTCCTTTGAAGTCAAGCACACATGCCCTCAACATATCCTCCAACGTCTAAATGGTGCGTTCCTCTTGGCCATCCATCTGTGGATGAAAGGCCGTACTAAGGTTCACCTTTGAACCCAGTCCTTTCTGAAAGGATTTCCAAAATTGGGAAGTAAATTGAGCTCCTCTATTTGAGATGATAGACAGGGGGACCCCATGCAATCTGACGATCTCCTGTATATATACATTTGCATAATTCTCTGCGGTATTAGTAGTCTTAACTGCCAAAAAGTGAGTTGATTTCGTTATTCTATCCACGATCACCCAAATCGAATCATGTTGTTTTTGGGACCTCGACAAACCCATAATAAAGTACATGTTGATCATTTCCCACTTCCATTCCGGAATTTCTATGTTTTGGGCTAAACCACATGGCCTTTGATGCTCAACCTTCACCTGTTGGCAATTCGGGCACTTAGAAACAAATTCCGCAATGTCTCTCTTCATCCCACTCCACCAATAGACTTCCCTCAAGTCGTGGTATATTTTTGTGGAGCCTAGATGAATAGAGTATCTGGAACTATGCACTTCGGCCATAATCCTCTCTCGAACATCATCGACATCAGGTACACACAATCTACTTTGGTACCTCAATACACCATCTCCCCCTTTGGTGAAAACCATCACCCCTTGTTTGTTAACAACTTCCTTCAACCGAAGGAGGATGGGGTCCTGATCTTGTTTCTTCTTTACCTCTGCTACAAGTGAAGACGTAGCCCCATCTCGAACGTTTACTCCACCTTCATGGTTCTCTTCAAGTTGAACTCCCAATCGGGCTAATCTATGTACCTCCTTCGCTAATTCCCTCCTTCCCTCCTCCACATGGGCAGTGCTACCCATGGATAACCTGCTAAGAGCATCAGCAATAATATTAGCTTTACTTAGATGGTAGAGGATTCTATGTCATAGTCCTTGAGTAGCTCGAACCATCTCCTTTGCCTCAGGTTGAGTTCTTTCTGGCTAAAGACATATTGTAAGCTCTTGTGATTGGTGAATACATCAACATGCACTCCATATAAATAGTGGCACCAAATTTTAAGCGCACACACCACAGTTGCCAGCTTGAGGTCATGAGTTGGGTAGTTTCTCTCATGAACCTTAAGTTGTCTTGAAGCATAGGCTATCACCTTTCCCCTCTACATCAGTACACAGCCCAACCCAATTCTAGATGCATCATAATAGATCACAAAGCCCTCTGTTCCATCGGGCAAAGTCAAGATAGGAGCAGTGGTTAGCTTGGTCTTCAATTTCTGGAAACTCTCTTCACAAGCATCGGGCCATTAGAACTTAGCCTTCTTTTGGGTCGGCTTAGTCAATGGTGATGATATGGATGAGAATCCCTCTACAAACCTTCGATAATAACTGACCAAACCCAAGAAGCTCCTTATCTCCGTCGGGGATGTGGGTCTGGCCCAATTCTTTACCGCTTCAATCTTCTGAGCGTCAACCTAAATACCATCTCCAGATACAATATGGCCTAGGAAAGCCACTGATGCAAGCCAAAATTCACATTTAGAGAACTTTGCATACAAAATTCACATTTAGAGAACTCAGACAATGTGATAAACACACCCTTTTGAGATTAGCTTCCTGGCCCTAAGGTAAGAAATAAACTTACCCTTAGGCATGACAGGACTCCTCTTCCACTCTATGACTGCCTCATTTGGGAATTTGAACTTAACAATCCGAGTCCTATAATCAATAGAGGCATAATAGACATAAAGCCAGTCCATGCCAAGGATCACATCGAAATCAACCATATCCAACTCAACCAAGTCAGCCAAGGTATCCCTGTGATGAATTGACACAGTGCAATCTCTATAGACTCTCTCAGCTAAGACAGAATCACCCACAAGAGTAGCTACACTAAAAGGCTCAAGAAGACATTCAGGAATTTTACTGAATTTACTAGCCACGTAAGGAGTTACAAAAGATAGTGTGGCACCCGAATCTAACAAAACATAACAGTCATAAGAAGAGACTCGAATCATACCCGTCACGATGTTTGGAGAGTTTTCTTGATCTTGGCGACTACCCATGGCATATAAGCAGTTTGTACCTCCCCTCGTGCCTGAAGTAGTGCCCCTCTGATCACCCCTAGTCGGTGGTGTGGTAGTAGAGACTGGGCCCTGTCCTCTCATGCTGGACACTCTCTCTAAAAATGGTTCATTTGGCCGCATTTATAACAACCGGCCCTCCCTGCTCTACACTCTCCCAACTGGAGCTTACCACACTTGACACATGGTGGCTTCTCTTGCGAACCTTAACCCACGCTAGCTTGGGATTGAGAACCTTGGGGTCTGAAATTCTGGCGACTCTGTCCTTGCCGGTCATACCTGTTCTGCGGTATAAGTGCATTTGCGGTAGATGAGGCATAATTGGGAGGCCTATTCTAGAAGAAGGACCTATTGCCCTTGTTTTGCCTCTGCTCATTCTCATGCCCAACTGATCTTACCTTCTTTCTCAGATGCTCCTCTCTGTCTTTTTTCTTCTCATCCTCCACCTGTTGAGCATACACCATTAGTCTCAAAATATCCATGTCCGAGATCAATAATGCTGCTTTGCACTCCTTCACATGCCTTCCTAATCCGGAGATGAACTTCCTTATCTTTGACCTCATATCTGGGATCATTTCTGGAGCATACCTGGACAGCTGGATGAACTTCAGGCCATACTCCTTAACTGTCATATCTTTTTGCTTCAGGTTCACAAATTCCTCCACTTTCATTTCCCTCAATTCTCGGGGAAAGAAGTGGTCAAGAAAGGCTCACTCAAATTCATCCCACCTAGCAGGTTCAGCATTCTCACCTCTACCTTGCTCCCATTGCTTATACCAGATGTTTGCCACATCTTTGAGTTAATAAGACACCAACTTAACCCCCTCAATTTCTGTAGCATACATAGCTTTCAGAATTTTTCACATCTCATCAATAAAATTTTAGGGGTCTTCATCAACCTTTAAACCCGTGAATGCCGGTGGATTCATTCTCAGAAAGTCTCGAATTCTAGCGGCACCAAATGACTCTTGGAGACTAGAGCTAAGAGTCAGCGAACTCTAGTTACCATTTTGGGCAGCCACTAAATGAGTGAGCATTGCAATTGCCCCTCTAAATTCCGCCTCTGACGTGGGTGCAGGCAGGGTAGCAGGCACTGAAGGCGCCTCCGCATACCTCGTAGGTCGGCCTCTAGCCCTTGCCGGGCGTACCTCAGATTGGGGCATCTCTGCATTATCAATATTTCTCTGTCTAGCCATACGTTTAAGAGGCATTATCTATAACGTACAAATGCATGAATTAGAAAAGAGTTTTATAGAGTTTAACTCTATCGCACGAATTCCAGAGTATGACAGAAGTGAAACAATTTCTAATGTCTTATAGCCTCCTCATTATAAGTGTGATGCACAACACACCCATAAGCAAAATTCTAATAGACACGGCTTCATAGACTCCCTAGGACTCTTGAAATCTAGGCTCTGATACCATGTTTGTCATGCCCCAGGAGGGTACCCTAGGCATGGCCGGCACTCGAAGGCTATTTCTGACCTCCGAATGAACCACCTGGTCTAGTCACACGTTTGTTGAATCATATTCTCTTAGAGAAAAACTCAATTAAGGATATACTGGCAAACAATCATCAACTCGACAAGAAATTTTAAAAAGGGCTACTCAAAAGAACAATTCAACATTTCTACACTCCGGTCTATGAAGCCTCTATCTACAATTTAAAAGGTACCCATGACAAACCCATGGCTACCAACAATCAAGAAAAAGTAAATGACATCAAAACTATACAAAAGGGGCTTAATATCCTCCGGAACTAGGAGGACTCACCGCTAGCTGATCGCGATGAAGTCGCCAGAGCTCCGGCGAACCAATTGATACAAGACCAATGCCAAACTATTCAGCTAGACAATGAGCACCTCCCAGGTATCAACAATCACCTCGAATATCAACTTGGAACTTTGAATTCTAATTCGAACACTGACCACAATGGGGTCGCCGGAGCTCCGGCGAACCAAATGACATGAGACCAATGCCAAAAGGTGCGTGAAAGTATGGGGATGACATCTAACTATATGGCATGTCTCAAATCACTATCAATTAGCTCAAATTTGAAAAGTTGTCAAGACGACAATCATGGTAAAGTTGCCGAAGCTCCGGCGAACTAATTGATGGAAGGTCAATGCCAAAATATTCCCAATGATGCTGTGAAGCTTTCCACACAAACCAGTCACTTCGAATCACCTCCAAAATATTCAAATCCAAAAAGTCATCAAGACACAAGTGGAGGAGATACCAACAGTTACATGGCTTTACCAAATAAGAAGCTAACTTTGGCTCATGATCACTCTCAGAATAGTGGTAACGGCATCCAATCTCAATCTAATCAAACGAATTGCAATGATCAAACACAAAAGTGTTTAGATCACCACAACAGTAGCCTAAGCCAAAGAGCTTCAGGTAAGTTTTCTTTCTCTTTTGCTAATAATGCACAGGATAAGCATATCATTTATCCTAAGGATGCTCAACTTCATTCTAATATAGAGCATCGAAATAATGTTATGCATTACTTGAAAAGTAGCCTGGAATCTGAGCCTGTGAATCACAATTCTCATATTGGTAAGAATAATGTAGCAATATATTCTTCCAATTTAATTACTTCTGAATTGCAATTGTTGAAATCCAGTGGAGCAAATGAGCTTCCTGGTACCACTGCTAATATTAATGTGCAGGGCCCTAAACACATCATTGCCAACTCTGAGTCTAATCCTGCAATGAACCAGCATACCCACAAGCCTACTAGTATTCCTAATAACTTCCCTAAGATATCCTCCAACTTTGATAGAATTGGCCCCAATAACCAAGTCCCTAAACCTGTTAATAACCTGCCCCAACTAATAGAAAACACCACTAAAAATCCTCCAAGGAACCAGTTCCCTAATAGAAAGGAACAGGTCCCTCACCTAGCCCCATATACTGTTATACAAACCTTTGCCTCCAAACTTAGACTTAACCAAGCCAAAAATAATGTCCCTCTTAATCTATCTACTCCTATTTATACTACCAGACAAGTCTTACCAGCTTTGATCTATGATAAGGATGACTTCATGGTTAAGTTAGCTGAAAGGTGTAAATATACTCTTGTTGGGAAATTCAGTAGTACTATGCCTAAAGTGGAGCTTATAAAGAGAAGCTTCATCTCCAATTACAATTGGTAGGAGGTGTTAAAATTGCCCACTTCAATGCTAGGCATGTATATATTGACCTGGACAATGAATTGGACTACACAACTATGTGGACCAAGCAAAGAATGACTATTGAAGGTTAGATCATAAGAATACAAACATGGACTCCAACTTTCAAGCCAGAGGAGGAAACTCTAATTATCCCAGTCTGGGTAGCTCTTCTTGAACTCCCATGGCATTGTTATGATAAGGAGTTCCTGACTACCCTCCTTGCTCCTGTTGGGAAAGTTCTCTTCATAGATGCAGCCTCTATTCAGAAGACTAGGGGAAGAACTGCTAAGGTGAGAGTGCAGGTCAATCTTACACAAAAAAGACCCCATCATGTATGGCTTGGGCATGACAAAAGTGATCCGACAATAGGGAGGTGGCAAGAACTCCTATATGAGAATGTACCTGAGTATTGCATGTATTGCAAGCATCAGGGGCATATGGTGCATGTTTGTAACATCAAGAGAAGAGATAAAGAACAAATGAAAAAGGAGAGAATCTGAAATTGCAACAAAAAACAAGAGCCAAAATGAGGGAGAGAACAAAGAGCACAACCAATCTCAATCTGCCAACTTACAGATTCACCACAATCCTTTAACATCCAGTACCTCACAACAGCCACAAAACACTAAGGCTAGCAAGGATGACAATGTTTGGCAAACTCAAAGAAGAAAACAAAACAAAGGACACATCAATGGCCAGCTGAACCAAGAAAACAGACCTGCAGGAGCAATAGCCAAAGGTAAGTATGTTGCAGTGCAGTAAAGCAAAGTAGATCCAGGTAAGACTTCTCCTCCTATATCTACTCCCAATGTTCATGTTGATCTTGTTATGCAAGATCAACCCACTAACCAAGATGCAGGAGACATATACATCCAGAAGAACTCTTTGGTGAAGAGTTCATCAACAATGAAGGCAAGCACTACAACTCAGAGATAAGGTATTGACTTATCTCTCCCACAAACTCTCTCCCCCCATATTGTATGCATAAGTACTATTTTAACAGGTACTACTCAAAGGACCAATGTTGCAGGAAATTCAGGTATTGACTTTATTCTCCTAATCCCCAGAATGCCCCCAATTATTAATGTTGTTGATGCTGAAGATGTTGGGGGTCAGGATGGAAGTGAAAAGGAGACACACTCTAAACTACAAGAAGGGGTAACCACAGGGGGAAGGGAATTGTCTCATGTTTTGCATAAGAACCAAAACACTGACCCTAAGAGTGACCTTAGAGCCCCTGCAACCACTAATCATACTGATATAAATGCTACAGCCCAGCTTGCAACCACTGAAGAAAAGGATCTTGTAAAGGATCCTACCATGCCAACTCCCAAAGGTTCTATGGCTAAGGATTTGGAGTCTATTGCCAGCACTAGTGTCCAACATTCTACTACAAAAAAGAACAAGTTGAGTAAAAATGGGAGGGATGCTATAAAGAATAAAATAGATGAAAGAAATCATGCTGAGAAATGTCAAATTCCTAAGCTTCTTGACAACATATCTTTACAGCATGTGGATCAGAGTTGTCAATAATTTGTGATTAATGATGATCAAGTGGGAATGGATATAACCCCTCTTCAGGCCCATTGTATCCTCACTTCTCCCCCCACACTCAGCAGGTCTCATTCCTGAAGCAACTACTGCTCACCCCCAACTCAGCTGTACTCTCAACACCAATAATGAAGTTCCTCCTGAGGTTGATGAGTATGCTGTGTGTGTCTCTGAAGATGAAGAGGATAGTGATAATCAGCCTATGAATGAGTATGATGAGGATGATGCTGTGAGTGAACAATTGATCAAAGCTTTCAGCCCATCCAGGGATAATGTCTATGAAGATGAGATCCAACATGTTACTAACTCTCAAGGATTATCTCCAAGAGGTACATACAGGATAAAGTTCAACTCCAAACCAAGTAACACTGTTAACTCTGCCACCAAGGGTAGACCAAAAACTAGATCCTATACCTCCAAAATCTCCCAATGATTAGTACTCTCTATTGGAATGTGAGGGGTATTAATACCCAGGGAGCCATGGAAAGACTTAAATCTCTCAAGAATATCTATCAGGTTTCTTTTTTTGTAATTTTGGAGCCTTTCTCTAATAGCTCTCAGATTCATCATTTCAAAAATCATCTCAATATGGATCATGCACTTAGCAATCCAAATGGTAAGATTTGGCTTTTTTGGACTAAGGATGTGGACTGCAGGATTCTTGATAATGGAAAGTAGGTGATCACTTGTGAAATTAACCATGTAATGAATCCAAATCAATTCATTGTATCCTTTATATATGCTAAGTGTAAAGACTACCTGAGAAGACCTCTTTGGGATAGTATGCTTCACCAGTCCAATACCTCCCTTCCTTGGTGCACCTTAAGTGATTTCAATATGATTACAGATCCTGAAGAGAAACTAGGGGGAGCCATATACAATATGAGAAAGAGTTTGGAGTTTATTAGCATTATAGAAGCTTGTGGCTTGCAAGATTTGGGGTTCTCTGGTCAGAAGTTTACCTGGTCTAATCAGAGGGGTATATTCTTCAAAATATAGAAGCGATTAGATAGGGGTATGGTCAATGAAAAATGGCTGGAAGTGATACCTCAGACTACCATTACTCACCTCTTTACTGTGGGCTCAGACCACTGCCCCTTGTTGTTAGAAATGACTAAGCACAATCATCATCACATCAAATACTTCAAGTTTCTGAACTGCTAGACTGATGACCCCTCCTTTATGAAGATTGTTAGCAATTGCTGGAACAAGCCTATTGAAGGCAATCCCATGTGGTGTTTCCATCAAAAAATGAAGAGATTATCTACTACTCTTAGTAGGTGGTCTAAGCTGCAGTTTGAGGACATATATGCCAAGGTAAAAGAGTATGAGGACAAGGCTAGACAAGCTGAAGAGGAACTGATTTCATCCAACTCTGAGGAATGTAGAGCTAACCTGCATGCTATCAATACTGAGTATATTAGATATTTGAAGATAGAGGACTCCATGCTGAAACAAAAAACTCAGTTGTAGTGGTTCAAAGATGGAGACATGAACTCCAAGTACTTCCATGCTATCACCAGAGGAAGGAAGAGGAAGCTTTACATTCATAGAATTCAAGATGAAGAAGGCACATAGCTGCAAGGAGAAGAAGATATAGCCAGGGCTGACTGTGCTCATTTTCAGCACATCTTCACAGGTAAGGAGCATCATATCCAGGAAGATGCCCTTCAGTGCATCCCTAAGCTAGTCAGTGATGACCAGAATAAGAATATCCAAGCTTTCCCCACCTTAGAAGAACTAAGAAATGTTATATTCTCTATGAATCCTAACTCAGCAGCTGGCCCTGATGGGATGAATGGAATTGTTTTCAAGAATGCTGGGAGATCATTAAGGAGGAATTGTTCAGAGTGGTCCTTGCTTTTTTTTAGTAGTCAAAACCTGCCTAAATACCTAACTTATACCTGTTTGGTTCTTCTCCCAAAAGTTAACCATCCTAACAAGCTTTCTGAATTTAGGCCTATTAGCCTTAGCAACTTCACCAACAAGATCATCTCTAAGCTTCTTTGCCTTAGATTAGCTCCCATTCTTCCTAATCTTATTTCCCTTAACCAATCAGGATTTGTCAAGAATAGGAGCATTTCTGAGAATATCATTCTTGCTCAAGAGATCATTCATCAGATTAAGAAGCCTAATGTGGGTGGCAATGTGGTCATTAAGTTGGACATGGCCAAGGCATATGATAGAGTTTCTTGGTCCTATATCTGTTTGGTCTTGAGGAGAATGGGCTTTGGGGAAGGGTTCATTGATATGGTATGGAGGATTATGTCCTATAACTGGTACTCCATCATTATTAATGGCTCAAGACATGGCTTCTTCCACTCCACTAAAGGCCTTAAACAAGGAGACCCTCTTTCACCTACCTTGTTCATCCTTGGGGCTGAAGTGCTATCAAGAATTATGAATAATCTTCACCATCATCCCAGGTATCATAGCTTTTTCATAGAAAAGAGGGCCCCCCAGATTAATCATCTTAGCTTTGCAGATGATGTGATCATTTTCTCTTTTGGGAGGTCTCAAACCTTGCAGCTCATTATAGATACTTTGCACACTTATGAGAGTACTTTAGGTCAGTTGATCAACAGAGATAAAAGCCACTTCATGGTCCCCTCTAATGCCTTTAATTCTACTGTAAGAAGGATCAAGAGGGTCACTGGCTTCAAGCAAAAGACCATCCCTATCACTTGGGATGCCCTCTCTATATTAGTAGGCAGAAGATCACTTATTACTCTGATTTGATTGCCAAAGTTGTGAATAAAATAACAGGGTGGAAGGCTAAGATCCTCAGCTATGGAGGCAGAGTCACATTGATTAACCATGTCATTCAAGCCCTTCCTATTCATCTTCTCTCAGTTAGTTCCCCTTTTGCAACCACTATCAAACAAATCCAGAGCATCACTGCAAATTTCTTTTTGGGGTGGAAAAATGACAAGAGGAAGTACCATTGGTCCTCTTGGAAGAACCTTAGTTACCCCTATGATGAAGGAGGTATTGGTGTGAGACAAATATCTGGTGTAGCCAAGTCCTTCCAATATAAACAGTGGTGGGTATTTAGGACCAAGCATTCTCTGTGGGAGGAGTTTCTCAAAGCTAAGTATTGTCAAAGGTCCAATCCCATTACCAAAAAAGGGCATTCTGGACAATCTCTAATCTGGAAGCATTTGATGAAGAACAAGCATAATGTTGAGCCTCACATACAATGGCAAATTCAGTCTGTTTCTTGCCTCTTTTGGTGGGATAACTGGCTGGGAATTGGCCCTTTAGCTCAATTCAGCACTCACAGCTGCAGGCTCAATAACACCCAAGTCTCAGCCTTCATGAACAATGGATAATGGAATGCTGATTTGCTCATTAAACAGGCTCCTCCACAGTTTGTGTCTACTATTCTTTCTACTCACATCAACCATCAGCCTATCAAGCAAGACCAACCATGTTGGACACTAAACAATAATGGAGAGTTTAGTTGTTCTTCTGCTTGGGATATCATCAGAGATAAGAGGCACAAAACCAAGATTAACTCTAATGTCTGGCACCAGCACATCCCTTTCAAATGTTCCTTTCTTGTTTGGAGGGCTATTAGAAGGAAGCTTCCCACCAATGACAAGCTTACCAGATTTGGTCACCCTCCTTCTCAGTGCTACTGCTGTTACAGACCTGGCCAAGATACCATAGATCACATCTTTGTTGCAGGAGCTTTTACCAGGAGTACCTGGAGTGTATTTGCTGATTCCTTGGGCATTAACAAGGAGTACACACCTCTTACAAATCTGCTAATGAGGTGGTAGAATGCTAAGTATAAGAATGAGGCCCACAGGCTCTCCCTATCTTCATATATTGGAACCTTTGGAAGAATAGATGTGCTTCCAAGTATGGAGGGAAGCAGTCTAATCTTGCAAGAGTCAAATTCCCTGTCTTTAAGGATATTTTCCACTTGCTTCACAGTGTTTTTCCCTATATTATGTGGCCTAACAACTAGAGAGACCTTGTCCCCTTAGTTGAACAATGCTACCATGATATCAAGATTACCCCTGTATGCTGGACCAAGCTTCCTAATCATTTGGTGAAGCTAAACACTGATGGTAGTGCTCTCAACAATTCTGGCAACATTGGTGGAGGATGAATCCTTAAAAATGCATCTTGTGAGCTTATTTTTTCTTTTACAATTCCTCTAGGTGCTGGAACTAACAATCAAGTAGAGATTAAAGCTGTAATCTTTGGTCTCTCTTGGTGCCTTTATCTTGGTTATTCACAGGTAGTGCTGGAGGTTGATTCTCAGCTGCTTATCAGATAGCTGTAGCATGAAGCAAAGCCTCCTTGGTCTATCAAGGAACTGCTGGACAAACTCAATAGCCTCATCATCTAATTCCAAGAGTTCAGCTGCAATCATGCCTTCATAGAAGCCAACTCCAGGCTGATAGTCTTTCCAAATACATCCATAAATGCACAGCTCCTGAGCTCTAATTCACCAAGAAGGACCTCCCCAGGGAAGCTAGAGCTCACATGGAAATAGACATGCTGGGAATGACAAATTTCAGAAGAAGAAGGCTCAAAAGGATCAAGAAACCCCCTTGACCTCCCCCAAACTGTTGTTCTAATTTGATCTTCAACTTGGATATCTCTATGTATAGTTATAGCTATTTTGAATATCCTATAATTAGGACCATTGTAAAGGGGAGAGTCTCCTCTTCTTACTGCTAGGTATAGTCCAATGTATTGCCCCATTGAAGAGGGCCCAATATATCTTGCCATGATATAAAGGCATTATCCTCATGAGAATCGGGTACTCGCTTCTAGTCCTCGAGATTGGGTACTTGCCTCTAATCTCAAGGAGATTAGAGGCAAAACTCCGAAAGACACCAAAAAATACTATTTCACAACTCAAGCCTCTTAAAACTCAAAACTTACCAAAAATCACAACTTTTCCAAAAATAATTCAAAACTAACATCGTAAATTGATCAAATACGACTCGAGGAAACTATCGGGAGTGGTAAAATGGTAATTTCATGCAAATTTCTAAAAATGACCGACTGGGTCATTACACATTATTACATCTGATTTCAATTTTAAAAGAAATTTCTAGATTTCTTTAGAAAAATCACCAACTATAGTTAAAAAAGATTTATAACCCTCACAAGTAGAAGCTTTGTGGGATCCCCACAAATCCATATGACCTATATCAAATATATGAGTAGTAGAACTATTAGGAAATGACATTCTAGTATGTTTTCCACAAGGAAAAATAGTAAATTTTTTCATTATATCAATTATATGAATTTTGAAAAATTTGCAGTGTTATATCCACATGACCAAGTCTTTATGCCAGAAGCTAATACTATCTCTATTTTGAGCTACTAAAGTTGCTAGGTTCTTAGTTCTAAAAGTCAATCCATTTGATTTTCTCATTCTAGATAGTCTTTGTCTGAGAAGAAAATATAAGTATTCCTTATTTTTATCAATATTCTTCACCCTCCCATTGTAGAGATCTTGAAAAACATAAAAATTAGAAAAAATAAATGGAGATATGCTACTACTTAATTGTAATTTTTCCTACTACTTAATTGCATATTGTATCATAGGAAACATGTTAGCGCTATTTTATTTTGAAAGAACTAAAGTATCTCACTTTGTGTAAGCTCTGAACAAAGTGAAGATTCATTAGTGGTAATTAATGCTTATGTGATTTAGATACGATTTTTATTTTTTTCTAAAAAAATGTGACTGGTGAAAATCAATATGTTTTGTCTCATATTTCTTCATGCCAATTAGTTTCATGCTTGAAAATAGGGGTTTTCATGATTTGATAAAAAATCCATTCAAATCGAATATCAAACAAAATAGACTAAATAAAATTGGTATACGAAAGCGGCTTGCAAAGTTACTAGTAAGCTGCTTCAAGAAGCTAGATGCAGGTTGCTGGTAAGCTATTTCAAGAAGCTGTTTATAAACTTCTCCAGGAAGTTGATTATAGAGCTACTTACAAGCTATTCTTAAACTGCTTGTAAGCTTCTTCAATAAGTAGTAGAGTAATGAATGGATATCCACAATTTAATGTATTCATAACACTCTTCATTGGACGTTCATTAGTAGGTCATGTGCCAAAATAGTGAAACTTCATGGGCGGCAGTTTAGATAACTTCGTAATCAATCAAGTTTAAGATCATTTAATTTTGCACTACCGTTGGTGTCAAGTTAATGCTTGTGTTGAGCTGCTTTGATCTGAATTTCAGTTCAAGTTATTATGAAGTTTTGATAATTGACAAAAAATATACAATTGACAATCAGTGACACAATGAGGGATAAGTATATACAAGAATTAGATTCGTAATAGATCTCCAAAAGGAATTGATATTGCAAATAATTAGGTTACACAATTAATGGATGAATGATATCCTTTGTAGAAGATTGGTGACTGTTTGATCAAAGCAAGAGAAGATATTTCACACGCAAAAAGGAAACCTTGAAGAATTAGAATTAAAGCTTAATTCAATTCTACATTATTTCTACTAAGAACATGTGAATCATATATGAAAATATTGCCATAATTGAATATATGGAAAGCTTTGAAAATAAGAAGAAAAATACTAAGGAAGTCGACCCGAATTAAAAATCAAGTCAAACTTGAATTTAGTTCATAGATTTGGGGAACTTATTCTATAGGTATTTGGAGAACTAGAAATGGTACATGACATATTGAAGATAAAAAGTTTTAATAAAAACGTTCATTTTTTAAAATTTTATGTCAAGACAAACTAAAATAAACAAACTAAAACCATTAGAGTATTTTTTTATAAAAGGCAAACCTTTTTCCAAAGGGGTCATTTCGTAGTATTTATTAGAAAAAAATAATATTTCATTTGTCCTATTTTATATAACACACTTAAAATGTTGAGATTTAAATTTCTAAACTTTGATGGTTAAATCGGACATAGAAAGCTTTAAAGTTTTCGAAATAAAATTTACATATTTGTAAACTAGGTTAAAACTACTATATATTATAATATTTAAAATATGTATAAAGAAATTTCAATCATAAAAAAATTTGATTGACTCTCAAAATTCTAAACATGAGTTAGGAAGAGCGAACAATGCTAGAGTAGCTGATTTTATTATAAATGGGGAATGAAATATTGATATGATTAATCAATTGTTACTACACAGCTTATTCTGGGCATTATTTCTACCAGATTTCAGTTTCAAGAATACACAGCAGATCAAGTCATTTGGAAGTTGAATACCACCGGAAACATCACTTGTTCTTTGCCTTGGCAGCTTATGCGACACCACAAAATCAAGAACTTTTTCGATCACTACACTTGGCAAAAAAACAACCTGTTTAAATGCTCTTTTTTGCTTGTAGATCACTTAGAGGCAAGGTACCAACGGAGGAAAAAATCACTGTATTTGATCATGATTCTACAGATTGCTATTGATGTCACAGTCCATGTCTTGACACCATTGAACATGTCTTCAACACGGGGCACTTTGCTAAAAATATTTGGGGCTACATCTCTGATTCTCTCGGCATAAGGCATGACAACACACCTCTCAAGACACCATTACGGGTTGGTGGCTATGCAAGTATCACACAGAAGCTCACAAGCTTATTCTTCATTCCACCCCTATTTTCATATGTTTGAATTTGTGGAAAAATAGATGCGCAAGAAAATATGGGGGAAAGAGTTCTAACTTGGCTAGAGTAAAATATTCATTTACAAGGATATCTCTAATCTTCTTAGAGTTTTTTCCCCTTATATCCAATGGCCTTTAAAGTGGATTCATACTATTTCTTGCATTGATATGTGTACTCATGAGATGAACACCGCTCAAGTCTCATGGATTAAGCCGTAGCTTGGTTTTGTTAAACTAAATGCTGACGATAGTGCTTTGGGTAATCTTGGAATCATTGAAGCAGGTGGCGTCTTAAAAGATCACATGGGAAGTTCATATTTACTTACGCCATATCATTAGGAGAAGGAACCAAAAACCAAGCAGAACTAGAGGCGGCTATATACGGACTAAGATGGTGTATTCGGTAGGGCTTTCAGCATGGTATTCTTGAAGTTGACTCGGAGTTTCTCACTAAATGGATTATTCATTAGACTAAACCTTCTTGGAACCTTCACAAACTTATTCATGACCTTGCAGACAACTCTAGACTTTTCCAACTCTTCTCTTGCACTCATGTCTACAGGGAAGCTAACTACAATGCGGATTCTCTTTCCAAGTATAGTCACTCTCTTACCACTCCAGGTCACTACATTAATCTCCAAAAATTATCACATAGTGATAAAGGTTATTACATGCAAGATAAGGTCGGTCTAGCTAGTTTCAGACGAAGGGAGACCAAAAGGATTACGAAACCTCCATGATTTTCTTCTATTTGTTGCATCTACGGATTGAGCACCTAGCTGCAACATGTACACTTCCCCTACATGTTTTTGGTGATAGTTGGTTCTCTTCAATCCGGCTATTCTCGTTTAGGATTATAGCTATTATGAAGAGTCCCTTTATTTTTCTAGGCTTTTTCTTTTTTAATATAAAGGAGAGAGTCTCCCTTATTTATACTTTCCTAGTTTCTTTGTATTAAGATGGGTCCTTTATTTTAGGTATGGAGTTTCTAGGTTTCCTTTCTAGTATCAGGGATGAGTTGGTCGACCTTCATAGGATGACTGACTTATGAACAACCATAAGAATGGAGTTAAGGTTTATGTCCCCCTTATTATATGTTTGCTCTATTTTTATTTATGTTAAGGCCTGGGGGTGTTGCTCAGCCCCCTCCCCCCTCCCCAGAGTCATTAAATTAAAAAAAAGGGCTAAGGTGTCAGTCCTGTCTGACGAGTGATCCTTAAAACCTATGGTGGCGCATAGTTTTGAGACTTAGAGATTGCTATTAAAGGTCTTGGTCCTAACTAACAGGTGAGCCTTCATCCCTATATCCTCTCGGGGCTAAGTAATACTCCCAAACTGAATTTATGTTGTAGATGTATAATATTAAATATATGGAGCTCATGAAAATTGAAAACCGACACTAAAATAATAGATAGTTTGTCTGAAAGAAACTTATGCATATGAAACTGAAAAAACTGAATGTAAGACAACCCATGATAATTCTATCAACCTGAATAAAGCATGCAATTTGACTGACAGGGTTCCAAGACATGAATTTTTCCTATTCTGAGGGCTCATTTCATGACCCAAAATCTAGGTTCATGATAGCACCTACTAAATTCCACTAGTAGGTAAGCCAACAATTAGCCCGGAACCAATGATAACGGACCTAGGGAGAGGGAAAAAATGGAAAATAAGCATAAAATGACATAAATATGGAAGCAACAATAGAAATAAGGGAATATATATACATACATACACAACCCTTAAATGAGGATAAAAGTACAAAGATTCATCATAAAAACTGGTGGATGCTAGTGTAAAGCTACTACAAAAGATGAGTACAGACCACACATATTTAATAAATATACAAGTTATCTCGAAATACAAAAGACTAGCCCAAAATATACAGAAGGAGACTAGTCAACCACAGACGCCATTAAGCTCGCCTTAAGTCTCTGGAACACTACCTACACCAGCACGACAATCAATACGGGCCATTAGAACTCATATCTACATCAGAAAAAAATGTAGAATGTAGAATGAGTACCAAAACAATGGGTACTCAGTAGGCATCATAGGCCGACCGAGCTCACAATTGCAAAACATAATAAAAATTGAGTATAAAGAGGTAATGAGGAGAGAGTAAAGTTATAACTAGGAATGCATTGAAGTAAAATTATCGCAGTAAATAAGGAATACAATAAAATTATTTAAATCTAACTGACCCCCAAAAGTCGTGAAGGTGCATACAAGGCATAACAACGTTAAAAATTTACAAGCAATAACTTGACCTAACCTTCATAAGCCCGATGAGTACATACAAAGGAAACACTATAAGGCACAACTCAGAGATTAAGCCAACACCCTCACAGAATCTAACATCAGGAATAAAACCATGAAACCTAGCATCTCCCAAAATCTTACGTACAAATAGCTAGTCCTTCTCAAAATATTACCTTGAAAAGCCTTATTAGAACCTAACATACTCTAGAATCTTACATTAGAATGCCTAGTAATTCCCAGAATCTTACATTGGATAGCCTTGATATAACCTAGCATATCCCAGAATCTTACGTTGAAATAACTAGTCCTTTTTGAAATCTTACAGCGAAAAGCCTTATTAGAACTTAAGAGTCTTTGGAATCTTACATCGGAATGGCCACACAAAAACCTAGCAGCTTAGGAATCTTACATCAAATCAGTTGTACAGAACCCTAACCTATTTTGAAAGCTTACATCGGAATAGCTACAAAACTAACTAGCCCCTCCCAAAATTTAACCTCGGGCCAGCTATAGAGAAAAAAAGGAAAATAAGCTCTGAACGAGTCTAGGTACACAACTCACCATAGTCATCCAACCACATAACTAATAGGGATACTCTAAGGTTACCACCTAGCTTGGAAGGTCGTACCTACCCAATTCCATTCCCGTAAATAATCCCTAGGTCCTCGAAAACCAATCATCTAAGTAACTCTAGCTAAACCTACACTAAGGATCCATGATTACAGTACTAAGGCTATTCTAGCCTAAATCCAACTCACAGGAACAAATGGGATGTCATCTAGTCATGAGAAACTTAAGAATTACCCAAAAGATCCTAAATAAGACAAAATCAATAAAAATAGGAAACATAACAAGGATTCAAGTTAAATACCAAGCCACTACTTAGCTAATTATCATGCTAGAACAATCAACAAGCAAGGTCTAAGGATAATAAGTCGTAACCTACCTCAAACTAATCAAACAACCTCTAAACCTCTAAATTAGAGCTTTTCCCTTCCAAGCCGCCTTAGAATGATGCCATTCTATCAAATTAATGATCACAACATCAGTATAGTCAAAATAATACCTTTATTTCATAATTAAATCACAACCCAAAATTGGGTCAAAATGGGTCCATCAACGAGTCCCAAAATTTTCAAAGAACTTGTGCCCAAAAATTAGGCACAATCCAATCCCAACTCGACACTAAAATTGCTCAGGAAATCAAGTGGGTCAAAATCACCATTAAAGGAGAAAATAGAGGTTTTGGAATAGGGAATTAACGTGAAATCGATCCCACAACACTTCACCAACGCCTTGAGCACAAAGTCCAAACAAATAATGACAATTTGCACCAAGAATGAGCTCAAACAAAGCTCAAATGCTCAAGAAATAGAGTTTAGAACTTTGAACTTCTGAGTTGAAATTTGGGACTAGTTTGCATTTAAAGAGGTAAAATTTCTTCATCGTCATCATCGATTCTCTAGATTGTGATCGCGACCCTCTAAAAAGCGAGACTAGTGCAATCGCGGAGGTGTGAGGATGAAAGTTGGTAAACCCTCTCTGATTGCTCATCGCTCCGCAATCCAAAGGCCACGAGATCACAATGAAGGTTCTACACCTACACCCGATTTTCAGCATTAGCTAGTTTTCTAAATCCATGTATACACCAATAAGGTACTCAAAATTTATCTAGAATCTCGTGAACAAAAATGGAATATTTTACTGCCCCAAACTCAATATTCCAAACTCAATGGAGATGTCGAAACTTCCATTGCAAGTCGTCTCGATAAAAAGTGGTTCCTACACCTAAGGCTCCATTTTAGCCATAAGCCACAAGGTTGCTCAAAATGAGTCTGGAAGCCTTAGGACTCAAACCAAATGTCCATCTAGACAAAATTCAATGTTCCAGAGCTAACAAACTATCAAAATTGCATTCTAAGGTCTTTTACCTAATGTTTTGATGAAGTAAACCATTCAAACTTTAAAAGCTCTAAAATATATAAACTTGAACGAAAACCAAACAAATGACATTGTGACCAAACTGTGAGTCCCAGCAAGTCATAAATGACTTGGAGTCGCTATAGGAAAGGTCTAAACACCACAAATATAGAAAATAGAGAAAATGATCTAGAGGGTCATTACAATATCCACTTGTAAAATGACTTTCATCCTCAAAAGTAAAGAGTGAAGATATACCTAAAGCTTCAAACATGTGGGGATACTAGGCCCGTAAGTCATCCTTAGTCTCCCAAGTAGCTTTCTCGACTAGATGTTGTCTCTACTGAAATATCTCTCGAACGCAACCATCTAACATCCCTAGCCAAAATAGAAACTAGCTCTGCCACGAAGGTCAAACAATTATCCAATTGGACTGAGTCAAATTGATAGACATGGGACTCTTCAAAAATATATCACTAAAGCATCGACATAGGGAAAATTGTATGAGCAGCTGAATAGACAGGTGGCAAGGCCAACTCATATGCAACATCGCAAACAGCTCAAAGGATCTCAAAAGGCCCAATATACATAGGGTTAAGCTGGCCCTGCATCTCAAATTTCATCACTCCCTTCAAGGGCGACAATTGAAGGAATACAAAATCAGTAACACCAAACTAAAAGACGATTCTTATGGTCAACATAACATTTTTGCCTGCTTTGAGTCTCTTGTAGCCTATCTTAAACCACAAAAACTCGGGACAAAGCATCCTGAAGCAAGTTTGCACCGTGCAGCCTAGGCTCCAAAGCCTCAAACCAACCAATAGGAGATCGAGAATGCCTACCATACAATACCTCAAAGGTCCACTCTGACTGACCATCGGTCTGTGGGTGAAATGCTCTGTTAAGATTAACCCAAGTACCTACTCCTCTTGGAATTCCCTCCTGAAACTAGAAATAAATTAAGAGCCTCTATTAGAAATAAAAGACACTGACACCCCATGAAAAAAAACCACCTCTCATATATAGATAAGGGCCAACCTCTCAGAACTGAAGGAAGACTAAATGTTAAAGAAATGAGCCGACTAGGTCAATAGATCCTCAATGACCCAAATGTTATCAACACCTAGAGGAGTCCACAGAAACCCCATAATAAAGTCCATAGTGATCCTCTCCCACTTTTACTTAAGAATGGGAATTCTCTAAAACTCACCACCAGGCCTCAAGTTCTCGGCCTTCACCTATTGATAACACAGGCAACGAACTACATAGTCTGCTATATCCCTCATCAAACTGCCTTACAAGTAATGCTACCTCAAATCTATTTACATCTTGGTTGTGCTTCAGTGAATGGAATACTTGGAGCTATGAGCCTCTTGAGGACCATTTGAATTAAATCCCCAACTCTAGGAACACAAATACGACCTCTAAATCTTATAACACCCTCAGATTCTAAGGCCACCTCACCAGCATCACCGCTCAGAACTCAATCACAAATAGACACCAAACTCATATCCTTGAACTATCGACTATTAATCTGCTCCTATCGATTAGAGAAGGCCTCAACACAAGCTAGAACTCGAATGGATTAGAGATGTCAAGTCAAACCAACCTATTGGCTAAGGATTACATGTCCAATGCCAAAGGTCTCTCCAAAAATTAAAAGGTAGGCTAGACTCTCCATAATCACTACCTTCCGGCTCATGGAATCTGCCACCATATATGTCTTGCTTGAATGGAACAAAAGAAAGAGGTCATAGTCTTTCATGAGCTCAATCCACCTACGCTTCTTTAAATTGAGGTCTTTTTGGCTAAAAATATACTGAAGACTCTTGTGATCCATGAAGATCTCATAATGAAATCCATACAAGTAGTGCCTCCAAATCTTAAGCACAAAAACTACCACTGCCAACTCCAAATCATCAGTGGCATAGTTATACTCGTACACCTTAAGCTTCCTCGACACACATGCTATAACATGGCATTGCGACATCAAAACATAATATAAACTAATGTTGAATGTGTCACAATACACCATAAAACCCTTTACCCTCAACTGGAAGTGTTAGAAGAAGAACGGTGGTAAGAAACTCTGTAAGCTTTAGAAAGCCACCACGCACTCATCAGACCACTTAAAAGGGACATCCAATATAGTTAACCTAGTCAACCTCGTACTTATAGAAGAGAATCCCTTGATGAATGGTCTATAATAACCTGCCAACCCAAATAAACTCTAATTTTTCATCATTGAGGTGGGTTGTAATGACCCTGAAGGTCATTTTCTTGGAAATTTTATAAAATAACCATTTTACCCCTTCCTTTAGATGCCCTGAGTCGTTTCTAATTGTTACCGGGTGTTGATTTTTAGAAAATCTCATGAAAAGTTAAGTTCTTGGAAATTTTGAGTTTCATAAGCTTTAAGTATTAAAAAGTGGTATTTTGGGTCAATTAGAGCTACAGAATGGAATTCTATCAATTCCAGCAGCTCCAAAATGTCAAAATAGGCTTAGGAGACTTTACGGAATCAGTTTTGGAGTTGTAACAAAGATTTGAGGCCTTGAGTTGAGAATTTGAGAAACTTTAAGCTAAGGTTTGACTTTGGTCAACTTTTGGAGTTTCGATGCTCAGAATGGAATTCCGATTACTCCGTTGGATTCGGAAGATGGTTTTTGGTCGAGAAAAAGTGTTGTTTGAATTTTTAGAGGTCCCGAGTCCATTTTGGTATTTTAAAGGCCTAAGTTGATTTAGTTGCGACTTTTCGAGTTTTGGGTCAACAAAATTTCGAATTCAAATTATGATGGTTTCATCAGCTCCGGAATGACCAAATTAGTCTAGTAGCACTATTGGAATGACTATCGAGGCAATCGATACGAGTTTAGGGTCATTTGGCGCTTTTGACTTTGAAACTTAGTTTATGGTTGACTTTGGTCAACATTCTTGGAAAATATGCTCGAATGAAAATTCTGACAGCGCGGTTAGTTCCAGGATATTGATTTTTGTCTAGAAAGTCCCTTCGTTCACTTTTCAAGTCTTCCGGACTAATA
Source organism: Solanum dulcamara (assembly GCF_947179165.1). Lineage (NCBI taxonomy): Eukaryota > Viridiplantae > Streptophyta > Magnoliopsida > Solanales > Solanaceae > Solanum > Solanum dulcamara. The sequence continues at coordinate 13,003,358 of NC_077244.1, read as the reverse complement.
TCGAGGCTCGTTATAGAATATGGCTTAAAATGGCTCTTGGGTGTGGGACCCACTTTTTATTAAAATAATCTTGTATGGAAAGTATGAATGCACCATTGAGTCCAGAACGTCGATTTTAGTGGGGTAGAATATTTCGTTTATTTTTATCGGATTTCGAACGAATTTCAAGCACCCCATCGGAGATTTTGGAAAATCCAAAATCTGAAAATGACAGCAAGCAGCTGTCCCATTTTTGGGATTTTTCTCCAACTTTAAAACCTCATAACTTGAGCATTAGGGCTCCAAATTAGGTGATTTAAAAGTCAAAATTGTGAGGTTATTTGTGGAGAATGCATTGGAGAGATTGAAAACTGATTTGGAGCATTCGATTTAGGTAAAAATTGCGATTTTAATTGCAGCTGTGTCCATTTTTGGATTCAGTTTTTGAAGAACTTTGAGTAATTGTTTTTGGACCTATATAAACCCGATTTTGGTGATTCAAGGGTCTAAATTTAAGAGAATTTCGTGAGGCATTTCGTGGTATTCTCAGAAATGCGAGGAGAAGCTTCATTTGAGGTAAAAATGCATTTTTAGTTACTGATTTAGTCATTTTCGAAATGAAATTTTGTGGAATTTTGGAAGAGTGTATCTTGGTCAATATAACTCCGTTTTGAGTAATTCTTGAGGCTAGATTGTGGGGGGTTTTGCAAGAAAAGTCATGGTATAATTTGTTTTGATTGAAAGATTTTCTTTTTTGAGAAATCGACGTGTAAAAAGGCTGTCTTATATTGTTTTCTTAGTTTGAAAATGTGGGAATTGCTTGTTTGATCGTGTTACGTAATTTCTCACCCCGAATTGTGATATAAATTTGATTTGTGAGCTTGAGATGACGTTTATAACCTATTTTGGGGGTCAAATCCAGAATTTCATATGTGAGTCCCACAATATCTGTTTTCGACCCCGAAATTGGTCCATCTCTAAAAATTATGAAATTAGTATCTAAATGACCGTATCGATATTGTGGTTCTATTTTTGACAGCTTGGCAGCGTTCTGAGGCCGTTTGAAAGGGAAAAGATCCAGCAAAATGAATTAAAGCTCGCGTGTTTAGCCTACAAGTAGGCTACGGTTTTACCTTTCTTTAGATTGAGCTGGAATGTGTGAAATCATGTTGAAATAGTTGGAATTTGGGTTGGGTAGTTTGATTGTATACTTTAGCTGTTAGAAATCATGTTTTAGGCTTGTTATTGGGTTTTTCGGGTATTTAGAAGCATGTGTATCTTGTAGGTATTTGTTAGTATTCTAAGGAGAGTTAAATGAACATGTTGTTGATACTGTGGAATATGTTGGCCTTAGTATATGATGTAAACTTGCTTTAGATGCCCTGACGTCGCTCCGATAAACTTAGATCCTTGTAGAATGGTGTAGTGGGCTAGTGCCTGGTAGTTTGGCCTTAGCTAGACATTACTCTTGCTCTTAAAAATACCATCATCTATAACTCGGTATAATTGTGACTTTTGTGATGCATCGGCAACACTAGATTTCATGATCATTGACTTTGGCTCCGATTTCAGTATTGGCGCAATATTAGTTGACTCATTGGGAAGGAGATTCTCGGTACTATTAATGTTTAGTTGGAAATGAGAATATTCAGCACCGTAGGATAAAATATTTGTGAGCATCTGGGTACCCAGTCCCAGCCTCTATTCTGAATTATCTATGAGTATTCGGGTACCCAGTCCTGGCCTCCATTTTGAAGTATCGGGAGCATCCGGGTACCCAGTCCCAGCCTCCGCAGACTTGCTAGTATGACGAGTATCCAGGTATTCAGTCCTGGCCTCGATCATATCGATGTGTTACGACGAGCATCCTGGTACCAGTCCAGGCCGCAACCGTACCGATGTAGTACGACGAGCATCCGAGTACCCAATTCCATCCTCGACCGCACTTATATATTATGGCAAACATCCGGGTACTCAGTCCCGGCCTTGGACACTATGAATATTCAGGCGAGCATCTGGGTCCCAGTCCCGGCCTCGACCCCTAAGGCACCCCTAGATCGATTAGCTCTTGGAGATTCTGGGTTTGGGAATGATATAGTACTTTGGCTCCTAACATCGCAAATTCCTAGTTCCTAGCCTTGGTAGTTGTAACTATTATGTGTACTCGGTGAGCCTATGGGGGTTCATCCAGGTTTTTATTTAAATTGCACATGAGTGTCCCAGTTGGGCTTATGGGGGCCCAGTTGAGTATAGTTAGCTGTAGCTCTCATAGATAGTAATCTTTTCACTTTAGATGCTTATGTTGATCCCTATTTAGGCTTATCCTCTTTTTCATATTGTTTTCACCTTTTTTTGCTCAGTCCACCTATGATGCCTACTGGGTACCTATTGTCTTGGTACTCATAATACACCCTGCATCTACTTTCCTGATGCAGGACCAAGCACCAGCTACCATAACGAATAGATCGAGCCTGTTGTAGTCAGATTCGGAGACTAAGGCGAGCACTTGGCATTTCTAGATCACTTTTGTCTCCTTCAGGATGGATGACCCATCTTTTGCCTTTTAAGACTAGCCATTTATTATATATATATTTCCGGTCCACTTTCGGGACTTGTTGTAACACCCCTCAAAAATTTTCCCTAAGATTCGGACCCTTCTTGTATACGGGTAGGGTCGAACCCGAGTATTGAGGAGCGTATGCATGAGCTAGGATGAGTCCCTGAGAAATTTAAGGATGTTGAGAGTGATGTGGGGTCACAAGAGGGCCCCTAGGACCAAATTAAATCCAAGAGATTCATCGTGGCTAAGTCTTGGGATGAGTTCGTATAAGGGGTCGACTTCTAACAACCCTATCTTTTGAAAGACGACAATCTAGGTGGCCCACGGACTATTAAATCAAAGGTTGTCGAGTCTTCTTTCCAACGCCAACAAGAAGGTAATTTTTGGAGTTCGAAGTCGAAAGATATAATGATCCTAAGACGAACTAGCACGGCAGGGATTTCAGGCCTGGGTTGCAATTACTGGAAAACTGGGCTTGGCGCCACAGTGGCGCGATGCGCCACTATCGCGCCAGGAATATGCCTCAGTAGTTTGGTCTTGGCGCTGTAAGGGAGCGACGTGCCACTATCGCTCCAAGAATGTGCCTCAGTAGTTTGGTCCTTGGCGCGGCACGCCACTAACCGATGTGCAGGTTTTTAGGCGAAATCGGCCTGGCGCTGCAATGGCGCGATGCGCCATTATCGCTCCAGGAGCATTTTAGCCTATTTTTCAGAACTTTTGAGAAGGGGCAATTTGGGAATTGTCTCAAATTATATATGTATTATCCTTGAACATTTTGGGGACTTATTTTCAGCCCCCACTCTCTCTCTAGAAAAACCCTAGAAAACTCTTTCTTCTTCATCTTCTTCTTCTTCTCCATTTTCAACAAAGATTTGTCCCAAGAGCTTCAAGACTCCAGGTTCCCATTGAAAACCCAACAACAAGGTTTTCTTCAAGTCTTTACTAAGGTATGTAAGGCTATCTAAAACATGGTTTGAGTCCACCCATGTGCCCTATACCTTCTTTGAGGATAAATGCCCATAGAAATGGAGTTTCTTGCTATGGTTGTGTTCAAATGAGTTTTGTTGTCTAGTAGAGTGATTCTTGCTATGTTGATGAGGCTTAGTCAAGAACTTCCAAAAAAAGTCTTTGTGTGAGTATGCGTTGATGAAGATGAGTTGTTAAATATGTTTTATTGATTTTCTTAGCTATGTGGATTATGATAAAGGATGTTATTTTCTTAAAAATGATGTTTATCTTGAATTGTTGATTTAAAGCCTTGGAGTTGTGATGGGTTTCAAAGATTGATTAAATGGATAGAGGAAATGATTGGTTATGTTTATATGTTGCTACAAATGTGCCTTTAAATTTCTCTTGAAAGATATGATTTAGAGATGATTGATTGTGTTAGAGTGGATTAACAAGGTTTAAATGAGACTTGTCGATATGATTTGATTGAATCGATTGGATGGAGTTTTATGAGCATTGAGTCTTGGGAGGAGTATCGAGCACCGAATTGGGTAAAAGTAAAGTCCATACTCGAACCCAATAACTACGTCGCCAAACGTAGGAGGGGATTGAACCGTTAAAGTCAGATATTTCCCCAAAATGTTTGTCCTGAGATTATAGGACTTGGTTGGATTGGATCCATGATTGGTTAATTCGTTCATACTCTGGCAAAGTATGAACGGACGTGGCAACAACGTCAGTTTGTTGTACTTTCACTGGCTCATAAGTGATGGTTGTCGGATAAGAGAAACTCCCATATAAGTCTTGATAGTATTCTGAGTCTGATTGAGTTGAATGGTATGTGATTGGTCCCGTTTAAACTGTATTCTTATTTAGACCTAGGACACTTGATTGAGTTGTTATTTCTCTTGAGTTGAGTTCCAAGTGGGTTTTCTTTTATGGGAACAGACCCTACACGAGACTCCCACCTCTCGTGCACAGTCAGGGGTTGAGCATCACCCCCAAGCCTTAACATAAATAACAAAATAGAAAAATACAAGGAGGGGGACATAAACCTTACCTCCGATCCCATGTTGGTATATAAGTCGGCTAACCTACTAAGGTCGGCTAACTCATCTCCGGTACAAAAAATGGCTAACTATAACTAGAAAGCAGTAAACCTATGAGAGGACTCCTCTCGGTACAAATCAACTAAGAAAGCATAAATGAGGGAGACTCTCCCCTTCCATAAGAAAACAATAAAGTAACCTACACTAGTCCTATTCAACTATACTACGTATCATACATAGGTAAATTGAAGAAGAACAAGTATACGAAACTTCTATCTCGCATGGGATGAGAAGGTTCTTTTCATCTTTGCCCTTTTTAGTCTTGTCAGACCAAGTAAGTCCCCATAGATGCATGCATCCACATCAAGATCAAGTATATATCAGCTAAGGAGGATGAAAGGAGAGGAAGTATATTGAATTGTAACGCCCAATAGCCTTGGAGATGTTGTTGAGGAAGGACTTGAATTGACTTGTTGCATGCTGCAATTTGAAGATGTTGTAGCTCTGAATAGGGCTGCTGTTAGGAAGGTCAACTAGTGGTGGTCTCCAAGAAGCTTGTCTGTAATAGAGCTGTTGTAGGTAATGAGATGTAATGGATGGTGTTGGTGAGGTCCTAGCATGCCATGCTTTAGTCTCCCCTTGTTTGCAGATAAGAATAAGTTGTTTTTTGTTGCATGTTATACTTAGGAGTAGACCCCTCATTGTGGTGAGAGTTGTCTCCTTGAGACACTTGCACAGGCAAACACAACCAGAAAAATACACAAACAAACAAACTTGCCATCTGCTGTACCAAGTACTATTGGCTTGTAACTGCTTAGTTTGTGCTGCATATTGGTAAAGCAGAGGTTGTATGATGTTGGCTGCTGATGGATTGAGGATCAAAGCATTCTCATAGTTGGAGTTGCAGCTGGGGTACAATAGTGCTGCTGTAGGAGCAGTTGCAAGTGTTGAGATATGAAGATTGGTATAGCCGGAGTGATAATTTGGTGATGATGTCCAAGTATGCCAAGCTTTTTTCTCCCCTCGTTTGAGAATCATTGAACCTGCATAAGGAAGTAGCAAAGAAGCAAACAAGTGTGGGAATTAGATAAGCTGGTGCAGGTTTGTGTGAAGCTTCTTGTTGCTTTCATAGTAGGAGAAGTTAAGAAGCTTGTTGGGGCAAGCTACACAGGAAAGGAGGCCCTTCCTTGTGTGTGTCTCCCTAGTAGTTTTTGCACCTACACAAGAACAATCAAAGGAAGACAAGCTACCAAACAAGCACAAAAATAGGAGGTGCTTCTAGTTCTGCAGAATCCTTTTGTAGCAATCATGGAAAGGATTGTATCTGTGGTGTCCTCTATGTAGTTGTTGTTAATGCATGTTAGGGTATATATCCAACAAGCAACTACACAGAAAACAAACAAAAATAAGCAAGGACATGCACAGGCTATCAGAAAGGAAAGGACCTCAAAGGGTGCTTTGGAGCCTGCTAGCTTTTTCAAGGTCGCTCAACTAACGTCTCCAATTATCCGTTTGAGGTGAAACTTCTTGGGCTTTGCAAATAATGAGTATACTGTAGTCCTGCACCATTTGAAGGCCTTTTCCACAAGTTGGAGCTTCCAAATTGCATATTGCTCCCTCTTTAGATTTAAGATAGCAGACTTTTTCAAGGTTGCTCGACTAATGTCTCCAATTATCCGTTTGAGCTGAAAAATCAAACTCATATGCCACCTTACCAATCAGCCTCAAAATATGATATAGGCCAGCATAGCTGGGACTAAGCTTTCTTTTCTTACCAAAATGCATAACACCCTTCATGGGTGAGATTTTCAAGTAAACCTAATCATCAACCTCAAACTCAAGATCCTTTCTCCTTATAACTGAATAGGACTTTTACTGACTCTGGGCAGTCTTTAATCCTTCTCTAATCAATCTAACATTCTCCATAGTCTCATACACAAACTTGGGTCTTATCAAGGCAGCCCCACCAACCTCAAACCAACCTATAGGAGATCTACACCTCATACCATATAAGGCTTCAAATGGAGCCATCTGAATGATGGAATGGTAACTATTATTATAAACAAACTCAATCAACGGCAAGTGATCATCCTATTTACCCTTGAAATCAATGACATAGGCTCTCAACATGTTCTCTAAGGTCTGAATAGTATGCTCGGCTTGACCATTGGTCTAAGGGTAAAACATTGTGCTAAGCTTGACTTGAGTACCTAGAACCTTTTCGAAAGATCTCCAAAACTGAGATGTAAACTGAGTACCTCAGTCTGAAATGATAGATAGTGGAACACTGTGAAGCTTAACCAACTCTTGGATATATAATCTAGCATAGTCCTCAGCTGAATAAGAATTCTTAATAGAAAAAAAGTTGCCTACGAGTATGAGAAAAACCTGTAATGAAGTCAAATGGAAAAATTTACCTATGAGTACAAGGAAAACCTATAATGAAGACAAATGGAAAAACTTACTTACGAGTATGAGGAAAACCTGTAATGAAGTCCATATTCAAGGCTTTCAACTTCCAAGTAAAAATCTCAATATCTTGAGCAAAACCTCCTATTTTTTTATTGTCAACTTTCACTTGTTGACAATTAAGACATTTGGCCACAAACTGTGCAATATCCTTCTTCATTCCATTCCACAAATACACTTTCCTCAAATCTCTAATCAACATCGGGAATACACAATCGGCCTTGATATCTCAATACACCACTCATCCTTAAGACAAAGCCTCAATGGCTTTTTTGAAAACTACTTTCTTGAACTCAACCAAGGTAAAATACTATTTTTCTTGACTTTAATATCCGCCACAAGAGACAATTCAGAATCAATTTGAACAAAAACACCACCATCCTCGGAATCAACCAATCAAACAGATAAATGGGCTAGTCTATGAATATAACGAACTTTCTACTTCTTTGCATCCTCAACATGGGTAACACTATTCATGGACAATCTACTAAGATCATCGGAAACCACAATTGTTTTACCCGAATAATACAATACACTCATATTATAGTCCTTTGAAAGCTCAAATCATCTCCTTTGTCGAAAGTTCAAATCCTTTTATTTGAACACATACTGTAAACTTTTATGGTCGGTGAATACATCAACATGGACACCATATAGTGCCTCCAAATCTTTAAAGCAAACCCAACCTCGACTAACTCCAAGTCATGAGTCGGATAGTTCTTTTCATGCACCTTAACTTACTTGGAAGCATAGGCTATCACCTTACCATTTTGCATCGAACACAACCAAGACCAACCCTTAAAACATCATAATAAACAATAAACCCATTGGAACCTTACAGTAAAGTCAACACTGGAGCGGAAGTAAGTGTATCTTTCAATTCTTGGAAACTTTTCTCACATGCCTCGGACTATTAGAATTTCACCTCCTTTTGAGTCAAAGTAGTCAATAGTGATGCAATGGAAGAGAAACCTTCTACAAACTATCTATAATATCTGGCTAAGACCAAGAAACTCCAAATATCCAAAGGAGACAAAGGTCTAGGCCAATTCTTAACCGCTCGGTCTTCTTAGGATCAACCATAATACCTTTACCAGAGATAATATGGCCAAGGAAAGAAACTGCCTTAACCAAAACTAACATTTGCTAAGCTTAGTGTATAACTAATAGTCCTTGAGGACTTGCAGTACAATTCTCAAATGGTCGGAATGCTCCTCTTCACTCCGAGAATAGACCAAAATATCATCAATGAATACAATTATTAATATATCTAAATATTTCTTGAACACCCTATTTATCAAAGCCATAAAAGTTGTAGGAGCATTCATTAGTTCAAAAGACATAACCAAGAATTCAAAGTTACCATACTAAGTTCAAAAAGCCATCTTCGGAATATCGCATTCTCTAACTTAGAGTTGATGATAACCCGCTCAAATATCAATCTTTAAAACGTAACTTGCTCCTTAGATTTGATCGAACAAGTCATCAATATTTGGAATGAGATACTTATTTTTTATTGTGACCTTTTTTAATTGTCGATAGTCGATACACATTCGGAGAGAACCATCCTTTTTGTTGACACAGAGAACCAGAGTAACCCATGGAAAGATACTTGGTCTTATGAAATCCTTATCTGACAAATCCTTCAACTGATCCTTTAACTCTTTCGATTCTATTGGGGCCATTCGGTAAAGAGGAATAAAGATAGGTTGGGTATTGGGGACAAGATCGATACCAAAGTTTATTTCCCCTTTGGGAGATATACCTAGAAGATCATTAGGAAAAACTTTTGAAAACTCATTAATGACTCAAAAAAACTCAAAAGTAGGAGCTTCAGAATTTGTATCCCTAACCCAGACTAAATGATAGATTCTACCTTTGGAAATTATTTTTTGAGCTTTATGATATGAGATGAATTGACCTTTAAACATGGAATTGCTACCTTTCCATTCTAGGACTGGCTTATTAGGAAAATAAAACTTGACCACCCAAGACCTACAACATAAAGTAGCATAACATGTATGAAGATAATCCATACCGAGTATAATATCAAAATTGGTCATATCAAGCTCTACAAGATTGATTGAGGTGATTTTATGAAAAACTGAAATAGGACAATCTCTATAAACTCTCTTGTCCATAACTGAATCACTAAAAGAAGTACAGACCGAAAAAGGTTCTAACAAGATCTCAGGACTAACAATGAATTTCATAGCAAGATAGGGAGTAATAAATGATAGAGTAGTAGCTGGATCTAACAATGCATAAACATCAAAGTCAAAGAATTATAATATACCAGATACCTCTTGATGAGTTTGAAGAGAATAAAATTTGTTTTGGCGGTAACTGCCACCCGAAGTAGTGGTGTGCTGATGCGGATGGCCTATAGCCTGAGTATAAGCCTGGGGTCTAGCACCACCTCTACAGTCCTTTACCTGATGAATTATCTTATCACACATATAACATGCATCAAATCCCTCTAAGCATTCTCCCTTATGGTTCCTTCCACACTTCTTGCATGAAAAAATGACTTGACCACTCAGAGCTCTTCCTGGAACCTTAGGATCAGGCACCCTATCTATCGAAATTTGGAGCATGTGTATTTGAAGATTTTTTGAAAAAAATGAAAATGGACACCATTTCAAGACTTACCATATGAGAAATTACCTCTACTAGTAGTTCGAGCCCTCTTGGACTCCATTCTAGACCTCTCTTTCAACTTCTCTTGCTCTATTTGTTCTGCATGTTTCCTGAGCCTCAAAATATCGATCTTCTTGATGAGCATGGAGGTTTTACATTATTTGACCACCAAATCAGACACACAATAAATGAACTTACATATACGAACCCTTGGATCCACAACTATAAAAGGAGCACATTTCGAAAATTTTGTGAACTTGAGGACATACTCCTTCACACTCAAATTACCTTGGAGCAAATTTATGAACTCTTGTACCTTGGCTTTTCTCAACTCCAAAAGAAAGAACCGATCAAGAAAAACACTTTTGAATTCCTCCCAATCAACGCAACCATCATCTCTACCTTCTTTATCCTTCCATTGTCATACAAAATTTGTGTAACTCACATAAGCTGATAAGTGGCTAATTCCACCTTCTTCACTAGACTAATACCCATGATCCTAATAATCTTAGCAATGCCCTCAGTGAATTTTTGTGGATCCTTGTCTACTTAAGAGCCATGGAATTCAAGAGGTTTCATCCGAGAGAAGTCACAAACCCAGCTAGCCGCCATACCCACATTTGAGTTCACGGGAGATACTACTTTCATATTAGCTTGAACGGCTATGTCTTGATAAGACTTGAAATACAACCCAAAACTCTGCATGAGAGACTTGCTCATTCAAAGGGTCATTTGGAGTTGGTTATTTCTCCTCAACATTTCATCTTGCGGGGATTCTTCTTAGAGGTATATTTCTGTAATTGCAAAGAGAAAGCTTTAGAGAGAGTAACCTTAGAGTTCAACTCTATCACAAGATAAGATAATAAAAGAAGTGATATTTTTCCGAAGACACCACATAGTCTTCTATTCATAGATGTAGCATGCTTCACACCGATGAATAAGATACTACTTAACATATCATGTTATACTCCCTAGGATACTTTAAACTTTATGCTTTGATAGCAAATATGCCATGACCCAACTAACGCCCTAGGTGTGACACGGCGATTGAAATCCTAAAGGACTCCAACCAAGCCTCTTAGTATTTTATTCATGAGTATACATAAAGTAAATAAAAAAATAAGACTTAAACATAGAAGAGGAAATAAAGTCTCAACAATAATAGTCTCAATAAAAGAGAATAAGTCTCAAACTCGAAATAGAAAAACAACAAAGACTCCATGACATCCAACATGCCTCTACTAGTCAAGATGAGGCCATAAGACAAGCTTCTAGCTTACCTAATATAAACGATGAAAATATAGAGTTTTGTCCTAGAATCACGAGGACTCACCAATAGTAGGAAAATAAGGCTCAACTCTAGAAATGAGTGAGAGGTGTGTGATGATTGTCTGATCCTATATTATGATACAATGTAGAAAAAAGATGCATTAATATATAGAACGCACTAATTATGTGAGAAGTATATTTGAACAATGATAATAGGACATAAGCAATATGAACATGGATTGCATAACCAATATCTTAAAACATGAGCAAATCCTTGAAAATATTTAAACATCATAATCTTGTGGTCAATACATCAAAACTTCCTCATGAGGACTTATATATTTTTCATATACCTTAGTATGGGATATGACCTTTAAAAATGTCATGTGAAACCTAATACATAGTCAATGCAAATTGTAGGGAATTCATAAGTCATAATGAGAATCGTAATCAAAATATAGTGTAAATCCTAACATCATATTTGTGTGGGAGCGACTGTCAACCGATATATAACCTGGTCTGCAGTGGTCTGCAGTGCTAGTTTGTGTTGGTGCATGGCTATATTTCAGTATAGCTGTGCCCCTGCAGTAGTAACCAACTCCTTGTTGCCTCCCTAGCTAATGTGGTAAGATGCTTTTTAGAGTACCTGCATAGACAAACAAAACCAAAGCACTAAACAAACAAACAAATCTGCAAGCTGCTGTAACTAGTACTATTAACTTGTATTTGTTCCTTGTATGCTGCAGGTTGGTGGGGTTGTTGTTGGTGGGTATTGTTAGTGGAAGATGTGGATGGAAAGCTGAGGGTGCTTCTCTATAGAAGCCACAAGATACTGCACCCCATAGAGCAGTTCCATAGAGGGCCTGCATAAAGGGAAGAAAGCAAGGTCCCATTTGTACCCTGTTGCACCATGCTATTGCTGCACCTAGAAGTACCTATGGCTGTACCCCCAAAAGCTGAATGAAGAGTTGCAGGTTTGTATTTACCTGCACAGAAAAACAAGAGAAGAGAAGAAAGATGGACTAGTCTATTCCTTACCTCAAGAGGCAAAGTATCGGTTCATCCGGTGTTCCATATGTCTTTCTTGAGGAAGTTTGTTGGTGATCCTAGCTCCATAGTTCCTTTGGAGGTTGAGGAACAAGGAAATAACTTTTGTTTAAGTGTTTTGGAGGAACTAAGAGGTTGAAGGTGCTATATAGGAAGTCGAAGCTGATATGATTTCACGATATCCTCATCTTTTTCCTTCCGTTCCTAGTTGAGATATTGATTTCTTTCATGATTCACTCTGTCAAATCCATGTGGTTTAGTTATTCTCATGTTCTCATATGCATTCATGTTCATGAAATGAGTTTTAAAGTCATGTTTTGGCTTGGGATTGAATATTTCATGTTTTAATGCATTTTCGATATGTTTTGCATTTATGTTAGGCTACTGTTCCTTTTTCTTAATCCATTCATGCTAGTTTGAGTCCCATTCGAGGGCGATTATTCTGAAGGAGGAGATATTGTAAGACCTCAGAAGTTGGAAATTCAAAAAATGGAGTTTAAGATGGACATCATAGAAAAGGTGCACCAGATAATGATCACGAGACCCATCATGCATCATAATCAGCTTCATGCCCGTGGAAAGGGACAGTATAAGTGGCAGGAAATAGGGGAAGAAAGCAAAAGGGTCTAGGAGGGATCTACGGCCCATGATGCGTATCACAGATCATGAAGCCGTCTGTGAACTTGAACCTTAGGACCCCGTAAGTTAGGAGACGACCATGACAGGCTCCACAGACGTTGAAGGACTTCACAGACCTTGGTGGTCTCCATGGAAGTCAACCAGTCGACCCTTAGGATCATGACCATCATAATGACCCATGGTGAGCTTCACGAGCCGTGGTGCCCTCCCGTGCAGATACCCGATTCAGTTAAGTTCAGGGGTATTTTCATTTTTTCCTACTTTTTCATTAATGTATTTGGATGGTTTTTGGTTTAAATCCTATTATATTAACTACCCTAAGCCCTCATAAGTCTCTCATTCACTCCCTAACCCCAAATCACAAAATCCTCTATCTAAATTTCTCTCCCAAGGTTCATCTTCTTTCTCAAAGCAAATTCCAAGGGTTTCCAGATCATGTCTCTAATTCGTGTGCAATTTAGGTCTTCTAAAGTATAAGGTATTTGGTAATTCTTTCATGGTTCCTTCCATCCATGGAGTCCCAAGGTTTTTTCTAAATTCTCCTTACGAATTCTTCTTCAAAGCCCTCCTTTTTCATGAAATTGCGTTGGATCATCTTAGTTATGATATATTTCATTTGCATTGATCTAATTATGTAAAATTCACATTACATTGCATGATTCCAATTTGATTTCATTAACCCATACTCTATGCTATTTTCAAGTATGTTTTCAAAGAGTTATGATCATGATTTATAAATTATTTCTATGAATGAACTATGAATGATTGTCAAGACTTATGAATGACTTATGAAAAGTAATGAATGATGATGATCTATGAACTCAATGATGTTTCAGGCAAAAGTATTAAGGTTGTGATGGATTTTCGTCACACACTCATGTTAAAGAGGTGAAAGACTTTTTTCACTAAACTTATGGATTCTTATAAATCAATGATGTTAATGATCTACTCTTATGATTACTTTATGATAAGGATTAATATCTATTATTGTCTTTCCTAATGATATTAATTACTATGATTTATGACTTTTCACTGAGATAATGACTAAGAATCGAGAGGACTTTAAGATAGGGTTCAATCCGGTAGCCAAAATAGCTACCTAAGGGAATCCTAGTAGTAACCTTTAGTCTCTAACTACATTACCCGCGTAGGTTTATTATGCCAATATGACATAGATGGTGGATTCAATATAGCTCATGATGTTCTCACAGAGTCTATCTTTGCAAAGTTGCCTCTCACTTCTCGATGTGGGAGTTACATTGTACTCCATGTTATAGCTTACATATTCTTATATGTCGGTTAAAGGCCCTATCCCATGACAAGGTATATGAAAAAGGTATGAGTACTCATGATGATGTTTTGATGCATTGACCACATGATTATGATGTTTAAATATTTTCAAGGTTTACTCATGTTTTAAGAGATTGGTCATGAATCTCAGGTTCTTATTATTTATATCCTATTATCATTGTTCATGCATACTTCTCACATACTTAGCAAATACCACGTACTAACACATATTTTTGCCTATATTATATCATAATGTTGGGTCGGATGATCATCACATACCTCCCACTCATGGATATAGTTGAGCCTTATTTTCCTGTTATTGGTGAGTCCTCATGATTCAAACAAGAATCTATATTTTCATTGCTTTTTATGACCTTTTCATGATTTATATTGGGTGAGCTAGGATCTTGTCTTATGCCCCTATCTAGACTAGTAGAGGCATGTTGGATTTCATGGAGTCTATGTTGTCTTTGAGACTTATTCTTTTTTATTGAGTCTATTCTTGTTGACACTTTATTTCCGCTTCTATATTTAAGTTTTATTGCTTTATTTACCTTATGTATGATTATGAATGATATTCTAAGAGGCTTGATTGTAGTCCTTTGGGATTTTGATCATCGTATCACACTTAGGGCCTAACTGGGGTCGTGACACATGATCACCCTCCATGAACTTTAACAGTCGAATTCTCCGGTGTGCATAACTCTTCTGCCTACGCTGCATTGTCCCTCTCAAACACTTGGATATAAACTTTGTGATGTACCTCTTTATCCCACACCACCAGTAGTACTGGGTAAGGTCATGATATATCTTTGCAGTACCCAGGTGAATGGATTATCAAGTCACCCACCTTGGGCACATAAATCATGCCCTCAATCCTCAAAACCCCATATGAATCCAGTTTATCCTCCTTGGCTTCACCCCTTAACACCTTGTCTTGAATGAGTTATTACTTCTCATCATCAAACTGTCGCTCCCAGATCTGCTCAACTAAGAAAGAAAGAGCATCAGTGAAAGTAATAAATCTCCCACTCTCCTCAAAAACCTACAAATGGACAAAATTGTTGGCTAACCTCTGAACATTCATAGCCAAAGACCTCCTATCAACACATATAGCGGTGAGACTTTTACACCCCAGAAAATTTTGTGTTACTAAGGTTACAAATGGCTTAATGTGAGCTTGAGGAGGAACAAATATTACAAGTATAAAGAATGAAATTTTACTGTAGTAGCATGAGGATAGCACGAGTATAATAATTGGAGTTCGAATAATATGATTGAAATCATATGTTAAAAGATATATAGCTCTCATAATCGTAAGCTAAGGTGGGGCCCACATGATGAGATTTTTATAAAAAAGATATATGATAAGTTATATGAACAATATATGTGAAGTTAAACACAACTCAAGAAGGACCCTTGAGCCAATTCAAAGTGGAAGACATCAAAAAGATTTGAGAATTTAGGAATACTCTCAAAATGAAAGTTGTAGATAATTGAAATAGATTTCTAACCATAGGTCATGGGTCAGAATATGACATCGGTATAAGAATATATGGACGTTTTAAGTCTAAAAGGCCGAACTAAATACTGGATTCGGTCCAAGCCGATTCCAACTCGGGTCAGGACCAATACCCACGCCATTAAATCAATTTTTTTAGATTTTGCTTCAGCTTTTAGACCAAAGAAATGTCCACAAATTTCCATAGAGAGTGAAGGAGGAGAACCCTCGAGAGAAACACCAAAATTAACCACAATTGAATCCCCAAATCTTGAGGCTTATTGAGAGAAAAGTATTGTACGTCACATTGCATTCAATTTGAGCTAAACATTATCTAAGAAGGAGAAGTGTTGATGTGGTTGTTACACACTTGAGGTAATATTAAGGTCCCTTTTTCATTGTTAACAAGTTTATTTAGAGTTTTAACGGATAAAATAGCGTTATAAACTCGTTTGTTGATTTGTTGAGATATATGGATTAAGGGGCTATTTTAAGTGGATTAAATGGATGAAATTAGCTGTGTGATTATGTATAATAATTTTTGATATTGTTTTGATGTTGTTGATGAGTTGTTGTTCTTGAATTTGGAAGACTAAAGTGTATGAAGATATTGTATATATATTTTGGAGCTCTTTGGTATGATATTTATGAGTTGTGGTAGAACTTGGTGTAACATTAACATGGTTTTATTTCATTTAAATGGTGATGTTACTGCCATGGGCATTCTGTGATATGGCATCAAATTAGATGAAAATATTATATGAAATAACTTATAAAAATTGGAGGTGGTTTGCTTGACGTGTTGTAGGTGCTCATAAGGTTTTTGAGCATCATTATATTGTTAATTAGGGGCTGTTTTGATATGTTGTTGTTGTTCTTATTGAGCTTGGAAGATTAATGATGTTTAAGGCTATATGTTGTGTTGTATGTTGGTTGGATTATTGTAGGAATGCTCTGATGAAAATGTTAAGACTATGATCATTAAAAATGACTTAAGATGTAATAGTTGTATATGGATTTGGATTGTTGTCAGATGTTATGGATGTGGCTACCGTAACTTACAAATAATGTTATAATGAAGAGATTAACTTGTATTAAATGAAATTGAAATCAAGAAAACTCCATGATTAGTGTTGGTGTTGAAATGGACAGATTTGGAGTTGCTTGAATTAGATTGGTTTGATTGTCGTTGTTGCTATTATTGTCATGGATTATGTGTTAAAAGTGAAGGGATTGTATATGTTAATGTTAAATCTCCATTTGAGACATATTGGGGTTGTACTAAACTAAAAATGGTGGGTCAATATCGATTAATATGGTTGTTGTTATTGTGGCTTATTACAAAATGAAAATGAAAGCATTTGACATGTCAAGTTGGAGTTGTAATTGGTTTAAGGGCTGCTTGTAATATGTGGCTGCTTGTGTTGAATTAAAGGATTAACTGTAGTTATGATTATGCATTGTATGGTCAATTGTTGGGCTGTTCTAAAACACTTCCATAAGGTGTGGTGGCTGCAGCCTATTAGGAATAATCTGATAGCATCGTAGTCGTCATATTGATAATTAACGAAAGTTGAATGTTATGTGGGCTGTTCGGAATATTCTTGAATCTCGTTTTGGCTAGTTTTAACATAGTATTTTAATGTGTGATTGTTGATGTTGCTTGGTGGTTGTATGTCTAATTTGGAGACAAGGAAAGTGAGCATTATAGGAGAGGTGCTGTCCAATTTTCCTAGAAATAACCTACTAACGACGAAGTACATTTTATGCCTTTCCATAGCCTAACCATAGTACTTAACGTATTAATATATGTTGAGACCCTATGAGGAAGCATATACATATTGTGTGCGGATAAATGCTAAAGGTATGTAAAGCGTATCCCTTCTTTCTTTTGGGCATATCTTAGATATAAGTGACGAATGATATGTATATGAAATTTGGGGTAATTCTATTCGTAAGCTTTGCACGCGATTCATGATTCTTATTCACTTCTTGATGTTAGAACTCTTAAAATAATTGAGCTATTGCTTCTCAAGTCTTCTATACATTGGGAAGTAGTAAGTGTGTAAATCTAATCTTTCTTTCTTTTGGCATGATTCATATGAAACCAACGGACGACGAATGCACAAACTCCAAAGAGGCTTGTATTCTTAGATACACTAGGATGGCTAATGCTCTTGATTTCCTAGAACTTATATCATTATGTTTTGATACATGTGTATGATTCCAGCCATCCTAATTTGGTATGATTAGTATTTCGGTATAATTCATGATTGTTATACACTCCTTAATGTTGAAACTCTTGGAATAATTGAGCTACCGCCCTCACGTCTTCTACACGATTGGATAGTAATTGATGCTTAAAAGCTCATATTCTTAAAAGGCTCTATAGTCCTTAACTATCATAAGCTGTCTCGTATTAATTTGATATATGACTAAGATTCCTGAGACTTTACTTATATAGTTCATGATGATAGTTAGAGAGAACTTGACATAACTATCATGTTGCTATTTGAGTGTTAGCTTATTTTACTCGTTCTATTGAATCTCAGATGATAGTTACACATGGTTGCTAATGATACCTTATTCATACATATTGTTATTGTATTATCCACTGAGTCCTCCGATAGGCCGAGTATGTTATCATGTATAGTTCCACTACATTATCCACCGAGTCCCTCGCTAGAGCTGGGTACACATATTTTACTATATTATTCACTGAGTCCCTCACTAGGGCCAGGTACAGTATATGATGATGTAATAATATGATTATGGCACCGAGTGCCATGAAGGGCTAGGTACAGTATATATGTATACGACTTTATTCACTGAATACCTTACTAGAGGGCCGGGTATGGTATATGTATATGATGATATAATGATATGATAATATTACAATATGACGATACAACTTTATTTATCGAGTCCCATAATGGGCCAGGCACGGCAATATGTATGACTTCATTTGTGAAATACAAGTATAATGATTTCTTGATTTTAATACTTATCTCCTGAATCTCTATTTCAGATGTGATCTCCTTTATGGTATTTTATGCTTTATATACTCAGTACATATTCAAGGCACTAGTCATGACCCACGGGGTTGGGTTGTGACAGAAGTAGTATCAGAGCAGTTCATCTTCAGAGTGTCTACAGACTATGTCTCGTAGAGTCTTTTTTATCGGTGTTTTATGTACCACATCTATAAACTGGAGGTTACAAGACATTTAGGATGCTAAATTTCTTTCATATTTAAGATCGTGCAATAGAGCCGAGTCATAGAAAATGAAATTCCTCATACTAACTTTTGATTTCAGCAGAAGAACGACATCAATAGAAGGAAGTGACTGATGATATTGGATGTTACAAAGCACGCATATAAGCAAAGGCATGAAAGATATATTTCAGGTAAGGTATCGAAGTATGATTGAAATGTAACGTTAAAAATTGAAAGGAAAAGTAGATAGAATAGTATTATAGGTGCTATTCGAGTTGGACATATGAGGTAAGTCCATCGTTTCATACTATTGTTGATATTAAGCGCCCCGTGTGGCTGTGATATGATATATATGTTGGCTCTATGAGGCATTGTTGGTATTTTCTGTGTGCAGATTTTGAGATAGCAAGAAATAAAAGAGGAAACTCTGTCCAAATCTTCCCAGAAATAGAAAGAACAAAATAAAGAGAAAATGGGACATAAGTTCATAATATGTTTTGAAGGTTGATACCTACAAGGTAAATTTATTATGTTGTAGTAACGAGTTAAGAAATACCCCCATGTAATCCGTAAGGGGCACCATTCTTATTTGAGAAACTTTATTTCAAAGAAAAAGCCTATATGAGCAGCAAAGTTTAGAGTTCATTTGAACGGACCAGAATATGTCCCAACCACATATTGCCTTAGAAAAAGCTCATGTTGAAGGAAAAAAATGATTAAGTTTTACTTTTGTTGAAAAGTACAAGCTTGCAATAAGTAATTTATGAATTAAATAATTCATTCATGATTCAAGACTAAACCTGGAGGTAAATCATGTGAAACAAGCACTTAGAAGTCCTATGGTGCTTATCGATTTCTAGTTTCCTTCAGGTGGTGGTTGGAGAATACTTCATGATAACATTTTATTAGTTTTTAACCAACTAATTGGAAATGGAATTTTTGGAAGGAAAACCACAAATTTTTGAGCTATTAAGGGTAAGATTGATCAGAAAGGGTGAAGGGTTGAGTACTCTTAGTCCAAGGAGTGTAATTAAAACATAGTAAGAATCATGAATAAGGTTAAGAAGTGCTATGTTATAGGATAGATTATGAACAGAATGTAATGTGAATACAATAAGGATTTTTATAGAAATGAGTAAAGCCTAACAAGGAGGTAACTAAACAATATGATGTGATTAGTGTGAAATGGAAAAGCAAATGTAGAATAAATACGAATAACTTACAAAGTTCTATAGGGAATGTTCAGAATAAAAAGTCAAGTGGTAACGAAAATGATATGATTTTGAGTAATATTAGAAGTTAGCATTGGGTACACGACTAGGGTGAAAGCGCACGAGGCATAACGGAGTATTGTGTATATGTGACTTCACCTTAGAAAATAGTGAGATCCTTCGAGGATAGGGAATGTAGATTTGCGAAACAACGGATGTATTATGAGTTTATTAGAGGAACAAGTGATATCCATTGGGATAAAAATAGTGTTATAAGAAAGCTTGGAACACTTATTATCAGAATATAAGTGCTATTGAATAAAGAATTTGTAATGATTATAGCACTAACTAATTACTGATTGGAATGAATAGAATATGGCTTTGGATAAATTGCTACAATTATTATATTACTCGAGTACCAATCATTAGACGAGATTTTGTACTATATATCGGGAGTTATCATCACCTCGTGATTGTGTTAAGTTCTCAATGCTAGTATCCTGAATGACGGGAAAATAGGACATACACCCATTAACAATCAATCTCTGAGTATGGATACAAGAGATGACCTTACTAGTATAAGAACCACTAGTACCCTTCCACTTGATCCTCAGGATACCAGGTATCACTAAGGTAATAGTCTTAGCATTACAATCAAGAATAGCATGATAAGGAGAAAGCCAATCCATACCTAATATCACGTTAAAATCTACCATCCCCAAAATAATCATGTTTACCCAAGTATCATACCCAATAAACGAAACAAGACATGATCAATACATTCTATCCACCACTAAGGGATTACCCACGAGTTTAGAAATATGAAAAAGTACAGGCATGTGATCACATGAATTAACAAGACGCGGAGATCTATTAATCAATATAAATCTCGAGAGTGGATGGTTAAGTCAAATCAAATATAAATGAAAAATAGGAAGCCACATAGTAGAATGTACATCCTAGATCAAATAACTCTAATGTAGGTCGATAGCAAACTAGGAAAATACCTGTGATAACAACATTGGAAGCCTCATCCTCAGGTCTTCCTGATAAAGCATAGCATTGAGCTCTCCTGCCTCCACCAATTTATATCGTACCTCTACCTCCTCATGAGACCAAAACACCACTACCAGAGGCTCTACCACCTCTACCTGGCTGGCCCCTACCCTGATCTTTAGCCGGATGTGCTGAATCTCTCTTTGGAGAAGCTGAATAAGTACTCTGGGGCCCTGTATGAGTCTACAGAGGG
Organism: Solanum dulcamara; assembly: GCF_947179165.1. Classification (NCBI taxonomy): domain Eukaryota; kingdom Viridiplantae; phylum Streptophyta; class Magnoliopsida; order Solanales; family Solanaceae; genus Solanum; species Solanum dulcamara. The sequence goes on along the minus strand of NC_077244.1, from coordinate 12,982,290 downwards.
AACTGTCGCATCAAATGACCCAGATCCCTATAACTATAACAAGAACTCAAAACAATAGCTACTATGATAAACCCGATGAAATACCATAGCCACCTCTTCCAGAATTATAGGACCCTCGAGATATCTGTCCACCCTCGGCCACTGGCATGGAAGCATGAATGAGTCTCTGACACTAATATGCGCTACCACCCCTATGTGAACTTCTACCTCCATATGAAGTGCAGAAAACTGACCACTAGAACAAGCCCTTTTCAGGTCCCCAAAATCCTCTCTAACCATCAACTCTGCTTCCTTGTCGCTGCTCACTATGGACTAGAAGGAAGCCCCCTCACGGTCTGATCTGAACATATATGACCTAATGGAGAAAGTCAATCCCCTCAAAAACCTTTGGACTCTCTCTATCCTATCTAGAATCAATGCAATGGCATGTTGAGACAATTGGAAAAATCATGCCTCTTATTCAGCAACGGACATACCACCCTATTTCAAACCTCAACATTCTCTCCTCACATACACTCTATAGAATGAAGCGATCCTCAAAGGAACTAGAAAATGCATCCCACTAGTCTAGACTACATGAATGTCCTCCACCACTCCCTAGATGACCCATGGAGCTGGAGTGCAACTAAATAAACCCACAGGTATCAACTATTCTCACTGCCTCAAGTATCTCAGCATCAAGTATCTCATGGCACAAAGTCAAGAACTTATGAGCATCCTCACTTCTACCACCCTGAAACTGGGTGGTTTCATATTTTGAAACCTCTCATAGTATTACTAATTATCTATTGCCAGAACCATATTAGGAGTAACTTATACAATTGCAGCTAGTGCGGGAATCAGTGGTGGCTGTCCTACCTAATCATGAACAACCAAGAACTCACACTGCTTAGGGCTCTGAGCCCCTACTCTAGTTTGAGAACCACAAGTATACCAATTGCACCCACACTCTGCGTAAATCCCTTAAGTGCACCCAACACTCACAGTAGAGTAGCCTAAATTAATAGTGTATTAGCAATCTCAAGAGGGACTTGATCTTATTTAGCTTCAACATGTGGCTCAGGAGAAGCTTCTCTAGCTCATCCTCTAACTGGTGTCATTCATCGGGAATGACCTCTACCTATTTCCACTCTACGAGCCCAGCCTCTTGCTCGGCCTCTACCTCTACTCCTAGTTGGGGTCTCAATAATTGCCCTGAGGACTGCCTCTCCTCTACCATTAGTTGTAGCTCTGGTTCTTGGTATCTTAATAAACAACACGCGACACTCATCTCTAGTGATAATAACCACATACAATAATAAAGAATGAATAAAGAAAGTTTCCTAACAGTCTTTATAGCCTTTTAAAGATAAGTATAGACGTCTCTATACAGATCCTTGAGACTCTACTTAGACTTGGCTTATACAGGTGAGATATATGAACCTGGGGCTCTGATACCATTTTGTCACGAACCGAATTTGGGTGTGATGGTACTTATCCATTCCCATCGGGTAAGTAAGCCTAAACCCAACAACTATGGAAAGATAATATGGAAGCAATTCAAATAAGACGTAATTTATATAAAAACATAAGTCTTAATCAACTACAATAACCCCCAAAGACTGATTATTAATGTACCAGCCTCTAATATAACTTAAATGAAAGATAAGTACAAGTCTCAATGTGTTAGTTTCTCAAATCGAACAAAGCATAGTAAAAAGGATGAGGGAGATCACCAACATCGAACAACTACCTCTCAAGCTTCCTCAAAAGCCTCAGATAAAGAAAGGAAAACTGAATCACAGTCCACGCTCAAAACCTAAACAAGTGTTAATAGCAAGGAGTGAGTTTCAAACAACATGGTACTTAGCAAGACAACTATCAAAATGAAGTAAATCTAATAGATTTTATAACTCCTTTCATCCCAACCAAACCTCCTCAACTACGACCTGCACATAAATCAACCCTTTCTAGTCTACACCGATCATATACACATAGAATAATAATATCTCCTAAATATCACCGAACAGGTCACATCAATATCAAATATATCAATAAAAATATACAAGGGGAATATACACAATTTCACAATGAAATATAAGATGAAATGCAATGCAATATGATGTCACAAAAAGTGATGTATATCTTTCCTAATTATACACATCCGTTGAATCTCAGATCGGAACCCATAGGTCTATGTATCCATCAGAACCATTTTTCATCGACATAAGTATCAATCACTGGAACTATTTCCCATTGGCATCACCGGAACCCATAAGTATTAATCATCAGAACCCATAAATATCAATCGCTAGAATCATTTCTCATTGGTATAGTCATCAATCGGGTCTCATGACAATGTTTCAAAACCATTACAAATAAGCATGTTCATATAAGTAATGAGAGAATAATAGTGTCCATAGTCACAATGCAATTCATATCTATGTAATTCACGTCACACAATCAATAGTATATCAACATCAATAATCCCACCATTCACTTCAAGTCATCATGTCTTTGTTTCATTACCCTCTTACTATCATATTACTAAGGACCAATCAGTGAGCAAGTATTTCCAATTCAATTCCCATAATCAACATAAAAAAATATTTCATCGAGTTCACATCACATTAAGGCTATCATAGCATTTCATCAAGTTCACGTCAAGTTCAAATCAAGAGGTTCACATTTTTTATCACAATCAGAACACACGTAGTCTTTTTATTAACCTTGATCTTTCATTAAGTTCAATTCACATGATAAAGTTCCAAATTTTGTACCCACCACTCCCCAACACACATACAAAGTAGAATTGAATTATTCAACAAAATTTATGGGGTATTAAAAGTTCACTTGCCTTAATCAATAACCGAACAATTAAGTATTTGAGCCTTTCCCTTATGAATAGCCTCTAACTCACCACAATATAGTCAAATAATAATTCACAATCAAAAATTGAATCTAACGACACCAAAAACACTAAATTTGTGTAAAAGGGTCCAAATGACTCAAAAATCCGATTGCAGAAATAGGGTTTAAATCTGGAGATTTTTGTATGAAAATGATCGTCAAGGCATTAAGAAATCATTAGTGAAACCCATTTTAAAAATAGAGACCAAATCAGTTTATAATCACCATTTAATTAAAAACCCCAAGTTCTTGAAAAAAACCCCATATTATTCAATTCAAAATAACCAATTTGATGTAAAAATTGAGATATAATTAATGGGTTATGAAGATTATTTGTTAAAATCACTTACTCGATAGATTCCAAGCAAATTCCCTTTGAATCACCCTCTCCCGGGCTCCCAAGGTCCAAAAGTGGTGGAAATAAAAATGTTTAAGTCTGCCAGGTCATTAACTCTCCGCAAACACAGACATTGTCTGCAAATATAGAGGTCAACTTACCCGACCCTCTGTAAATGCGATAAAGCCTCTATGAATGTGGGGCCTACCAGCATTACCTTTCATAAATATATTCACCATCTTCGAGAATGCGAAGGGTTAGATATCAGGTACCAGTTGACAGCATCACATACAAGCACAGGTTCACGGATTGGACCCCTAGGATTCATTTGGAATTCTATGCACGCAAACCATATATGCTACCATACTAAATTCAATCCTCCAGTCTCAATGGAACTATCAGAATTTGAATTCAAGATCTACTTGACCCAAAAATGGATAAGTCATCAAAAAGCTAACTTTAGGCTTTAAAAGACCAAAATGCCCTTGAAGCTTCTGAAAAATACACAAGAGCTCTCCGTAGGCCTAAAATCATCTCTCGAAGCCAATGAAATCATCGAAATTCCATTCTGAGCATTCAAACTCCAAATGTCGACCAAAGTCAACTCTAAATTCAAAAACTCAATAATTTCTAACTTAAGACCTCAACTCCATTATATTACTCTGAATCTAATTTCGTCAACTCTCCTAGACCAAATATTATATTCTGGAGCTAATGGAATAAACAAAATTCCATTTTGAGAATTGAAACATCAAATGACACCGAATACCACTATTTGATAACTTAAATCTTCAAAACTCAAATTTTCCAAAAGCTTAACTTTTCAAGGAATTTCACAAAACCAACTTCGAATACTGACAAAAAATAATTCGGAGAACTATTGAGAGGGTTAAAATAGTCATTTAGCAAAAAATATCAAAAAAGACCTACAGGTTCATTACACAACAAATATGTATCATTAGGATAGACATGTTTCACTTTACGTGACATCATATTGCATTGCATTATATCTTATTTGTCATTTTGAAGTTGTATATATGCCTTTTGTTGTCTTTTATATTGATATACTTGATACTGATGTGACTTATTCAATGATGCTAACAAGCTATTATTGATCAATGTGCCATATGAACTGTGTACTCTAGATTGGGCTGATTTTTATGCAGGTTTGTAGTTGAGGAGGTTCGGTTGGGATGAAAAGTGTTCTAGTGTTCTAGTAGATCTACCTTGTTTTGTTAGTTGGCTTATCGAGTACCATGTTGTTTAGTATTCACTCTTTGCTATCTACACTTGTGTAGGTTTCAATCCCAGACCGTGATTCTACTTTTCTTTTTCTATTATCTGAGACTTCAAGGAGATTTGTGAGGTAAATGATTGATGTTGACAATCTCCCCTATTCATTTTACTATGCTTTGTTCTATTTGAGAAAACAAATATTGAGACTTATACTTATCTTTTATTTCTATTATTTAGAGGCTTGTACATGTGACAATCAAACTTTGGAGTTATTGTGGTTTATTAAGACTTTCACTTTTATATAGCTCGATATGGGGATCATCGGATTCCATGTTATAGCTCCCATGATCTTATAAGTCGGTTAAAGGTCTATCCCATATCAAGGTAAAGGGAAAAGTATAAAGTTCTAATGATGATATTTAGATGCATTAGATAATGATTATGATGTTTTAAGGTTTTCATGATTTTCTCATGTTTTAAGATATTGATCTTGCATCTCATGATTCATATTGATTATGTATTATATTTATTCTTCATGCATACTTCTCACATACTTATTGTATTCCATGTACTAATACAATCATTTTGCCTACATTGTATCATAATATAGGTTCAGACAATTTTCAAGAACCTTCCACTAGTAGCTAGAGTTGAGCTTTACTTTTCCATTGTTGGTGAGTCCTCATATTTCAAGAATAAGACTATTATATTTTCATCATTTTTATGATTTTAGTTATGTTGACATAGGTGAGCTAAGATCTTGTCTTACGCCCCCATATAGTTAGTACAAGCATATTAGATGAGTCTATGTTGTGTTTCATTCGAGTTTGAGATTTACTATCCTTTATTAAGACTTCACATTGAGACTTTATTTCCTCATCTATGTTCTTGGTTATTATTTTACTTACCTTATGTATGCTCATGTATGATACACTGCTTGGTCGGGGTCCTTCGAGATTCCAATCATTATATCGCACTAAGGGTCTAGCCTGGGTCGTGACAACATACTTTACTCAATTAATATACCTACTCTTTTAAGGTTACTACACTACTAATGGCTCATAATGACAAAAATCATACTATCTTTTGGGTGACAACACTTCCCCAATCATTTTAGAACATACTTTTTTAAGACCTCAAAAGTTGGAAAGAGGGAAAAACGAGGAATAAAGGATGAAATTCTTAAAAAAATTACAGCTTTTAGCACTAGAGGGTCTTCATAGGATGCACTATGGGCTATGTAGGGCCACCGTGGTCCATGCCCAGCCAATTGGTTACAAAGTTGATCACTACGAAGGGCCACCACGAGTCACGGTCCACACCATAGACCATTATGGCTTTCATCGTGGAAACCTCTGCATGCTGTTAGAACCTTAACCACGACCTACTTTCATGGACTACGATGTCCTTCACGGACTGTGAAGGTCTCCGTGGAGGAAGTCATGCAACTATCCTTGCAGATACCAAGAATTCAAGCCCAAGGCAACCACCATAGAGGACCACAATGAGCCGTGGTGCCTATAACAGGCCCTGATGGGTCTCATAGTGGGCAGCCTTCCCAGATCCTTTTCAAAAATGCCCAAGTTCTTCACCACAGATGGGACCATAGACAATGGTGCTTATAACAGTCTATGGTGACGTTCCATCTTGAGTCCCAGTTTTTAGTTTAATGAGGGTTATTTTAGTCTTTTTCCTATACTTCATTAATAAATATGGATGGTTTTGGGAGTAGATTCATATTTATTAACTACCCTAAAATCTTCTAAGTATCCTACTCTCTCCATAATCCCTAAATCATAAAACCCTCTCTCTCAAGGTCTTCTTCTTCTTCCACAAGTAATTCAAGGGTTCTTCAAGGTCAATCTTTCAATCTCTATAATTTAGGGCTCATCAAGGTTAAGGTATGTGGGGATTGATCCATGGGTTCCTTTCACCCAAGAGGTCCCAAAGTTTCCTCAAAAGATCTCTTGAATTTCAATTACTGTTAACCCTAATTTTGATGAATTGCATTGGGCTATTTCAATTATGTTTTTAATTTTTTTCAATGACCATTATAAGCACGATTTTACATTAATTGCATATTTTCAAGTTGATTATGAATTCCCATGCATGAAGCTAATTTCAATGATAATTTACATGAATTATGATTATGAAGTTCAATGATTCTCAAAGAAAGCTTTTATGAATGAAGTTGAGATTTATGATTTGAAAGATGAAAGTTATGATGATGATTAATAATGATCCTTGAAAGTTGTTGTGGTGTGATAAGGACAATTCTCACACAAGTTATAATTTAAGATGGTGATAAGGATAATTCTCACAAAAGTTATGGATTTCTATGAATCACTAAAGTTAATGAGCTTCTCTAATGATTTTTTTTATGATGAAGCTAATGATGTTGTTTTTAAGTTTTAATGAATTTCGTTGGGATATTGACTAAGCACCTAGAGGAATTATAGGTAGGGTTAGGTCCATAACGTAGTTAGTTACCTAAGAAAATCTTAGTAGAAACCTAAAGTCCCATAAATACGTTGCCACTGTAGGTTGCCTTTATGTTCTAGTTAGTGGATCCACATATAGAACAGAAAGTTAAAGTTGTATTCACGGAGTCTACCTTGGTAAGTAGCCTCTCTCTTCTCGATGTGGAAGTTACATAGGATTTCATGTTATAGCTTGCATGGTCTTAAGATGTCAGTTTAAGGACTTATCCCACATAGTTTCAATTGAATTATAAGTTTTTGTGATGATTATATGATTCTTTTGATGGATTGACCAATGAGGTAAATGTTTTAACTGTTTTCATAACTTTATTCATGTTTTAAAGATATTGGTCTTGTATCCCATAATTTATATTTATTATGTCCTATGTTTATTGTTCAT